>NC_044567.1:11680065-12311665 GCF_007565055.1 Rhinopithecus roxellana | reverse complement strand
ACGCCCACGGAGCCTCCCTCACTGCTAACACAGCAGTCTGCCGCGATCTATCGGCAAGGCAGCAGTGAGGCTGGGGGAGGGGCGCCCGCCATTGCTGAGGCTTAAGTAGGTAAACAAAGCCGCTGGGAAGCTCGAATTGGGTGGAGCTCACAGCAGCTCAAGGAAGCCTGCCTGTCTCTGTAGACTCCACCTCTGGGGACAGCGCACAGCTGAAGACCAACAGGGGAAACAGCGGGGGCCGGTGCAGACGCGAACGACTCTGTCTGACAGCTTTGGGGAGAGCTGTGGATCTCCCAACTCGGAGGTTGAGATCTGAGAACGGACAGACTGCCTGCTCAGGTGTGTCCCTGACCCCTGAGTAGCACAGCTGGGAGAAATCCCCCACTAGGGGCAGTCTGACACCCCACACCTCACAGGGTGGAGTACACCCCTGAGAGGAAACTTCCAAAGGAAGAATCAGACAGGTACACTCGCTGATCAGCAATATTCTATCTTCGGCAACCTCTGCTGCTGATACCCAGGCAAACAGGGTCTGGAGTGGACCTCAAGCAATCTCCAACAGACCAACAGACAGTCCTTCTGACTGTCAGAAGGAAAACTATCAAACAGGAAGGACACCTATACCAAAACCCCATCAGTACGTCACCACCATCAAAGACCAGAGACAGATAAAACCACAAAGATGGGGAAGAAGCAGGGCAGAAAAGCTGGAAATTCAAAAAATAAGAGCGCATCTCCCCCTGCAAAGGAGCGCAGCCCATCGCCAGCAACGGATCAAAGCTGGTCAGGGAATGACTTGGACGAGAGGAGAGAAGAAGGCTTCAGTCCATCAAACTTATCAGAGCTAAAGGAGGAATTACGTACCCAGCGCAAAGAAACTAAAAATCTTGAAAAAAGAGTGGAAGAATTGACAGCTAGACTAATTAATGCAGAGAAGATCATAAACGAAATGACAGAGATGAAAACCATGACATGAGAAATACGTGACAAATGCACAAGCTTCAGTAACCGACTCGATCAACTGGAAGAAAGAGTATCAGCGATTGAAGATCAAATGAATGAAATGAAGCGAGAAGAGAAACCAAAAGAAAAAAGAAGAAAAAGAAATGAGCAAAGCCTGCAAGAAGTATGGGATTACGTAAAAAGACCAAATCTACGTCTGATTGGGGTGCCTGAAAGTGAGACGGAAAATGGAACCAAGTTGGAAAACACTCTTCAGGATATTATCCAGGAGAACTTCCCCAACCTAGTAGGGCAGGCCAACATTCAAATTCAGGAAATACAGAGAACGCCACAAAGATACTCCTCCAGAAGAGCAACTCCAAGACACATAATTGCCAGATTCACCAAAGTTGAAATGAAGGAAAAAATCTTAAGGGCAGCCAGAGAGAAAGGTCGGGTTACCCACAAAGGGAAGCCCATCAGACTAACAGCAGATCTCTCGGCAGAAACTCTACAAGCCAGAAGAGAGTGGGCGCCAATATTCAACGTTCTTAAAGAAAAGAATTTTAAACCCAGAATTTCATATCCAGCCAAACTAAGTTTCATAAGTGAAGGAGAAATACAATCCTTTACAGATAAGCAAATGCTTAGAGATTTTGTCACCACCAGGCCTGCCTTACAAGAGACCCTGAAGGAAGCCCTAAACATGGAAAGGAACGACCGGTACCAGCCATTGCAAAAACATGCCAAAATGTAAAGACCATCGAAGCTAGGAAGAAACTGCATCAACTAACGAGCAAAATAACCAGTTAATATCATAATGGCAGGATCAAGTTCACACATAACAATATTAACCTTAAATGTTAATGGACTAAATGCTCCAATTAAAAGACACAGACTGGCAAACTGGATAAAGAGTCAAGACCCATCAGTCTGCTGTATTCAGGAGACCCATCTCACATGCAGAGACATACATAGGCTCAAAATAAAGGGATGGAGGAAGATCTACCAAGCAAATGGAGAACAAAAAAAAGCAGGGGTTGCAATCCTTGTCTCTGATAAAACAGACTTTAAACCATCAAAGATCAAAAGAGACAAAGAAGGCCATTACATAATGGTAAAGGGATCAATTCAACAGGAAGAGCTAACTCTCCTAAATATATATGCACCCAATACAGGAGCACCCAGATTCATAAAGCAAGTCCTTAGAGACTTACAAAGAGACTTAGACTCCCATACAATAATAATGGGAGACTTCAACACTCCGCTGTCAACATTAGACAGATCAACGAGACAGAAAGTTAACAAGGATATCCAGGAATTGAACTCATCTCTGCACCAAGCGGACCTAATAGACATCTATAGAACTCTCCACCCCAAATCAACAGAATATACATTCCTCTCAGCACCACATCGCACTTATTCCAAAATTGACACCATAATTGCAAGTAAAGCACTCCTCAGCAAATGTAAAAGAACAGAAATTATAACAAACTGTCTCTCAGACCACAGTGCAATCAAACTAGAACTCAGGACTAAGAAACTCAATCAAAACCGCTCAACTACATGGAAACTGAACAACCTGCTCCTGAATGACTACTGGGTACATAACGAAATGAAAGCAGAAATAAAGATGTTCTTTGAAACCAATGAGAACAAAGATACAACATACCAGAATCTCTGGGACACATTTAAAGCAGTGTGTAGAGGGAAATTTATAGCACTAAATGCCCAGAAGAGAAAGCAGGAAAGATCTAAAATTGACACTCTAACATCACAATTAAAAGAACTAGAGACGCAAGAGCAAACACATTCAAAAGCTAGCAGAAGGCAAGAAATAACTAAGATCAGAGCAGAACTGAAGGAGATAGAGACACAAAAAACCCTCCAAAAAATCAATGAATCCAGGAGTTGGTTTTTTGAAAAGATCAAGAAAATTGACAGACCGCTAGCAAGGCTAATAAAGAAGAAAAGAGAGAGGAATCAAATAGATGCAATAAAAAATGATAAAGGGGATATCACCACTGACCCCACAGAAATACAAACTACCATCAGAGAATACTATAAACGCCTCTACGCAAATCAACTAGAAAATCTAGAAGAAATGGATAATTTCCTGGACACTTACACTCTCCCAAGGCTAAACCAGGAAGAAGTTGAATCCCTGAATAGACCAATCGCAGGCTCTGAAATTGAGGCAACAATTAATAGCCTACCCACCAAAAAAAGTCCAGGACCAGATGGATTCACAGCTGAATTCTACCAGAGGTACAAGGAGGAGCTGGTACCATTCCTTCTGAAACTATTCCAATCAATAGAAAAAGAGGGAATCCTCCCTAACTCATTTTATGAGGCCAACATCATCCTGATACCAAAGCCTGGCAGAGACACAACAAAAAACGAGAATTTTAGACCAATATCCCTGATGAACATTGATGCAAAAATTCTCAATAAACTACTGGCAAACCGGATTCAGCAGCACATCAAAAAGCTTATCCACCATGATCAAGTGGGCTTCATCCCTGGGATGCAAGGCTGGTTCAACATTCGCAAATCAATAAACATAATCCAGCATATAAACAGAACCAAAGACAAGAACCACATGATTGTCTCAATAGATGCAGAAAAGGCTTTTGACAAAATTCAACAGCCCTTCATGCTAAAAACGCTCAATAAATTCGGTATTGATGGAACGTACCTCAAAATAATAAGAGCTATTTATGACAAACCCACAGCCAATATCATACTGAATGGGCAAAAACTGGAAAAATTCCCTTTGAAAACTGGCACAAGACAGGGATGCCCTCTCTCACCACTCCTATTCAACATAGTGTTGGAAGTTCTGGCTAGGGCAATCAGGCAAGAGAAGGAAATCAAGGGTATCCAGTTAGGAAAAGAAGAAGTCAAATTGTCCCTGTTTGCAGATGACATGATTGTATATTTAGAAAACCCCATCGGCTCAGCCCAAAATCTCCTTAAGCTGATAAGCAACTTCAGCAAAGTCTCAGGATACAAAATTAATGTGCAAAAATCACAAGCATTCTTATACACCAGTAACAGACAAGCAGAGAGCCAAATCAGGAATGAACTTCCATTCACAATTGCTTCAAAGAGAATAAAATACCTAGGAATCCAGCTTACAAGGGATGTAAAGGACCTCTTCAAGGAGAACTACAAACCACTGCTCAGTGAAATAAAAGAGGACACAAACAAATGGAAGAACATACCATGCTCATGGATAGGAAGAATCAATATCGTGAAAATGGCCATACTGCCCAAGGTTATTTATAGATTCAATGCCATCCCCATCAAGCTACCAATGAGTTTCTTCACAGAATTGGAAAAAACTGCTTTAAAGTTCATATGGAACCAAAAAAGAGCCCGCATTGCCAAGACAATCCTAAGTCAAAAGGACAAAGCTGGAGGGGTCACGCTACCTGACTTCAAACTATACTACAAGGCTACAGTAACCAAAACAGCATGGTACTGGTACCAAAACAGAGATATAGACCAATGGAACACAACAGAGTCCTCAGAAATAATACCGCACATCTACAGCCATCTGATCTTTGACAAACCTGAGAGAAACAAGAAATGGGGAAAGGATTCCCTATTTAATAAATGGTGCTGGGAAAATTGGCTAGCCATAAGTAGAAAGCTGAAACTGGATCCTTTCCTTACCCCTTATACGAAGGTTAATTCAAGATGGATTAGAGACTTAAATGTTAGACCTAATACCATAAAAACCCTAGAAGAAAACCTAGGTAGTACCATTCAGGACATAGGCATGGGCAAGGACTTCATGTCTAAAACACCAAAAGCAACGGCAGCAAAAGCCAAAATTGACAAATGGGATCTCATTAAACTAAAGAGCTTTTGCACAGCAAAAGAAACTACCATCAGAGTGAACAGGCAACCTACAGAACGGGAGAAAATTTTTGCAACCTACTCATCTGACAAAGGGCTAATATCCAGAATCTACAAAGAACTCAAACAAATATACGAGAAAAAAACAAACAACCCCATCAAAAAGTGGGGAAAGGATATGAACAGACATTTCTCAAAAGAAGATATTCATACAGCCAACAGACACATGAAAAAATGCTCATCATCACTCGCCATCAGAGAAATGCAAATCAAAACCACAATGAGATACCATCTCACACCAGTTAGAATGGCAATCATTAAGAAGTCAGGAAACAACAGGTGTTGGAGAGGATGTGGAGAAATAGGAACACTTTTACACTGTTGGTGGGATTGTAAACTAGTTCAACCATTATGGAAAACAGTATGGCAATTCCTCAAGGATCTAGAACTAGATGTACCATATGACCCAGCCATCCCACTACTGGGTATATACCCAAAGGATTATAAATTATTCTACTACAAAGACACATGTACACGTATGTTTATTGCGGCACTATTCACAATAGCAAAGACTTGGAATCAACCCAAATGTCCATCTGTGACAGACTGGAATAAGAAAATGTGGCACATATACACCATGGAATACTATGCAGCCATAAAAAAAGGATGAGTTTGCGTCCTTTGTAGGGACATAGATGCAGCTGGAAACCATCATTCTTAGAAAACTATCACAAGAAGAGAAAACTAAACACCGCATGTTCTCACTCATAGGTGGGAACTGAACAATGAGATCACTTGGACTTGGGAAGGGGAACATCACGCACTGGGGCCTATCATGGGGAGGGGGGAGTGGGGAGGAGGGAGGGATTGCATTGGGGAGTTATACATGATATAAATAATGAATTGATGGGTGCTGACGAGTTGATGGGTGCAGCACACCAACATGGCATAAGTATACATATGTAACAAACCTGCACGTTATGCACATGTACCCTAGAACTTAAAGCATAATAAAAAAAATAAAAATAAAAATAAAAAAAAAATAAAAATAAAAAAAAAGAAAGAAAAAAAGACATTAAAGGCATAAAGTTTGGAAAGGAAAAGACAAAAAAAAAAAAAAAAAAAAAGAGTGTATACCCATACACACATGTACACATATCATGAAAAATCTGTAATGAAACATATCAAAATGAAAAATATCAAAATCTCCAGGTGGTAAGAGAATAGGTAATTTTTTCTTGCATGTGTGTCTTGTTTTGTGTTTTCCAAATGCTTCACAATGAAGATTCATTACTTTTATGATATGGAAAAACAAATGTTATTTAGAAACCTAATCTATAATGGCTGTAATATTAAAATAATTTAGTCTGGGCATAGTGCCTCACAACTGCCATCCCAGCAATTTGGGAGGCTAAAGCAGGAGGATGGCTTGAGGCCAGGAGTTTGAGACAAGCCTGGGCAACATAGCGAGTCCCCCATCTCTACCAAAAAAAAAAAAAAAAAAAAAAAAAAACATTAAAAATTAAAATAAATAAAATAATTTAAACACTTTGATGAAAGAGAGTGAAAACAAATTTGGGGAGTAGATTACATGAAGGCTGGGAATCCACTGGCTGAGTGGCCTTTTGCTTAACATCCCAAAATGGAACAACCAAACACAGCTTCAGGAACTCTTCCAGCACCTGCCAGCATGTGTGGCCTGTACTTCTCTGGAGAGGAAACCCTCTGGCCCAGTTTGGAAAAGAATCTAGTATGAGACTGTATCTGATTTATCTGTTTATTGAGACAGGGGCTGACTGTCACCCACGCTCGGTGCAGTGGCACAATCTCAGCTCACTGTAGCCTTGACTTCTTGGACTCAAGCCATCCTCCCATCTCAGCCTTCTGAGTAGCTGGGACTACGGGTGTGTGCCACCATGCCCAGCTAATTTTTTAATTTTTCTTTTGTAGAGATGGGATCTTGCTGTGTTTATCAGGCTGGTCTTGAACTCCTGGCTTCAAGCGATCCTCCCACCTTGGCCTCCCAAAGTGCTGGGATTACAGGTGTGAGCCACCACACCTGGCCTTGTATCAGATTCAGTACTGGTTATCTTTTGAACTATTGTAAGTTTAGTATGTCATCATTTTAGAATACACTGGTTCTCAAAAGAATGAAGGCTACAACAGCCTGGGTCTCTGTTGTCCACAAATTCCCCCAGATGATTCTGAAACACACCAGCTTGAGGCCCTCTGCTGTTGCATGTTTGAAAGTAGTGGTTCTCGATCTTGGCTGCAACTAGAATCACTTGTGCAGCCTTTAAAACTCTCAGTGGCGAGACCATACTCCAGACCACAAAACTCAGGGGTGGGGTGAAGGGGGCTGTTCATCAGTCGGGTAAATGTCCCCAAGTGATTTTAATGAGCGGCCAGGTTTTAGAACCAGCATCCCAATGGGAGCAACCTCATATCCAGGTGTTGTGCCCCCCTGAGCCTGGGATACAACTCTGGCAAAACCTTGCGTCTGAATAACTTTGTGTTCTCTCTCTCCATCTGGTGGTCATCCTCCTACATTGCTGTTATTTACCTGTGCAACTTGGGATCTTGTACTTTTAAGATCAGTTTGCCAACAGAATCAAAAAGAACCAAAAAGACTTGAAATTTCAAGAAATAAAAATGGCTACAAAATATACCATTATAAAGAACAGAAAGATCTAAGAGTTATAAATGCATTTTAATAATGCGTCTGAATCTTTTGCAGTACTTGGCAACTTAAAAAGCAGTCAATCAATGCTACTTATTCCTATTATAATTAAACAGAAGTTAGACTCCATCTTTCAGGCACCAGTGATTCATTTGGAATGAATGGCTTTAATTCAACCAAAAAACATATTTAGTCTTATTATTACCTGGTATACTGTTGGCAGTGGTGATCAGACACATCTGCATGGTGAGAAAGAGATTGTGTGTGTGCGTGTGTGTGTGTGAGACAGAGACAGAAAGAGCGAGACAGAGATTATTATTTTAATAGAAAGACTGTTTGGGAGTATACTGCTCTATGAGTTTTGTAACCCCACCCCAATCAGGATTCCAAACAGTTTGATCATCCCCACAAAACTGCTTCATGCTTCCCTGTCCTGGCATGCTTGCCTCACCCCAATCCCTGGCCACCAACCGATTTGTTTTTTTGTCCCTGTAGCTTTACCTTTTCCATAATGTCATGTATCCATAAATATGTAACGTTTTGAGAGTGGCTTCTTTAACTTACCAACATTTCCTTCCTTCCGCTTGTTTTGGATTTACTTTGCCCTTTTTTTCTTTAGTTTATTAAAGCTGAGGTTTAGATTGTTGATTTGAGCCTTCCTTCTTTTCTAAAATAAGCATCGAATGCTATACATTTCCATCTAAGCTATTCTTTAGCTGCATCTACACATTTGGATGTATTGTGTTTTCATTTTTGTTCAGTTTAAAGTATTTTCTAATATTCTCATTTCCTTTGAGACTATCTCCTTTGACCCATGGATTACTTAGAAGTATATTATTTAATCTCCAAGTATTTAGAGATTTTTGTCAGTTATCTATCTCTGGTTTAATTCTGTTATGGTCAGAGACCTTGCTTTGTATTATTTCAGTTCTTTTAAATTTATTAAGATTTGTTTTATGGGATTGGAGCGGTGGCTTATGCTTGTAATCACAGCACTTTTGGGAGTCCAGGGCGGGTGGATCATTTGAGGTCAGGAGTTCGAGACCAGCCTGGGCAACATGGTGAAATCCCATCTCTACCAAAAATACAAAAATTACCCAGGTGTGGTGGCACAAGCATGTGGTCCCAGCTACTTGGGAGGCTGAGGTGGGAGGACCATTTGAGCCCGAGAAGTTGGGCTGCAGTGAGCTGAGATTGCATTAATGCACTCTAGCCTGGGCAGCAGAGCAAGACCCTGTCTAAAAAGGAAAAAAAAAATTGTCTTACAATCCAGAATGTGATCTATTTGTTCTAGGGATTACTGAGAAAGGCAGGTTGGGGTCTCCAACTATAATTGCTGAATTACCATTTCTCTTTTCAGTTCTGTCAGGTTTTCCCTCATGGATTTTGAAGCTCTGTTGTTAGGTGCATAGATGCTTAGGCTTGTTAATGTTTTCTTTGAAAATTGACCCTGTTATCATTGTGTAATGTCCCTCTCTATCCTTGGCAAATTTCCTTGCTCTGAAATCTGTTTTGTCTGATGGTGTATAACTACTCCAGATTTCTGTTGATTAGTATTTGTATATCTTTCTTTTTTGTCCGTTCATTTTTAATCTATACTATTTACTTAAAATGAGCTTCTTAGACACATAGTTGAGTGTTGGGTTTTTTGTTCGTTAGTTTTTTTATGTTCAACGATCTGTCTTATTAGCATATTTCAACTTTTTAAATTTAATATAATCGTTGGTATGTTTGGATTTATGTTCACTATTTTATTGTTTGTTTTCTATTTGTTTTCTATTTTTCCCTGTGTTTTTCATTCCTGTTTTGACTTTTCCTGCCTTCCTTTGGATTATTGGAAATTTTTTGAATTCTATTTTAATTCACTGATTTTTTAAATCATATCTTTTTGTGTAAGTTGAAAATGTAGTTGCTTTAGGGATTACAAAAACACGTAGGTTTTTATAGTCTATTTAGGATTATATATTTAGTGCTTCATGTGAAATGTAGAAACAGGCTTGACCAACATGGAGAAATCCCATCTCTACTAAAAATACAAAATTAGCTGGGCGTGGTGGTGCGCGCCTGTAATCCCAGCTGCTCGGGAGGCTGAGGTGGGAAGATCCCTTGAGTACCAGGAGTGTCTTCAGGAAATTGAGGTTCTCTCTGTTTTCTGCATGTCAAATAATTATGGACGGTATCCTGAACATTTGAATTTTGTGTTATGAGACTCTGGGCCGTGTTGGAAGCCTATGTTTTTGCTTTAGTAGACAATCATCCTGGTTAGGTTCGGTTCACAAGTTCCTACCTGCCTCCTGCGGGTTGTGGTTCAATGTCAATAAAGCTTCAGAGCCTTTTTCTGCGCTGTTCAGATCCCCCCCGTGTGTGCGCCACCCAGTGGCTGGTACAAGACTGGGCAGTGATTTGTCCCACGGTTCGGTTCTCAAAGCCTTTGGTCAGATCCACACATGTAAAGCCAGGGCGTGAACCCAGAAGTTCATATACAACTTGAGGGTATTACCTTCTTGCCTTCCCTCCTTTTTGGAATCTCAACACTTTCCATTCTCAGGGGTCCCTCTTTTGGGTCCTCTGGCTAGAAAGTCAGGGTTTTAACTGTACTGCTCTGTCCTAGTTTCTGTGACTGTCTGCCTCACGGCCAAGCATGGAAGGATGTGTAGAGAAAAAAAAGCCATGGGCATGGCTCCCTTGCTGTTGGGACCATTCTTCCCCTGGCAGAGAGACGAGTGTCCTTCCCGTGAAGTTCTAGGCACCTGCCTGGCTGCCACTGCTGCAGTGAGATTGCCTAGGGGCGGGTGTGGGGAGAAAAGAGACAGCAAACATGGGATTTTGCTATAATGCCTGGGTTGGTCTGGAATTCCTAGGGTTCAAGTGACCCTCCCGCCTTGGCCTATTGGGATTACAGATATGAGCCATAGCACCCTACCTCAGAAGAGGTGCTTTTCTTGAGTTCTGGAAGGGGGTAGGGATTAATGTGGTTTTTTTTGTTGTTGTTGTTGTTTTTTTTTTTTATTATACTTTAAGTTCTAGGGTACATGTGCATAACGTGCAGGTTTGTTACATATGTATACTTATGCCATGTTGGTGTGCTGCACCCATCAACTCGTCAGCACCCATCAATTCATCATTTATATCATGTATAACTCCCCAATGCAATCCTTCCCTCCTCCCCCCTCCCCCCTCCCCATGATAGGCCCCAGTGCGTGATGTTCCCCTTCCCGAGTCCAAGTGATCTCATTGTTCAGTTCCCACCTATGAGTGAGAACATGCGGTGTTTGGTTTTCTGTTCTTGTGATAGTTTGCTAAGAATGATGGTTTCCAGCTGCATCCATGTCCCTACAAAGGACGCAAACTCATCCTTTTTTATGGCTGCATAGTATTCCATGGTGTATATGTGCCACATTTTCTTAATCCAGTCTGTCACAGATGGACATTTGGGTCGATTCCAAGTCTTTGCTATTGTGAATAGTGCCGCAATAAACATACGTGTACATGTGTCTTTGTAGTAGAATAATTTATAATCCTTTGGGTGTATACCCAGTAGTGGGATGGCTGGGTCATATGGTACATCTAGTTCTAGATCCTTGAGGAATTGCCATACTGTTTTCCATAATGGTTGAACTAGTTTACAATCCCACCAACAGTGTAAAAGTGTTCCTATTTCTCCACATCCTCTCCAACACCTGTTGTTTCCTGACTTCTTAATGATTGCCATTCTAACTGGTGTGAGATGGTATCTCATTGTGGTTTTGATTTGCATTTCTCTGATGGCGAGTGATGATGAGCATTTTTTCATGTGTCTGTTGGCTGTATGAATATCTTCTTTTGAGAAATGTCTGTTCATATCCTTTCCCCACTTTTTGATGGGGTTGTTTGTTTTTTTCTCGTATATTTGTTTGAGTTCTTTGTAGATTCTGGATATTAGCCCTTTGTCAGATGAGTAGGTTGCAAAAATTTTCTCCCATTCTGTAGGTTGCCTGTTCACTCTGATGGTATTTTCTTTTGCTGTGCAAAAGCTCTTTAGTTTAATTAGATCCCATTTGTCAATTTTTGCTTTTGCTGCCGTTGCTTTTGGTGTTTTAGACATGAAGTCCTTGCCCATGCCTATGTCCTGAATGGTACTACCTAGATTTTCT
Source organism: Rhinopithecus roxellana (assembly GCF_007565055.1). Lineage (NCBI taxonomy): Eukaryota > Metazoa > Chordata > Mammalia > Primates > Cercopithecidae > Rhinopithecus > Rhinopithecus roxellana. The sequence continues at coordinate 12,300,043 of NC_044567.1, read as the reverse complement.
TCTAGGGTTTTTATGGTATTAGGTCTAACATTTAAGTCTCTAATCCATCTTGAATTAATCTTCGTATAAGGGGTAAGGAAAGGATCCAGTTTCAGCTTTCTACTTATGGCTAGCCAATTTTCCCAGCACCATTTATTAAATAGGGAATCCTTTCCCCATTTCTTGTTTCTCTCAGGTTTGTCAAAGATCAGATGGCTGTAGATGTGTGGTATGATTTCTGAGGACTCTGTTCTGTTCCATTGGTCTATATCTCTGTTTTGGTACCATGCTGTTTTGGTTACTGTAGCCTTGTAGTATAGTTTGAAGTCAGGTAGCGTGATGCCTCCAGCTTTGTCCTTTTGACTTAGGATTGTCTTGGCAATGCGGGCTCTTTTTTGGTTCCATATGAACTTTAAAGCGGTTTTTTCCAATTCTGTGAAGAAACTCATTGGTAGCTTGATGGGGATGGCATTGAATCTATAAATAACCTTGGGCAGTATGGCCATTTTCACGATATTGATTCTTCCTATCCATGAGCATGGTATGTTGTTCCATTTGTTTGTGTCCTCTTTGATTTCACTGAGCAGTGGTTTATAGTGCTCCTTGAAGAGGTCCTTGACATCCCTTGTAAGTTGGATTCCTAGGTATTTTATTCTCTTTGAAGCAATTGTGAATGGAAGTTCATTCCTGACTTGGCTCTCTGCTTGTCTGTTACTGGTTTGTAAGAATGCTTGTGATTTTTGCACATTAATTGTGTATCCTGAGACTTTGCTGAAGTTGCTTATCAGCTTAAAGAGATTTTGGGCTGAGACAATGGGGTTTTCTAAATATACAATCATGTCATCTGCAAACAGGGGCAATTTGACTTCTTCTTTTCCTAACTGGATACCCTTGATTCCTTTCTCTTGCTTGATTGTCCTAGCCAGAACTTCCAACCCTATGTTGAATAGGAGCGGTGAGAGAGGGCATCCCTGTCTTGTGCCAGTTTTCAGAGGGAATTTTTCCAGTTTTTGCCCATTCAGTATGATATTGGCCGTGGGTTTGTCATAAATGGCTCTTATTATTTTGAGGTACGTTCCATCAATACCGAATTTATTGAGCGTTTTTAGCATGAAGGGCTGTTGAATTTTGTCAAAAGCCTTTTCTGCATCTATTGAGATAATCATGTGGTTCTTGCCTTTGGTTCTCTTTATATGCTGGATTATGTTTATTGATTTGCAAATGTTGAACCAGCCTTGCATCCCAGGGATGAAGCCCACTTGATCATGGTGGATAAGCTTTTTGATGTGCTGCTGAATCCGGTTTGCCAGTATTTTATTGAGGATTTTTGCGTCGATGTTCATCAGGGATATTGGTCAAAAATTCTCTTTTTTTGTTGTGTCTCTGCCAGGCTTTGGTATCAGGATGATGTTGGCCTCATAAAATGAGTTAGGGAGGATTCCCTCTTTTTCTATTGATTGGAATAGTTTCGGAAGGAATGGTACCAGCTCCTCCTTGTACCTCTGGTAGAATTCAGCTGTGAATCCATCTGGTCCTGGACTTTTTTTGGTTGGTAGGCTATTAATTATTGCCTCAATTTGAGAGCCTGCTATTGGTTTATTCAGGGATTCAACTTCTTCTTGGTTTAGTCTTAGAAGAGTGTAAGTGTCCAGGAAATTATCCATTTCTTCTAGATTTTCTAGTTGATTTGCATAGAAGTGTTTATAGTATTCTCTGATGGTAGTTTGTATTTCTGTGGGGTCGGTGGTGATATCCCCTTTATCATTTTTTATTGCGTCTATTTGATTCTTCTCTCTTTTCTTCTTTATTAGTCTTGCTAGCGGTCTGTCAATTTTGTTGATCTTTTCAAAAAACCAACTCCTGGATTCATTGATTTTTTGGAGGGTTTTTTTGTGTCTCTATCTCCTTCAGTTCAACTTCGATCTTAGTTATTTCTTGCCTTCTGCTAGCTTTTGAATGTGTTTGCTCTTGCCTCTCTAGTACTTTTAATTGTGATGTTAGAGTGTCAATTTTAGATCTTTCCAGCTTTCTCTTGTGGGCATTTAGTGGTATAAATTTCCCTCTACACACTGCTTTAAATGTGTCCCAGAGATTCTGGTATGTTGTATCTTTGTTCTCATTGGTTTCAAAGAACATCTTTATTTCGCCTTCATTTCGTTATGTACCCAGTAGTCGTTCAGGAGCAGGTTGTTCAGTTTCCATGTAGTTGAGCGGTTTTGATTGAGTTTCTTAGTCCTGAGTTCTAGTTTGATTGCACTGTGGTCTGAGAGACAGTTTGTTATAATTTCTGTTCTTGTGTATTTGGAGAGGAGTGCTTTACTTCCAATTATGTGGTCAATTTTGGAATAAGTGCAATGTGGTGCTGAGAAGAATGTATATTCTGTTGATTTGGGGTGGAGAGTTCTATAGAGGTCTATTAGGTCCGCTTGGTGCAGAGTTGAGTTCAATTCCTGGATATCCTTGTTAACTTTCTGTCTCGTTGATCTGTCTAATGTTGACAGTGGAGTGTTGAAGTCTCCCATTTTTATTGTATGGGAGTCTAAGTCTCTTTGTAAGTCTCTAAGGACTTGCTTTATGAATCTGGGTGCTCCTGTATTGGGTGCATATACATTTAGGATAGTTAGCTCTTCCTGTTGAATTGATCCCTTTACCATTATGTAATGGCCTTCTTTGTCTCTTTTGATCTTTGATGGTTTAAAGTCTGTTTTATCAGAGACTAGAATTGCAACCCCTGCTTTTTTTTTGTTCTCCATTTGCTTGGTAGATCTTCCTCCATCCCTTTATTTTGAGCCTATGTATGTCTCTGCATGTGAGATGGGTCTCCTGAAGACAGCAGACTGATGGGTCTTGACTCTTTACCAGTTTGCCAGTCTGTGTCTTTTAATTGGAGCATTTAGTCCATTTACATTTAAGGTTAATATTGTTATGTGTGAACTTGATCCTGCCATTATGATATTAACTGGTTATTTTGGTCGTTAGTTGATGCAGTTTCTTCCTAACCTCGATGATCTTTACATTTTGGCATGTTTTTGCAATGGCTGGTGCCGGTTGTTCCTTTCCATGTTTAGGGCTTTCTTCAGGGTCTCTTGTAAGGCAGGCCTGGTAGTGACAAAATCTCTAAGCATTTGCTTATCTGTAAAGGATTTTATTTCTCCTGCACTTATGAAACTTAGTTTGGCTGGATATGAAATTCTGGGTTGAAAATTCTTTTCTTTAAGAATGTTGAATATTGGCCCCCACTCTCTTCTGGCTTGTAGCGTTTCTGCCGAGAGATCTGCTGTTAGTCTGATGGGCTTCCCTTTGTGGGTAACCCGACCTTTCTCTCTGGCTGTCCTTAAGATTCTTTCCTTCATTTCAACTTTGGTGAATCTGGCAATTATGTGCCTTGGAGTTGCTCTTCTCGAGGAGTATCTTTGTGGCATTCTCTGTATTTCCTGAATCTGAATGTTGGCCTGCCCTACTAGGTTGGGGAAGTTCTCCTGGATGATATCCTGAAGAGTGTTTTCCAATTTGGTTCCATTTTCCCCCTCACTTTCAGGCACCCCAATCAGGCATAGATTTGGTCTTTTTACATAATCCCATACTTCTTGCAGGCTTTGTTCATTTCTTTTTCTTCTTTTTTCTTTTGGTTTCTCTTCTCGCTTCATTTCATTCATTTGATCCTCAATCGTTGATACTCTTTCTTCCTGTTGATTGAGTCGGTTACTGAAGCTTGTGCATTTGTCACGTGTTTCTCGTGTCATGGTTTTCATCTCTGTCATTTCGTTTATGACCTTCTCTGCATTAATTAGTCTAGCTGTCAATTCTTCCACTCTTTTTTCAAGATTTTTAGTTTCTTTGCGCTGGGTACGTAATTCCTCCTTTAGCTCTGAAAATTTTGATGGACTGAAGCCTTCTTCTCTCATCTCGTCAAAGTCATTCTCTGACCCGCTTTGATCCGTTGCTGGTGATGGGCTGCGCTCCTTTGCAGGGGGAGATGCACTCTTATTTTTTGAATTTCCAGCTTTTCTGCCCTGCTTTTTCCCCATCTTTGTGGTTTTATCTGCCTCTGGTCTTTGATGATGGTGACGTACTGATGGGGTTTTGGTATATGTGTCCTTCCTGTTTGATAGTTTTCCTTCTAACAGTCAGGACCCTCAGCTGTAGGTCTGTTGGAGATTGCTTGAGGTCCACTCCAGACCCTGTTTGCCTGGGTATCAGCAGCAGAGGTTGCAGAAGATAGAATATTACTGAACAGCGAGTGTACCTGTGTGATTCTTACTTTGGAAGCTTCCTTTCAGGGGTGTACTCCACCCTGTGAGGTGTGGGGTGTCAGACTGCCCCTAGTTGGGGATGTCTCCCAGTTAGGCTACTCAGGGGTCAGAGACCCACTTGAGCAGGCAGTCTGTCCCTTCTCAGATGTCAACCTCCATGTGGGGAGATGCACTGCTCTCTTCAAAGCTGTCAGACAGAGTCGTTTGCGTCTGCAGAGGTTCCTGCTGCTTTTTGTTGTTGTTGTTGTTAACTGTGCCCTGTCCCCAGAGGTGGAGTCTACAGAGACAGGCAGGTTTCCTTGAGCTGCTGTGAGCTCCACCCAGTTCGAGCTTCCCAGCGGCTTTGTTTACCTACTTAAGCCTCAGCAATGGCGGGCGTCCCTCCCCCAGCCTTGCTGCTGCCTTGCAGTTAGATCGCAGACTGCTGTGTTAGCAATGAGGGAGGCTCCGTGGGCGTGGGACCCTCCCGGCCAGTTGTGGGATATATTCTCCTGGTGTGCCCGTTTGCTTAAAGCACAGTATTGGGGTGGGAGTCACCCGATTTTCCAGGTGTTGTGTGTCTCAGTTACCCTGGCTAGGAAAAGGGATTCCCTTCCCCCTTGCGCTTCCCAGGTGAGGCGATGCCTCGCCCTGCTTCAGCTCTCGCTGGTCGGGCTGCAGCAGCTGACCAGCACCGATTGTCCGGCACTCCCTAGTGAGATGACCCCAGTACCTCAGTTGAAAATGCAGAAATCACCGGTCTTCTGTGTCGCTCGCGCTGGGAGTTGGAGACTGGAGCTGTTCCTATTTGGCCATCTTGCTCAGCTCCCCCTACAAGGTGCTTTCATAACCACAGGCACCCAGTGTGTGCTTCCCTTTGGAGCCTGTGGTATATTTGCATAAGCAAAGCAGCCATTTTAAAAGTGATTTGTTTTTTTCTCTGTGGGCTGAGGGGCAGGGAAGGGTTCATAAAGCTGTTAGGAGACCTTGTGCTGGTTATTGCAATCTGGTCTCATGTGAGGGTGTTTGATCATCTTAAACAGAATTTCTTTTTCTCAGTATTCATTTCCAGTCCTTTTCAGTGAAGACATGGGGAGATATGATTGCTGTTCCCTGAGGTTGGAAAGGTTGTGATGAAGGAATTAAAATGCAGTGATTCTCAGTGGTGCCAGAGAAGATAGCTGGGGCTGGGCAGGGGAGGGCTTGCTCCTGGGAGCTGCCATCTGGGAGTGAGGGAGCTCAGGAACAGGAAGTGTTCAACTGGGTGGGGACTTAATTATAGTACACAACCAGGCTGAGAAGGCTGCAGGCTGGCACCAAGAAACAGTGCTGGTCTGGGACTATATAGCAACGAGAAGCCAGACAGAGAAAGAATGCATGCGATGTGATCACATTTCCGTAAAATTCAAATACATGTAAAACAGTCTATGCTATGAGAGGTTAGGATAGTGGCTGCATTTGGTGGTGGTAGTGACTGGAATGGGGACTTTTGAGGTGCTGGTGATGTCCTGATTCTGTGTTTTTTAATTTTTATTTATTTATTTATTTATTTATTTATTTATTTATTTATCTATTTATTTATTTTTGAGATGGAGTTTCATTCTTGTCGTCCAGGCTGGAATGCAGTGGCATGATCTCGGCTCACTGCAACCTCCACCTCCCAGGTTCATGCCATTCTCCTGCCTCAGCCTCCCGAGTAGCTGGGACTATAGGTGCCCACCACCATGCCTGGCTAATTTTTTGTATTTTTAGTAGAGATGGGGTTTCACCGTGTTAGCCGTGATGGTCTCAATCTCCTAACCTCATGATCCGCCTGCCTTGGCCTCCCAAAGTGTTGAGATTACAGGAGAGAGCCACCGTGCCTGGCCTTTTTCTTTCTTTAACTACAGAAGGTTAGAACCTGACTCCTACTGCTTTACCAGGTCACTGGTCCTGTTCCTTCCCACCCAGTGGTTGTAAAAAACTCCCTTTCATCTTACAGCCAGGTGTTAGGAAGGGAGCAGCTCACAAGGCAGCATGGAGGCAGCTGTGAAGGGGCAAAGGCAGGACACACTGACCAACTCCTCCCTGCCTCCCTTCTTTGGCCTGAGTGACCACTCACCTCGCCAAGGCAGGCTTCCTTCTGCTGGCCGAAGTTCCTAAAAAAATCTCCAATGTACCTCAGCTGCTTCTCCAAGGCCAAATAAGCCACGTGGCTGGGGAAGGCAGGTGCTTTTTATACAATAATAATGAAGACCATTTATCAAGTGCTTAGTGTGTGGCAGGAACCACGCTAAATGCTTTGTCTGCATTGCCTCATTTCATCCTCCCACTCAGTCACTCCTCTGGGGAAGCTATATTCTTGCCCCACTTTGTAGGTAAGGAAACTGAGGATCAGAGAGGTATAAGTGACTTGCTCAAGATGACTCACAGGAGAGGAGATCATCTGGATTGGAATGTGAGTTTTGCAGCCTCCCTGGCTCCAGACTCTGTGTTCAAGTCTATCCCGCCCCTCTTTGGGGCAGTTTTAATGTTTTTTTTTTTCAAAATTATGGGAAAAACAAGTGGGGAGGACACCCGAGGTGGGACATAGTGAATGGAACGGCAGCCTTGGCTGAAGAGATAGGCCCAGGACTGTTGGGTGGAGCTGCCAAGGATGCCAGGGTCCCCGAGCTGGGGCCAGCAAGCAGCAAGAGGCCAGCAAGGGGCCTGTGGCACAATGGCCTCAAAGTCACCACTGTCACTATGCCACAAATCCAGCATGAGATGCCTGGCGTGTGCCACTTTCTTTGCCTGCGGAGTCTCTTTTAATCCTCCACTTTAAGAGGATAATACTATTATCATTCCCATTTTGCAGCTAGGAACACAGGCTCAGAGCTGCCGGCCTCCAAATCCTGCTTTTATTTTATTTTATTATTTTATTTTATTTTATTTTATGATAGAGTTTTGCTCTTTTGCCCAGACTAGAGTGAACTGGTATGACCTTAGCTCACTGCAACCTCCACCTCCCAGGTTCAAGCAATTCTCCTGCCTCAGCCTCTCAAGTAGCTGGGATTACAGGTGCTGCCATCATGCCTGGGTAATTTTTGTATTTTTAGTAGAGACGGGGTTTTGCCATGTTGGCCAGGCTGGCCTTGAACTCCTGACCTCAGGTGATCCACCTCCCTCAGCCTCCCAAAGTGTTAGGATTACCAGCGTGAGCTACTGTACCCGACCAGCCCTGCTCTTTTATTTATGCTTTCTCAAGGAAAGGGCCCTGCCTTTTTTTTCTTCTTGTTTTCTTCACTTGCATTCCACCACCCCGTACCTGTACAACTCCACCTCCGAACTCACTCCCCAGCCTTTCCCTGGTGCTGTCCTCCTTCGAAAGTGCTGAAATACGGTTGGTATTAATAGGGTTGTCAGATTTAGAGAATAAAACTACAAGGTGTCCAGTTACATTTCAGCCTCAGATCAACAATGGATACTTTTTTCGTATAAGAATGTTTCAATATTGCATGGGAGCAATGCATGCAAAAAATTTACTCATCTTCAAATTCAAATTGAATTGGGCATCTGGCAATACATCTGGCAACCCTAATATTGTAAGAGGTTCTGCTGTGCTGCTGTGCTTGGACCTGGAGTTATCTGACCCTTCCCGAGTTTCTGCCCATCAGGCCCCTCCACCTAGAAAGCTCCGATAGCATCTGGGCTATTCTGGGAGTTGCGAGAGCTGAAAACAGAGGAAAGTGGCACACATTGCCGCACTGCTGGGAGACTGGGCCCAGCGAGGGGAGTCTGGGGGAGAAGCGGGGAAGGCAGGATGGAAGTGGTGGGAGTAACACCATGTAGTATTCCTGTGGAAGACTCAGAGTGGTGAGAAATGGAGGGTCCTCCTGTTTCCCTCATGGAGTCCCCATTAATGCCCCACCCATCTCCAGCTTGCCAGTGGTCATCCTCAGGGTCCCTTGTCTTCTCTGGTGGTGCTGTCTTCCCCTCACCAGGACATTCTGTTGGTGACTGTCCACCCCTCTGAGAAGGTGAGTGGGAGCCAAGTGTCTGGGCTGATAAAGTAGAAGCTAGAGAGTTTCTGAGTAAGCTACTGCTGTCACCATGGCCATGGCTGCCCATCTGTCAGCTGCTCATAGCGCTTCAAGGAAGGGAAGTTTCCCAAACGTCACAGTCAGCCTGGAAGGAGCCACTCACCTCCCTCGTCGGGCCACCCAGCTGGTGCCCAGACCCTGGCCAGTGACAGGGTAGAAAAACAGCTTGGGCGATCATGTGTGTGATCACATCTGGCTTTACCTGGATGTAGGGTTCCCACGGCACACAGTTGCCTGACTGAGCCACATCTTTGTCTGTGTTTGCACGTGCCTGCCTTGTTCCCCCTTTCTGAGATAAAACTCTCGAGGCAGCCAGCGCACCCTACCTTGTTTTTCTTGCACCTGCCCCAGGCACCTGCCACAGCTGCAGGAGGAAGACATTGGCAGCTGCTGAGGTCCGATACGGGGTGCCCAGGAGGATGGCCTGGGTCGGAGATTCTGCCCATGTACTCTGGGGTCTGGGGGTGGCCTTGCACTTTATGGTCTGGCTTTTTTTGCTCCTTCTCCCACCTAGATTTGGTAGGATAGTCCCTGCCCAGCCCTTCCCACAATGGCTGCTAACGGTGAAGGCTGGATGCTATACACGAAGGACTGAAGCAGCCCTCTGCCCACAAATTCCCTTCTTCCCGGTACACAGCAAAGGGCGGCCCCCTTCCTCCGGCCACCCCTGTCTGCCAAGATGCTCAGCAGCCAGTGCCTCCAAGCTGGCTTCACCCCCTCCCAGGGCATAGCCCCCTCTCCTCTGCTTGTTGTTCCTACTTGCCTTCCAACCCCAGTTCAAAGACAACACACTCCAAAACAAAGTTAAAACCAGCTCTTTCCTCCAGCGAGGTGGAAGGAAGGGCAGAGGGAAACGCTCCCTCCTTATTTACTGTCCTCGATGTCCCAGGGGAGGATGGGGGACCTGGGAATCACTCGGTGCTCGTGCAAGGAGGAAGCCGGCAATGAGTTTCTGCTCAAGTCCATGCCAGCCGGAGAAAGCCACCCTGACCACATCCAGAAGTCGGTGTGCTGTGAATCCCAGCAACTAAGCAGGCTCCAGCAGGGATGGATGAGCTCACCAGGCGATGGCCTAATGGGTTAACTCTTTGTGAGCTGTTGGCATGGGTCCTCGGAATGTGGCTTTCTCAGCTCTGCTCAGCCACGATGAGATGAATCTTGTGAAAAATTCATGATGCTTCTCTGCAGTCTGTCTTCAAGTTTCATGGAGGCATGTGTTCCATTGATGCCTGGGCAGGGCAGCTTCTCCTGACCCAGGCTCAGAAATCAGAGGACCTGGAGTTTCTGGGTTGGTGGAGGTGTGTGGTGGTGCCATGGTGGTGGGGATGGGTTGCCAAAGATTGGATCAGACCCTCTGGCTGACTCAGGCTACACTGGCTCTGTTCAGTACAGACCTTAGTAATTCCATCTGGGAACTCTCTGTGTTCTGGATATTGGAGGGGGCACATGCAGACTTAGAAAACACCCTTGGTTGCAAGATGGCAAGGACACTCCTTGGAACTTTCCAATGCCTATGGGTGGGCACCCTATGTTACAAAATGCCAGGAGTCCACAACAGGACTTACCCCCATCCCGGGCCCGACATCTCAAACAGAGGCAAAAGAGCTTGTTCCCCATCACTCCTCCAATCATTCCTCATGATGCCCTGTTGCTTTTCATGCGATGCCTGCTGCCACCATGATGAGAAGAGAATGATGAATATCAGTGCAAGGAGGGTGAAAAGGTTTTCACCTCTATAAACCTTTACCGGACTGTGCTTGGGGAAGCTGGGTGTGAGATGTTGAGTAGCCAGTTCTCAAGATGCTGATGCATACACTGAGGTCAGCAAAATTGCCTATGATTCTGGAAGGCATGCTGGCTCCTGCCCTGGTCCACACTAACCTGAGAATGTGAGCAGCTGTTGCTCCTCAGGATGACTGGTGGGTGGGCATCCTTGCTACTGGGAACAGTACACTGAGGGTCGTCCTCTGTGGTCTGCAGGGAGGGCTTTCCTAGGAGCCATCCAAGGAAGCTGCTGTCAAGGCAGGTATGAGACTCTCCCATATTTGACATCTTGAGTTCCTCACCTGTGCAATGAGCAGGAGATTCTGAGCCTGGAAGGCTCTGCAGAGGTTGCTATGTGATTCATGCCTAGAGAAGCAGACAGCTAGGAGGATGAGACTGTCCCCTGAGCTGCTGTGAGAGACCAGGCTAAGTACGCCCTCTGTCCTCTGCGAAGATGAGCATCACTGCTCAGGGCAATGAGCAGTGAGAGGCCTGCCTTGAGTGTCCATGGGAACTTGACGTTGAAGGTTTTTGAGGATGTGAGTTGCTTTGCCTTAGGTGCCTCTGACTTTATACTGAAATCAGTTTGTAAAACCAAGTGACCTGGCTTGCAGAGGAACCCTAGAGTGAATTATTTTGCAATACAAATAATCAAATGATTTATTTATTTATTTTTACAAAGTTCAGGCTATTCCCCCACCCTCTGCAGGGCATGGCAGTGTGGCAGAGTAATACCATCCGTAAGTCAAACCCTTATTTATTACTCCCTCCATGTCAGGCACTCTTCTATGCACTTTATATATACAGCAATTCACTTATTCCCCACAGAACTCTGTAAGGTAGCTATGTGAGGTGTATTGCTATCTCTGTATTTGGCCTTGGATGAATTACTTCTCTGGGCCTTAATTTCCTCATGTATTCATTGAGTGGGATCATTACTACATCACAGAGTTTTTATGAAGATTAAATGAGAAAATACTCATAGCAAGTGCTTAAAGAATGTATACATAATATATGTGCATATAATACACATGTGTATAAGTACATATTTAAGTATAAACATAAATTGGAGGGGCAGCAAGCATCAGAGGAGAACATGTCCAGGGTTGAAGCTGTTCTGTCTGCAGACTCCCTTCCTAGCAGGACAGATGAGGAGGCGTGAGGAGCCATTATGGTCCCTGGGCAGCTGACTCCGGTGTCCTGGGTTGAAGAGGCCGCTACTGCAGCTGTGGTGTTGAAGGGGATGGGAGCAGGGATGGTCACTGCTTGGGGATGGCTCTTAGCCTCTTATCCAGAGTGCCCTAACTCCCCACCCTGTAGCTGCTCCTACTCAGCGCTGTGACCCCTCACCTGGCCAGTCCAGTGTTGCACGAGACAGTGGTAGGTAGGGTGACCAGCCATCCAGGCTTACTCAGTACTGATGGATTTCCTGAAATATGGGACTTTCAGTGCTAAAACCATGAACATTCTAAGAAAACCGGATGAATTGGTTTCCTTAGTAAACACTTTTGGGCATTAGCATGTCATTTGGAACACCCATCCCTGTGCATGTGGGCTGTCTCCTTCTGGAATGTTCTCTGTATTTGGCTTCACCCCCCTCCTAGGTCATAGAGTCTTGTAGGAAAGGGGGGGCCTTCTCTCCTCTACCCCCAGAGTGGGGCTGGGGCCCCTCCCTCCCAGCCTGCTTCCCCCCTTGCTTCCCCTGGCTTTGCATCTTGCTCTGTTCTTGGGCATAGTTTGAGAGGGGGCTGGGACTCCCTCCAAGAATAGTTTCCAATAGTTTCCAAAAGTGGTGGTGTTTTCTTTCGGCTTGCTGCGTGCTTGGTTAGGATAATGAGCTACCTAATGGTTATTAGACTATAATAAAAGGCTACCAAAACAAACAGTGCAAGACAAGGATGTCAACATAGGCACCTCTTCGTCAGGCTTGTCACCAACTGCCAGTGCTGACAGCCCATCCCGGACTCCTTCCCTTGGTTAGAACCTCACTCCCCCTCTGCACTGGCATTGGCAATGTATGTACGTATTTATTTATTTTTGAAACAAGGTCTCACTCCTGTTTCCCAGGCTGGAGTGCACTGGCGTGATCTTGGCTCACAGCAGCCTTGACTCCCAGGTGCGAGTGATTCTCCCTCCTCAGCCTCCCAGTAACTGAGATTATAGATGTGCACCACCATGCTTGGCTAATTTTTTGTTTTCATTTTTTTTTTTTTTTTTTTTTTTTTTGTAGAGATGGGGTTTCACCATGTTGTCCAGGCTGGTCTTGAACTCCTGAGCGCAAGCGATCTGCCCGCCTCAGCCTTCCAAAGTGCTGGAATTACAGGTGTGAGCCACCGCGCCTGGCCCATCTTCATTTAGCTGACCCAGTCAGTCTGGCCTCAGCCCTGCACAGCCAGTGGGCCTTCACTCTTCTGCACTATTATACTTCTTAATGATTGTCTGTCTGTCCCTGACTCGCATCCCCTAAACTCCTTGGAATAGTTTTTTTTTTTTTTTTTTAATGTTTATTATGAAAAATTTTAAACACACACACATGTGTGCATTACCTAATGAGCTTCCACAATCACAGCTTCAACAATTATCAACGTTGATTCTTTTTCATTTGTCTCCCTTGTATATGTACAAGGTTGGCCCTTGAGAGCAACACAAGTTTGAACTTCAAGGGTCCACTTACATGTTGGCAATTTTTCTTCTTTGGGATAGCGTCTGGCTGTTGTCCAGGCTGGAGTCCAGTGGTGCGATCCCAGTTCACTGCAGCCTCGAGCTCCTGGGCTCAAGCAATCCTCCTGCCTTAGCCTCCTGAGTAACTAGGACTACAGGCACGTGCCACAATGCCTGGCTAACTTTCATTTTTTCTATAGAGATGGTGTCTTGCTATGTTGCCCAGACTGGTCTTGAACTTCCATCTTCAGGCAATCCTCCTGCCTGGGCCTCCCACAGTGCTGAGATTACAAGGAATGAGCCACCATCCCTGGCCTGGATATTTCTTCCATAAATATATTGACTTTTTTGAGACTTGTGACAATTTGAAGAAACCTACATATGAACTGCATGGCCTAGAAATATTGAAAAACTTAAGAAAAAATTAGATATGTCATAAATGCATAAAATATGAGTAGATACTGACCGGGTGTGGTGGCTCACGCCTGTAATCCCAGCACTTTGGGAGGCCGAGGTGGGTGGATCACAAGGTCACGAGATTGAGACCATCCTGGCTAACACGGTGAAACCCTGTCTCTACTAAAAATGCAAAAAAAAAAAAAAAATTAGTCGGGCGTGGTGGTGGGTGCCTGCAGTCCCAGCTACTTGGAAGGCTGAGGCAGGAGAATGGTGTGAACTCAGGAGATGGAGGTTGTAGTGAGCCAAGATCGCACCACTGCACTCCAGCCTGGGCAACAGAGCAAGACTCTGTCTAAAAATATATATATATATTATATATATTATAATATGTTAGTATATATTATATTTTTATATTTATATTATATTTAATATATATTAATATTAAACAATATAATAATATATTTATATATTAAATATATTTATATTTATTATATATTATAATATATATGTTATTATATATTATAATATGTTATATATTATAATATAATATGTTATTATATATTATATATACTTAACATAGTATAAATATATATATGAGTAGATACTGTTTCATTTATATGTTAATTGACTCTTCATCTTATCAGTAAGGCCTCTGGTCAACAATAGGATATTAGTAATTAAATTTGTGGGAGTCAAAAGCTACACTTGAGGTTTTGGCTGCACAGAGGGTGGCACCCCTAACCCCCACATTGGTCAAGGTACTTTGTTTCATTTAGTATTTTAAAGTAAATACTAGACTTCTCTTCTTCAGTAAAGCCTTGCACATAGAGAGTTGTGTTTCCCTAACAGATGACCTCCTTCCTTCTTCCTTCCTTCTTTTTTCAAATAATAACCACAGTGCCATCATAACCATACATGAAGTTGAAGCATTCTTAAAGTGAATGCCCATTCCACATTCACATTCCCTTGATTGTCTCAAAACCACCTTTTTTTTTTTTTGCTTTTGAAACAGGGTCTCACTTTGTTGCCCAAGCTGGAATGCAGTGATGTGATCATGGCTCACTGCAGCCTGGACCTCCTGGGCTCAAGAGAGCCTTCCATCTCAGCCTTCCGAGTAGCTGGGATCACAGGCACCCGCCAGCATGCCTGGCTAATTTTTAAATTTTTTTTGTAGAGAGAGTCTCACTTTGTTGCCCAGGCTGGTCTCAAACTCCTGGCTTCAAGTGATCCTCCGGCCTTGGCCTCCTGAAGTGCTGGGATTACAGATGTGAACCACCATGCCCAGCCTCAAAACTACACTTTCAGAGTCAGGTTTCTTCCAAGCAGGATCCCAGCAAGTTCCAGCAATTAGTTTAGTAGCTCTGCCTCCAGCACTTCTTTTGGCCTCTAACAGCCTTTTCCTCCTCTGCTCATAACATTTATTTATTGAAGACACAGGACTTCTGTCTTAGAGAACTTCCCTCATTCCAGATTTGGCTGCCTACTTCCTCACGGTACCATTTATCACTTGCCTACATCTTACAAGGTCCATGTCTCAATTTCCACCATAGCCCTGGATCCTAGTACAATGCCTTAACCCAGGAGAGGTGCCTAGTCAAAGGTGAATAAACAGTCACATGAATATTCATAAGGTACCTGGCAATGTATTGAGGGCTTTGACCCACATGCCATTGGGCCAGGGGCTACATTTTCCGTCTGCTTCTGCCTTGTGATGCTGGGACTGGTTACTGAGCCAGAAGACTGAGAATACCATGGTCATTACCATCATCCCCTTCTAACTGAGTACTCCCATTTTCTTTTTCTTTTTCTTTTTCTTTTTTCTTTTTTTTTTTCTTTTTTTTGAGACAGAGTCTCGCTCTGTCTCCCAGGCTGGAGTACAGCGGTGTGATCTCGGCTCACTGCAACCTCCACCTCCTGGGTCAAGCGATTCTCCCACCTCAGCCTCCCGAGTAGCTGGGACTGCAGGTGCCTGCCACCAAGCCCGGCTCATTTTTTGTAGTTTTAGTAGAGACGGGGTTTCACCATGTTGGCCAGGATGGTCTCAATCTCCTGACCTCGTGATCCACCTGCCTCAGGCCTCCCAAAGTGCTGGGATTACAGGAGTGAGCCACCGTGCCTGGCCAGTACTCTCATTTTCTAGGAGATAATAAGTTAATTTTTTAAATTATTTTGTCTCTTTCCTCCTCTTCTCCTGTGCCCCACTTCCTACTTAGCTCTTTAGAAATGCAGTTATAACCTTTTACCTTCCCTTCACCAGATACTGCCTAGAGAGCAAGTTTATCCAACTGTGTGCTTACTTAAAAGATGAAGAGTGGAAACCTTTCCCACCAGGCGTTTGCCTTGAGAGACAAAAGTCAATTTACAACCAAAAGTATGCCTGCTACAAAACTCTCTCATCTGGAGAGCACCAGAGACAAGGCCACTTTACAGCCTAAATTCTGCCTGCGATGGCACCAACTTGACCACTTCCAGTAAGGCAGCCCGGTAGATAAGGCGCATATAGAAAAGGCAACGGAAGTTACGCAGACCCCCACCTGCTTGTTTCCTCCCCTGCCTGCCACTCATGCAAAATCCCTTTCTAAAAACCTGTTTTCTCTCCCAAAAGAGAAGCGGTACCCTTAAGGCAGGAAGCCTGTGTTTCTTCCCCTAAGCTAGCTTCGGAATAAAGTCACTTTCTTTATAGCAGATCCCAGGAATAACTGAAGTTGCAACCCAGCTACACTCTCCCTCCCGCTCACACCAAGGCAGGGGAATGAGCAAATAGGAACCTTCGGGGTAACTTCGGAGGAGGTGACTGCCTGGGGCAGGAGTTTCCACAGGACCCTGGGCATCTCTTGCCAATGCCAGTGCAGAGGGGGAGTGAGGTTCTAACCAAGGGAAGGAATCCGGGGTGGGCTCTCAGCACTGGCAGTCAGTGACAAGTCTAACAAAGAGGTGCCTATGTTGACATCCTTGTCTTGCACTGTTTGTTTTGGTATCTTTTTATTATAGTCTAATAACCATTAGGTAGCTCATTATCCTAACCAAGCACACAGCAAGCTGAAAGAAAACACCACCACTTTCGGAAACTATTGGAAACTATGCTCAGAGTGAGTACCAGCCCCCTCTCAAACTGTGCCCAAGAACAGAGCAAGATGCAAAGCCAGGGGAAGTAAGGGGGAAGCAGGCTGGGAGGGATGGGCTCTAGCCCCAGGGTGGAGGTGAAGGAGAGGAGGCTCCCTTTGCCCACAAGACTCTAGGCTCCTTCCAAGGAGGGCCAGAAGCCTCTTTCCCCCCCACACCCCCCCCCTTTTTTTTTTATCCAGGGCCCAGGAAAGTTATGCAAAGCAATTACTCGACTTAGGCAGCCCAGGGAGGAGCCACCATCTTCCACCTGCTCCACCTCCCACTACGTTTGTCTTTGCCTCCTTTCCCTTCCTATCAGGGCTCATGACCAAGGAGATGGAATTCCGTGACCCTAAGTCTCTGCTGGTCTGGTCCTCTTGGCTCTTTTGAGAGACCGAAATACAGGTGACTCTGGCTGGACTCCGGCAGCTGTCTTGAGGCTACACAGCGTCTAAAGAGTTATCCTTAACCTCCAGCTCCCTCCGGCTTTGCTTGCCTCTCTCTTCTTGCCTCTTCTAAAGGTTTTCCTTGTTTCTGTCTCTCTTCCTTCTGTCTGCTGCAGCTTCACACACCAGACAATTCTCAAGATGTCCTTTGGGGGAGCCTCCAGGGGCATCTGTCCTTTCTCTTTCTCGATGCATATAATTCAGCAGTGATGTGAGAGACAGCAGCCCGCTGGGCTCTGCGCGGGGAGCTGGGAGCGCTAAAGCGAGGGGAATTGTGTATAGGGAGGTGAGGACGGGGAGCTGGGAACGGGGAGCTGGGGACGTGAAGAAGGAAGGGACTGGAGGAGCTTACAAGAAGTAGGAGTGGGAGTGGCGGAGGAAGGAGCATCTTTCTTGGGGGGAGTTTCCAGGGCAATCGTTATCTGCTGGCACCTCCCCCTCCTGAGGGGGTGTCAGTTCCACGAAGGAGCTGGGGCTGGGTGGGACGCGGCGTCCAGGCGCTGGGCTGTGGCCCAGGGCAGAGGGGGCCTCCTCCTGGGGTGCGCCTGTCACCTAGTGGTGAAGATGAAGCAGTGCTGCTATCTGAAGTCGACTTCAATTATTCGTTCGCGATGTGTCTCTGGCCTGGTAATTCACAGTGGACTGGAAATTAGAAAATCGAACCTCACGCGTTGCTAATACATACTATCTCACAGCAACATCCACTGCAATTTCAAAATGCCAAATAATTAAGACCTACTAGCTTTTAAATAATTTAAAATACTCATGTATGCATCTTACCATCAAATATTGATTATGTAGATTATATGCCAGACACTGTTTTAGGTTGGGCATTGGAAATAAAAAGAGCTATACAATTTATGTGCAAAGACAGGCAACTGAATAAACAATTCCAATCCAGAAGGAAAAACTCTTCAATACAGCCATGTCTGCGCTGTACAATTGAGAATACAAAGGAGAGGCTTGGCAACACGGAGAAACCTTCTCTCTACAGAAAACAAACAAACAAACAAAACCCTCCTCAAAATTATCCAGGCATGGCGGTGCGCATGTGTAGTCCCAGCTACTTGAAGGGCTAAGGTGGGAGAACACTCTAAGCCCAGGAGGTCGAGGCTGCAGTGAGACAAGATGGCACCACTGCACCCCAGCCTGAGTGACAGAACAAGACCTTGTCAAAAAAAAAAAAGAAAACACAAAGGAAGATTGGCATAGGGTGGTGATGAGAGACGCTTCCTCAAAAAGGTAATGGTTAGTCTCAGCACTTTGGGAGGTTGAGATGAGTGGATCAGTTGAGCTCGGGAGTTCGAGACCAGCCTGGCCAACATGGAGAAATCCCATCTCTACAAAAAAATCCAAAAATTAGCTGGGTGCGGTGGCACACACCTGTAGTCCTAGCTACTTGGGAAGCTGAGGCAGGAGAATCACTTGAACCCAGGAGGCAAAGGTTGCAGTGAGCAGACATCCCACCTCTGCACTCCAGCCTGAGCAATGAGAGTGAAACCCTGTCTCAATCAATCAATCAATCAAGCAAGCAAGGTTGATGGTTAGGATGAGCCTCGAAGGACATATAGGAGCCAAAGAAAAGTGATAGAGGTGACAGCGGTAGTGATGATGGTGGTAGAAGTAGAGGTGATGATGGAGATGAAAGTGGTGGTGGAAACAGAGGTGATGGTGGAGATGGTGGTGCTGGTGGTGGTGGTGGAGACGAAAGTGGTAGTGGTGGTAGAAGAGGAGGTATTGGTGGAGATGGTGGTGGTGGAAATGGAGGTGATGGTGGAAATGGAGGTGATGGTGGAAATGGAGGTGGTGATGGCAGTGGAAGAGTAGATTTGATGGTGAAGAGGGTGGTGGTGGTAGAAATGGAAGTGATGGTGGAGGTGGAGGTGGTGGTGGTGGTGGAAGTGGAGGTGATAGTGGTGGTGGAAATGGAAGTGATGGTGGAGATGGAGGTGATGGTGGTGGTGGAAGTGGAGGTGATAGTGGTGGTGGAAATGAAGATGATGGTGGAGATGGAGGTGATGGTGGTGGTGGAAGTGGAGGTGATAGTGGTGGTGGAAATGAAGATGATGGTGGAGATGGAGGTGATGGTGGTGGTGGAAGTGGAGGTGATAGTGGTGGTGGAAATGAAGATGATGGTGGAGATGGAGGCGATGGTGGTGGTGGAAATAGAGATGATGGTGGAAATAGTGGTGGAGGTCGTGGAGGCAGTAAAGTTAAAGGCTGGAGGCTATGCAGGCTGTGGTGGTGAAGGTAGAGCTGATAGAGGTAGAAGTGGTTGCAGTGATGATGAAGGCAGTGACGATGAGGAGAGTTGTGATTGTGGCGGTGGTTGCAGTGTTGGTGAGTGTGCTGATGATAGCACTGTTGTTGTTGGATGTATTAGCTTTGGTTTTGGTGATAGTGATGAATGTGGATGGTATTGGTAGAGGTGGGTGTGTTGGTGGTGGTGGTGGTGGTGGTGGTCATGCTGGTACTGGTAGTGGTCTGATCTTCAAGTGAACCATAGCTCCTGCTACTACACAGGTCACTGCTGAGCCTCCACTGGTTCCCATCTTTATGGCCTTTCCAGGGTTAGAGACTCTCACCTCTACTTCTACCCATTTTTGGTCCTCAGAAATCCTTCTACTGCTTCCATACTGCCTTGGGGCACAAATAATTGCTGAGCAGCCATCGGAGGTGATATTTCTCTAGAGATATAAACAGTTCCCTTTCATTAGGAGCTGGTCATTTCCATGCTTCTTTTCTGGAACTCCACTTGGAGGAAGAAATTTGTTCTTCTTTGCTGTACTTTTTCCAAGATGCAACTGAATTATTCATCCATATGGGCCTCAGGCCAGGCCTGAGTGGGTTGCAGGGCCCCTGTCTGGGGAAAACACCAATGTCTCTGTTTTCTTCTTACCCTTTGTTATGTGTTAAGTATGCCCCCACCCCCAAATTCATATGTTGAAGCTGTTGTAACCCCCAGTGTGATTGTATTTGTTAAAGAGGTAATTAAGATTAAGATTATAAGGGCCTTAATCCAGTAGGATTGGTGTCCTTAGGCAAAGAAGAGGCACTAGGAGCATGCCTACACAGAGAAAAGCCACGTGAGAACACAGGAATAAGATTGCTAACTGCAAGCTAAGGAGAAGAACTTAGGAGAAACCAATCCTACCAGCACCTTGATTTTGGACTTCCAGCCTCCAGAACTGTGAGAAAATAAATTTCTGTTGTTTAAATCGCCCAGCCTGTGGTATTTTGTTATGATGACCCAAGCAGAATAATGCATACCATGATTCTCTTCCATTCTCTCAACTCAGGACATCCTTTGCCAGTGTTGGGGTGGTGGAGGAGAATGATGTGGATGATGGTGGATGGAGAGAAGGCCTTTCTGTTGTTAAGAGTTTTCTTCTTTCTATCATCCATGTGACATGCTCTTTCATTCTTTTTAGTGTCTGGGCCAGTCCACCATGGCTTTTCAGGAGACAGGGCCCAAGTACATCTTTGGATTCAACCAGGATGGGTTCTAACGAAGAATACCAGTGAACCCACCCTGTGGAAGGGTCCTCATCGGTAGAGGTTGTATTCCAATTACTTGTGATCATTTTTGGTCTGAGGTGAACACAGCATTCTCTCTCTGGAGCATTATGGGTGTTATAATTGCAAAAAAAAATAATATTAGGCTCCTTCAAAAAAACAAAGTGGTGGACCAGCATCTTAGCTGTGGAAAGAGCTCAGACCTTGGTAACGTTTCAAAGTAACATGGCTCTGAGGGACAGTCGGTGACCACAGAAGGAGCTTGGCCAAGGAAAAAGAGACACATAGTGTCAGACAAAGCTCAGAAAATTGCAGAGAATTAGACTGGGAGGCAAATCATCTCAGCCTGGAGCTAGCTTACTTTTGTACTTCTTGCATGAGACAATCCACACTGTTACTGTTTAAGCTGCTCAAAAGGGTGTTTCTGTAACTTGCGGTGGAAAGCAATGTATCCAGAATCTCTCAAAATCCTGAATACCACAGTACATTGGCAGGGCAGGCTTTATATGGCCACAAACAACAATACTGGAATATTCTATTCATTCATTCCATCATGTCATGGTTTCCTACTTGTAAGCACCATGGATAAGTCCTGCTCTGCTGTTTCTCCCCAAAACAAGGATATGCATCATGATTTCTTGAAGATTCCACCATTAGTCATAGATGAGACTGACAAATTATACAAATCAGAAGTTAGTAAGGCACCTTCACTGGACCTCTGCTGTATCTCTAAGTATATGTTGGGATGGGGAAGGGTGAGTGAATAATTACAATTAATAATAATTAATAAGAACAAGTTCCTTTCAGTCTGAGTGGCATTTAAGAAAGGCTATGAATTCTTCCCTGATCAGTCCAGAAAGGCTTCCCTGGAGCTGTGGCTATTGAGTGATCTTCGTTGTAACATAGCTTTCCTAAAGTCAGATTCATTGAGAAAAGGGCTACCTTTAAGTCCAATCCAAGGGATAAACAGTTCATCAAATGTAAGTTTATTTGTCTGCATACTTCCTTCCCTTCTAGTCAGTTTAGCTTCTCCAGGGCAAGAGATTCAGCCCCTGCCTCCCTGTCTCTAGCACATGAATTCATTCAAGAAATGTTTCCCCACTACCAGGCTCCAGGATTCTTCTATTGCATGGAAAATCAGAGATACATAGTCTCTGCTCTTACCGAGCATTCAGACAGTGAGAAAGGTAAGCATTAAATAGGTCATTATGACAGTAGTTACTCAATAGTGACTAGAAAGAAGAGGTACAGGAGCTATAAGACTATACCAGGGGAGGACTTGACCTAGTTCATGGAGTATCATGGAGGCATCCCAGAGCAGGGATCATTTCAATAGAGACCTACAAGCTAAGGTCTTGACATTTGGTACCCCGTTAGCAGGGGGAGGCTCTGAGCCTGGTTAAGACTGACTTAGAGGGGTACTTGGCAGGAGGTCAGAAAGCCAGGCAGGAGTGGCTCAGATAAAACTGGAGTCATAAGCAGGTGCCAGAGCTTGCTGCGCCTTGTAGGCTGTGATCAGCCATAATAGTCTTTGTAAATGTTAGCTTCCATGTATGAATGAATGAAATATCAGAAAGGTGTCCAGGTTCTTTTTTAACAGTCAGCTCTATAGAGTGAGAACTACTCATTTTCACCAAGACTGCACCAAACCCTTTATGAGGAATCCATCTCCATGACCCAAACACTTCCCATTAGTCCCCATCACCAACATTGGTTTCAAATTTCAACATGAGGTTTGGAGGGTCCAATATTCAAGCTATATATACCTTAAAACTTAGCATCAGAATCACCTAGAGAGCTTAACAAAACACAGACTGCTGGCTCTCATCCCAGAGTTTCTGATTCAAGAGGTCTAGGGTGGGGCCCCCAGATTTTCATTTCTAGCAAATTCCCAGGTGATGCTGCTGCTGCTGGTCCCAGAACCAAACTTTGAGTAACGTGTCTTCAGAGACCCTCCTTTGATCCTCCTTCAGCTGGGCCCTTCCCTACAGGGGAGTCTTGGGACTAAGGGACCATCCTCTTCCCCACTAGACCCTACTCTGGGTACTTGAGATCCTTGTACAACTAGCCTTGAGCCCACTTCCAGGGCCTGCATGGGGACTATTCATAGGAGATGGGAGGGGAGGAGAGTGGATGGAGTTGGATGTACAGACTGGGATGTCCACATACCATGTGAGGCCCTTGTAGTTCAGGATGGAGCCAAGGTTGAGAAGAATGGGGGATGGAACCAGGGCCCAAACATTCCTGTGCAGGTAGCATCAAATCTCCCATTTAGGACCATCCTGACCAGAGACGAGAAACCTGACAATTAGGAACATAGGTTCTCAAGTCACACATACTTCCATTCAATCCGTGACTCTGAACTCTTTCCCGAGTGACCTCAGGTAAGTTATTAAAACTCTATGAACTTAGCCTCTGCATCTGTAAAACTGGAATAATACCAAATACCTACCTCATTGGTCTTTTGGCAAGAGTTAATGCAGTAAGGTGTATAAGGCATTGAGCATGAGTCTTGGAATGTCGTAAATGGTTGACATTATTGCTCTTGCTGTTGTTATTATCAGTTACTGCTTTATTAAGTCCTGTGGTGGGGGAAGCGCTTGTTATTCATCACTGTCTTCTTCTTGCCTCGTGCCAGAGAAATCCAGGCACCTTCTGAGCAGGCTTTAGGCTCCTGCTGCTCTCCTCTGGCTGCTCTTCGCTCCGTCCTGCTCACAGCCTTAAGTCCTGTATTGCAGGCTATGAATAAAGGATGCTAGAGTTTAGACGATAACATGTCTTTTTTTGTAAATGGCTAATGCGAATGAGAAACTTCATAGAAAATAGTACTTTTTTGCTGCTGTTAATTAGAAGTTTCATGAAGCTATCTGTGGTCTAGATAATGACATTTATGAAAAATAGTGCACTCAATGATTTGACCCTTGCTCCTATTTTTCAAGGGTTTAATTTGTGTTTTCTTTGCTTTGTGACTGCTTTAGATACAGTGATGAAATATGAGTGTTTTTGTGAGTGCTTAGGCAGCCCCCATGGATGCTGGAGTGTGGACCTGTGTGAATGGGTGCCTCTCCTCATGTATATATGAGAATTCCAACCTCCAGGAGCAGCAATAATAACCTAACTTGTACTTTCACCAGGCTTTCAACAGGGCCATCCAGTCGTACTTTCTACAGTGATGAAAGTATCCTCTCTCTGTGTTGTCCAAAATACAGCCACTAGCCACATGTGGCTATGAGCACTTGGAAGGTAACCAAAGGGACTGTAGGTGAAAATTGAGTTCTAAATTCTGTTTACTTTTCATTAATTTAAATTTAAACAGTCACTTAGCATTAGTAGCTACTATGTCGGGCAATGTGGATTAAGAAGGTGCTTGCAGACTTGATCTTTGCTACTTCTCTGAGAGAGGAATGGAGAAATGTATCATGTTATTGATGATGAAACTTTGGAGTGGAAAGGTGGTGTGATTGGTTTAAGATCACAGTGCAGTGATCACACCTGGGTATGGGCAGGTGGTCATCCACCCCATCACCACAGGTAATCTCCTTCTTCAGAGCCTGAGAAAGTCTAATTAATACCTGAACTACTAAGAAAAAGACAAACACTTCAATAGAAAAAAATGGAGAGGATAAAAAAGTAACATTCAAAAAATCAAAAGCATTTTTACATACTAGGAGTAATCAATTAAAAAGTATAGGCTTTCCATATGAAGAAAAGCTGTGAAAAGAAGGTCACAAAGGAAGATGTGAATAAACAGAGACACATTGTGTTCCTGGTGAGAAGTCTCAATAGGTAGGTTCTACACAGAGTAATTTATAAATATAAAGCAATTCCCTTAAGAACCTTAGGGATATTTCATGGAGTTTTTCAAACTGAAGGAAAAAAATGCACCTGAAGTAGAAAATGTAAGAGAATAGCACAGACATTTAAAAATACAAATCAGAAGCTTGAAGGGGCAGGGAAACACATGGCAAAGTTATAATAATTGAAACAATATGGGGATGGTGTGTAAATAGCTTGAAGGACAAATGTAACAGAGCAGAGAGTCCAGAACGAACCCATGTATGTGTGGGAACTAGGATGTGATAGCAGCAATGTCTCAGGCCAGTGGGAAAAGATGGCAGTTCTGTCCTACACTGATTTATAGTGAAAAATTTGAAACAAATGTCCCACAATAGAAAATCAATAAAATATCTTTTAAGACTATGCATTCACTAGATGACAAAATAAACCATTTTAAAATGATGATGTTACTAAGTGACAAAATGATGAACGTTATTTATAGAGATGTACGTGATATACTGTTAAGTGAGCACAAAAATACAGTTTACGAAACTGTGAAAAGGGCTGGCTGTGGTGGCTCACGCCTGTAATCCCAACACATTGGGAGGCCAAGCGGGGGCAGGTTACCTGAGGTCAGGAGTTCGAGGCCAGCCTGGCAACATGGCGAAACTCTACTGAAAAACAAAACAAAACAAAACAAAATAATGTAATCCCAGCTACTCCAGAGGCTGAGGCAGGAGAATCACTTGAACCTGGGCCAGAGGTTGCAGTGAGCTGAGATCATGCCACTGCACTCCAGCCTGGGCGTCAGTATGACTCCATCTCAAAAAACAAAACAGTAAAAAGCATCATGTGATCCATGTTTGCTAAATACATTCGCATATATGGATACTTCTACTTATGAAAGTCACAAATGTACACGTTTATCCTGATCCAACCTTTAAACTTTACTTTTATATTTTTGTTTTTAAAAGTATGGAATGCTTCACAAGTTTTTTGTTATCCGTGCACTGATGCCATGCTAATCTTCTCTGTATCGTTCCAATTTCAGTATATGTGCTGCCAAGGTGAGTACATGACTTAACTTTTTAGAGCAATCTTAACTGAGGTACTACACAATCAGTAGCTTAAGCCTCTACTTGGTTGGGTTAAGCGTTAAGCCATACCTCCCAATCTTGGCTTCAGGGGTCTATGCCGGATGGTTGGGATCCCATGTGGCTTCCTGAGTTGCCTTTGAAGTTGACCACATTCCCAACCATGTGGGTTTAGGAAACAGCCCTGGGGGTATATTTTTCTCTAGATCATAACTCTTCCTCGTGATCTTTCTTTTTTCCTTGTCCATTACACCAGGTCCTTCCCTGTTTGGTCTAGCAAGCAGAGATCAGGTAAGTATCACATCTAAATAGATTCCACTAACATTCCAAGGGAAATGGAGTGGCTCTTTCTGAAAAATAAGAACATGCGAAACTCTAGAAAGGCCATGGGAACGAAAAATGTTTTCTCTAAAAGCCTTGAGTCCGCATCCTCCACTCTTAAGTGGGGAGCCCAGAACAATCTTCCCAATCTCTTATTCACTTTTTTTTTTTTTTTTTTTTTTTTGGTGAGAGAATTTCGCTCTTGTTGCCCAGGCTGGAGTGCAATGGCACAATCTCAGCTTGCCTCAGTCTCCACCTCCTGGGTTCAAGCGATTCTCCTGTCTTAGTCTCCTGAGTAGCTGGGATTACGGGCATCTGCTACCACACCCAGCTAATTTTTTGTACTTTTAGTAGAGATGGGTTTCACTATGTTGGCCAGGCAGGTCTCGAACTCCTGATCTCAGGTAATGTACCGGCCTTGGCCTCCCAGAGTGCTGGGATTACAGGCATGAGCCACCGTGCCTGGCCTCTTATTCACTCTTTATATCCTCCCAATAACTTTTGGACTTAATGAGGAAAGTGTGTTGTTTGAACACCATGCTTGGCATATTCAGCTTCACATTCACAGCCAGTGCTCATCTGGGCCAGGTCTCCCATTGCTAGCTCATTTTAGCATATCCCGATCATGGCAGTTTACCAGGACACATCACTTCTTCTCCCACCCACCCTCCTACCCATTCCTGCCTCTGTTTCAGAGGGACACATGGTGGTAGAGCCCTGATACTGCTGTATATTTCTAGAATGAATTCTTAAAACGAACTGCTTCTGAAGAGTCTCCCAGCCTGGTGGCTGAGTGAGCGAGAATTAAGTGTCAGTGAAAGAACTGAATTACCACCTACTGCTTCATCCATATAATTAAGTTAATAATTAAAACATGACTAGCAGGGGGTTCATCCACCAGGAATCATAATATGCTTCTTTTTTAGACCCTTGTCACAAGATATGAAAACCACATCGGTAATTGTTATCAGAACTGCTTAGCAACCTCGGCTTTGTCAGCCAGCTTATCAGAACATGCAGTTAATTATCGTGTCTCATACCTAGAATGTTCGTCATGTGAAAGAGTCCCAGAGATGGATCTTCCCTGTGGTGAAATTGAGTCAGATGGATCACCTGCAGGGGGGTTCACCCTGGGAGAGTATTTCAGAATTTGCCTGCTTCTTCCTGGAACCAGCCTTTGTTAGAATGCATGATTCCATGATGAAAACTTGCAGATTTTCCATGAAGGAGAAGACCCCTTCCTGATCATAGGTTCATTGTTACAGGACTGTCTATTAATGGTACAGTTGCTGAGCCAGCCCAGGTTTCGTATTCTCGTTAGTAACAGGTATTTGGATGCTCATAACAGTTCTAGGGGAAATTTATGAGTGATGATGTAAAATAAAACACTGGATCTGAGAACGAAGAGATGAGTTCTATGGCTAGTTTTTCTGCCACTAGCTGTGGGCCTTTCTTCAAATCTTATCTCACTAAACCTCAGTTTCTTAACCCGTTAAATAGGTAGGAGTGCGATAGCCTGAGCTGGTATGCCTTGGGCTGCTGGCCCATCAGCAAGTGCAGAGAGAGACAGACATTGGAGGGTTTTTTTGTTTTGTTTTGTTTTGTTTGAGTGTCCTAAATTGTTTCTTAGGTGTGAGTTTTACAAACATTGTTTATATTAGCGGCAACAGTGGAGCCGGAAAGTATTGCGCCTTCTCCACGTTGCACAGCAAGAACCACCAATAGTGTGGTGGAACTTACGGCCCTTTCCAAGGCCACAGCCCTTTCAGCCTGCAGCGATCAGCGCATTCATCTCCCTGTGCTTGTGGACTGCTGTGGTGATTCACAGGATGTCAGGATTTCTTCTGACAGCTTTATGGAATGTATCAATGAGGATAACCTCAAAAAATTTCTATGAGGAATCTTTACCAACACAGTGAGAATTCAGGCCTCTTAGAGTCCCACAGTGGCATCCAGCTCACTCCTCTGCAGTAAACCCAAGGCTTCAAGCAAACGTTAGCTGGTTAATACCAGGATGGACAGGCTTGCTGTAAGTTGCACCCCTAGGAACTGGGTGTTTTTGGCCACCACAGCGCACGTGAATCCTATATATAACGTAACCTGGCTTGGCCTTCTATCCCGGTCTGTGCCCCTTGTATCTGAGTTGAGGGATGGAAAAGAACCCAGGAGAGAGAGTCACACTAAGCGAATGTTTCAGAAAGAATGGAAATGTTGTCTTTGACAAACACTCCTTAGAGGCCAGGAGAAATGACTGAAAGGGTTTTACTGAAATGGGTCCAGTTAAACAACCCATTACGGTATTACAGTGTTTTGCTAACATGTCTGTCTACTAGCCTGAAAACTCCTTTAGTCTTCTCGTGCCCTGAAACTTTGCTTGGCCTTGTATCTCACAGAAGAAAGTGCAGTCTTCTCAGTGCACATTGTGGGCTACCCAAACAATTACAAACTGGAATTCCCAGGATCTGTCCTTAGCCCCTTTTCTTCTGGTGCTCTCGTAACCTTCCTTGGCCTTGTATCCCTCAGAAGAAGCTGCATTACATCAGACTGCTTCTTCCTCCATGGCTCCTGGGTGTCCTTGTGTATACCCATCTTGGCTTATTGGATGGCTGCTGCCAGATGGAAAGGCCGTTGGAATTATTAAAATGCAGAAATGCTCTGTACCGACTGGCAAACAGCCACCATCAAAGCCCCTCTTCCCGCATCCCTTGCCGAGTGCCTCCTGAGCGCCTTGGCTGTAGGTTTCCTCACCTGGGCTCCCATCAGTATCAGCTAAAGTTTCACATCTGGCCCAGATGCCTTGTGACACAGCATCCTTGTTGTCATCATCAAGGTCATCTTTGAGTCCTCAGTACCTTGGCCATGCCCATGGCTAAATGACATTGATGCCCTTGGGGAGAAGCGTCACCCACCTGACGAGTTAGTGGTTGTTTACACTCTCTACAAACAAAAAGGTGATTTTTAGATTTTTCCATCTGTCGCTTTGTTTTTGGCCAGCTGGGTGCAGTCAAGGTCAGATTTTGGATGTGAGTGTCTATTAACAG
The DNA here is from genome assembly GCF_007565055.1 of Rhinopithecus roxellana. NCBI lineage: Eukaryota > Metazoa > Chordata > Mammalia > Primates > Cercopithecidae > Rhinopithecus > Rhinopithecus roxellana. Next base: position 12,271,647 of record NC_044567.1, on the reverse strand, counting down.
GTGCACTTTTGCTTCACAAATGGAGGAAAAACCTGTTAATGGTAGAGTCTTCAGATAATTCAGGCAAGGATTAGACTGAAGATGACCTTGACTTTGGAGATAATGAAATTTCATTATGCAAATACAATTGGAACACTGAAAGCACATAGATAAAATTGTTTTTGAGCACACAACTCACTCTTTAGGTGGTGACCACTGGTCGGATTGTGATTCGAGCTACGTAGGCTCTGGGCTATTCACATAATGAATATTAGTGAGACTGCAGTTCTTTTCAAAGATCTTGTTGATTTCTCTGTTCATTTATTGCAAATGACTGAAGACTTGTTACATGTTTTCTATCTCCCCCAGAAGTGATTTTTAAGATCTTTTAATGCCTATGGCATATTCATTCATTCAATAAACAGTTTTTGAGGCTTTACTCTGTGCCAGACATTTGTGCTAATTGCTGGGAACAAAGGCACAAAACCATGTTTACTAAAGGAGTTTTCAGGCTAGTGGCTAGACATGTTAACAAAAAATATGTAATACCATAAGCGAATTGTTTTACTGGACATCTTTCAGTCATTTCCCTGGCCTCTTAGGAAATGTTTGTCAAATACAACATTTCCATTCTTTCTGAAACATTTGCTTGGCGTGACTCTCTCTTCTGGTTTCCCTTCCATTTCTTAGGCTGCTTCTTCTCAGTTGTGGGCTACCTATATTAGCCGTTTCTCATACTGCTGATAAAGGACATACCCGAGACTGGGTTATTAATGAGGAAAAAGAGGTTTAAAGGATTCACAGTTCCACATGCTCAGAGAGGCCTCCCAATCATGGTGGAAGGCAAAAGGCACATCTTACATGGTGGCAAACAAGAGAGAATGAGAACCAAGTGAAAGGGGTTTCCCCTTATAAAACCATCAGCTCTCGTGAGACTTATTCACTACCATGAGAACAGTATGGGGGAAACCGCCCCCGTGATTCAATTATCTCCCACCAGCTCCCTCCTACAACATATGGGAATTATGGGAGCTACAATTCAAGATGAGATTTGGGTAGGGACACACCCAAACCATATCAATATCCCAACAATTAAAAGTTGGAATTCCCCAGGACCTGTCCTAAGCCTCTTTCTCTTCTCATGCTCTGTACTCTTCCTAGAACATTTCTTTCACGTCCATTGCTTTAATTACCATTGCTATGCCGGTCTCTTAAGGGCAACCCTCTCTTCAAGAGCAATACCTCCAATAGCCCATTGGATGTCTCTCCTTAGACATCTCACAGGCTGCCTGAAACTCAACATGTCCCAAAGAGAATTCTTGTTCTCTGAACTCCGCCTACCCCCTCTTTCTATTCTAACATCCTAGATGTTTTGTTAATGACATTACTGTCCACCTAGTTGGTCAAGCCAGAAACCCAACAATTACCTGGCATTCCTCTCCCTATACCTCGTAATCAAGTTTTGTTAGTCCTACCTCCATCTGTATCTCTGGAGTTTCCCGAGTGCCACAGTCACCATGCCTGTCTAAGTCCTCACCGTCTCATACCTGGTGGGGTAACGTTCTGGTGTTTCTAGCTCCACTGTTGCTCCCCTGCAGCCCTTCTTCCACATGGCAGATGTGGTCATCTGCTTCAATTGTGGATCTGATTACATCTACAGCAGTTGCCATTGGAGGTCTGCTGAACCAATAAGCCAGTATCTCTCCTTCTTAGAGATGTGTGCTGATTCCTAAAGTCATGTTTGCATCATGAAAGCTGGAGTTTCCTTGCCTTGCTCATCATAGCTCATTGAGTTAGGCATGAATACACTGATCCAAGCTGGCTTAACTGAATTCTTTCTCCATAAAGTTTGAATGGGAGTCAGTAACCACTGTTATGTGTGTCTCTCTGTATGGCCAGACCCTTTGGTTTGTTTTTTCTTTCTTTCTTCCTTTCTTTTCATTTCCTTTCCTTCCTTCCTCTTGCTTTTTTCCTTTCTCTTTTCTTCTTTTAATCCAGCTTTATTGAAGTATAATTGACAAATAAATATTGTGTATATTTAAGGTATAAAACATGAGGCTTTGATATACATGTATTATACATTGAGAAATAATTACTACTATCAAACTAATTAGCATATTCATCACCTCACACAGTCACTGTGTGTATGTACTGAGAACATTGACTGTCTACTGATTTTGCATACTTCAAGTATACAAGAAAGTATTACTGACTATAGTCACCATGCTGTACATTAGATCTCTGGAACTTCATCCTGTGTAACTGACAGTTTGTACCCTTTGACCAATATCTCTGGAACGATTATCCCCACACCCCAGCTTCTGACCACTGCCATTTTACTCCCTGCTTCTGTGAGTGTGATTGTTTTAGATTCCACATATAAGTGAGATCATGCAGTATTGGTCTTTCTGCACCTGGCTTATTCCATTTACCATAATGCCTGATATCGTTTGGCTGTGTCCCCATCCAAATCTCAGCTTGAACTGTATCTCCCAGAATTCTCACATGTTGTGGGAGGGACTCGGGGGGGAGTGATTGAATCATGGGGGTCGGTCTTTCCTGCTCTGTCCTCGTGATACTGAATAAGTCTCCTGAGATCTGATGGGTTTACTAGGGATTTCTGCTTTTGCTTCTTCCTCATTTTTCCCTTACCACTACCATGTAAGAAGTGCCTTTCATCTCCTGCTATGATCCTGAGGCCTCCTCAGCCATGTGGAACTATAAGTCCAATGAAATCTCTTTTTTGTTCCCAGTTTCAGGTATGTTTTTATCAGCAGTGTGAAAGTGAACTAATACAATGTCCTACAGATAGAACCATAAATTGCAATCTAAGGGTTGCAGGGTGACTGTCATCTACCCTGTTTTTGGAGAAGCAAGGAAAATAAACTGCAAACAGAGGAAGAGAAAATAGTGAAGCAGAAACACCGAGCGGCAACAGCACAGACGGAGAGAGACCAACACTGGGCTTTCCCAAGAGTTTCCAGATCATGACTCCAGGCTCTTTTCTTGCTTAAGTTTCATCAAATTTCTATGAATCCTTATAATAAATCTCCATATTTCACTTTAGCTACTTTGAGCTGATTTCTCTTCCTTGCAGCCAAACAATTTTCACTCCCACACTGGCATTATCATGTTAAAAAAAAAAAAAAAGTCAAAGTTCCCTTGACCTTAGGATGCAGCCCCAAATTTCGAAGCTGAACCCAAAGCCCTGGTCAACTTGGCTTCTCACTGCTTTGTGCTCTGCACTCCAGTCACCCTGGAAGACTTCTGGTTCCTGGACATGCTACCCTCTCTTTGGTCCCTGCCCCTGTCATCCTCCTGCCTAGATTATACTTTGATTCCCTTCCCCACCTACTTTTGCCGTGCTCTTCCTTCACTTTGCAACATAAATGCCAGTTCCTAGGAAACCAGCATCTTGACTTTCCAAGCAAGGCTGCTGCCCTCAAGGAGGACTCCCTTGGCACTCGATATTTCCTCCCTACATTCACCTCCCTATCATACCTTAGCTCCATGAAGGTAGCAGCTGTGGTCCGGTTCATTCTCAGCTGTATGCTCAGCCCTTGGTGTTACGCCTGCCACAGAGACAGTCCTCAATAACAATCTGTGCATGAATTGGTTGCTGGGAGAACCCTGGAGAAGGAGCAGCCATGCTTGCAAGGAAAGCTAGGGAAGATTTTGCAGAGGAGGTGGTGTCTGAGCAGAGCCTTAAAGGACAGACAAGAAGATCCCATCTAAGACACTCTTGAGAATTCAGAGACACAGGTGGGGCACTTTGGGAGGGTGAGGAGTCTGGGATTTCAAGTCAGGTGATCCTACTAACTGTGGGACTGAGGGCAAAGTCCTGGTTAGAAGGGCTAGTGTGAAGATCGGAAAGGGCAATTACAGAGTACCAGCCACTACTTTTAATAAGAGAAAACAATTATTATTTTCTGTAGATCTGAGCATCACCAAACGCCTTACATTTTTGTAAGGACTGCATTTTCTGAACAATAATGAAAACCCTAAATAAAATTGCTATTAATAATACTGATATTATTAATTATGGTAATCAAAACTTGAAGCCCACAGTGAAGTGCTCCTTCTCTCAACAACTGGGCAATCATCCTTTTCCTTTGAGCGTTAAAGTGAAACATGCAAAGTTACTAGAAATATATAGAATAGTTCTCAGACCACCTCCATTGAAATGTAACTTGGTTGAATATATTTACATATTAAAAAAAGCGTATGTCAATCAGAGAATTAAGGGACAGGAAAAGCAGTCACAGAGGCAAAGAGGTTTGACTTTGTCTGTGCAGGAAGGAGGGAGGAGGTCAGTTCAGCCAGCAGAAGTGATGGCTTTCTGTTTCTGAGGCCAGCCCTAGGATGCAGAGATGCTCTGAGGATGCCAGCAATTTCCTCTCTGCTCCCTGATGTCACCTTAAAGGACCTGCCTAAGCCACAGCACTCAATGAGACAGATTTTTATAGCAAAAGCTCCAGCTCCTGGCTCCTCCATCCTGACCGTAACTGACAGAGTTAAGAGCAACTACCAGACTGGAGCTGAGATGATCAGTTTCAATGTGTTCAGACCTTTGCATCAGGGATAGGAAGACTGACACATTTGGCTACGGGAGGAACAAGGCTGGAACGCTGGAACATCATGAAACAGAAGCCATCATCTTGGGATGGCTTTGTTGAAGCCTTGTACACACAGAGATGTAAGCAAAGTCATGTCTGCAAGAAGAGAACAGGAAGTAAGATACTTACAGAAAAGAAGAGATAAGAGGAGGAGAGGAGAGAGAGTGAGAGGGAAAGGAAGGAGGAGAGTGAGAATGCCATCTACTAAATTTCTGGTTCCATGAAGCCTCACTCTGCTTCTCAATAGCTTTCCTTTTTCATGTGAGCCTTGATGAATAGAGCTATGTTCCACACAACCAAACCATTTCTAACTAAGATGGGATTTGAGCTGAGAGCCTCAACGATTTCAGGTTTTCCTGGAAAGATCTTCCCAGTGTGAGTGAAATGAATGGATCATGATGCGTCAGCCAGACACAGTCAGACTGGGACTCGAGCCGGGTCTGCTTCTTAGATTCGTGGCCTACCACCATGAAAGCTGGGACCTTGTTGTATGATAATGTGGCTTCCACACATGGGTGGCATAAAGCAATGTCAATTTATTATCTTGCTATCCTTCAGTTTGGAAGTTCAACATTGGTCTCACTGGGATGAAATGAAGTCATCATCAGGGCCGATTCCTTTGGTAGCTCTCAGGAAGAATCCATTTCCTTGTGCATTTCCAGCTTCTGGAGGCTGCCCACATTCCTTATCTTGTGGTTCCTTCCTCCACCTTCAAAGTGAATGATGTGGCATCTTTATGATTCTGCTTCCAGTGTCACAGGTTTCTCCAACTCACTCTTCTTACTCCCTCTGCCCCATGTGAATACACTGAGTCCACTGGGCTAAATCAGGATGATTTTCTCATCTCAAGGTTAGCTGATTAGCAACTGATATCGTTTGGCTGGGTCCCCACCCAAATCTCATCTTGAATTCCCACATGTGGTGGGGGGAACCTGGTGGGAGGTAACTGAATCATGGGGGCAGGTCTTTCCCTTGCTTTTCTCATGATAGTGAATAAGTCTCATGAGATCTGATGGTTTTAGAAGGGACAGTTTCCCTGCACAAGCTCTCTCTCTTTGCCTACTGCCATCCATGTGAGATGTGACTTGCTCCTCCTTGTCTTCCAGCATGATTGTGAAGCCTCCCCAGCCACGTGGAACTGTGAGTCCATTAAATTTCTTTTACTTCCCAATCTCAGGTGTGTCTTTATCAACAGCATGAAAACAGACTAATACAGCAACCTTAATTCCCCTTTTTCATTTAACCTAACAATTCACAGGGCCCAGGGATGAGGGCATGGGGATCTTGGTGGGTAGGGAGCATTGTTCTACCTACTCTGTGTAGGGTGAAAAGAACAAAATACCAACGTAGAGATTCTTTTAAAATATTCATTTTGGCTTAGGAAACTTTGGTGCTCAACTAGTGATCTTCTGAACCCATGCTTTAATGAAAAATAGCATGGACTTTCCATTCCTTTAGGCCTGAGTTCGATCCTACCAAGTCTATGACTTCAGTATGTGTGTTTAACTTCTCTGTATTTCTACTTCCTCCTCCATAAAATGCAGATAATGATAGTAGTATTTGGGGAACTAGATGAAATCAAATATGCTTTTAAAAAAACATTATAAATGCCTATGTTTTTCACTTTCCTTACTTTCCTTTTCCTTTCCTTCCAAATCTTGACAGCCTGGAACCATGAACTGCATATACCAAGAATGCTCCTCAGTGACAGAAGACCCATGCTGTCTTGGCCATGCTATGTCTCAGTTGCAGAAGTGACCTGGTGCTAGAAATCTGAAACTAGCATTCTACTGGGATGACAATCCATGATCTCCTCATGCTCCTTCTGCCCCATATTTCAGGTCTTGTTATCTCTGGGAGTGAGAGTCATCCAAGGGTTTCTTTTTGTCTTTCTTTTCTCACAGCATAAAATGACAAGGACCAGAAAGCCAAGGACAGGATATTTTTGGGACTGCTAAGTAGGACCTACCAGGATTGTGATCTCGGGGACCTGTCTGAGTGATGGGAGGTATTGAAGAATTCCCAATGGACTGCATCCAGGTCATGGCTACAGCAAGCTTTTCCCAATCCCTTTGAGCAACTTATATTCCTTTTTTTGTCTTTTTTTTTTTTTAATTTACTTTAAGTTCTGGGACACATGTGAAGAATGTGCAGGTTTGTTACATAGGTATACATATGCCATGGTGGTTTGCTGCACCTATCAATCTGTCATCTAGACTTTAAGCCCTGCATGCATTAGGTATTTGTCCTAATGCTCCCTCTCCTCTTGCTCCCCACTCCTCAACAGGCCCTGGTGTGTGATGTTCCCCTCCCTGTGTCTGTGTGTTCTCATTGTTCAACTCCCACTTCTTAGTGGGAACATGTGGTGTTTGGTTTTCTGCTCTCTGTTAGTTTGGTGAGAATGATGGTTTCCAGCTTCATCCATGTCCCTGCAAAGGACATGAATTCATTCTTTTTCATGGCTGCATAGTATTCCATAGTGTAAATGTGCCTCATTTTCTTTATCCAGTCTATCATTGACGGACATTTGGGTTGGTTCCAAGTCTTTGTTATTGTAAATGAGCAACTTATATTTATTTAAAGTATTCACTGCCTGCAAGTGTGGGTGAGCTCTGTACATCTGTAACCACAGCCATGGGCTTCTGATGATGACTTCTTACTTTCCTTTATGTCTGAAGGAGCTTGGCTGCCTTTGACCTCACCAACCTAGGGATTGAAATAGCATGAAGCGAAGGAGTTCCTGTGTTGGTTTGTTGCAGAAAGATAGTCCAGTTGGATTTAAATGGTATCATTATGGAAATGCCACCAGTTCAGGTATCAAAGCCTCTGCAAAACATTCTAGAAGGTTACTCATGTTTTAGCTGAAAAAGCTGTCAGCTGATTAGAAAGTATGGCTCCTCAACTTTACTTTTAATTTTGGACACAGTTTCAATACCTCACTGGCAGCTCACAATGCATCTTCACAGACATGAGCACTTTTTTTAGTGTTTGGGTTCCTAGCAGTGCTCAGAGTCAGACAGGCCGGTGTTGAAATCCCAGTTCTCCTGAAACTAGCAGTCACTTAATCTTTCTGAGTTTCAGTTCTCCTAACTGCAAAATGGTGGCACTAATAACAATTTTCTTGAATTGCTGTACTTATTAAATGCCCCTAGCATGGCACCAAGCCCTCACTAAGCACTTGGAAGTGAATATCCATTTCTTATTTTTGGGTTCTCTGCATATAATGTTTATATACATCTTAATTAAAACTGCTTCTTTCCTTAAAAAATATCTAATATTCATGTATAGAAGAGTATTCACAGAAAAGCATGCATCTACCTTTCCTTCTCTGGGCACAGCAGACATTTGCTTTCCCAGATTTGGAAATGAAGGAAGCAAGATTGCCTTTTGGGGAACTAGGCACAGTGGATCACAGTACAGATACGTGAAATCTGCTGAAGGAGAAGGCACAGCTCTCAGGTAGACAAGCCCCCACAGCCACCAGATTGAATATATTTCCATTAAGAAAGGATGTGTCCATCAGAGGAAGGACTTCTCAACTCTGGAATAAAAAAGAAACATGAGTGCAACAGGTAAATATCAGCAGGATCCATCCTAGGAGATCCCACTTAACTGGTGACTGGAAGAGTTCTGGTTTTGTCAGGGCAGAGAGTGGAGCCCACATATGTTATGTGACTCTGGTCTCACTGGCAAGACTATCCTCCTTGTGGAATGAAAACACTGAGGTATCTTAGCTGGATGCCTGAAGCACTGGATTATTAAAATTCCCTCGTTCTGACCTTCAGGCTTACCAGAAACTTTCAGTCTGTGATTTGGCTTCTCCTTGGAGTCTGTCTACGGTGAGAGATTGGGCTAATTTTAAGGAATCTGAGTTTTTAGGTCTCCGTGCCAGTAATTTCTCATAGTAAATGAAGGCATTGGCATTCTGGTTTTATCTGTCACTGCTCTGTGCTTGGGTAAAGTGTCTCTATTGAGAGATGGATCCCTTTTCAGATTCTGTAGCGTCCAAGTAGCAGATCTAGGATGATGGAAAATTCCCCAAGGTAAGCCACATTAGTTTATGAGACATCTTGGAAGATAGTCTGCTGGCCTTTCCTCTTGGTGACAACCATCTGGCATTTCAGAAGAAGAACATTTCCAACTTTGACACTAACCATACATCCTCTCCCCACTCCATCTCACTCAATAACAGCCCACAGTGTTGGTGTCACATACTAGAGAGATCCTGGGATTTGGAACCAAGCAGACCGGGATTTGATTCTGTCTCTGCTGCCTTCTGTCTATATAATACTGGGCATGTAATCTAATGTTTCTGAATATCAGTTTCTCCAACTGTAAAATGAGATTCCTCACAGGGATGTCGCAAGGATGAAAGTGATGTGGCTCAACAAATGTAGCTATGATTATCACGTACATTAGCGAGGACTTCCTGATGTAGAATGATGGTCAAGTGTGGATCTTTCACTCTAATATGTACAGCGAATCAGTTATGTGCAATGGCACCTTTCTAGTTTTCAATGATGTGCCATCCTCGTGGCCTTTCCTGGGGTGGGCTTCTCCTTAAGGAAGGCTAATGGATTTCTGCACCTAAGAGCTCAAGGACCTTGCTGAATTTTTATATTCCCCACAAACTAACAAAGTTGCAATACCTCAGTCTGGCTTCACTGTTCCAGGCATTGGTAAAATTAGGTTGTCTCTCCTCTCTGGGCAAGACTGTGCTTTGATTCTTTTGATTATAAGGGGAGAGTATTTTAGCACACCCAGAGATGAAAACCATCACAGTTTCCCTCTCGGCGAAGTTCAGGCTGCATTGCCGAGTGATAGCCAGGTGGCCTGCATTGCTTCCATCCTTCTGTACATTCTTCTTTCAAGGTCTGAATAGGCTGGAGCTTCCCCGAATGCTTCGTGATGGGAATAGATGTGGAGGGCCTTCACCTGTGGCCTCAAGTTGAGCCCCTGAAAGTATAAAGAGGCAACGACTTTGGAGAAGCAAATTTATTTTAAGGATATAAGCATATATATGTCATTTTTTTTTGGTCTTCCTTAAAGTAGAAATTATTGCTTCATGGTACCATTTGATCGGAACTTGGGCAACTGGTTCGTTAAATGAGAAAATTCTTTTTTGCATCTGCCCATTTCTACCTGATCTCTGTCCCTGGAAAACATTTTGGGTGAATATAGTCGCTTTTGTGGTCACTCTTAGACAATAATGACAAATTTAATATAATAATGTTACTTGGCTACTTTTAGGTAAGAGAAAATCTAATCTAGTCTAGTCTAATATACAAACTCCAGACTCTCCTTCCATCACTTGGCCTATTTCATGTCTGAAAGTCATAGTGGGGAAATACTTGCAATTACGTCTCCGCCCATGCCCATCTTAACTACCCTGACACCCTAGCAGACATTTTAGGACCCTCCTGTGTTGGAGTCATAGGTGGGGAGGAGAGGAAGGACAGAAGAGGCCTCCTGCAGCTGCCTGTAACCTGCATGTGGCAGTAAGCACATGTCTCTCTCTCTCTACACGGCACTTTGTGATTTCCTCCATGAGCCCTCTGACTGCAGCCCCTAAAGCTGAGGAAGCCACCACATGTTGGCTGCTTTTGACTTTTTTCTCTTGACAGCTGCGCACCCAATGGTATGCCCACAGCCCCTTCTGCTGAGATTGCCTCACTCCTGGCAGGAAGCCCACATGGGCAAGCTTCTTTTCTTCTTCTTCATTTAAACCAAAACAAAACAAAACAAAAAAACACTTAAGTGGTAACCTGATTATAAAAGCAACACACGTGACAACAGAATATTTCTAAAAATAAGAGAGCAGAAGATAATTAGTCAAATTCCTGCCACCTACATCCCAAATGCCCATCAGCAGAAGAATGAAGAAACAAATCATTGTACGTTCCCACGCTGGAGTACCACTCAGCGATAAAAAGGAGTGAACTCTTGATACAACAACATGGTTGCATCTAAAAATAATTACGCTGAGTGAAAGAAGGTGGACAAAAAAAACATGCATACTGTCTGATTCCATTTCTATGAAATACTCAAAAATACGCACTAATTTACAGTGACAGAGAGCAGAGCGGTGATTGCTTTTTAATGAGGCGAAGGGAAGGGTGGGAGGGATGGATTCTAAAGGAGTAGGAGGACATTTCTAGGGGTGATGGATAAGTTCCTTATCTTGATTATGGAGATAGTTTCATGTATGTATCAAGTTGCATCCTTTAAATACATGCACTTCTTTGTAAATCTATTATGTCTCAAAAAATTCTATTTAAACATTTTTACTGTTGGGCATATTCAGACGGGGTCTTTTTCTTTCTTTTCTTTATTTTTAATTTTACTTTAAGTTCCAGAACACATGTGCAGAACGTGCAGGCTTGTTACATAGGTATACGTGTGCCATGGTGGTTTGCTGCCTCTATTGACCCATCTACATTCCCTCCCCTTGCCCCTCACCCTGCAATAGGCCCTGGTGTGTATTGTTCCCTCTCTGAGTCCATGTGTTCTCATTGTTCAACCCCCAATTCTGAGTGAGAACATGCAGTGTTTTGTTTTCTGTTCCTGTGTTAGTTTGCTGAGAATGATGGCTTCCAGCCTCATTCATGTCCCTGCAAAGGACATGGTCTCATTCCTTTTTATGGCTGTGTAGTATTCCATGGTGTATATGTCAGACAGGGTCTTTTTCTAGAAGGGTCATAGCTGGTTCTTTCCTGGACCACCCATCACAGGCTCCTTCCCCCACCCTCAGTGTAAGTGCAACTTACATCTGTGGCAGCTTCTGTATTCAGCTGTCGCCTGTCACCTGTAGACTCTTTAGGAATGAGCCTGGCTGCCATCCAGGCTTCAGGGAGCCTCGATAGTTCTCCTTAAGTCCTGTCCTTTCTCTGACCTGAGGTGTTGGACCGGAAGCTTGCTCTCACCCATGTGTGGAGAGCAACCCACACACAACACCAATATCTCTCTTCAAAGATCTAATCCTTTGCATCTCTTCAACCTCCTGTGAGTCTTGGCTTTTTCTTCCATAGCCTGGTGATGGGTGCACATCTATTGAAAGCAGAAGTAGCTTTTGGCAATGTCTTGGCCAAGCCTACACATGTGGTTCAGCATTTCAGTGGGGGTCTACTTGGCACCCATTGTTTTTACCTTTGGGGTCGCATCTGAAACTCTGAGATGACAAAAAGTCTCATTTTAATGACCTGTTTCACTTCCCTTTGCTTCACTGGGATACAAAGAGATGAATTTTTCCCAATATATTTTTAGAGGCATATTTATCATAAGAGCAGGCCAGCAGCATCTCTGAGTGCCGAGGCCCTAACAGGGACTTGCAGTTATTGTATGCCTGCACCCCTCAAGGCCCCCAAAGATGCAGAGTGGACCTTTTTGTCCCTCTCCTCCCTTTGTCTAAGGATATCAGTTAGTGATCATAAATATTCATCCTATCTATTTCCTGATGCTGGGAAGGGAAAATATTGCAAACACCATGAGCACTTGTTGAAGACACACATACATCAGGCACCATACCCAGAACTGACTCTACAGTGGTGATGGACAGGTCCTGCCCACGTGGATGCCACAGTCTAGCAGACTGGACAATAGGATGGTGACCTGGCGAAGAGGGTGAACATAAACTGGTGGACAAAGGTCAACATGGTTTGCCTCCAGAGATCTTCTTTAGAAAGGAGTCAAGGGGCCAGACGCAATGGCTCATGCCTGTAATCTCAGCACTTTGGGAGGCTGAGGTGGGTGGATCACGAGGTCAGGAGTTCGAGACCAGCTTGACCAACATGGTGAAACTCCGTCTCTACTAAAAATACAAAAATTAGCTGGGTGTGGTGTGCATGCCTGTAATCCCAGGTACTCAGGAGACTGAGGCAGGAGAATCACTTGAACCTGGGAGGTGGAGTTTGCAGTGAGCCTAGATCATGCCATTGCACTCTAGCCTGGGCAACAGAGCAAGACTCTGTCTCAAAAAAAAAGAAAAGAAAAAGAAAAAGAGTCAAGAGTGGGCAGTGCAAGGCTGAACAGCTTTCCACAGAGGCCAAATACACCACCTCCGTCAGGATCCTCCCTCATAGAGGTCACCAGCACAAGAATGAGTCAGAACATTGCCACGTGAGCAATGGGAGCAAAATCTTCCTTCCTCCCATCCTTGCTGCTGGGCCACAGGCCAGTGGTAGGCCTCTAAAGGGTTTAGATCACACAGGCTGATGAAAGGGACAAATCAAGCATAAAAGAAAAAAGGGAGCTTACCAGGCACCTTCTTCTGCATCCCCAATTCCAAATGCCCTCAATGGATGTGTGGGGAGTGCTGAATCGCATATGAAAGCAAAGCTTTAAACAGGATAGACCAAGGTTTAACAACAACAACACAAAAACTTGAATGTCTACAAAGTTGGATCCGCATCTCATGGAGAGTCCAGGAGGTTTTTGCAGAGTACAGCTGCTAATAAAAATATGGAGGTTGTAGGCCAAGTGCAGTGGCTCACGCCTGTAATTCCAGCACTTTGGGAAGCCAAGGCAGGCTGACTGCTTGAGCTCGGGAGTTAGAGACTAGCCTGAGCAACATAGGGAAAACCTGTCTCTACAAAATACAAAAAAATTAGCCGGGCGTGGTGATGAGCATCTGTAGACCCAGCTACTTGGGAGGCTGAGATAAGAGGATTGCTTGAGCCTAGGTAGTTGAGGCTGCAGTGAGCCGTGATCACACCATGCATTTCAGCCTGGGTGACAGAAGACAGAAAAAGACCATGTCTTAAAAATAAAGAAACAAGGAAGATTTACCATGCCACAGAGACTAAGTGCCTTATATTGTAACATAAAGTCTTCGAATCCTCACAATGACCCCAGGAGGTAAGTGCTGTTATTAACATCGTCCTTTACACCATGAGGTTATTAAGACACAGAAAGGTTAAGTATCTTGTCCAAGGTCATAGAGCTAGAACCCTGACTTCAGAAACAGCATCTGCAACGCCCCAGGCCTTTTGCCTACTCTGCAATCTCGTGAAGTTTCCGTTCCTTCTTTGAGGCCAGGAGCTCTCCAAGGTGCTGGAGAGAGGCCCAGAAGCAGCGTAGAGAGGCAGCCCCGCCAGACCCTGCAAGACCATAGTAAGGACCAGGATTTTATTTTGAGAGTTAAGGGAAACCACAGGCGTCTAAATGAATCACTGCTGCTTCCGCGCTGTCATAGCCGGCACTCCGGCTGTGTCTCTATTTAGCACTTGAGAGCTGGCTGTTTACGTGCCTACTTCTCCTTCTGGACTGGAAATGTCTTGCAGCAGGGACCACATCTTAGCCATTTTTATATCTTCTTCACGCTGTCCCAGTTACACAGCACAGTGCTGGCATCTATTAAGCATTTAGTACCTGTTTATTGAATGAAATTAAAGGAGAAATTGATTCTTAATTATCTCTGAACATCTCATTTTCCAGTAGCCCAATTAATTTCAGAGACTCAGGAATTTCTACAGTATCATGGCAATAATAATGGTAATGTTAATAATTGCGGTTACGAAGCTCTGAGTGTTGCATGCTGGGATTTGGGGAAAACACTTTATATCACCCGTAATATATCGAGAGAGAGAGAGGAGCTCTAGGTCCTGCCAGTCACTGGCAGTCCTTTCCCAAGCAGAAGACTCACCTGGGCGAGCTTGTAAATCCCAGAGGTTAAGGAGAATACGATTTATCAGGAGTGGCCACTAGGTGGTGGTGTGACACCATCATCACCTCTGTACCTCGCCATGGGTAGAGGGCAACTTGGACCAATTCCGCGGGGCCCCTGGAGTGGCTGGGGGTCTCTTGGGAATCCAGATGGCCAAGATGGGGGTCTGTGCACCAAACTCTGTAACTGGAGTTGAGGGCTTTCCAGTTTATGCTGCCCATGAGCAGATGAATGGAGAGGACTCTTAATAAGACAGGGTGCATTTCCTTGTTGAAATCTGAAAATTACTCACTTCATTTCAACTCAGTTGAAGAAGACATTATTGAGTCTCAGCTCTCACTAACACCCCGTCTGTCTTCACACCCTCTATTTTAGACTGGATTGGGCTGTGAGGACAAGAAGGCCACCAGTTCCAGTTCTCACATTTATGAAGAACATGATTAGGCATTTAATGTTACATTCAAATAGGGCCACACATAAGATCATTATATTCCTTCCAACGTTAAAAGAGTTTATTCGTTCCATGAAAAATATTTAAGTTGTACCGTTATTTTTGTGCTCCCTTTTGGCCTACCTTTGTTTTAAAAATATATCAGCGTCTTTAGATTTTGGAAATATTTAGGACCCCTTTCCAAATTTTTGAAGACCTACCTGTTTGAAGAACAACTAAAATGCTTGCAGTCCCATCAAAATAACTAACTGTGTCGCTCGCCCTGGGAGTTGGAGACTGGAGCTGTTCCTATTTGGCCATCTTGCTCTGCCCCCCCGATTTGTAGGTTTCTAGAGATGGAATTCACGTTAGAAAATTCCAACTTCTGTTATGCCTGCCCCCGCCCACCATAAAAGTCAACACTTATTCAGTGTCCTGCTCTGGGGTAAGCCCTGGCTGGGAGCAAGACACAATCCCTGCTGTCTTCTTGCTTCCCAAGGTGAGAGAGGCAGCCAAGCCAACCAGCAAAATATAGGTGGTTGTGGGAACACAGGAGGCATCTACCCTAAACTTGAGAGAGGACAGAGAAATTCCTGGAGGCCATGTCCTCCAACCCAGAAACAAAAGGAAGGATGAGTTGCCAAAGAGAGGAAAGAACAGCATTGGAAGCAGCAGCACTGCCATGTGTGTACAGGAGCAGCTTGGGGAAGGAGAAGCACGATGGAATTAGGAAACTGCACGGCCACTTGTCTGACTCCCAGATGTTTTTACTTCATCCCTCTCTTGGCCGACTTCCCATCTCTTCCCCAAGTGCCTAGTGTAGCTTCTCCTGGAGGCACATTGAGGGACTCCTGGGGTCTATGGTAGAGATGGGAAATGGGTTTCCAGAGGGCCTGCCAAGCAGAGAGTCCCTGACAGGTAAATGCTTCTGTAACTCCCTGTGGCAATCAAGAGGCCCATAGGTGAGGGAACAGAAGTGGTACCTGTGAGGGAGCCAGTCACACTGCCCTAGGCCAAGCCAAAGACTCCTGGAGAGCGTTTGGTAATGAGGTGTGAGAGGAGAGCATCCTGCATCAGAATCACCCTTGTCTTGAGATAATTCTCTTCACTCCTCTGCCTTGTGGCCTCCCCAGTCACCATGGCCCTCCAGATATCCCCATCCTCCATGGCAGTTCCATATGCAGAGCCAGAATCCATCCTTATTCCCTCTGCACTGTGGGAAAATCCATGGAGGCAAGCACTTTGTCATGGGGACCACCGCTTACCTGACCCACCCACGGAGTCAGAGTTTGGGAAACTCATGACCGTTGAGGCTCACCCAGGATGGCCATAGCCTTCATGCAGACCCACGCCAGTGTGGCTTGGTGTGCACACAGGCGGTCAGGACCAATCTTGGGAGTGTTACAAGTGCTATGTCATTAATCATAGTTTTAGTGCCTCAGTGACAAAACTTGCAGATCATTTTCCTTCTTCTGACATGAATGCAGATTTGAGATTGGCCCTATAGTATCACCCTTGCATTTCTCGATGTGTTCTTAAATGGGAGCAAATGGGATGGGCCCCAAATCACTCACTGGAAACCCATACTCCAGGTGCCTCATTTCCTCTGCCCAGGAGCTTGTAGCCTGGGCACAGCTATATGAGGTGGGCCCATTTGGATGCTGCTATCACGGATGTCTTAGTGGAAGGAAGTTTGAGGACAACCACAACTCTAGAAGTCCAGGTTCTGGATTCACTTTGCAGACTCTAGTAGTACCTGCTTCTATTCCCTGCCCACTCAAGCTAGTTTCTCAGCAGAGAAAACATGAGGAAATATCCCCAAACATTGTCATCCCCACTGGGATCCTCCACATGAGTGTGGGCTGGAAATGTTCCAGGGTCACACTGAGGCAGGACATTGAGGTGTTTGCCAATGCCTGTTGCCCCATGGAAGGCTGAAGTATGGATGCACCTGATCTGGGAATGCAGCCCAGGTCAGACTCCACATTTCTGCAACAAAGCATCACCTGCAATGACTCTTTTCATGTCAGTGGGTCAAAGGACAGAACCAGCTTCCATGTTTTCGGCTCACTAGATTGTATCATGCTCCCCATGGCTATTATGTTTGGGAGAGTTTGATGTAACCCGAAGCCTAAAAGAGTCAAGGTAATGTTGAATTGTATTCAATGTAACAGTGTCTGCTGTGTTTTCATTCCTCTCTTCAGGAATTTCAAGACTATGTCCACCAATTAATTCCTCTAAAATGTACCCCACCCTCCATTGCCACACATCCTTCTCCCCAGATTGCTACCTGGAAGAAAAAGGACAGGATGGGTTTTGTGCATGGTTCCTCGGGCATCTTGTAGGAACTGGTGACCCTACTCTGAGATGCTGATGGGGCAGAGACCAGCAGCTTCCAACTTTTTCCATCCCCAAAAGTCAAGTACTGAGACCAAGAAAAGATATACCGAGAAAGAACTGTCCAGAATGAATCAGTGTTCCAGGGCAAGGCAGGCAGCTGCTCCAAGGTCAGCCTATCAATGTCCCCAGAAACTGACAAGTGCAGGCACAAGGAGCAGGTGCAGTTCAGCTCCCCAGGTCTCCTTTCTTCTAAGCCCCTTCTCCCCATCTTCTGGGCTGACCTCCTCTGCCCCTTCAGCTTTTTAATCCTGACTCTCTTCCACTTGGCTTCCCACCAGACTCACTGTGGCCTTGACTTTCTGCTTGCGCTAGCTGGCTCAATCCATAAAGGAAGAAAGAAAGCAACTGGTGGTGTGTCTGGGTAGAACAAAGGATATTTTATTCCTCCTTCAATTCCTGCAACATTTCCAGAGTCATGATCTGCCCCCCCAACCCTTCTTGACCCTCATACTCATCTCCTCACTGTCTCCTGCCCTCAGAGATCAGAGGACACTGGAAAACCAAAACCCAGAGCTCCAAACATGTCTGATAATAAACACGTGCAAGGAAACTGCCCAGGGGATATACCTGGGGATGCTGCTGGGTGGCACCAACGCTGTGCCATGGGGGGTTTGGAGGGTAGGGTTGGGGAGGGGAGGACAGAAGAAGGAAGGGTTATTAGAGGCAGTTGGCAAGGAGGCATTCTGGGGTGGTGTCTGAAGAACAGAAGAATGAAATGATGATTGTTTATTGGGTGCTCACTCAGTGCCTGAAGCTGATCTAAGCCCTTTATTCATTGACTCATTCAATCCTTTCCAAAATCCTGTCCTGAAATACTGTTACTATCATCCTCACTTTACAGGTGAGATAAGTAAGGCAGAGGGACATCAAGCTAGGACAGTATGATTGAAACCCAGCTGGTCTAGCTGCAGAGGCCACGCCCACATCCTCCACCTCCACACGACTCTCTAAAGGCCTCTGAGGAGCAGCAGAAGGCACCAGCATCATCAAGGTGGGGAAAGCGGAAAGGTAGCTGAGGTCACCAGACAGGCTGGAAGGGCACACCAGGCAGAGGCCCAGGACGGGGGTAAAATTCCTGGCCAGGAGCCCAGAAGAGAAGACAAAACGAGCCACCAGCCAGGAAGAAGCCCGCATTCTGAGTAACTCCTCTGTGCCAGACCCTGTGCTGGGGGCTTTCACACAGTTTTCTTTGTTCTTTTTCTTCCCTGTATTGAAACCTTTGTAACACCTTTTCCAGATGAGTAAATGGGGCTTAGAAAAGTAAGTTACATGCCCCAGGTCTCAGCCTATAAGCACCGAATCAGAGGCGCAAGCCCCGTGGCTGCCTCCAGAGCTCACGTGCTCTCATACCCTGAGCTCCTGGCCATAGGCAAAAGGCTCTGTGCTACAGGCATGGTCAGGGGCAGGAATGGGGTCTCCAGTCACCACACTGTCAAAGCAAGGTGACCTTGATACATCCAGCCTTTGTTCCAGGGGCCAGGCTTATTTACTGAGCAGCAGGAGGATTCACGACCTGCTGACACAGGTTATGTGTCCACATTGCATCACATTATAGGCCAAGTTCATAACCCCTCAGAAGGCTAAGACCACCTCCCACAGGGAGTGCCCAGAAGCAAAGGGGCAATCAAGATCCAATACCATGCTGGGCGCGGGGGCTCACACCTGTAATCCCAGCACTGTGGGAGGCCGAGGCGGGCAGATCTCTTGAGGTCAGGTGTTCAAGACCAGCCTGGCCAACATGGTGAAACCCCGTCTCTACCAAATATACAAAAATTAGCAGGGCGTGGTAGCAAGCACCTGTAATCCCAGCTACTTGGGAGGCTGAGGCAGGAGAATCGCTTGACCCCTGGAGGCAGAGTCTGCAGTGAGCCAAGATCGTGCCACTGCACTCCAGCCTGGGCAATGGATGGAGACTCCATCTCAAAAAAAAAAAAATTGAAAGACCAAATACCACTTCTCCAGAGAAGAGCTGCTGAGCATCAGGTCCTCCCACAAGGTCTACTACACCAGGTCCTAGAAAGAAAACCCCAGCAGAAACCAGGGCAGACAATTGCCCTCCCAGGTCCTACCTCCATCCCCATCCCTGGAGCCCTGAGCCTGTGTTCCTAGCACCTGCAAGGAGGGCCAGTTCCTGTTGGCCATTTCCTCCTATCCAGACCTGCACAGAGCTCTAGGCACTCCACCAGCCCAGCTGTGGTCTGTGTGGTCAGCTTCCCCTGGTCTCCATAGGGAGGGTCCTCTATGGCTAAGGGGCAGTGCTCACTTCTGTGGACTACAGGTGCAGGAAAGAGAGATTTCAGGCCTTCTCCAAGTCCAGGTCTCCTATTCCACAAAGAAAGAAGTTTAGGTAAAGGTCACCTCCAAAATAAGACCATCTCCCACTGTGCAGCAGGGCTCTCTGGCAAAACCACCAAAGTGACTGCAAAGAGGAGGGGGAGTGATGGCCAATGGCCCCTCTGATAATCATGTAGACCATGTTGGGCTCTTTTTCAATCAATAAATGAATGTAAGCATCAATCACAGTCCACTTCCTGTGGGGTTGCATGGGAGGAAGACCCGAAAGAGAAGGGAAGCAGATTCTATTCTGGCAGCCTTTGCCCAACTCATTCCCTGGGGGGCCTGGGGCCCTTCCCTTCCTCTGATCCCTTTCTCAGACATGGTCTCTGATCCCCGCTTCAGGAGTAGCTATTAGCTTGGCATTTCAAGGCCCCGAGTACCTGCCATGCACCAGACATCAAAACTGGGGATGCTGTGAGGAAGACAAGCTCTCATCTCAGAAAGCAATCAGGAGAGTCCCCAGAGGAGAGAAGCAAGGAGATCATCAGTTATGATACAGTAGGATGGAGACAGGGAGGACAGAATGCAGAGGGTGTGTGCCCATGTCAGTCTGGCCCCAGGTTGCCTTTCCAGCTCTCTAGAATGGAGCTATGGCAAGTGTTCACGTCAGGGGTGGGAAGCGAGAGGAAAGGAATGGGGAGATGGAGGGGGAGGGGGACTGGGAGCTGCCTATGGGTTAGTAGGAGGACCCCAGCCTATAAAAAACATGCCATTTTGATTCTATTCACACCTCTATTTCACGGTCTTGCTTTTTGCTGTTTCCTTGGAAGCCTGTGCATCATAGCCTTCAATTGTGTTGTACGGCTGTCATGTCTAAGGCAGGCACTTTGGGGGATCAATGTCCCCCGACGTGTCCCCATCTGGCTACACTTCTGTCCTGAGAGCCAGCCATCAAAGAAACAGCAGTGTAATTTTTTCCCTTTCCTGGAATGTTGGTCTCCTGGAAGATTCTTCCCTAGATTCCATCTCTTCCTCATTCTAAATACTTCTCTGAATGATTTTGTCCATGACAGTGGCTTCAGTTACTCTCTGTATGTCGGTGACTTTGCAAAACATACATCTAAATGCTTACTGAATATGCAGTGTTAGCTTCCTATTGTGGTTCTAAAATAAAAAGGAACACCATAACTTTAGTAGCTTAAGCCAGCACAAATTTATTATCTCATAGTTCCGGAGGTCAGAAGTCCAACATGGATCTCACAGGACTAAAGCCCAGGAGCAGGCAGGGTTACATCCTTCTGGATTCTCCAGGGGAGAATCTGTTCCTTGTTTTTCCCAGCTTCTGAAGGCCGCCTGCAGTCCCCAGCTTGAGGCCCCTTCCATCTTCATAGCCAACGTCCGCTGAAGACGGGTGCTGTTCTTGCGTCATCACAGCTCTTCTCTGACCCTCCTGCCTCCCTCTTTCATTTATAAGAAAGAGGTGGTGCTGTATGTTGGGCACTTATATTAAGACCTTACATTGGGCCTCCCTGGATAGCCCAGGATAATCCCCCAACCTTAAAATCCTTTTATGGGTCTGCTTAGGCTGCCATAACAAAATGCCACAACTGGATGGCTTGAACACCAGAAATTTGTTTTCCCACAGTTCTTGGGGCCAGAAGTCTAACAGCAAGGTGTCAGCAGGTTTGGTTCTTCTAAGGGCTCTCTGTTTGGCTTGCAGATGGCCATCGTCTCCCTATGTGTCCACGTGGTCCTTTCTCTTTGCGAGTCTGTTCCCTAATCTCATCTTCTTATAGGGACCCCAGACACATTTCATTAGGGCCTCTTTAAATGCTCTGTCTCTAAATACAGTCCAATTCTGAGGTGCTGGGAATTCAAATTTTAATATACGAATGTGGGGACAATGCAGTTCAGCCCATAACACCCCTTAATCACAACTCAAAGTCCCTTTTGCCATGTATGGTAACCTACTCATAAATTCCAGGGACCTGGATGTGGACATCTTTAGGGGGCCGTTGTTCTGCCTACGACAAAAACCTTCACCTTAATGCCTCCAGCAGCGTATACTCAGCCTGCCTCAGACTGAATTGCTCCTCTTCTTTCTTCTATGTTGCCTGCCTCAGGAAAAGACACCACGACTCAGTTTAGCCAATTGCCCAAGCCAGAAATCTGGTTTTCTGGAAGAAATGTCAGAGATGACTACTTGCTTATTCAATATCCTTTTCCCCCATCTTCTTTGGTAATAAAACCTCTAGTTTTCTGAAGGCAGCAATATGCCCAGCTAAAGTATGATCCTTCTAGATCCCCAGCCTCCCTCATGACAATGGTTGACCAATGAGATGTATCTGAAAATACTTAGGTAGAGGCCAAAAAAGCTCTCCGTCTGCCTGAAGCTCTTCACCTGCCGGATGCTGTTGTCCCTTCACTCTTGCTTCTTTGGATGCAGACCCAATGGCTGGAGCTGCAGCTGCCATCTTGGGACCACTGACTGACCTTGAGAATAAAAGCCATTGTCAAGGAGGGTAGAGCAGAAAGTTCTAAGATGCCTGTGACCTTCGTGAAATCTGTGGAGCAACTGGACTGCCCAACCCCAGGCTTCTCTTACAGAAGATAAACTTAAAACTTTATCTTATTTAAGTCACCATTATTTTGGGTCTGTTACTTGCAGCCAATTGCAATTCCTACTTAGGTAACATGACTGGGAGAAGTTATTTTCTTCTTCTGAGTTTTGAATATGATTTGATTAGGTCCTGAACCAATATACTTAGAGCAAAGACTCTTATAAGTAAGTTCTGAATCAATGAAATTTTATATTTGGCTGTCATCTATTTCAAAGCATTCTTCAAGTCTCTAAGGAAAAAGGAAATAGAGAAAAAAGTCAAAGCATCATGGCTTTGATGGTTGTAGTCCTCTTGCCCTCCCATCTCTGAAGCTGCAGGAACTGTCTCACACTAGACATCCAGGTGGTGAACAGGGAAGAGTGGGGTTCACACAGGGCACCCAGCTTTCTCAATTGCCTGTCAGGTTCACTCACCCCTTCTAAGAGCTGAGGCAGGGGTGGGTGAAATAGGGTGGTGGGGAGGAATTGTATTGGAGGAGACACCGCTTCTCTCTTTCTCTGTGTCTTCCAGGTCTCAATCTCTGCAGCTGTCAAAATTAAGATTACCTAATGTTAACAAATATACAGCAACATGTTTGTTTAAGAGTTGACTCTGGGCCGGGCACAGTGGCTCACACCTGTAATCCCAGCACTTTGGGAGACCAGTGAAGGTGGATCACGAGGTCAGGAGATCGAGACCATCCTGGCCAACATGGTGAAACCCTGTCTCTACTAAAAATACAAAAATTAGCTGGGTGTGGTGGTGTGCACCTGTAATCCCAGCTACCTGGGAGGCTGAGGCAGGAAAATCACTTGAACCTGGGATGCAGAGGTTGCAGTGAGCTGAGTTCACACCACTGCACTCCAGCCTGGGCAACAGAATGAGACTCTGTCTCAAAAAAAAAAAAAAAAAAGAGTCGACTCTGGAGGCAGCCCACCAAGTCTC
This sequence comes from Rhinopithecus roxellana, assembly GCF_007565055.1. Lineage (NCBI taxonomy): Eukaryota > Metazoa > Chordata > Mammalia > Primates > Cercopithecidae > Rhinopithecus > Rhinopithecus roxellana. The sequence goes on along the minus strand of NC_044567.1, from coordinate 12,248,739 downwards.
ACACCCCCTCTGGGCTTCCCAGCTCTTTGACCCTGAGTAACTTACTACAACCTGGAAGAGGGCCCTCACCAAACCCCAGCCAAGCTGGCTGCCTGATTTTGAAGTTTCAGCCTCCAGAAATGTGAGAAATAAATGACTGTTGCCTATAATATAAGCCACTCAGTCCATAGCACTTTGTAACAGCAGCCTGAACGGACTAAAACAGTAGGTATTCAGTAAAATGCAGATATTGTTATTATCTTTGTCACAAGAAGAGGGAATTTCAGGCTACAACCATAATGCAAGAATTCCCAAATCATTGGTAAAAATAGCTTTATGTTTGAACATGTAAAACCATGTATAGACTCTTTTGGGTAGGACATAGATATCTGATTTCAAACAAAGGCTATAACATTTTGGCAACAAAGTGCAGAGTCTTACCGGTAACATTACTGTAATTATTAGAGATCCTCTTAAGACCCAGACTAATTTTCAAATGCCCATTTTTACTTAGAATTTTGCTCAGAATCCAAATAAGAATCTCACAAAAGTCAGGTAAGAACTTCAAGTAAATAATTCTGGGAGCAATTGCCAAACTCCCCTGGTGCCTATGCATCGGCAAGAGAGAAGAAGAGGCCAGTGGAATGTGCCTGCAGGAATTGCCATTCCCCAGGAGAGAGGGCGTGGCTGCCTTCTGGGACAGGCAGGGAAACCAGAATAGCAACTGGCACCAGGCATGACCCATGGTCAAGGCCAGAGCAGCTGCTTTCAGGTTCACCCCAACAAACAGATGAAAGGGGGTGGGGCTGGCCCCTGGGAGAGCCTTGTGTGTGTGAGAAGAGACAGGCCAAGGTGGGCGTGGGTGGAGGTCACGCAGGCTTCTGGAGAATGAGGAATGCCTGCTCAGTCTGGAGGAAAAGGGGATGGCCAGGGCTTGAGGCCGATGCCAATGTGGGAAAGGCATGGGATGGCTTACAAAGCCTTCTCCCATAAGGCTTCTGAAAGACAACACTGTTCCATTCATCCACTCAGTGAGTAGCTATGGAGCACCGGAGCACACGGCCTCAGTGCTGAGCTGGGCCCTGGGGAGAAGAAGGGTGTGAACAAAATGGACAAAGGTTTCTGCATTCTAGAACTTCCCCCTGCCAAGAGCAGACAGGCCACAAACCAGGACAGCATCAAATGAGGAAGATGTCAGAGAGAGATGAGGGCTGTGCAGCCAAGAAACCGGGTGAAGGAGAGACACGAGCGGGGGCTACTTAGGATTCTGGCTGCAGAAGGCCTCTCTGGAGAGGGAACTTTTGTGCTCAGACCTGAATGCAGAGGAGGCAGCCACGTGAAGATCTTGGATAGAACATTCCAGAAGAGGGAAGGGTGAAACAAGGGCAGAGGGGCTCCCTGCAGAGAGAAGGCAAGCAGTGTGAGTTGGAGACCACATCTCACCTCTTTCTACCTCCCGTCTCTCCTCTCCACGCTGCCCGATGACCCTTGTCGGTTCACCATGTTGGTCTGACTCACAGCCCTGTTGGGTAACACCTCTCATTTGGCTGTTCTTCCCAATCTCTTTGGTTCAGAACACATGGCTGAATGGTGTTCTGTTTTGTTTTTTTCTAATTTCTTATGATGTCTAGTAGCTTTTAAATCAAGTTTGTAAATCAAAATACAGTGAAGTTGTAGTTCTACAAAATGAATATATTCTAGAAATATGCTGTACAGCATGGTGTATTGTGCGCTTAAAACTTTGTTAAGAGGGTAGATCTGATGTTAAGTATCTCAGGAGTTACCATTAGCATCCAGCTCTCCAAAACAGAAAGCTGGTAGTCCACAATGACCCCTTCCCTTTCCCTCATCCCACATTGCATCCACCACTGTGTTCTGTTGACTTCACTCCCCTGGCAGGCTCTCAAATTGATCCACCTCTGTGGAAAGAGAGGTGTCTTCACTGTCCTCACCTTCCTCCTACCGGCTCAGCTGCAACTGCGCTTGCTGCTTGCCACACTCCTCTCTGATCTCAGCCCCTTCCAATCTGTTCTCTGCACAGCAGCCTCCTTAGAAAAATATGGAATGCTTGAGTGGGTTCCAAGTCTTTGCAATTGTAAATAGTGCTGCAATAAACATACGTGTGCATGCGTCTTTAGAGTAGAATGATTTATAATCCTTTAGGTATATACCCAGTAATGGGATTTCTGGGTCAAATGTATCCTGGAACTTAAAGTAAAATTTAAAAAAAAAAAAATTTTTTTTTTTGAGACGGAGTCTCGCTCTGTCACCCAGGCTGGAGTGCAGTGGTGTGATCTCAGCTCACCACAACCTCTGTGTTCCGGGTTCAAGCAGTTCTCCTGCCTCGGCCACCCAAGTAGCTGGGATTACAGGCATGTGCCTGGTTAGATTTTGTATTTTTAGTAGAGATGGGGTTTCACCATGTTGTTGTATTTTTAATAGAGACGGGGTTTCACCATGTTGGTCAGGCTGGTCTTGATCTCCTGACTTCGTGATCCACCCACCTCAGCCTCCCAAAGTGCTGGGATTACAGACATGAGCCCCTGCACCTGGCCAAATAAAAAATTTTTTTTTTAATTTAAAAAATAAAAGATAAAATGTGGATCACATCCCCTACTGATTAAAACTGTCCAACAGCTTCCCAGCACTCCTAGGAGAAAGATGTTAGCATGACTCTTTGCCCCTTCCTCCTCTCTGTCCCAGCCACACGGCAAGGCCATCTACCACCATCAGTGCTTACATACACTCCTGCCTTACCTGGGAGCTTCTTCACACCCCTTTCCCTGGCCTTGCTTGCTCATCCTTTGAATCTCAGTTCCAACAGCAGAGCCTCAGGGAAGCCTTGGTCAGCATCCTCTTTATCACATTCTCATAGATCATGGTCCTTCACCTCGGACTGCTGATCTCTGATCTCTGTCATATTTGCATGTTAATTTACATGATTAGTTCATGTCTGCTTTTCCACTCTCTTTTCTCTTCCTCCCTCTCCCCACTTTAAGCTCCCTGAAGGCAGACACCATATTCCTCTTGCTCGCTTATACCTGGCTTTGCACATCTTTAAAGACATCTCAGCAGCTCAGGAGTGCTGGACCCCAGCTCCAGGAGGAGGTCATGGCCAGAGAGGCAGTTAGGCCTGAAGCTCTGGCTCTGAAGCTGTGGGTGGAGCTGCCTGGGCAGGGCCTCTGAAACTTGGCGCTGGGCCTGGCTGCAGGAGGACGGGGGTGATTGCCAAGACATCTGGCAGCTTAACCCTGGAACTTTGCAAGCAGGCTTTGCACCTCATTGCTTCTGGGGCAATCCAGTGATGCCAGAAAATGGTGACAGAAAGATCGACTTTAGCACCTAACCCCACTGCTCTCATGGTGGCAATGCCTCAGGATTTCCATCTCAACACCTTGTACAATGTGCCCAGCAATGAAACTTGGAGCTGAGTGTCAGCAGAAACAGGCAGCAAAAATACACAGGTGTGGAAGGGATCCACAATTGCAGTAGGTCCCTGAAGCGTTGGATTTCCCTGCGTGATAGGACTTCAAGGTATTATCGTGGAAGCAATTTGCTTTGATAGGGGGTAGCTGGGGGACTCCTTCCCCAGATATGGGGGGAAGGAAGAGAAGAACAACACAGAGGGATTTTGGGTAGAGCTGAGTAGAGTTGGGGAGATTTGGTGAAGCAACCTCAGCTTTTCCAATAAACTGGGAATATCCCAGGAATTATAAAGAACGAATCTACTCGATGAACAGCAGGTGCTGGGCTACCAAGGAGAAGGCAGAGATGCTTCTACTGAAAGGGATGTCCAGCCTCATGAGGGGGGCAGAGAATTAAACAAACTACTTGAATCAATGTAACGGGGACTATTATAAAAGTAAATAGGAATCCAATTTTCACTTTAGGGTGAGATAACTATTATCAAGAAAAGCAAAAACAACCAATTTTGGTGAGGATATAAAGAGACTAGAACCCACCCAGACCACTGATGGAATTGTAAGATCCTGCAGCCACTGTAGAAAACAAACGGGGTCCTCAAATGAGAATGGGTTCCTCCAAAAATTAAACGTAGGCTGGGCGTGATGGCTCATGCCTGGAATCCCAGCACTTTGGGAGGCCCAGGCAGGCAGATCACCTGAGGTCAGGAGGTCAAGACCAGCCTGGCCAACATGTGAATTCCTGTCTCTACTACAAATACAAAAATCAGCTGGGCGTGGGGGCAGGCACCTGTGATCCCACCTACTCAGGAGGCTGAGGCAGGAGAATCACTTAAACCCAGGCGGCAGAAGTTGCGGTGAGCCGAGATAGCGCCAGTGCACTACAGCCTGGGCAACAGAACAAGAGTCCGTCTCAAAAAAAAAAAAAAAAAATTAAACATAGAATTACCTTACGATCCAGCAATTCTACTTCTGGGTATATACACTTGTACCCAAAGGAATCAAAAGTAGGGACTCAAATGGATATTTATAGACCCATGGTTATAGCAGCATCATTCACAATAGCCAAGAGGTGGAAGCAACGCTAGTGTCCATCCACAGGTGAATGGATACATAAAATATGGTAAATACATTCAATGGAGCATTGTTTAGCCTTAAAAGGAAGAAAATTCTGACACATGCTACAATATAGATGAACCTTGAGGACCCTATACTCAGCAAAAGAAGCAAATTACCAAAGGACAAGTATAATATGATTTCATTTACATGAGGTAGGTAGAGTAGTCTAACTCATAAAGACAGAAAGCAGAATGGTGGTTGCAGGGGCTTATGGGAAGGGAGTCTGTGGGGTTGGTATGTAATGGGCACAGAGCTTCATTTCAGGACAATAAGAATGTTCTGGAGGTGGATGGTGGCGATAGTGGCACAATGTGAATGCACTTAATGCCACTGAACTGTACACTTAAAAATGATTAAGGCAGCAAATTGTTATGCCTCATACATTTTCTACAATTAAAATAAATAATTTTAATTAAAAGATTAATTAAAGGCCAGGCACAGCAGCTCATGCCTGTAATCTCAGCACTTTAGGAGGCCAAGGCAGGCTGATCAACTGAAGTCGGGTGTTTGAGACCAGCCTGACCAACATGGTGAAATCCCGTCTCTACTAAAAATACAAACATTAGCCAGGTGTGGTGGCATGTGCCTGTAATGCCAGCTACTCAGGAGGCTGAGGCAGAAGAATCTTTTGAACCCAAGAGGCAAAGATTGCGGTGAGCCAAGATCATGCCTCTGCACTCCAGCCTGGCCTGGGCAATAGAGTGAGACTCCATCTCAAAAAAAAAAAAAATTCATTAAATGGGAATAAGAAAGAAACTAACTTGATTCTCTGAGGATTTGGGAAACAATTGGCACAAGGGTGGGGAACAGAAAAGGGAGAGGAGTGGTATTTGTATTTAATGCCCATTAGACAACAGGACCAGGTTCTAATTTGCAGCTCTGTTGCCTACTTGCTGGCTGAACCTAGGCAACTCCCTCTTTTTTTTTTTAAATTTTTTATTATTATTATATTCTTTTTTTATTATACTTTAAGTTCTAGGGTACATGTGCATAACGTGCAGGTTTGATACATATGTATATTTGTGCCATGTTGGTGTGCTGCACCCATCAGCTCGTCAGCACCCATCAATTCATCATTTATATCATGTATAACTCCCCAATGCAATCCCTCCCCCCTCCCTCCTCCCCATGATAGGCCCCAGTGTGTGATGTTCCCCTTCCCGAGTCCAAGTGATCTCATTGTTCAGTTCCCATCTATGAGTGAGAACACGCTGTGTTTGGTTTTCTCTTCTTGTGATAGTTTGCTAAGAATGATGGTTTCCAGCTGCATCCATGTCCCTACAAAGGACGCAAACTCATCCTGTTTTATGGCTGCATAGTATTCCATGGTGTATATGTGCCACATTTTCTTAATCCAGTCTGTCACAGATGGACATTTGGGTTGATTCCAAGTCTTTGCTATTGTGAATAGTGCTGCAATAAACATACGTGTGCATGTGTCTTTGTAGTAGAATAATTTATAATCCTTTGGATATATACCCAGTAGTGGGATGGCTGGGTCATATGGTACATCTAGTTTTAGATCCTTGAGGAATTGCCATACTGTTTTCCATAATGGTTGAACTAGTTTACAATCCCACCAACAGTGTAAAAGTGTTCCTATTTCTCCACATCCTCTCCAACAACTGTTGTTTCCTGATTTTTTATTTTTTTTATTTTTTTTTTTTTATTTTTTTTTTTATTTTTTTTTTTGAGACGGAGTCTCGCTCTGTCGCCCAGGCTGGAGTGCAGTGGCCGGATCTCAGCTCACTGCAAGCTCCGCCTCCCGGGTTCACGCCATTCTCCTGCCTCAGCCTCCCGAGTAGCTGGGACTACAGGCGCCCGCCAGGTCGCCCGGCTAGTTTTTTTTTTTGTATTTTTAGTAGAGACGGGGTTTCACCATGTTAGCCAGGATGGTCTTGATCTCCTGACCTCGTGATCCGCCCGTCTCGGCCTCCCAAAGTGCTGGGATTACAGGCTTGAGCCACCGCGCCCGGCCTGTTTCCTGATTTTTTAATGATTGCCATTCTAACTGGTGTGAGATGGTATCTCATTGTGGTTTTGATTTGCATTTCTCTGATGGCGAGTGATGATGAGCATTTTTTCATGTGTCTGTTGGCTGTATGAATGTCTTCTTTTGAGAAATGTCTGTTCATATCCTTTGCCCACTTTTTGATGGGGTTGTTTGTTTTTTTCTTGTATATTTGTTTGAGTTCTTTGTAGATTCTGGATATTAGCCCTTTGTCAGATGAGTAGATTGCAAAAATTTTCTCCCATTCTGTAGGTTGCCTGTTCACTCTGATGGTAGTTTCTTTTGCTGTGCAGAAGCTCTTTAGTTTAATTAGATCCCATTTGTCAATTTTGGCTTTTGCTGCCGTTGCTTTTGGTGTTTTAGACATGAAGTCCTTGCCCATGCCTATGTCCTGAATGGTACTACCTAGATTTTCTTCTAGGGTTTTTATGGTATTAGGTCTAACATTTAAGTCTCTAATCCATCTTGAATTAATCTTCATATAAGGAGTAAGGAAAGGATCCAGTTTCAGCTTTCTACTTATGGCTAGCCAATTTTCCCAGCACCATTTATTTAATAGGGAATCCTTTCCCCATTTCTTGTTTCTCTCAGGATTGCCAAGATCAGATGGCTGTAGATGGGTGATATTATTTCTGAGGACTCTTTTCTGTTCCATTGGTCTATAGCTTTGTTTTGGTACCAGTACCATGCTGTTTTGGTTACTGTAGCCTTGTAGTATAGTTTGAAGTCAGGTAGCGTGACGCCTCCAGCTTTGTCCTTTTGACTTAGGATTGTCTTGGCAATGTGGGCTCTTTTTGGTTCCATATGAACTTTAAAGCAGTTTTTTCCAATTCTGTGAAGAAACTCATTGGTAGCTTGATGGGGATGGCATTGAATCTATAAATAACCTTGGGCAGTATGGCCATTTTCACGATATTGATTCTTCCTATCCATGAGCATGGTATGTTCTTCCATTTGCTTGTGTCTTCTTTGATTTCACTGAGCAGTGGTTTGTAGTTCTCCTTGAAGAGGTCCTTGACATCCCTTGTAAGTTGGATTCCTAGGTATTTTATTCTCTTTGAAGCAATTGTGAATGGAAGTTCATTCCTGACTTGGCTCTCTGCTTGTCTGTTACTGGTGTATAAGAATGCTTGTGATTTTTGCGCATTAATTTTGTATCCTGAGACTTTGCTGAAGTTGCTTATCAGCTTAAGGAGATTTTGGGCTGAGACAATGGGGTTTTCTAAATATACAATCATGTCATCTGTAAACAGGGACAATTTGAGTTCTTCTTTTCCTAACTGAATACCCTTGATTTCTTTCTCTTGCCTGATTGTCCTAGCCAGAAATTCCAACACTATGTTGAATAGGAGTGGTGAGAGAGGGCATCCCTGTCTTGTACCAGTTTTCAAAGGGAATTTTTCCAGTTTTTGCCCATTCAGTATGATATTAGCTGTGGGTTTGTCATAAATAGCTTTTATTATTTTGAGGTACGTTCCATCAATACCGAATTTATTGAGCGTTTTTAGCATGAAGGGCTGTTGAATTTTGTCAAAAGCCTTTTCTGCATCTATTGAGATAATCATGTGGTTCTTGACTTTGGTTCTGATTATATACTGGATTATGTTTATTGATTTGCGAATGTTGAACCAGCCTTGCATCCCAGGGATGAAGCCCACTTGATCATGGTGGATAAGCTTTTTGATGTGCTGCTGAATCCGGTTTGCCAGTATTTTATTGAGGATTTTTGCATCGATGTTCATCAGGGATATTGGTCAAAAATTCTCTTTTTTTGTTGTGTCTCTGCCAGGCTTTGGTATCAGGATGATGTTGGCCTCATAAAATGAGTTAGGGAGGATTCCCTCTTTTTCTATTCATTGGAATAGTTTCAGAAGGAATGGTACCAGCTCCTCCTTGTACCTCTGGTAGAATTCAGCTGTGAATCCATCTGGTCCTGGACTTTTTTTGGTGGGTAGGCTATTAATTGTTGCCTCAATTTCAGAGCCTGCTATTGGTCTATTCAGGGATTCAACTTCTTCCTGGTTTAGTCTTGGGAGAGTGTAAATGTCCAGGAAATTATCCATTTCTTCTAGATTTTCTAGTTGATTTGCGTAGAGGTGTTTATAGTATTCTCTGATGGTAGTTTGTATTTCTGTGGGGTCGGTGGTGATATCCCCTTTATCATTTTTTATTGCGTCTATTTGATTCTTCTCTCTTTTCTTCTTTATTAGTCTTGCTAGCGGTCTGTCAATTTTGTTGATCTTTTCAAAAAACCAACTCCTGGATTCATTGATTTTTTGGAGGGTTTTTTGTGTCTCTATCTCCTTCAGTTCAACTTTGATCTTAGTTATTTCTTGCCTTCTGCTAGCTTTTGAATGTCTTTGCTCTTGCCTCTCTAGTTCTTTTAATTGTGATGTTAGAGTGTCAATTTTAGATCTTTCCAGCTTTCTCTTGTGTGCATTTAGTGCTATAAATTTCCCTCTACACACTGCTTTAAATATGTCCCAGAGATTCTGGTATGTTGTATCTTTGTTCTCATTGGTTTCAAAGAACATCTTTATTTCTGCCTTCATTTCGTTATGTACCCAGTAGTCGTTCAGGAGCAGGTTGTTCAGTTTCCATGTAGTTGAGCAGTTTTGACTGAGTTTCTTAGTCCTGAGTTCTAGTTTGATTGCACTGTGGTCTGAGAGACAGTTTGTTATAATTTCTGTTCTTGTGTATTTGGAGAGGAGTGCTTTACTTCCAATTATGTGGTCAATTTTGGAATAAGTGCAATGTGGTGCTGAGAAGAATGTGTATTCTGTTGATTTGGGGTGGAGAGTTCTGTAGATGTCTATTAGGTCCGCTTGGTGCAGAGTTGAGTTCAATTCCTGGATATCCTTGTTAACTTTCTGTCTCGTTGATCTGTCTAATGTTGACAGTGGAGTGTTGAAGTCTCCCATTTTATTGTATGGGAGTCTAAGTCTCTTTGTAAGTCTCTAAGGACTTGCTTTATGAATCTGGGTGCTCCTGTATTGGGTGCATATATATTTAGGATAGTTAGCTCTTCCTGTTGAATTGATCCCTTTACTATTATGTAATGGCCTTCTTTGTCTCTTTTGATCTTTGAGGGTTTAAAGTCTGTTTTATCAGAGACTAGGATTGCAACCCCTGCTTTTTTTTGTTCTCCATTTGCTTGGTAGATCTTCCTCCATCCCTTTATTTTGAGCCTATGTATGTTTCTGCATGTGAGATGGGTCTCCTGAATACAGCAGACTGATGGGTCTTGACTCTTTATCCAGTTTGCCAGTCTGTGTCTTTTAATTGGAGCATTTAGTCCATTAACATTTAAGGTTAATATTGTTATGTGTGAACTTGTTCCTGCCATTGATATTAACTGGTTATTTTGCTCGTTAGTTGATGCAGTTTCTTCCTGGCCTCGATTGTCTTTACATTTTGGCATGTTTTTGCAATGGCTGGTACTGGTTGTTCCTTTCCATGTTTAGGGCTTCCTTCAGGGTCTCTTGTAAGGCAGGCCTGGTGGTGACAAAATCTCTAAGCATTTGCTTATCTGTAAAGGATTTTATTTCTCCTTCACTTATGAAACTTAGTTTGGCTGGATATGAAATTCTGGATTGATAATTCTTTTCTTTAAGAACGTTGAATATTGGCCCCCACTCTCTTCGGGCTTGTAGAGTTTTTGCCGAGAGATCTGCTGTTAGTCTGATGGGCTTCCCTTTGTGGGTAACCCGACCTTTCTCTCTGGCTGCCCTTAAGATTTTTTCCTTCATTTCAACTTTGGTGAATCTGGCAATTATGTGTCTTGGAGTTGCTCTTCTCGAGGAGTATCTTTGTGGTATTCTCTGTATTTCCTGAATTTGAATGTTGGCCTGCCCTACTAGGTTGGGGAAGTTCTCCTGGATGATATCCTGAAGAGTGTTTTCCAACTTGGTTCCATTTTCCCCCTCACTTTCAGACACCCCAATCAGATATAGATTTGGTCTTTTTACATAATCCCATACTTCTTGTAGGCTTTGTTCATTTCTTTTTCTTCTTTTTTCTTTTGGTTTCTCTTCTCGCTTCATTTCATTCATTTGATCCTCAATCGCTGATACTCTTTCTTCCAGTTGATCGAGTCGGTTACTGAAGCTTGTGCATTTGTCACGTATTTCTCGTGTCATGGTTCTTATCTCTGTCATTTCGTTTATGATCTTCTCTGCATTAATTAGTCTAGCTGTCAATTCTTCCACTCTTTTTTCAAGATTTTTAGTTTCTTTGCTCTGGGTACATAATTCCTCCTTTAGCTCTGAGAAGTTTGATGGAATGAAGCCTTCTTCTCTCATCTCGTCAAAGTCATTCTCTGACCCGCTTCGATCCGTTGCTGGTGATGGGCTGCGCTCCTTTGCAGGGGGAGATGCGCTCTTATTTTTTGAATTTCCAGCCTTTCTGCCCTGCTTTTTCCCCATCTTTGTGGTTTTATCTGTCTCTGGTCTTTGATGATGGTGACGTACTGATGGGGATTTGGTATAGGTGTCCTTCCTGTTTGATAGTTTTCCTTCTGACAGTCAGGACCCTCAGCTATAGGTCTGTTGGAGATTGCTTGAGGTCCACTCCAGACCCTGTTTGCCTGGGTATCAGCATCAGAGTTTGCAGAAGATAGAATATTGCTGAACAGCGAGTGTACCTGTCTGATTCTTACTTTTGAAGCTTCCTCTCAGGGGTGTACTCCACCCTGTGTGGTGTGGGGTGTCAGACTGCCCCTAGTGGGGGATGTCTCCCAGTTAGGCTACTCAGTGGTGAGTGACCCACTTGAGCAGGCAGTCTGTCCGTTCTCAGAACTCAACCTCCGTGTTGGGAGATCCACTGCTCTCTTCAAAGCTGTCAGACAGAGTCGTTCGCGTCTGCTCAGGCCTCTGCTATTTCCCCTGTTGTTTTTAGCTGAGCCCTGCCCCCAGAGGTGGAGTCTATAGAGACATGCAGGTTTCCTTGAGCTGCTGTGAGCTCCACCTAGTTCGAGCTTCCCAGAGGCTTTGTTTACCTACTTAAGCCTCAGCAATGGCGGGCGCCCCTCCCCCAGCCTCGCTGCTGCCTTGCGGCTAGATCGCCACAGACTGCTGTGTTAACAATGAGGGAGGCTCTGTGGGTGTGGGACCCTCCCGGCCAGGTGAGGGATATATTCTTCTGGTGTGCCCGTTGCTTAAAGCGTGGTATTGGGGTGGGAGTTACCCGATTTTCCAGGTGTTGTGTGTCTCAGTTCCCCTGGCTAGGAAAAGGGATTCCCTTCCCCCTTGCGCTTCCCAGGTGAGGCGATGCCTCTCCCTGCTTCAGCTCTCGCTGGTCGGGCTGCAGCAGCTGACCAGCACCGATTGTCCGGCACTCCCTAGTGAGATGTCCCCAGTACCTAAGTTGAAAATGCAGAAATCACCGGTCTTCTGTGTCGCTCGCGCTGGGAGTTGGAGACTGGAGCTGTTCCCAGGGAACTCTCTTAGCAGCTTTCAACCCTGGAAGAGGAACAGGGCTGCAGGGACGACAAGGAGATGCTGGATGTAGATTGATGTCCATTGTACATAAAGTGCAACACAAATGCATGGAAATATTATTATCTGCTGAAAGGGGCAAGGCTACCAACCTGGAGAAAAGGAAGGTGATGAGCAACAAGGAGGTGGTAATGGGAGGACGCTTTTGAGATCTGGGTGGGAGTCATGAAGGTTTAGGTCAGCCCAGTGGGGAATAAGAAAGGAAAACCAGAGAAGAGGGCTAGAATTTCCTGAGCTGGAGGGGGGGGGGGTCGTCGAGCATGGATTACAGAGGTTCAGGCAGCACAATTGGGGGAATTCTTATAAGACCCTCTGGTAACCTAACAGAGGAGGAATGAAGAGCTCTGGAAATTGTCAGCAGTCACTAAGTTAAGAAAGAATACATTTCCAAAAATACTGACCCTAAGTCCCACCCTGAGAAAAAGGAGGAGTAAATGAAGATTGATTGGAGAGCGTTGATCACAGTCAACATTTTTCCAAATTCTGGTACTATATCCCTGGCAGTATGGGAAGTGATTTCAGTTGGCACACAGGCTCACATTAAAAGGCATAGCCATTTCAATTTTCATTCAATCTTTCCTATGACTTCCAAGACAAAGCCACTGGTTGGTGATATTATGTTTTATCTACCTCTCTAAACTCTGTGAGTCTTCAGCCTTTATTTGAGAAAGAGAGCAATTTCAGTAGGCAACAATGTCTAATTTGGAAATCAGCGAATCTGGCCTACTGCCTGGTTTTGTAAGTAAAGGTGTTTTGTTTTGTTTTGTTTTGTTTTGTTTTGTTTTGTTTTGTTTTGTTTTGTTGGAGATGGAGTTTCACTCTGTCATCCATGCTGGAGTGCAGTGGTGTGATCTCGGCTGACTGCAACCTCCACCTCCCTAGTTCCAGTGATTGTCCTGCCTCAGCCTCTTGAGTAGCTGGCACTACAGGCATGGGCAAACACATCCAGTTATTTTTTGTATTTTTAGTAGACAAGTTTTCACCATTTGGACAGGCTGCTTTCAAACTCCTAACGCTCAGGTGATCTGCCCACCTCAAAATGGTGGGATTATGTAAAGTTTTGCTGGAATGCAGCCACAGTGATTCATTTACATCTCATCTCTGGTTCTTTCACTATGCAGTAGTCTGTTTTCATACTGCTATAAAGACATACCTAAGCCTGGGTAATTTATAAAGGAAAGAGGTTTAATTGACTCACAGCTCAGCAAGGCTTGGGAGGCCTCAGGAAACTTACAATCATGGTGGAAGGGGAAGGGGAAGCAAGGCACCTTCTTCACAAGGAGGCAGGAAGGAGAAGTGCCCAGCAAAGGGGGATGAGACCCTTAGATCTTGTGAGAGCTCACTATCACAAGAACAGCATGGGGGTAACCACCCCAGTGATCCAATTACCTCTACCTGGTCTCTCCCTTGACAGGTGGGGATAATGAGAATTATGTAGAATATGATTTGAGATGAGATTTGGGTGGGGACACAAAGTCAAACCATATCATGCTATAATGACAGCATTGAATGGTTGTAACAGAGACCAACAGGATTGCCTGCAAAACCCAAAACATTTACTATCTGGCCCATTTACAGAAAAAGTTTGAGTACCCCTGGTCTGATTTAATTACAATTGCTTTGTGTTCCGTGATTTTATTTCCGAGTGCCTTCTGTCTAAGTCACACCAGTTTCTCACTGATGGTGACAATAACTGATTGCAGTTTTAACAAATTTATTTTTTTTTTTTTTTGAGATGGAGCCTCGCTCTGTCACCCAGGCTGGAGTGCAGTGGCACAATCTCAGCTCACTACAAGCTCTGCCTCCGAGTTCACGCCATTCTCCTGCCTCAGCCTCCCAAGTAGCTGGTACTACAGGCACCTGCCACTATGCCCAGCTAATTTTTTTGTATTTTTTTAGTAGAGACAACAAATGCATTTCTAAAAATTAACAAAATAATATAATATTAACAAAGGAATATAATATTCTATAATAAGCAAGAGACGTAGATTGCAGGGATGGTACACTTATACAACAAGGGAGGCTTGATAAACACTGGATTACGAGAGTAGGGAGCATTGAGGGATTTGAGGATGGGGAAGATAAAGAGCCACTTTGGTAGAGGTAAGGGATCTGAAGGATAAAATGGGTCTGGGAAGGGGATTTCATGAAAATAAAGGATTTGTACCTAAGAATGGTGAGATGGCACTGCACGTCCTAATAGATTTAGTGAGGGTAGTACGGGGAGGCCAAGGGATGGGCAGCTGCAACCAAGTGAAGCAGAGGTTGGTAAAGGGGAGAAAAGGATGGTGCCAGAGAGTCATGGATGGATGCCTTCCAACCTGGGGTTCTCCTTACAGAAGCATCATGGCAGAAATGTAAAGATCCCAGTGGCAACCACAACAATAACACTTGTCCCTGTTTACAGAGGTCGGGTTCTGAGCACTTCACACCCATGAACTCACTTAAGCCTCACAGTAACCCTGTGAGGAAATTGAGGCACAGAGAGGGTAAGTGACTGGCCTGGCTCAAGGTCACACAGCAGGTGAGTGGCACAGCCAGGCACTCTACTAAGCTCTGTAGGCCTTATGAAAAGGCAGCCAGGCCTAATGAACAGACTAGCATGGCTAGACCCGCCCACCTTCTGAGCCTGACACCCAGGAGGGGACAGGGCTTTTGTCATTCATACAGTCAGGTCTGGGATCTGTGACGCTGGGTCAGCTGAGCACCTGGCTAGTCCATCCTGGTCTCAGTCACCTGCCCTTTAGGATCCAGGTCATGGAGAGGCTGTCATCTGGTGACATCACAGATGACAAATCATGATGACTTTGCCACGGTAGTGAAAAAGTCTCAATTGCTGAGAAGAGGCAGAGCTGTGAGGCAGCAGCAGAAAGACAAACCTCTCAGAGGCACAGGGGTGGCTGCAGCCCCAAAAGCCCAGCAAAATCTTAGAAGGAGAGAGGCAGAGGGGCCCTCAGTGACCAAACTGGAAGTTGCAGGCCAGGGGCTAGGTGTCCGTCTGTGTCTTCCACACTGTGTTATATGGTTCAGAAAGCAAACGTCCAAGGAATGCAACAGATGTCTACTGTCTTATACTTCCCTGTTTCTGCAATTTTTTCTGAAATTATTAAATTGCAATATAATCTGAAATTATATCATTCATGTGTTAATTATAGCCTCCACTCTTAGCATGTTATCTCGGTGATGTTAGGCCAAGATCAAGATTATACTCAATCTTGATCCCACTGTCTGACCCATAGTAGGTGCTAATAATATTGGTTTAATTTAAATCCCACTTCAGCTCAAACTTCAAAATGTGTAGTTGTCACTTAGGGTTATCCACTCTTGGAGAATGAGTACTTTGGCCTGGTGAACAGAAGGGACTGCAGCCAGAACCCAAGCAGGGCAAGAAGACCCCACCTTCTCAGCCTCTCAGCCATGGATGCAGAGATAGCCAACAGCATCTCCGTGTCCCCAGGGGAGATGGGGAGGGTTTGAAGCATCTGTCCTTGTGCATGGTGGCATGGTGGGCCACCTTCAATGGGGTGCCAACTTTGCAATTACGTTTTTTCCAAAAACTTGGTTTGACAGTCTAAATTTTCTATCTATATGGGCTAGAAATCAAAGGATGTCCAAATAAACAAACAAAACTTTTAACTATTGCTGTGGGCTGTGGCTTGAATTCTGTCCTCCCAATTCATATGCTGAAATCCTAACCCCCCATAACTCAGAGTGGGACTTTATTTGGAAGTGGGATCTTTGCAGATCTAATTAGTTAGGATGAGTTCATACTGGAGCAGGATGATGCTTCTTATAACGGGGGAAAGGTGGACACAGACATACGCACAGGGAGAACGCCATGTGAAGATAAAGGTAGAGATCAAAGTGGTGCATCTACAAGGCCAGGAACGTCACAGATGGCCAGCAAACCACCCAGAGCTAGGGCCGAGGTCTGGACCCTATTCTCCATCACAGCCCTCAAGGGAACCAACCCTGGAGACACGCTGGTCTCAGGACTTCCATGCTCCAGAACTGGGAGATGATACATTTCTGTTGTTCGAGCCACCCTGGCTGTGGTGCTTTGTTACAGTGGCCCTGGCAAACCATGCAGCTATTTCCAGCTGTGGATCCAGCCATGGGAAGTGAACAAGTCATGAAGGATCTCCGTGGGAAGAAGAGGGTGGTGGTGTTCTTCTTGCTAACGGGGCTGCAGCAAACTGCTCTCTGATCACCTGCCCCTTGTCCATGCCTGCCTCTGCCCAGGCAGTTTCTGGTTCCCACACTTGGAGTCACCCTCCCTATTCACTTTCGTCTCCCTTGTTTTCTTTCTAGCCTGCCCCCCTCCAGGGCTCCAGACTCACCTGGTTTTGCATCAAACATCCCAGTGGGTCTCTCTCAGCTGTGCAAATACTGAGACTGCCTCAACACACAGGAGTGGTAACTTTGGGAAACAAGAGTAAGAAAGATACACAGGGGCAGAGGTGGAGGGGCACCTCACAGCCTGGCCAGTCACCTGGAGTGGGGCCATGGTTAGCGATTTTCCATAATGGCTAGTTATTATGAGAGGGAATGCAGACTGTGGAACTTAGAGTATGATGTGGCCCATTTCTGTAAGGAAGAAGGATGTTTATGGTTCTGCAGGATGCATCCTAAGGAGTTTGTGTTAATTAGCTCTAGATACTGAAATAGCAAGTGGTTTAAATTTTCTTCCTTTTCTCATAAATATGGCATAGTATTTTAGCAGGAAACATGTATGTGAGTGTGCTTGTGCGTGTAAAAATAGTAATACAGTCAGCCCTCTGTGTCTGGGGATTCCATGTCTGCAGATTCAACCAACCATGAACTTAAATATTCAGAAAAATGACAAATATAAATAATGATACAACAACAAAAAACATGAATAGAAAATATAGTATAACAACTATTTACATAGTATTTACTTTGTATTAGGTATTATAAGTTATCTAGAGATGATTTAAAGCATAGGGGAGGATGTACATAGGTGGTTTTCTGGTTTTTGCTTGGGATTTTTTTTTTTTTTTTTGAAACAGGATCTCACTCACTATGTCTACCAGGCTGGAGTGCAGTGGCATAATTACGGCTTACTGCTGCAGCCTTGACCTCCTGTGGTCAAGCAATTCTCTTGCCTCAGCCCCCTGAGTATCTAGGACTACAGGCATACACCACCACACCTGGCCAATTTTTGTGTTTTTTTGTGGAGATGGGATATCCCTATGTTGCCTGGGCTGGTATCAAACTCCTGAGCTCAAGCTATCCACCCACCTCAGCCTCTCAAAGCTCTGGGATTACAGGCTTGAGTCACTGCACCCAGCTGCGCAAAGGTTCTATATAAGGGATTTGAGCATCCGTGGATTCTGGTGTCCCCAGGGGTCCTGGAGCCCATCCGCCACAGACAACAAGGGACAACTGTACTGAGAATCTTGATTAGATCCAGAACCTAAGGAATTGGCATTTCCCTGGATGATCAATGTCTATGTTGAGTGAGGTTGACCTGAAGTGGGGTAGAGGGGGAAGCTTTCTTTGTTGTCTGCTTCTCTTTGACCCAGTGTGTCAGGTGGGACTACATTGACCAACCATGCCGGTTGACCCAGAACCAAAGGATTTTCCAGCATGCAGAAATCTTAGTGCTAAATTGTTGTCCATGGTGGACTAGAGCCACACACACAGGACTCTGCAAAGGGACCTAGGAATCTGTATAAGGCTAGACCAGGACTCATCAGTCCGGCCCTGTGCAGACACAGCAGCAGTGCTTGTCCTGGCACTGGGGAGAGGCCATTGCTGTTCATCAATAATTTTTCCCAAGAGACTTTCTCCTACTCAAAGCTGGGAACAATAAATTGAAAGAGTCATGGCTTCCCCCAGCAATGCGAGGTGTTCCTGTAGGAGCCTGGCCCCTTCCAAGGACCTAGTGGGACAGGAGACAAGTACTGGGAGGGAGCTAGGCCTCAGCTACTTCCCACTTTGAGATGCTCCAGTGTGTTCACCTGGCTTGGCTCAAGTCTTGTGGCGTTTCAGATCCTAAGAGCTATGGTCATCCCCTGCCACTTTTCCCAAAAGATTTTCTGAAAGTTTCTCTCTCATCCTGGCTTATTTTACACAGAGAAAATGGAAGCTGGGCATGGTGGCTCATGCCTGTAATCCCAGCACTTTGGGAGGCGGAGGTGGGCGGATCGCCTGAGGTCAGGAGTTCGAGACCAGTCTGGTCAAGTAGAGTTTGAAACCCCGTCTCTACTACAAATACAAAAATTAGCCAGGCATGGTGGTGGGTGCCTGTAATCCCAGCTACTCCAGAGGCTGAAGTGGGAGAATTACTTGAACTTGGGAGGCAAAGGTTGCAGTGAGCCAAGATCGCACCATTGCACTGTAGCCTGGGTGACAAGAATGAAACTGTCTCAAAAAAAAAAAAAATGAAATCGGATCTACCTACTTATTCTCACTCTCTGGGGAAGGCAAAAGTGAGAGTGTACATTATTTTCTTCATTTTTCTGGGGAAACTGAGGCCCAGAGAGGTTTGGTGCCTTTTTCGAGGCTCCCTGTGAATCAGGGACAGAGGGGTGGCTGTTTGTAGCCCTGCCAAGAGCTGCCACTGCATTTTCCTCATTTGATATTCACCCCCACACCCCTTGTGAGTGGCCACAGGGATAAGATCACTCCATTCCATGCAGAAGGGACGCAAGCAGTGTCTGGAAGGGCTTACAGGGTCATCTATTATGAGACAGAAAGCAAACATAAAGTGAGTTCATGTAGAAAACACAGAGGCAACAGACCCCGGAAACATCCCTTGGCTTTTGCCTGGGAGTTGCCCTTTGGTCCATACAGAATCCACTGCAGGAAGAGCCCAACGTTTCTTCTAACCCTGTTGTCCTCTGTCTGTCCACTCTCTGTCCACTCTGTCTTTTCCATCTCTGCCCCTTTCCTGCCTTTATCCTTACTGTCTATTATCCCAGGGAGCTCAGATCCTTCTGTCTGCAGGGTGAGGACTCTACAAGAAGGCAAACCTTTTCTTGCTAATATGGACCAATTCTTACAGCAACACTTCAAAATCGATCAATGTTACAAACTCTTGTCTGTGTCCTTTACATAAAACCTTTCCCCCCAAGGAAGAGAGTAGGGCAGAGAGGTGAAGAGGAATGGAAACTCCACCACACCACCTCACTATATTAGAAAAAGCAGCTGTGTCTCAGAAACAGGGCACTCAGGCTCTCTGGCTCCCAGGTTAGAAAACAAGGCACAGAATGATCTCTCCCCCAGAATCATGGGACCACCGACTTGGCAGATGTATCCAAGGGCACCCTGACTCCTCTGCCATGTGGATTGTTGATCCCGGCAATGACCAGCCCAGTTAACAATGATGTCAGGCTGTTTGGGTCCAGATCATTCCTGAGCCATGAAACAGTTAAGAAATATCCTGCCCCACTGGCTGCCATGCTCATAAAGGTAGACCCATGTGTACTTCCTTGTGGCTCCAAGACGTGCCAGCTGGCTCATTTGCTCACACCCAGCAGGCAGAGAAGGCAGCAGTAGGCAGGACTGCCACCCTCCCATGCAAATCGCCCCTGGGAGTGCAGCTGGGCTCCTCCCGCTCATACTGGGCAATGCTCCTGGGGAGTCTGTGGGGAAGATGCCATCCAGGGCACTGTGTGCTCTTCCTGGTCCTCACCCTCCTGCTGGATGCGGTCGGCCTGGTCCTTTTGCTGCTGGGGATCTTGGCCTCCCTGAGTTACTGGGACTTCCTCGTCTACACAGGTGCCCTGATCCTGGCTTTCAGCCTACTGCTCTGGATATCTGGTATTCCCTCAACATTGAGGTGTCTCCTGAGAAACTGGACCTGTAGTTTGGTCATGGGAAGAGGAGGAGAGATGCAGGTGCCGTATGGAGACATGTCTGTGAGCCTGGGGTTCTTGGGCAGCAACACGTTGCCGCTTCCACCTAGCAAGCCCTGCCGAGACAAGGTGAGTGCACATAAGACCTACCTGGCAGGGTGGCCAGAGAGGCTTGGACAAGCAGGGACAAGACCAGGCCTGCTGAGGCTGCATGAGTAAGTAGCTGTACACTGTGTCCTGACTGGGGATCCTGTGACCCCAGCCTCAGGTCCTGCTGGGGTGGCCAGCCAAGAGGACGTGGGGCAGGTGTTTTCTCCTCTGGGCCGTTTTCCTCACGGAGGCTGGGAAGAGAGTTTCAACAGCCCCTTCCACCCCTGATATGCCACGAATGATCCTGCCTACCAGGCAGAATGGGAAATTATCCCTTTAGCTTGGAACTTGGGGAGACAAAGACCCCATCTGGGGTCTCTGTTGGGAAGAATCTCTGCTGGAGAAAAAAGTCTTTAGCATGGGAGAGGATGGAAAGTTCCCCAATGACTCTTGTGCCATTGCATGCATGAAGGGGTGTGAACTGGGCTATGGTAAAAGCAAACAGAGCAGAACCACCCAGAATGGCCCCTCTTATTCACTTCCTCTTCGACCTGCCCAGATGGGATACATGAAGCGAGGTAGGGACTACTTGCCTCCATGCTCACACAGTGCACACAACTCCTCTCTCTGCAGTGTTCCCACTCCACCCTCACTCACACTCACACACAGCCAATACATGTGCCCGGCCAGTCTCCAAGACCCAGAAGTCAGGAGACTTTGGCTTTGTGTATTTCATCAGCTGAGTTGCACGTCATACCTCAGTCTATTGCGTGCAAACAAAGAGGCAGATAGTTGTAAGATTTTTCACATCAAGACAGAGTCCCAGGGATAGAGTGGTCTTGTCCTTACAACCCTGAATTAGACATGGACAGCTCTCTCCAGGGGACTGAAGTCAGAGCCCTAGTTCTTTGGGCAGCCATACCCTCCTCCCCAGGTGGGCCCAACCTGCACACAGGTGTTTCCAGGCACTCCCATTTCTTACTCCGTTACCAGAAGTAAGAGCAAAGGCCATTGTGTCTTTTGTGGGGGATTACACCTGACTCTCAGAACTCAGAGAAAAGAGCAGCAAACTTAGGAGATCTCAGTAGCGTAAGGTAAGCCCATACCTAGTAAATGATGCAGAAAGAGATGAGAAGTCAGTCCCACTCTAATCTTCAACGCTTGTTAGCTGGGTGATGTTGGCCAGGTTGCACTCTCTGAGCCATGGGATTGTCATCTATAAGAAGAAGAGAATAGTTCCAGCCCTTTTTGCTGCAAGGATCAAAAAGAGATAAGGCAGGGAAAGGCTGTACAATTGATGTGGTTCTTACACCAGATGTCAAGCATACAAAACACATAATCTGGGATGAGTTAACTGACCCAGAGTCCAAATGTGAAGTACCTTGGTGTCTCTCAAATTGGTAGTGGTGGGGGTCCACTCACACTTTGCATCATGAAACTTCAGAGCAAAAAGGGACCCTGATTTGTGTGCTGGTACGTTGGAATGTGTCAGGCACTGTGCAAGACACTGGGGATAAGAAATCAGACACATGGACCAGGCACAGTGGCTCAAGCCTGTAATCCCAGCACTTCAGGAGGACGAGGTGGGTAGATCACTTGAAGTCAGGAGTTCAAGACCAGCCTGGACAACATGGTGAAACCCCATCTCCACCAAAAATACAAAAAATTAGCCATGCATAGTGATGTGCACCTGTAAACCCAGCTATTCAGGAGGTTGAGGCAGAAGGATTGCTGGAGCCCAGGAGGTACAGGCTGCTGGGAGCAGAGATTGCACCACTGCACTCCAGCCTGGGTGGCAGAGTAAGACCTGTCTCAATTAAAAAAAAAAAAGAAGACACACATGACATGGGGGCTTTACCATCAGGTGAGAAAGACACTCACCAAAGGATTCACACTTACAGAAGTACAATAACAAAATCAGGTCTGCACTAGGAAGGAGAGGAGCATCCTCCCACAAGAATATTCAATAAAGAAACTGACCCAGAAGATGGAGTCAGGGAGGGCTTCCTGGAGGAGGTGATGTTAGGCTGAATGCCAAAGGAAGGGTGGGAGGTGAATAGAAAGTCTTTCAGGGAGAGGCAATTGCTTGGGCAAAGGCCCTGGGATAACAGGAAATAAAAGATGACAGGGAGATTGAAGGGCAGAAAGCAAATGTCAGAGAGGGTTAGAGCTCTGTGGTAGACAGAGGCCAGGTCTCGCAGGGCCTCCAGGGCCTTCTGAAGGATTTTGGTCATTACTTGAAGAACAATAAGAATCCATTGAAGAGATATAAGCAGAGGTAAGGGCTTAATGTACTTGGACCTATATTTCCAAAAGACCACCCCGGCCACAGTATAGATTATTATGGTTACGATTACTACCAGCTGAAACCCATTTTGGGAGCCAAGACAAGTGCCCAAATAACACAGAGCCCCCAGTGTGAGGCTCTGTGCCCTGAACAGCCTTCCTTCATTGAACAGAAGTTCAATAGCCCAGCATTGAAGAGCATGGGCCATTCGTAGACTGCCTGGCTTGAATCCAGTTTTATTTCTTTCTAGCAACGTGACTTGGGGCAAGTTACTTCACCTCTCCACGTCCCATTACTCCAAATATGTAAAATGGAGATGGTGCTAGTAATAGCCACTACATCATAAGGATGTTGCACAGATTAGGCGGATTAGTATTTGTTCAGAACTATGCAAGCGATGACTAAATAAAGCATCAGTCACAACGCAGGTAGCCAGCACGTTACAGAGGGTGAGGCCCTGAAGCATTATGATCAATTCTAATGGCAATGTACAACATTATGATTTTTCAGTGGCTATGAGAATGGATGCTGCCACAGAATGCCAGGGTTTTGTCCTGGTTCAAAGAAACTTTGGAAGTTTTAATAAGTTCTTTATTGTATGCTTTACTGAACCTCCATCCGCTGACACATTTCAGGGATGGCCCAGAGTGACAGATTAATGTGTGCTGAGACCTGCTATTTAGGACGTTGCTCACTTACGGGGCTGCCCAACCCTCCTCCACCCCATGGCCTTGGGCGAGTCATTTTACTTCCCTTTAGAGTTAAAGATGTGGTTTCTGGCCAGGCATGATGGCTCATGCCTGTAATCCCAGCACTTTGGGAGGCCGAGGCGGGCGGATCACGAGGTCAGGAGATCGAGACCATCCTGGCTAACACGGTGAAACCCCGTCTCTACTAAAAATAACAAAAATTAGCCAGGTGTGGTGGCGGGCACCTGCAGTCCCAGCTACTCCAGAGGCTGAGGCAGGAGAATGGCGTGGACCCGGGAGGCGGAGTTTTCAGTGAGCCGAGATCCTGCCACTGCACTCCAGCCTGGGCAACAGAGCAAGACTCCATTTCAAAAAAAAAAAAAAAAAAAGATGTGGTTTCTAAGGGAGGTTTCAAACTGTGCTCTGACAATGTCCCTGGAAGGGAATTGGTCCTGGGGTGAGGGGCAGAGTGAGGGGACAGGAGTCTAGCAGCCCTACCCACCCCACAACACACATTTCACCCAGAACAGTGGAGCCCTCAGCAGCTTTGCACATTAAACTGGCACATAAGACTTTACATGAACACAAGCTTCTGATGCCAAAAAGTATTTGAAAAGCAGCTCATCTCAGTTCCCCTACAGCCTACAACCTTTGGTCTGCATGTCAACGCCAGACATATTCACAATTTACGGGTGGATTGTAACTGGCTTTGCCAGCTCTCTCATTCTCAGAGCAGGGTAAAAGGGGAGAATGTGGGTTCCCTGCATTCAGAGCTAATGCCCACATTCCTAGCTCAGCCTTCAGAGGCTCTGTCAGATGAGGTTGAGGCCAGGCATGATGGCTCATGACTATAATCCCAGCACTTTTGGAGGCCAAGGCCAGAGGATCACTTAAGGCCAGAAGTTGGAGACCAGCCTGGCCAACATAGTGAAACCACGTCTTTACTAAAAATACAAAAAATAGCCAGGCATTGTGGCGTGTGCCTATAATCCCAGCCACTTGGGAGGCTGAGGCAGAAGAATAGCTTGAACCCAGGAAGCGGAGATTGCAGTGAGCCAAGTTCATGGCACTGCACTCCAGCCTGGGTGGCAGAGCAAGTCTCCATCCCCCAAAAAAGAAAAAAACAATGAGGTTGATAGGACCTGCCCCCACCCTGCCCCAGAGATGAGGAGGTCCCATGCTAGGTCAGGACAAGGCAGGGGCCTGGCTGCCCTGCAAGCCCTCCACCCACAGCCTGTGCGGTTCTCCAGAGACAAGAGGGCAGGGTGGCCGCTAAACTTCAAAGGCCCCTCCCAGGAAGTTTCAGGGCTGAAACCCACTTTTATGGTGGCTCACTTTTATAGACCAATTGTGCTCCAAGAGAGACAGGCTGCCATTTCATTTTATCACTTGGTTGCTGTATTTTCAGATTTTTTTCTTTCTCCATTTTCCACTTCTTGGTCATTTCCTGCAGATAAAGGGAAGTCCCCAGGCTAAGTCAGATGAAGACTCTTGTCCTTTTTTAATAGGGTGTCCAAGACTACACACCCGAAGAATACACACACACCAACACCCCACACACAGGTACACACCCTCTTCTACTGCACATGTGTTCATGCACACACAAACATGTTCCCCCCACACTCACACCTACCACACACACACCCAGAAACACACACAGAAACAAACACACCTGCTCCCACACCAACCAAAGCCAAAAGGCATGGAAGGCTCACAGTCTTGAGCCTTGGAAATTGAAACTTGTTCCTCCACTTAGACTTTTTCCAACAGGCAGCCTCTCCTCTCTGCCCACAGAGGAGGCCAGTGGAGCTGCCAAGTCAGCTCAAAGGTGAGCCCAGTAAAAAGCCCTCCTCTCCTGCTCAATGAGTCCATGCCCCCATAGACATGGTGCCAGGGCTGTGTGGAGGAGCAAACATTTCTCTAATCCCTCCAGGGATTTTTAATCTAAGGCAAGAGATAAAGCATGTGCATGGTACTTCACAAAGTTTCCACAGGAAAATGCATTGTGGGAGATAAGCACAGTCTTGCCAGGGCTCTGAAACCTGAGAGGAGGCACAGAACCTCCTGGCTGGGGAAAGCGTGCTGTATGTGGTTCTGGCCAGGCTCCTGAGGAACAGGTAAGAACGTGACAAGCAGAGATGGCACAGAGACAGCAGTGGTGGGTGGTGGGTAGAGGGGCAATCCAGGGAAAAGGAAGGACTACAGAAACGAAACAATTAGGGTGTCCAGGAAAAGCTGAGCAGGCACATTTGACTGTGGGCCGGGGTCTTCAGCGCTGGCTGTACAGGACTTTGATCACCAGATGAAGATTCTGACACTAGGCGAGGAGGGAGGAGCCTTCAATGGCATTGCATACCAGAGAGTGGCATGATCAAACTTAGCCTGTAGAAGAGTAACTCAGCATCATGTGCAGAATGGATGAGAGAGAAGCAGCAGAAAGACATCGAGGTCATTCAGCAAGCTCAGATGGCAGGTAATAAAAGGGTTCAAGCTGAAATGATAGCCATGGAGGGGAGAGGAGAAGAGCAGAGACTGCATGAGTGGAGAACAGCCTGTCCTGTTCCACAGTGGGTCAGGGGTGGCATTGTCAAAGACTTCAGGAAGTGCCCCATGGGCATGGAATGAGGGGGGTCAGAAGAAGGCATGAGTTTGTTTACAATGATTCATATTCTTTTGAACATGCAGAGTTTGATATACAAATGATGTATGAGCAGAACTACCTAACTGGCATTGAATGTGCAGATTTTAAACTCAGAAGAAAGATCAGATGTGGAGGGAGGTTAGGGGTTAGAAACATGTGGATGAGATTGCAGAGGGTGAGGAGGTAGAGAGAAAAGGGATTGGGAGAGCTAGGAAGGAAGGAAGGAAGGAAGGAAGGAAGGAAGGAAGGAAGGGAGGAAGGGAGGGAGGGAGGGAGGGAAGGAGGGAGGGAGGGAAGGGAGGGAGCGGGGGAAGGAAGGGAGGGAGAGAGGAAGAAAGGAGGAAAGAACACTAAGATTCACTGAACCAGGCCCTAGGATTGCACATTTCACCCTGTCAACAAGGCCATGAGGAAAGTATTATCATCATCATCATCATTATTATTCCCCTCTCTCACACGTAAGGATAATAAGGTGTATGGACTGATTTGCTTTAATGCGACCCCCAGAGCAAATGCCAGAGAAAAGGCAAGTAGGCAAGGCAAAAAAAACTTTATTTACAAGCCAATGTGAAGGAGGGAGCGAGGTTCACAGGTCTCCGGCGGTGGAGGCCGACGAAGTCGCTCCGGCGTTCTCGGGCGAGGTTCCTAGGTCCGCAAGGGAGCAGGGGCCAAGGAAGTTTGCACTGGCATTCTCGGACGAGGTTCCTGGGTCCCGCGTACGAGGAGGGGCCGAGAAAGTTTGCACCGGCATTCTCAGACGAGGTTTCTGGGTCCCGCATACGAGGAAGGGCTGAGGAAGTTCGCACCACGCGCCCACTGGGAGCGGCTTTTATGTCCTGGGCCTGGGAGTGGGAGGGCAGTGGGCGGGACATAGGCGGGTTGGGGGCGGGGCGGTAGGCCTGGCTAGGCGGGTTCTGGTTCTTCTCCGTCGGAGGTCGGGTTGCGCCTGCACAGTCGACCTGTGTCTTTCCCGGGCGTGGGAAAGTTGACAGTGAAGAACCCGGAACTGTGCCATCTTGCCTCCGTTCGTCCAAACAGTCCAACCTTTTATTGATAATAGTGATAAGGGGCGCCGTGGTCTGTCTGGCTACTTCCTGCTGTTAAGGGACGTCGTTGAGGTTGGGGTCTACGGTTGGTATTTGGACGCACGGATGAAGAAGCATCTGGTTGAAGGTGATGCATGTGATCTCTTGAACCTTGGCTCGGAGAAATTTGATTAAAACAGGAGCGAGACATAAGGCAAAACAGGGGATTAGTATGGGAATTAGGAACGGGAGCATCTGCTGTATTACGGGCAGCAGCCATACCGGTGTTCCAGGGGTGAAGGGGGTATTGTAGGTTTTTAATTCTGCTTTAATCCTGTTTAGGGTTTGGATGTTAGTGTCTACTAGGCCTGACTCGTTTACGTAATAGCAGCATTCTTCTCCTAAGAAGAGACATGTTCCTCCTTTTTCGGCAGTAAGTAAATCTAATGCTTGCCTATTTTGTGCTGCTACCTGGGCCACTGAGGTAATTTGACGCTGCAGAGAGGCCAGGCTTTCAGCTGAAGCCTCTATGGCCTCTCGGATTTGAGCTGCTAGAGATTGGGTAGACTGTACCGAGTGGGCAAGTGCCCCAGTTCCAAGCCCTGATGCCACTAAGGAGGTGGCCAGGGAGACTCCGATGACTAGGGGAAAGAAGACAGCCCATTTTTGGAGATCATTAGGAGAAGGGTTAAATTGTATGACGAGTTCAGCTACTTCTGCTTTGCTATATAAGGTTAAACTAGGTACTAGGGACACTGGGACACAAAGGGATTGACCAATGGATGTGTGATTAAGGACCTTGAAGAGGGTTTTGTTGCACCAGAAATAACCTCCGATGGGAGCCGTCTGGGTCTTAGCGGGTGGCTGGGTATAGTTACACCAGGAGTTGTTTGGGGTAGAGTAGCAGAAAGGAAGGATTGGACTTTCTGGGCTTTGGTATAGTGGGACTTGGAGTAAGAACGGTTTTTGGGAGGTGTCTATGGAGTTAGTTGTAGCCCTGAAAGCAGTAGGTAAGGGGACTGCCACTAAGGGGGCTCTTTCAAGGGCCGCACAGAGGAAACAGTGGGAGAGATTTGTTAGGTTGGCTGCCCATGTTAGGTTTAACCCTTGACGGACTAGTTTTAACCATGAGAAGGGGTCCTTATTGGAGGAGTGTAACTGATCTTGTAAGGCTTGTTCTTGTGCTTGTATGGCTAAGGTTAAATTCTGTAGGGCTTGTATGTTTTGAGGAAGGGATTTTTGCTGGACAAGTGTTCTTTTTATCAGGAGAGTAGCCATGGGGTATGAACTAAGGATTGTGTAGCCTGTGTAGAGTCCACCTTTGACTCCGTCTGCCCATTGGGGGTCCCATGGGTCTTTGATATTTAATTGGTATTGAAGGGGGGTTCGTTGATTCACAATGGTGAAGAGAGCAGTGGGTTTCTTCTGTCTCAATGTTGCATAATGGATCTTACAATAAATATAAGGGCATCCTAGGTTCTTTTGTTTCCAGTAAGTCTTACAATTGTAATGTGTCTGATCGTGCAGGAAGCAGAGAGCCTTAGCTCCGGCCGCACTGCAACACGATAGGGTGAAATTTATAGTAAGACGGGGTTGGCAGCCTGAAGGGGGGCAGTCAGCAGTGCCTAGTAGCTGTGAGTGCTGTTTATTTTTGTGTGACCAAGTTTCAACTATAGAGAATCTCCATATGAAATTTGGGTTAGTAATAGAGATTGAAATGCAAGAAAAAGATAGTAATATAAGTATGAAATAGTACTTCATCTTCAGGGTAATCACAGGGTACACCTTGTCACTGAAGATGTTCTATAAAGGTAAGCGGGAGAACCACTGTGATGGGCTATTATCTGGAGGCAAGTAGGGATCTGGGGTAAGATATTGGAATTCAGTTATGTTTATATAGAGTATGGCGAGAAATCAGGATAAGCTCAAAGGGTCAGGAAACATGTGCTGGTTGGGAGAGTTTGGTGAATTTGAGACAGGTAGGGGTAAGTCTAGTAGATGTCCACTGATTGTCTTCTGTGGGGGCCTTTTTAAATTGTGAAATATGGACCCAGTGCGTGTGTCCTAGAAGTTTGGCTGCTGTGTATGTGGATAGGAGGACAGTATAGGGGCCTTTCCACCTAGGCTGAAGATCTTTGGCTTGGATATCTTTTAAGTATACTTGGTCTCCTGGGCTGAGAGAGAGATGTGGGCTATAGGTGTCTGTTGGAGAGGGGTGTGCTAGTTCTGCATGTTGTCTCAGGAGTTGTCTCAAGAGGGTGAGGTATGGGAGATAAGTTGCCAGCGGGGAAGAAAGGGTGGGTAACTGCTGGAGGGTGAGGGGCCAGCCGTAAACTAATTCAAACGGACTGAGGCCTGTTGGACTCCGTGGGGCTGCTCGCAGCCGGGTTAGGGCCAGGGGAAGGAGAGTTACCCATGATTGTCGAGTCTCAAGGGAGAGTTTGGTGAGTTGCTGCTTAATGAGCCCGTTGGCCTTCTCTACTTTTCCAGAAGACTGAGGTCTATAAGTGATGTGGAGTTTCCATGTGATGTGTAGGAGGGCTGCCACCTGTTGGACTACCTTGGAGATGAATGCTGGGCCATTGTCAGACTGAAGAGTGAGCGGGAGGCCAAACCTAGGAATAATGTGTTCACTGAGTATGGAGGCAACTATAGTGGCAGTTTCTCCTGTAGTAGGATAGGCTTCTATCCATCCTGAAAAAGTATCAACAAGGGTTAAGAGATATTTGAATTTTTTATGCCTTGGCATGTGGGTAAAGTCAATTTGCCAATCTTCACCTGGTTGGTGCCCTCTGAGTTGATGGCTTGGATGGGGGTTGCGCAATGCGCCTTGAGGGTTTGACTTGAGACATGTGGAACACTGTCAGTTGATTACAATTAGGTGTTTCATGAGTGTGGGGCAGTGAATGAGGGGGCTTAGGAGGTTATATAAAGCTTTGGGTCCTATGTGTAGGGAATTATGTATGTCTTTTAGAATGGTGTGGAGTTGGGTTTCAGGAATAACTAATTTATTATTGAGGTAAATCCAATTGTCTGCGGCTAGTTTGGCGGTTGAATCTTGTAATAGTTTGGTCTTTTCCTCTTGGGTATAAGTAGGGGTATATTGAGGAGAGAGAAAACAAATAGAGGGAAGCGTGGGAGTGGAGAATCAAGCTGCCGACTTGGCAGTGGTGTCGGCAAAGTTATTGCCAGCCATCACCGAGTTAGATGGAGTCTGATGACCTTTACAGTGTATGATGGCTGCTCTGGAAGGTGCTGATAAAGCGTCTAGCAGTTTGAGTATCTGTTTTTTTTTGACTATAGGGGTACCACTGGTGGTTAGGAACCCTCTCTCTTTCCAGGTGACAGAGTGGGTGTGTGCAATCAAGAAGGCATACTTGGAGTCTGTGTATATGTTTACCGTTTTTCCTCTGGATAGGAGGAGAGCCCTAGTTAGTGCGATAAGTTCTGCCTGCTGTGATGTTGTTCCTTGTGGTAAAGGCTTAGCTTCTAGGACAGCAGAAGATGTAACTACCGCATATCCTGCCTGTCTGTTTCCTAGAGAATTATAAAAGAACTGTCATCTACAAATAGGGTTAACTGTGAGCCTTCCAATGGCTGGTCATGTAAATGTAAGTGACTAGGTGGTTGGGCCTCTAAAAGTTCTGGACAGGAGTGTTCAGTACGAGGTTGCTTGAGAGGGTCAGGAAGTAGGGTTGCTGGATTCAGAGAGGAACAGACTCCTAGGGCAATGGTGGAGTCTTCTATGAATAAGAGGTGAAAGAGTTGGAGTCTGGACGGGGTTAGATGGCTAATACTTCTGTGGGCAATAAGATCTTGAAGGCAGTGAGTAGAGAAGACTGTTAGGTTACCACCCCTAATGAGTTTCTTTGCTTCTTGGGTTAGACAGGCTGCTGCTGCTAGGGCCCGAAGACAGGGCTGCCACCCTTGTACGGTGGGGTCTAATTGTTTAGATAGATATGCCATGGGGTGGTAGGTGGCGCCTATAGATTGGGCTAAAAGACCCACTGCAACTTTTCATCTTTCATCTGTGAAAAGCTGGAAGGGGCGTTGGAAGTCTGGGAGTGAGAGAGTAAGATGTGAGAGAAGGCAGTTTTTCAGGTGAGTGAAATGTTTATAGATTAACTTTGGGTTAGACAAAGGTCCTTGGGGAGTCTCCTTGACAGCTGCATATAGAGGCTTAGCCAAGATTCCGAAATTAGAAATCCAGTGTCTGAAATATCCTACTAGGCCTAGGAAGGATTGAATTTCCTTAGAGTCTTGAGGAGGAGAAAGATTTTGTATTAGAGTTAAGCAGTCTGTAGTAAGTGAGCACGTCGTAGGAGTGATCTCAATACCTAAATATATGACACATTGTTGTGCGAGTTGAGCTTTGTGTTTGGATATTCGGTAACCTTTGGATCCTAGATGATTAAGGAGGATCGCAGTGTCTAAAAGAGAGTCCTGTCCCATGGGACTACAGAGTAAAAGGTCATCTACATATTGGAGAATTTTACTATTGGTAAGAGGACAGGAGGCTAAGTCTTTTGCTAGGGCCTGCCCAACGAAATGGGGGCTGTCTCGGAACCCTTGGGGAAGCACCGTCAATGTCAGTTGGGTGGAGGTATGGGTGTCTGGGTCTTCCCATGTAAAAGCAAAAAGAAACTGACAATCTGGGTGCAGGGGAATAGTGAAAAATGCATCTTTTAGATCCAGTACAGTAAAGTGTGTTGTATTAGGTGGAATGAGAGAAAGAAGGGTATAGGGGTTGGGAACTACCAGATGGGTGGGACAAACAGCTTCGTTGATAAGTCAAAGATCCTGCACTAACCGAAAAGTTCCATTTGCCTTCTTTACAGGTAGGATTGGGGTGTTACAGGGAGAATGAATGGGGATGAGGATGTGTTGGCTGAGTAACCTAGTAATGATTGGTTTTAGTCCTCGTAAGTGCTGTGGAGAGAGAGAGAACTGTGGGCGGGTTGGAAACTGAGATGGTTTCTTAAGTTTTATAAGTATTGGTGGATGATGGTCCACCACGACAGGAGTGGAGGTGTCCCACACTTGGGGGTCGATAGGAATGGGGAAATCGGGGAAAGGGTTAGTAGGATTGTTGGAGTCATTTGAGTTAGTCAATACTAGAAGCAGATGGCGGGTGGGGGGGGGCGCTAGTAGGGATGGAGATACAGGCTTTCAGTTGACTTAAAACATCTCGGCCCAGTAGGGGGCTGGGGCATGAGGGGATAATGAGGAACAAGTGTGCAAAATAGTTGTTGGCCAGGCAGCAATTAAGGGGTGGGATTTTTCGAGGGCTGGACAGGGAGCCATTGACTCCTACAACAGAAATATTGGCGGGAAGGCTAGGCCCTTCGAAAGATGGCAAAACAGAGTAGGTAGCCCTGCTGTCAATTAAAAAATTAATTGTCTTACCCACTACCAGGTGTTACCCGCGGCTCGGCGAGGGTGATGGGAGTCCCCGAGTCCCGGCACCTTCAGTCGTCATCCAGATGTAAGAGCTAGAAGGAGCTCCCAGGGTCCTGAGAAAGGACATCACGTTGAGGCACCATGCCCGTTTTCAGGGTGAGGCAGTCAGACTTCCAGTGCCCTTCTTCATGGCATGCTGGACAAGGAGTTGTTGGCGGACGAGGGTTAGGACACTTTTTAGCCCAGTGTCCAGCTACTCCGCACTTGTAGCATGGCCGCACTGGCTCAGGCGGTTGGGGACTCTGGGGACATCTATTAGTCCAATGCCCTGGGTTACCGCATTTATAGCAATCCCCATTTATTGTCTTTGAGACTCCGGGGGTTTTGCTCTCCAGTTTTGGGTTATGGCTAGGCTGCAAAGCAGCAACTAAGGCTTGAGTCTGGAGCTGTATCTTCTGCTTTAGGCGGGCCTGTCCTTGGGCCTCAGCCATTTCCTCCCTTGAATTATAGACCTCTAAGGCCGACTTGACCAGGTCTTGAATAGGAGTTTGAGGTCCATCCTCTGCCTTTTGGAGTTTTTTCCGAATATCCGAGGCCGATTGTGAAATAAAATATGATGCTAGAATAGTGGCCCCGGCTGGGGAAGCTGGGTCTAACCGAGTATATTGAATTAAAGCCTCAGTTAGCCTGTTTAAAAATGTGGCCGGGTTCTCATCTGGACCTTGAATAATTTCTTTTAGCTTATTAAAATTTACTACCTTATTTGAGGCCTCCAGCATACCAGCCAGAAGACATTGAGTCATCATATCTCGTCTTCGGCGGCCTGGCTGGCCTACTTGATAGTTCCAGTCTGGGTCTATAGAGGGGACTGCTTGTTCCCCTAGTGGGAACGCAGGGTCTGTTAAGTGTAATTGGTTGGCATGCTGTCTGGCGGCCACTAGGATGCGCTCTTGCTCCTCAGGGTTTAGAGTAGAGGTAAGAATAACCTGGAGATCATGCCAGGTTAAATCATAGGCCTGGCAAAGGTATCTAAATTCTTTGGTATAAATTGTAGGGTTGACAGAAAAATCTCCTAGGCATTTTTCAATCTTTGAAAGATCTGCTAATGAAAAGGGAACATGAACTCTAACTACGCCCTCTGCTCCAGCCACCTCACGCAAGGGTGCTAAGACTGCAGGGGGGTTTGATAGGGTGGGAATAGGAGCGGGGGCAGTTAGGCAATCTTTAGAGTGGGTATGGGCAGAGATAGGCGAACTAAGATGACCAGGCAGAAGTACCGAGAGGTCAGAGGGAAGTGTAGCCTCAACAATGGTGGTAGGGGCTGAGGAGGGAGGCGGAACAACCGCCAGAGTGGGAGGGGGAGGTGGGGTATACGGCAGGAGTGGAAGGGAGGGAGGGGAAGTAAGGTCTTCGGGCAACTCAGACAGGAAAGATGACTCCTCTTTTTCGGACTTTGTTAGGCCTGCGTCCTTAGCCAACATGACTTGAGCCAAGGAACACTGGCTACACAGGTCCAGACGAGAACGCAAGGCCCAAAATCCTTGTATATAATTAATTTCGGACCACTTGCCTAAGCATTGACAAAAACTACTGAGGTCGGTTAAAATGTTACGGTCTAGAGTGCCCTCAGGTGGCCATTGAGACTGATTGTCTAATTTATATTGTGGCCACACCACAGTGGAGAGGAACACCAGTCGCTTTCACCTGGGATCTTGTTCTAATCGCAAAGTTTTGAGGTTTTTTAGAAGACACCCTAAAGGGGAGTCTCTAGGTATTTTGGATCGGGGGTTTCCCATTGCCTTCCTCTCGCCAATAGGCCGAAATAGAAACCGAACTCTACCTGGCTACAAAGCGTCCTTTGGAGCCACTGGAGACCGGTGAGAGGCTCCTGGAGCCAGAATGGAGATTACCTCCAGGCAGACGTCTCCGTCCTGGATGGGTCTCCCACGGAACGGAATGGAGATTACCTCCAGGTGGACGTCTCCGTCCTGGACGGGTCTCCTACGGAACGGAATGGCGTTCCTTTGGGCAGACGTCTCTGCCTTTGGGAACTTCCCTGGGTCACCTGGTGACCAGAAAAAAAAGCCTTGGGCCTGCGCAGGACTTCTGGCCAAGGAATATGAGAGAGGGGCAAAAGGTACTCACCCTTAGGGGACTTGGAGGTGGGGAAAGCGATGTCCAGGTCCTGGTCCGTCTGGGGCGTGGAAGGAGGAGGCTCCTCGGGCCTTGGGGGGCCCTGAGGAGGGGTCTCCTCCCGGGTTTCGGCACCAGCTGATTTGCTTTAATGCGACCCCCAGAGCAAATGCCAGAGAAAAGGCAAGTAGGCAAGGCAAAAAAAACTTTATTTACAAGCCAATGTGAAGGAGGGAGCGAGGTTCACCGGTCTCTGGCGGTGGAGGCCGACGAAGGTGCTCCGGCATTCTCGGGCGAGGTTCCTAGGTCCGCACAGGAGCAGGGGCCAAGGAAGTTCACACTGGGGTTCTTGGAGGAGGTTCCTGGGTCCCGCGTAGGAGGGGGGGCCGAGGAAGTTCGCACCGGGCGCCCGCCGGGAGCGGCTTTTATGTCCTGGGCCGGGGAGTGGGAGGGCGGTGGGTGGGACATAGGTGGGTCGGGGGCGGGGCGGTAGGCGTGGCTAGGCGGGTTCCGGTTCTTCTCCGTGGGAGGTCGGGTTGCACCTGCGCCATTGACCCGTGTCTTTCCCGGGCGCGGGAAAGTTGACGGTGAAGAACCCGGAACTGCGCCATCTTGCCTCCGTTCCTCCAAACGTGGAGGACGTTAAGTAACTTGCCCTACATAATGGAACTAGGCAGTGATCGAGCCAGACTGTAAAACCAGCTATATCTGATTGTAAAACCAGTTTTATGCTCTTTCCATGAGACCAGGGGTAGGCAACTACAAGCTATGGGCCAAGTCTGACCCACCTCCTGTTCTTGTAGATAGTGTTTTATTGGAACACAGCCTGACTCATTCACTCTCATATTATCTATGGCTGTTTCATGCCAGAGTGGCAGGTAACACAGACCATGTGGCCTGCAGAGCCTATGATATTTACTACCTGGCTCTTTACAGAAAACATTTGACATAGCCCCTGGCCTAGCCATATATGTTTCCTGTAAGAGCCTGGTCAGAACCTTGAGCCATGCCTGCATGTGGGGAATGGGAAAAGGAAGGCAGATTGAAGAGCCCAAATGGAAGTTCCCAGTAATAATAAGGAAGAGACGTTATGCCAGTGGCAAAAAAAGACAAAGAAGGACATATTATCAAGAGTAAGGGGAACTGACCATCAAACGCTTCAAAGCCACCAAAAAAAAAAAAAAAAAAAAGGCTGGAGCCTAAGGAAAGGCAGCTAGGTGGACCGGGCAATGTGCCTTTCTCAGTAAATGGTGGGGACAGAAATCAGATGATGCTACTTATCGGGTGGCTGAAGATGGGTGAGGAGCGAGTGTAGATTCATCTTCAAAGTATTTGGTGATGAGGTTAAGAGGGTAGAGCAGTCACCTGCTGGCATAACCATGCTAAGGTGGGAATTTTTAGGGAAAGGATATAGAACATTGAGCAAGACAGTAAGTGGAGGAGAGGAAGGCAGCAGAGAGGAAAACAGGATGCTGAAGTGATAGACGAAGATGAACCTGTGATCACATCAGGGCGTCTGCTGGGGTCTCAGGACTCCTCTTGGGATGGGATTTTGGACCCTTCCGGGTGAGAAAGGATGGGCTCGCCATCATCAGCTGAGGCAGGCGGGGCCTCAGCGCAGCACAGAATCATCCCCTGGGCCTTAAGGCGTGGTGTCAGCTGAAAATTCACTGACCCATGAGCCCTTGGCCTCTCTCCCCCTCTGAAAGAGCGGTGGCCTGCTCCCGATTGCAAAAGCCCTGGAGCTTCTGCAAGCTGCTACTGCTTTCCAGGACATGTGCAAAGAGGGACAGGGGCGGTTCTGCAGTGGAGCCAATGGCCCCACCCGTGGCACTGGTGTATCCCCAAGCAGACGAGGTGAATGTGTGTCAGCCAGGGCATACGGGGCGACGGCGAAACCAAGAGCAGAGTCCAGGCCTGTGCCCGGTGGAAGAGGGTCCCAAGGGACCTGTCCATGGATTCCAAGGGAAATCAAAGAACGCCTGGGATCCAGGAGGGGGCCAGAAGATTCAGGGAGTCAGTCCACCTGCTCAGAGGAGCAGAGGAGAGACTGTCCCTCAAGAATGAGACGGGAAGTGCAGAGGGGAAATGCCGCACCGCCTGTCCAAGAAGACAAGGCCAGTCACGGTCGCCTACCGCTCATGCTAGGCAAGCCATCCAGCCATGAGGTGAAAGAAGGAGAGCAAGACAGCTTCCCTGTCAGAGACACGTATGGAAGCCAAGAGCTCCAGGGTCATCAAACCTGCCCAAGCAAGCAGAAACAGGTTTGGAGAGAGAAACCATCATGACACGGATCTCCGAGGAGTGTCTCCCTGACGGACTGGGAAGTGATCTGTGTCGAAGACATTCAGCCAGACTGAGAAGAATTTAGGCTCCTGAGAACCTGGGGAGACAGAGCAATTCCAGCCTGGGTAACATAGTGAGACTACATCTCGATTTGAAATAAAAAAGATTGGGCAACTTTATAAATTTTATAAAATAGGCTAAAATGAATTAGAGTTGGCATAAATTGCATTATCCTTTATAATCAGAAAGTCATCTGATTAATATATTTTAGCCAATATATCAGATTTACAAAGATGACACATTTAAGAGCTGTGGTCAACCATTTCAAGTTTTAGCTCCCCAACACCCCCCCTTTTTTTTCTTTTTGTGACAGAGTTTCACCCTGTCACCCAGGCTGTAGTACAATGGCATGATCTTGGCTCACTGCAACCTCCATCGCCTGGGTTCCAGTGATTCTCATGCCTCAGCCTACTGAGTAGCTGGAATTACAGGTGTGTGCCTCCACATCCAGCCAATTTTTGTATTTTTCATAGACACAATTTTCACATGTTGGCCAGGTTGGTGTTGAACTCCCAACCTTGTGATCCACCCACCTCAGCCTCCCAAAGTGCTGGGATTACAGGCATGAGCTACTGCACGTGGCCCCTTTTAGCCTTTTTTAAGAGTCTATTGAGGGCAATGAAGGCAATTGACTTTAGCCTTAGAAATAAGTGAATACAAAATCAATGTTCAAAAATCACAAGCATTCTTATACACCAGTAATAGACAAATAGAGAGTCAATTCATGAATGAACTCCCATTCACTATAGCTTCAAAGAGAATAAAATACCTAGGAATCCAACTTACAAGGGATGTAAAGGATCTCTTCAAGGAAAACTACAAACCACTGCTCAGTGAAATAAAAGAGGACACAAACAAATGGAAGAACATACCATGCTCATGGACAGAAAGACTCAATATTGTGAAAATGGCCATACCGCCCAAGGTAATTTATAGATTCAATGCCATCCCCATCAAGCTACCATGATTTTCTTCACAGAAATGGAAAAAACTGCTTTAAAGTTCATATGAAACCAAAAAAGAGCCCGCATTGCCAAGACAATCCTAAGGCAAAAGAATAAAGCTGGAGGCACCATGCTACCTGACTTCAAACTATACTGCAAGGCTACAGT
Organism: Rhinopithecus roxellana; assembly: GCF_007565055.1. Taxonomy (NCBI): domain Eukaryota; kingdom Metazoa; phylum Chordata; class Mammalia; order Primates; family Cercopithecidae; genus Rhinopithecus; species Rhinopithecus roxellana. The sequence continues at coordinate 12,211,167 of NC_044567.1, read as the reverse complement.
AACCAAAACAGCATGATACTGGTACCAAAACAGAGATACAGACCAATGGAACAGAACAGAGCCCTCAGAAATAATACCACCCATCTAGAGCCATCTGATCTTTGACAAACCTGACAAAAACAAGAAATGGGGAAAGATTCTCTGTTTAATAAATGGTGCTGGGAAAATTGGCTAGCCATAAGTAGAAAGCTGAAACTGGATCCTTTCCTTACTCCTTATATGAAAATTAATTCAAGATGGATTAGAGACTTAAATGTTAGATCTAATACCATATAACCCCTACAAGAAAACCTAGGTAATACCATTCAGGACATAGGCATGGGCAAAGACTTCATGTCTAAAACACCAAAAGCAACGGCAACCAAAGCCAAAATTGACAAATGGGATCAAATTAAACTAAAGAGTTTCTGCACAGCAAAAGAAACTACCATCAGAGTGAAGAGGCAACCTACAGAATGGGAGAAATTTTTTGCAATCTACTCATCTGACAAAGGGCTAACATCAAGAACCTACAAAGAACTCAAACAAATTTACAAGAAAAGAACAAACAACCCCATCAGAAAGTGAGCAAAGGATATGAACAGACATTTCTCAAAAGAAGACATTCATACAGCCAACATACACATGAAAAAAATGCTCATCATCACTCGCCATCAGAGAAATGCAAATCAAAACCACAATGAGATACCATCTCACACCAGTTAGAATGGCAATCATTAAAAAGTCAGGAAACAACAGGTGCCGCGGAGGATGTGGAGAAATAGGAACACTTTTACACTGTTGGTGGGATTGTAAACTACTTCAACTATTGTGGAAAAGAGTATGGCGATTCCTCAAGGATCTAGAACTAGAAATACCATTTGACCCAGTCATCCCATTACTGGGTATATACCCAAAGGATTATAAATCATGCTGCTATAAAGACACATGCACACGTATGTTTATTGCGGCACTATTCACAATAGCAAAGACTTGGAATCAACCCTAATGTCCATCAGTGACAGACTGGATTAAGAAAATGTGGCACATATACACCATGGAATACTGTGCAGCCATAAAAAAGGATGAGTTTGCGTCCTTTGTAAGGACATGGATGCAGCTGGAAACCATCATTCTCAGCAAACTATTGCAAGAACAGAAAACCAAACACCGCATGTTCTCACTCATAGGTAGGAATTGAACAATGAGATCACTTGGACTCGGGAAGGGGAACATCACACACTGGGGCCTATGGTGGGGAAAGGGGAGGATTAATGGTTGTGTTAAAATGTTTGATAAGTTTACATGATCATTATATGTGGCAAGTTTTTATTTGCTAAATTAGTGTGCTAGCTTTATTGTTTCTGTCAAAATTTGGCTGGGTTTATGTTGATATCTTTTTATAGGTTTCATTGTTCATGGAACTTTTCAATGAAATGCTTCAAAGAGATTTTGGTGTCCATATATACAAATCATTACTGTCTCTTCCTGAGAAAGGAAAAAAAAAAGAAAAGGATAAGAAAAGCAAAAAAGATGAGAGAAAATATTTAAAAAAGAAGAAAGATGATGAAACTGATGAGCCAAAACCCAAACGGAGAAAATCAGGTGATGATAAAGATAAAAAAGAAGATAGAGATGAAAGTAAAGTCTGTAATAACAACCCGGTTTAGAAGCTTTCAGTTAACTCTTCTAGGTTATAAAAGTTGATGTTGATTTCCATCAGAATATTAGATGTAAAAGTCAAACTGAAAGATTTTACTATATTAGAAAATCAAGTCTTTGAGACCATCACGGCTAACATGGTGAAACCTCGTCTCTACTAAAGATGCAAAAAACTAGTCAGATGTGATGGCACATGCCTATAATCCTAACTGTTGGGGAGGTAGAGGCAGGAGAATCGCTTCAACCCAGGAGGTGGAGGTTGCAGTGAGCCAAGATCGCACCACTGCACTCCAGCCTGGGGTACATAGCGAGACTCTGTCTCAAAAAAAAAAAAAAAAAGAAAAGAAAAAAAAAGGAAAAAAAAAAAAGAAAGAAAAAAGAAAAAGAAAAGAAAAGAAAAGAAATTCAGGTCTTCAAATTAAGCCAATATGAGCATCTACAGCTAGTTTTCTAATACTTTATTTAATTTTTTTTTTCCTTTTTTTGAGACAGAGGTTTTCTCCGTTGACCAGGCTTGCTGAAGTGCAGTGGTGTAATCTTGGCTCACTGCAACCTCTCCCTCCTGGTTTCAAATGATTCTCCTGCCTCAGCCTCCCAAGTAACTGGGACTACAGGTGCGCACCACCTTGCCCAGCTAAATTTTTTTTTTTTATGTAGAGGCAGGATTTCACCATGTTGGCCACGCTAGTCTCAAACTCGTGACCTCAAGCCATCTGCCTGCCTCAGCCTCACAAAGTTCTGGGATTACAGACATGAGCCACTGCACCCAGCCTGATTATTATCATAAATTTATAGTGTCGGTACAGTGGCTGGCTCCTATAAGCCCAGTGCATTGGGAGTCCGAGGAGGACAGATTGCTTGACTCCAGTACTTCGAGGCTATCCTGAACAACATGGTGAAACCCCCTCTCTACAAAAATTACAGAAATTAGCTGGACATGGTGTCATGTCCGTGAGGTCCCAGCTATTTGGGAGAGTGAGGCAGGAGGATTGCCTGAAACCAGGAGTTGGAGACTGCAGTAAGCCCAGATTGTGCCACTACACTCCAGCCTGAGCAACAGAGTGAGGCTGTGTCTCAAAACAAACAAACAAACAGACAAGCAAATAAACAAAATAGTAATTTCCATTGTAAAACTTTTAAATAACTTTAATGGATTTACTATTTTTCAGTTTTAGTAATTTAATGTTTGATGAGATTTCTTGCTTAATTTACAACCATTTTAGGCCAGGCACAGTGGCTCACACCTGTAATCCCAGCACTTTGGGAAGCTGAGGTGAGTGGATCACTTGAACCCGGGAGGCAGAGGTTGCAGTATAGGGCGATCACACCACTGCACTGCAGTCTGGGCGACAGAGCCAGACTCCATCTCAAAATAATTATATATATATATAATATATATAATAATTATTATGATAATATTATAATAATATTATTATAACCACTGGCTGCAGTGGCCCTAGCCCTTCAGAAGGCACAGGCCAGTGGATCACTTGAACCCAGGAGCTGGAGACCAGCCCGGGCAATATGGCAAAACCCCATCTTCTAAAAATAAGTAAATAAATAAAGGCATTTTAAATTACAGAAAGAAGATAAAAGATGATTCTAAGCATGACGATGAAACTGAAGAAGACAGCAATCAAGATGAATATGACCCTATGGAAGCAGAAGAAGCTGAAGATGAAGAAGATGGTATGATTGAAATTTATTTATTATTTCTTAGAGTTAAGAATACATTTTTTGTTTGGTGACGTTGTATCGCTGAAATCTATACATTTAACATTGTTTTTTCTTTAGAATAGAAAGAGTAATATATTCTTCAGTGGGAAAATTTTCCTAATTTTTAGGTGAGAAGATTGTTTTAAGACATATTTATTACTAATTATCCTATGTCTCACATATAATTAAAACTCTACTTGACAGAACAAATTTCCTTGAATATGGTGCTTAAGCTGTGCCATAAAAGGTATAATAGGACAGGCATGGTGGCTCACACCTGTAATCCTAGCACTTTGGGAGTATGAGGCAGGTGGATAATTTGAGGCCAGGAGTTCAACTACAGCCTTGCCAAGATGGTGAAACCCCATTTCTACTAAAAATACAAAAACTAGCCAGGGGGTAGTGGCACATGCCCATAATCCCAGGTACTCTGGAGGCTGAGGCAGGAGAATCACTTGAGCATGGGAGGCCGACGTGGTTGTGGTGAGCCAAGATCATGCCATTGTTCTCCAGTCTGGGCAACGGAGTGAGACCCTGTCTCAAAGAAAAAAAATGTTTGATGGTCCCTGATGTTTCATATAATAATTTCTTATTTTTTTGTTGAGACCGAGTTCTTGCTCTATTACCCAGGCTAGAGTACTGTGGCATGCTCACAGCTCACTGCATCCTCGATCTGCCGGGCTCAGTATGATCCTCTTACCTCAGCCCTTGGAGGAACTGGGACTACTGGTGCTTGCCACCATTCCCAGCTAATTCTTAATTTTTTTTTTTCAGATGGAGCCTCACTCTGTTGCCCAGGCTGGAGTGCAATGGCATTATCTCGGCTCACCACAACCTCTGCCTCCTGGGTTCAAATGATTATCCTAACTCAGGCTCCTGAGTAGCTGGGATTACAGGCATACGTCACCACAGCCGGCTAATTTTGTACTTTTAGTAGAGATGGTGTTTCTCCATGTTGGTCAGGCTGGTCTTGAACTCCCCACCTCAGGTGATCCACCCACCTCGGACTCCCAAAGTGTTGGGGTTACAGGCATGAGCCACTGTGCCAGGCTTAATTTTAAAATGTTTTATAGGCATGGGGTCTCACTTTGTTGCCCAGGTTGGTCTTGAAATACTGAGTTCAAGGAATCTGCCCACATCAGCTTCCCAAAATGTAGGGATTATCGGCATGAGCTACATGCCTGTCCTGAATATATTCTTTAGAAAACTAATTTGGGGCCGGGCATGCTGGCTCATGCCTTTAATCTCAGCACTTTGGGAGGTCAAGGCAGGCGGATCACCTGAGATCAGGGGTTCGAGACCAGCCTGGCCAACATGGCGAAACCCCATCTCTACTAAAAATACAAAAAATTAGTCGGGCACACGCCTGTAATCCCAGCTACTGGGGAGGCTGAGGCAGGAGAATGGCTTGAACTCGGGAGACAGAGGTTGCAGCCAGCCGAGATCGTGCCATTGCACTCCAGCCAGGGTGACTGAGGGAGACTCCATCTCAAAAAAAGAAAAAAAAAGAAAAGAGAAACTAATTTGGGCATTTTGTTTAACAAAGATCTTCATAATACAATGGAGTACATACAGAGTTTAAAGACTAATGGTAATAAACACTCGTATACATTTGCCTAAGTTTTATAAGACAGACTTTGGTACCATGTGGTGACATTTAAAATACTAAACAGTAGATGCTCTGACCATAGACATCAGCGATTAAATACCTATAAAGGGGCTCTGAATATCTTACCTGTTCTTTTCCAGGTAGATTTGTGGCTTTTTAAAAAATCGTATTTTTCTGATACAGAAAATTATAAGAGTTCTTTTAGTTTTTTTTTTTTTTTTTTTTCAGTTTGCGTCTCTGGCAATTATTTTTACCTCCAGTATTTTTTGTTTGCCTCTACATTTTCTTCTCTCTACCATATCATTTTTAAATATTATTTGATGAAAAAGTTGAAAAGATCAAAAAGTTGAAAGAATGGTGCAGTGAACACCTATGTATTCATCAACTTTGATTCAATAATTGTTAATATTTGTCTTGTTTTGTTCTTGTAACCCAATTTAACATATGAATTCTTCAATTTGCCTAAGAAAAAATGTGCTCTGAAAAAACCACAATTCCATAATCACATCTAAGAAAATAAGGTCATAACAGCATCTATTAATACTATCTAATTTTTCCTCTTATTTGTCTTTAGTATAATAACTCAGTAGCAATGACATAATGTTCTTATAGCAGTATTTATCTTCTTTACTTGCTTTGCTTAATGAAGACTTAAGCCCTTTTTACAGCCCCATTTTCTCTCCCCTGTACACTCAGTATTATTTTATTGTTGCTTTAGTTAAATCATTAAATGGTATTCCCATTATTTTGTTAGTGTTTCAGCTGTCAGCCTTATTTTCTGTTTTTCTTTTCTTTCTTTCTTTTTTTTCTTTCTTTTTTTTTTTTTTGAGACAGTCTGGTTCTGTCCCCAGACTGGAGTGCAGTGGCACGGTCTTGGGTCACTGCAACCTCTGCCTTCTGGGTTCAAGCGATTTTCCTGCCTCGGCTTTGTGAGTAGCTAGGACTACAGAAGTGTGCCACCACACCCAACTAATTTTTCTACTTTGTTGTTTTGGTTTTCTTGTTTGTTTGTTTGTTTGTTTGTTTTGAGATGGAGTTTCACTCTGTTGTCCAGGCTGGAGTGCAGTGGCACGATCTCGGCTCACTGCAACCTCCGTCTCCCAGGTTCAAGCAATTCTCATGCCTCAGCCTCTCAAGTAGCTGGGATTACAGGCATATGGCACCACACCTTTCTAATTTTTGTATTTATAGTAGAGACAGGATTTTACCATGTTGGCCAGGCTGGTCTTGAACTCCTGACCAGTTGATCCACCCACCTTTGTCTCCCAAAGTGCTAGGATTACAGGCCTGCGCCACCACACCCAGCCTAATTTTTGTATTTTTAGTGGAGACTGGGTTTCACCATGTCGGCCAGGATAGTCTCGCTCTCCTGACCTCATGACTGACCCACCCCAGCCTCCTAAAATGCTGGGTTTATAGGCATGAGCCACTGACCCCGGCCCAGCCTTAGTTTATTTTTTCCTTTCACTCCCTTAATGTTGGTTTCATCCATTCTTCTGGCTTTAAATACTGTCTGTATACTGTTCATTCTCAGACTTCTGGTTTTCTTTCCTTATTTTTTTTTAAGAGACAGGGTTGGGATGGACACAATGGCTCACACCTGTAATCCCAGCACTTTGGGAGGCCAAGGTGAGTGGATCACCTGAGGTCAGGGGTTCAAGACCAGCCTGGCCAACATAGTGAAACCCCATCTTTACTAAAAATACAAAAAATTATCTGGGTGTGGTTGCAGATGCCTATAATCCCAGCTACTCAGGAGGCTGAGGCAGGAGAATCACTTGAACCCAGGAGGCGGAGGTTGCAGTGAGCCGAGATCATGTCATTGCACTCCAGCCTGGGCAACAAGAGCAAAACCCTGTCTGTAAAAAAAAAAAAAAAAAAAAAAAAAAAGATAGAGTCTGTCACACAGGCTGGAGTATAGCACTATGGTCATAGCTCACTTCAGCCTCAAACTTCCAGGCTCAATCAATCTTCCTCCTCAGCCTCCTGAGTGGCTGGGACTACAGGTGCATGCCATTGCACCCAGCTGTTTAATTTTTTGTAGAGATGGGGTCTCAGTATGTTGCCCAGGCTGGTCTTGAACTCCTTGGCTTCAAGCAATCCTCTGCCTTGGCCTCCCAAAGTGCTGGGATGACAAGGATGTTCCAAGCCTCAAATTTCTATCTCATATCAGACTTCTCTCCCAGTCTCCCATATTGAACTGTCTACTTGACACCTCCACTTAGTTATCTGGCATTTCAAAATCATTATGTCTGAAATTAAACTGCTGCTAAACCCTTAACCAGAAAGAAAACATACACAAATCCTACAACCTTAGTCTTTGCCAGCCATCTCATTTAATGACAACTCCATCTTTCTAATCGTTTAGGCTAAAACCGAGGAGTCATCCTTGACTCCTTTCTTTCTGCGATACCCTACTTCCAATCAGAAAGTCATATTTGCTCTGTTTTCATAACTTATCCAGAATCAGTCCACTTTGTACAAATTGCACTAATTTGACTATAATCCAAGCCACATTATCTCTTTCCTAGATTATATTAATAGACCCCTAACCTGTTTCCATGTTTCCTCCCTTCTACACTGAAGTTTCTCAGTACAATTGCCAGAATGATTTTTGCAAAATTTAGAATTTATTTCATTCTTTTGTTCAGATTCTTCCAGTGTATCCCCGTTATTTTTACCTCATAGAAATAGCCACTATTCCGGCTGGGCATGGTGGTTCACGCCTGTAATCTCAGCACTTTGGGAGGCTGAGGCAGATAATTTGAGGCTAGGAGTCCCAGACTAGGCTGGCCAACATGGTGAAACCCTGTCTCTACTAAAAATACAAAAAATTAGCTGGGCATGATGGTGCGCACCTGTAATCCCAGCTGCTCAAGATGCTGAGGCATGATAATCACTTGAACACAGAAGATGGAGGCTGCAGTGAGCTGAAGCTGTGCCACTGCACTCCAGCCTGGGTGACAGAGCAAGACTCTGTCTCAAAAATAAAAAATTAAAAAAAAGCCACTGTTCAGATCACTTGAGCTCAGGAGTTCAAGACCAGCCTGAGCAACATAATGACACCCTGTCTCTACAGAAAATAAAAAGTTTATCCAGGCTTGGTGGCACATGTCTGTAATCCCAGCTACTCAGGAGTCTGAGCTGGTAGGATCGCTTGAGTCCCGGAGGTGGAGGTTTCAGTGAGCAATGATTGCACCACTGCACTCCAGCCTGGATGACAAAGTGAGACCCTGTCTGAAAAAGAAAAGAAGGCCGGGTGTGGTGGCTCATGCCTGTAATCCCAGTACTTTGGGAAGCCAAGGCGGGTGGATCACGAGGTCAGGAGTTCGAGACCAGCCTGACCAACATGGTGAAACCCCCGTCTCTACTAAAAATACAAAATTAGCTGGGTGTGGTGGCACATGCCTATAATCCCAGCTACTCAGGAGGCTGAGGCAGGAGAATCGCTTGAACCCAGGAGGCAAAGGTTGCAGTGAGCTGAGATTTTGCCACTACATTCCAGCCTGGATGACAGAGCGAGACTTCATCTCAAAAAAAGAAAAGAAAAGAAAAGAAAAGAAAAGAAAAGAAAAGAAAGAAAAGAAAAGAAAAGAAAAGAAAAGAAAAGAAAAAGCCAGTGGTCACAATGACTTACAGGACTCTACCACATCATGTCTCCAATTACATATCTTATCCCCTCTTCTTGAGAAGAGTGGACCCATCACATATGCTCCTATGTTAGGAGGTTTACATGGGCAGTTCTTTCTGCTAGCAGGGTCTTTCCTGGAGATCCACCTTCCTTAATTTCTCATATATGAAGACTGCTCAAGTATCACTTTGTCAGTGAAGCCTGTTCTGCACCCTACTTTATGTAAAATTGCAGTCTTCTGCCCTCCCTTACTGTGCATTTCTGGTCTCTTCTTATCCTTCCCTATTGTTTTTCCCACAGAATTTATGACCTATTTTATTATGTGTCCTTTATTTTGCTTGTTGCCTGACTCCCCCTACCCCTACCTTTGAATAAAAGCTCTTATGTAAGTAAAAGAGATTTTTCTCTGTGTTCTTTGTTAATATATATTCCAACTTTCTGGAAGAGTCTAAATAATTAAATAGGCTGTAAATATATGTTGATAGGACTATAGTTCTTTTATGTTTGTTTCCCTGGAATTTCCAATTTCTGCTTGCTTCTTTTTTACCACTTTTTTCATATTTTATATCTCATTATCCTCCTAAGTTTCCATCTCATTATCCTCCTAAGTTTCCTGGAGACTACTCTTTTTTTTTGAGATGGAGTCTCACTCTGTCGCCAGGCTTGAATGCGCTGGTGCTATCTCAGCTCACTCCAACCTCTGCCTCCTGGGTTCAAGCAATTCTCCTGCCTCAGCCTCCCGAGTAGCTGGGATTACAGGCCCATGCCTGGCTAATTTGTTTGTATTTTTAGTAGAGATGGGGTTTCACCATATTGGCCAGGCTAGTCTTGAACTTCAGACCTTGGGATCCACCTGCCTTGGCCTCTCAGAGTGCTGGGATTACAGGTGTGAGCCACCGTGCCTGGCTGAGACTACACTTTTTACAATACAAAGGTGGAATTAAAAAATGAAAATACAGTACCAGTAAATGTATTAAATGGTGTTGAATTTTGTTAGTAATTAGGAGAGCAGATAACAGTAAGATACTTTTTTTTTTTTTTTTTTGAGACAGAGTTTTGCTCTGTTGCCCAGCCTGGAGTGTCGTTGCATGACCTCGGCTCACTACAACCTCCGTCTCCCAGATTCAAATGATTCTTGTGCCCTCGGCTTGCTGAGTAGTTTAGATTACAGATGTGCACTACCGTGCCCAGTTAATTTGTGTACTTTTAGCAGAGATGGAGTTTCACCATGTTGGCCAGGCTGGTCTCGTACTCCTGACCTCAGGTGATCCACCCACCTCCGCCTCCCAAAGTGCTGGGATTACAGGCATGAGCCAACGCATGTGGCCTATCTTTTTCTTATCAAATTAATGAAAATTAAATTTTTAAATGAAAGGTAGCACAGTTTAACAAGGGTAAAGGACTTACACTTTCATCACTCTTTGGGATTATACATTGTTATACCTTTTCTGAACAGAAATTTGGAAATGTGAATTAGCCATATCCTTTAAAACTCAACATAAGTGATCATTCCATAATTTATTATAAAACAAAAATATGGACTGAATCTGAATAGGAATGGAGAATTATTAAACTGCACTTTGGTGATATAGTCATGCAGTTAAAATTCTGTGCACCCATTGAAGAAAACTTGGAGAAGTGTAGTGCCATGGAAAAAGATTTTTAAAGGGATTTTGTAGATAGCAAGTTCCTATAAATAAATTTAATGTTGATAAGTGTGTATATATGGGGAAAAAATAGGACGTGATCACTATTCTCATTTTGTGTGGTGGAATTGACATATTTTCTGTGATGAACAAATACTACTTGAATATTTCAAAAGTTTTTTCAAAAATGTAAGTTTTGGATGAGACAGTTTTGAAAGTGATAGCTCTCAAGATAAACACTCAAATAATGTGGATTATATTGTGAGCAGATTTTTCAATCATCAAAAATAAGTAAATGACTAGGTTCGAAGGAGAAATTCCCTCTCATTCTTTCTTTTTTGAGACAGTCTTACTCTGTTGCCCAGGCTGGGCAGTAGCATGCTCATGGCTCACTGCTGCGTCGAACTCCTGGCTCACGTGATTCTCCCACCTTAGTCCCTGAGTAGCTAGGACTACAGGTGTGCTCCACCACACCTGGCTAATTTTAAAATTTTTGTAGAGATGCAGTCTCACTATGTTGCCCAGGCTGATCTCAAACTCTTGGACTTAAGCCATCCTCCTGCTTCCCCCTCAAAGTGATGGGATTGCAGATAAGAACCACCACACCCAGCCATTAGAACATTTGCTTAACTTTGTATTTAATAACCCCTTTATTGAAATATAATTCACAGGCCATACAATTAGACACTTTAAAGTACAGATATGCTTTATTTTTTTGCACTGCACTTTATTATGCTGCACAGATAGTGCCTTACGCCAAGCAAGCCTATCAGCGCCGCTTTCCCAACAGCATGTGTCGCTTTGTCTTTCTGTCACATTTTGGTAATTCTTACAGTATTACAGTATTAGCAACTTTTTCATTATTACTATGTCAGTTTTGGTGCTCTGTGATCAGTGATCTTTGATAACACTATTATACATGTTTCAGTTCACCTTGAATTGTGCCCATAGAAGATAATGAGATAATTATAAATATTATTTGTGTTCTGATCACTCTACCAACCTGCCATTCCCCTGTCTCTGTCCCACTTACTGGGCCTCCCTAATCCTTGAGACAAAATATTGAAATTAGGCCAATTGTGCCAGGTGCAGTGACTCAAGCTTGTAATCTCAGCACTTTGGGAGGCTGAGGTGGGTGGATCATTTGAGGTCAGGAGTTTGAAACCAGCCTGGCCAGCATGGTAAAACCCAGTCTCTACTAAAAATACACAAAATAGCCAGGTGTGGTGGTGCAGGCTTACAATCCCAGCTACTTGGAAGACTAAGGGCATGAGAATCACTTGAACCAGAGAGGTGGAGGTTGCAATGACCTGAGAACATGCCACTACACTCCAGCCTGGGGGACAGAGTGAGACTCTGTCTCAAGAAAAAAGAAAAGAAAAGAAAAAAGAAAGGAAATTAGACCAATTACGTGTGCAGTGGCTCACACCTGTAATCCCAGCACTTTGGGAAGCCGAGGTAGGCAGATCACCTGAGATCAGGAGTTCAAGACCAGAATGGCCAACATGGTAAAACCCTGTCTCTACTAAAAATACAAAAATTAACTCGGTGTGGTGGCAGGCACCTGAAGGCTGAAGCAGGAGAACCTCTCGTACCCAGGAGGCAGGTTACAGTGAGCTGAGATTATGCCCTGCATGCCAGCCTGGGTGACAGAGTGAGACTCCATCTCCAAAAAATAAAAAAGCAAAAGGAAATTAGGCCAATTAATAATTGGGCTGGGCTCAGTGGCTCACGCCTGTAATACCAGCACTTTGGGAGGATAAAGAGGTAGGATCACTTGAGGCTAGGAGTTAAAGACCAGCATCTGCAACATAGTGATACCCCATCTCTATAAAAATAAATAAAATAGCTGGGTGTGGTAGCATGCACCTGTGGTCCCAGATACTTTCAGAGGCTGAGGTAGGAGGATCTGTTGAGCTCAGGAGGTCGAGGTTGTAGTGAGTCATGATTGTGCCACTGTATTCCAGCCTGGGCAACAGGGCAAGACTCTGTCTCAAAAATAATAATCATAATAACAAAGAAAAAAACAAAAATCACCTTCAAGTGTTCAAGTGGAACTTCAAAATCGTTAAGGTGAGTGAAAAAGGCATGTTGAAAGTTGAGATAGGCCAAAAGCTAGGTTTTTTGCATGTTAGCCATGTTGTGAATGCAAAGGAAAAGTTATTGAAGGAAATTAAAAGTGCTACTCCAGTGAACATACAAATGGTAAGAAAATGAAACAGCTTTATTGCTATAAGGAGAGAGTTTTAGGGGTCAGAGTAGAAGGTCACACCAGCCACAACATTCCCTGAAGGCAAAGCCTAATTCTGAACAAGGCCCTAACTCTCTTCAATTCTGTAAACGCTAGGAAAGATGAAGAAGGTGTAGAAAAAGTTTGAGTCTACCAGTGGTGGATTCATGAGGTTTAAGGAAAGCAACCATTTCCATAAGGTAAAAGTACAAGGTAGAGGCTGAGGTGGGTGGATTGCTTGAGCCCAGGCATTTAAGGCTGCTGTGAGCTATAATTATGCCACTGCACTCAAGCCTGGTTAACAGAGCAAGACCCTGCCTCTTGTGGGGAGTAAAAACAGGCACATTGAAACAGCAAGTGCTTATGTAGAAGCTAAGATAATTGATGAAAATGGCTATGCTAAATAAATTTTCTTGTTTTTTTTTTCATTTTTAAAATTATATAATGTAGCACCTTTACAATGCACATGTTGACATACAGCATTAACTCTTCTAGGTTAACCATGTTACATCAGATTTGACCAGGGGTGGGTGTTATATTTCTGGAGATATGTTTTCAGTCTAATACTTGTAGAAGTCAAGATATTTCAGTAGAAATTATACTTCACAGCTGGAAAAATTAATACAAAAAGGTTACTTAACATATCCAAACTACTGCCATAGTTAGAGTCAGGTCATTGCTATCTTTCAAATTAGATGGCTTTCCACTCAACTACACATCAATTTAATCTTTAGTAACACAGAGGAAAACCACAAGAGCAACCTAGTGGCTTCAATTACCCATAGCAAACATTCATTTACAGACACCACTTCAGGGCTCCACACTGGGAAAAGCCCTCAGTACAAAGGAGAGAACACATTCTGAATTCAGTCCCCAGGTAGGAAAACCCCAATACTCTTTAAAGTAGGAATCACTCTTTGGAAAATTAATTCTCTAGTCTTTGAGCTCTACTCAAATTTCATATTCATCTTTCATATGTGACTTTTAATTTGCAGTGTTCAATTATTAGTTTTAGACTTTTAGAGTTGAAAGGGGTCTTGAAGATCCAGCCCCACACAGCGCAGAGTTTCATTCAGCATTGCAAATAGTCATCTACGTGTTACTTAAATACCTCTAATGAGAGAATACATGTATTTTTTTGTCAAAAATCTTAAAAAGGCCCCGATACAATGCAACACAAACATATCACTTCTGGGGTATATCTCAAAATTCATAACATCAATGTAATAATGAGAATATATCAGACAAACCCAAAATGAAGGACACTTTACAAAATAGCTGACAGTGTTTTGATCTTGGATTGATCTTGGACTGCCCAGTCTTCAGAACTGTGAGCAATAAGTTTCTGTTATCTATAAATTAACAGATGTAAGGTTTTTTTTATAGCAATCTGAATGAACTGAGATAGTATAAAAACTGGGGAAGTCCAAATGTTAATTTCTTATTTTGATAAATAGACTATGGTTATGTAAAATGTTTATACTAGATATAAATTACATGAGAAATTAACATTAGAGGAAGCTGGGTGAAGGGTATATAGAAACTCTCTGTACTAGCTTTGGAACTCTTCTCTAAGTATAAAATTATTTCAAAATAAAGTAAAAAGTATGTTGGCTAGGCATGGTGGCTCACTCCAGTAATCCCTGAACTTTGGGAGGCCGAGGCAGGTGGATCACATAAGGCTAGGAATTCGAGACCAGCGTGGCCAACACGGTGAAACCCCGTCTCTACTAAGCATACAAAAATTAGCCAGGCATTGTGGCATGCACCTGTAGTCTCATCTACTAGGGAGGCTGAGGCAGGAGAATCACTTGAACCTGGGAGGTGGAGGTTGCAGTGATCCGAGATCATGCCACTGCATGCCTGAGCGATACAGCAAGACTCTGTCTCAAAAAAAAAAAAAAAAGTATCTTACAAAGATACTACTTCCGTTTTATGATGAAGAAACTGATTGACTAAGATGTGAGAGTTAATGAGTTTTTAACTTCAGCCTGTCCCTTACCTTTTATGGTAACTAAATCATCAAAGTTTTGTTGAGAAGCAGCATAATAATGAGCGTTGGACACTTCAATGCAGTTTCTGCCACTCACAAACCTAAACAAATTTCCTTGGCTGTAAAATGTCATGGTGATTGGTACAATGTACATGCTCAATAACTGTTAGCCACCTACTGAACATCCACTGAAGGCACAGAAAATGACTTAGCTAATGTCCAAGCAGCCACTTTAACAGCAGTCCCCAAACCTGGCTAAGCAGCAAAATCAATTGGGGAACTTTTGAAAAATATAACTTCCCAGGCCTCATTGCATTTTTATAAATCTCTCCAGGGGACTCAGATGTGCAGCCAAATTTGGGAGCCACAGTTGTTTTGTATTTAGAGACTCACCAAGGGGGAGTTTTCTCTTTCTTCTTCTTTTTTTTTTTTAAATTATACTTTAAGTTCTAGGGTACATGTGCATAACGTGCAGGTTTGTTACATTTGTATACTTGTGCCATGTTGGTGTGCTGCACCCATCAACTCGTCAGCACCCATGACCTCGTCATTTATATCAGGTATAACTCCCAATGCAATCCCTCCCCCCTCCCCCCTCCCCATGATAGGCCCCGATGTGTGATGTTCCCCTTCCCGAGTCCAAGTGATCTCATTGTTCAGTTCCCACCTATGAGTGAGAACATGCGGTGTTTGGTTTTCTGTTCTTGTGATAGTTTGCTAAGAATGATGGTTTCCAGCTGCATCCATGTCCCAACAAAGGACGCGAACTCATCCGTTTTATGGCTGCATAATATTCCATGGTGTATATGTGCCGCATTTTCTTAATCCAGTCTGTCACAGATGGACATTTGGGTTGATTTCAAGTCTTTGCTATTGTGAATAGTGCTGCAATAAACATACGTGTACATGTGTCCTTATAGCAGCATGATTTATAATCCTTTGGGTATATACCCAGTAATGGGATGGCTGGGTCATATGGTACATCTAGTTCTAGATCCTTGAGGAATTGCCATACTCTTTTCCATAATGGTTGAACCAGTTTACAATCCCACCAACAGTGTAAAAGTGTTCCTATTTCTCCACATCTTCTCCAGCACCTGTTGTTTCCTGACTTTTTAATGATTGCCATTCTAACTGGTGTGAGATGGTATCTCATTGTGGTTTTGATTTGCATTTCTCTGATGGTGAGTGATGATGAGCATTTTTTCATGTGTCTGTTGGCTGTATGAATGTCTTCTTTTGAGAAATGCCTGTTCATATCCTTTGTCCACTTTTTGATGGGGTTGTTTGTTTTTTTCTTGTAAATTTGTTTGAGGTCTTTGTAGGTTCTGGATATCAGCCCTTTGTCAGATGAGTAGATTGCAAAAAATTTCTCCCATTTTGTAGGTTGCCTGTTCACTCTGATGGTAGTTTCTTTTGCTGTGCAGAAGCTCTTTAGTTTAATTAGATCCCATTTGTCAATTTTGGCTTTGGTTGCCGTTGCTTTTGGTGTTTTAGACATGAAGTCCTTGCCCATGCCTATGTCCTGAATGGTACTACCTAGGTTTTCTTCTAGGGTTTTTATGGTATTAGGTCTAACATTTAAGTCTCTCATCCATCTTGAATTAATCTTCGTATAAGGAGTAAGGAAAGGATCCAGTTTCAGCTTTCTAGTTATGGCTAGCCAATTTTCCCAGCACCATTTATTAAATAGGGAATCCTTTCCCCATTTCGTGTTTCTCTCAGGTTTGTCAAAGATCAGATGGCTGTAGATGGGTGGTATTATTTCTGAGGACTCTGTTCTGTTCCGTTGGTCTATAGCTCTGTTTTGGTACCAGTACCATGCTGTTTTGGTTACTGTAGCCTTGTAGTATAGTTTGAAGTCAGGTAGCGTGATGCCTCCAGCTTTGTTCTTTTGACTTAGGATTGTCTTGGCAATGCGGGCTCTTTTTTGGTTCCATATGAACTTTAAAGCAGTTTTTTCCAATTCTGTGAAGGAACTCATTGGTAGCTTGATGGGGATGGCATTGAATCTATAAATAACCTTGGGCAGTATGGCCATTTGCACGATATTAATTCTTCCTATCCATGAGCATGGTATGTTCTTCCATTTGTTTGTGTCCTCTTTGATTTCAGTGAGCAGTGGTTTGTAGTTCTCCTTGAAGAGGTCCTTGACATCCCTTGTAAGTTGGATTCCTAGGTATTTTATTCTCTTTGAAGCAATTGTGAATGGAAGTTCATTCCTGATTTGGCTCTCTGCTTGTCTGTTACTGGTGTATAAGAATGCTTGTGATTTTTGCACATTAATTGTGTATCCTGAGACTTTGCTGAAGTTGCTTATCAGCTTAAAGAGATTTTGGGCTGAGACAATGGGGTTTTCTAAATATACAATCATGTCATCTGCAAACAGGGACAATTTGAGTTCTTCTTTTCCTAACTGGATATCCTTGATTTCTTTCTCTTGCCTGATTGCCCTAGCCAGAACTTCCAACACTATGTTGAATAGGAGCGGTGAGAGAGGGCATCCCTGTCTTGTGCCAGTTTTCAGAGGGAATTTTTCCAGTTTTTGCCCATTCCGTATGATATTGGCTGTGGGTTTGTCATAAATAGCTCTTATTATTTTGAGGTACGTTCCATCAATACCGAATTTATTGAGCGTTTTTAGCATGAAGGGCTGTTGAATTTTGTCAAAAGCCTTTTCTGCATCTATTGAGATAATCATGTGGTTCTTGTCTTCAGTTCTGTTTATATGCTGGATTATGTTTATTGATTTGCGAATGCTGAACCAGCCTTGCATCCCAGGGATGAAGCCCACTTGATCATGGTAGATAAGCTTTTTGACACGCTGCTGAATCCGGATTGCCAGTATTTTACTGAGGATTTTTGCATCGATGTTCATCAGGGATATTGGTCTAAAATTCTCTTTTTTTGTTGTGTCTCTGCCAGGCTTTGGTATCAGGATGATGTTGGCCTCATAAAATGAGTTAGGGAGGATTCCCTCTTTTTCTATTGATTGGAATAGATTCAGAAGGAATGGTACCAGCTCCTCCTTGTACCTCTGGTAGAATTCAGCTGTGAATCCATCTGGTCCTGGACTTTTTTTGGTGGGTAGGCTATTAATTATTGCCTCAATTTCAGAGCCTGCTATTGGTCTATTCAGGGATTCAACTTCTTCTTGGTTTAGTCTTAGAAGAGTGTAAGTGTCCAGGAAATTATCCATTTCTTCTAGATTTTCTAGTTGATTTGCATAGAAGTGTTTATAGTATTCTCTGATAGTAGTTTGTATTTCTGTGGGGTCGGTGGTGATATCCCCTTTATCATTTTTTATTGCATCTATTTGATTCTTCTCTCTTTTCTTCTTTATTAATCTTGCTAGCGGTCTGTCAATTTTGTTGATTTTCTCAAAAAACCAACTCCTGGATTCATTGATTTTTTGGAGGGTATTTTTGTGTCTCTATCTCCTTCAGTTCTGCTCTGATCTTAGTTATTTCTTGCCTTCTGCTAGCTTTTGAATGTGTTTGCTCTTGCTTCTCCAGTTCTTTTAATTGTGATGTTAGAGTGTCAATTTTAGATCTTTCCAGCTTTCTTTTGTGGGCATTTAGTGCTATAAATTTCCCTCTACACACTGCTTTAAATGTGTCCCAGAGATTCTGCTATGTTGTATCTTTGTTCTCATTGGTTTCAAAGAACATCTTTATTTCCTGCCTTCATTTCGTTATGTACCCAGTAGTCATTCAGGAGCAGGTTGTTCAGTTTCCATGTAGTTGAGCGGTTTTGATTGAGTTTCTTAGTCCTGAGTTCTAGTTTGATTGCACTGTGGTCTGAGAGACAGTTTGTTATAATTTCTGTTCTTGTGTATTTGGAGAGGAGTGCTTTACTTCCAATTATGTGGTCAATTTTGGAATAAGTGCGATGTGGTGCTGAGAAGAATGTATATTCTGTTGATTTGGGGTGGAGAGATCTATAGATGTCTATTAGGTCCGCTTGGTGCAGAGATGAGTTCAATTCCTGGATATCCTTGTTAACTTTCTGTCTCGTTGATCTGTCTAATGTTGACAGTGGAGTGTTGAAGTCTCCCATTAATATTGTATGGGAGTCTAAGTCTCTTTGTAAGTCTCTAAGGACTTGCTTTATGAATTTGGGTGCTCCTGTATTGGGTGCATATATATTTAGGATAGTTAGCTCTTCCTGTTGAATTGATCCCTTTACTATTATGTAATGGCCTTCTTTGTCTCTTTTGATCTTTGATGGTTTAAAGTCTACTTTATCAGAGACTAGGATTGCAACCCCTGCTCTTTTTTGTTCTCCATTTGCTGGTAGATCTTCCTCCATCCCTTTATTTTGAGCCTATGTATGTCTCTGCATGTGAGATGGGTCTCCTCAATACAGCAGACTGATGGGTCTTGACTCTTTATCCTGTTTGCCAGCCTGTGTCTTTTAATGGGACCATTTAGTCCGTTTACATTTAAGGTTATTATTGTTATGTGTGAACTTGATCCTGCCATTATGATATTAACTGGTTATTTTGGTCGTTAGTTGATTCAGTTTCTTCCTAACTTCGATGATCTTTACATTTTGGCATGTTTTTGCAATGGCTGGTACTGGTTGTTCCTTTCCATGTTTAGGGCTTCCTTCAGGGTCTCTTGTAAGGCAGGCCTGGTGGTGACAAAATCTCTAAGCATTTGCTTATATGTAAAGGATTTCATTTCTCCTTCACTTATGAAACTTAATTTGGCTGCATATGAAATTCTGGGTTGGAAATTCTTTTCTTTAAGAATGTTGAATATTGGCCCCCACTTTCTTCTGGCTTGTAGAGTTTCTGCTGAGAGGTCTACTGTTAGTCTGATGGACTTCCCTTTGTGGGTAACCCGACCTTTCTCTCTGGCTGCCCTTAAGATTCTTTCCTTCATTTCAACTTTGGTGAATCTGGCAATTATGTGTCTTGGAATTGCTCTTCTTGAGGAGTATCTTTGTGGAGTTCTCTGTATTTCCTGAATTTGAATGTTGGCCTGCCATACTAGGTTGGGGAATTTCTCCTGAATGATATCTTGAAGAGTGTTTTCCAACTTGGTTCCATTTTCCCCCTCACTTTCAGGCACCCCAATCAGACGTAGATTTGGTCTTTTTACATAATCCCATACTTCTTGCAGGCTTTGTTCATTTCTTTGTCTTCTTTTTTCTTTTGGTTTCTCTTCTCACTTCATTTCATTCATTTGATCCTCAATCGCTGATACTCTTTCTTCCAGTTGATCGAGTCGGTTACTGAAGCTTGTGCATTTGTCACATATTTCTCGTGTCATGGTTTTCATCTCTGTCATTTCGTTTTTGACCTTCTCTGCATTAATTATTCTAGCTATCAATTCTTCCACTCTTTTTTCAAGATTTTTAGTTTCTTTGTGCTGAGTACGTAATTCCTCCTTTAGCTCTGAGAAGTTTGACGGACTGAAGACTTCTTCTCTCATCTCGTCAAAGTCATTCTCTGACCAGCTTTGATCCGTTGCTGGCGATGAGCTGCATTCCTTTGTAGGGGGAGATGCGCTCTTATTTTTTGAATTTCCAGCTTTTCTTTCCGCTTCTTCCCCATCTTTGTGGTTTTATCTGCCTCTGGTCTTTGATAATGGTGACGTACTGATGCGGTTTTGGTATAGGTGTCCTTCCTGTTTGATAGTTTTCCTTCTAATAGTCTGGACGCTCAGCTGTAGGTCTGTTAGAGATTGCTTGACGTCCACTCCAGACCCTGTTTGCCTGGGTATCAGCAGCAGAGGTTGCAGAAGATAGAATATTGCTGAACAACGAGTGTACCTGTCTGATTCTTACTTTGGAAGCTTCCTCTCAGGGGTGTACTCCACCCTCTGAAGTGTGGGGTGTCAGACTGCCCCTAGTGGGGGATGTCTTCCAGTTAGGCTACTCAGGGGTCAGGGACCCACTTGAGCAGGCAGTCTGTCCATTCTCAGATCTCAACCTCCATGCTGGGAGATCCATTGCTCTCTTCAAAGCTGTCAGACAGAGTGGTTTGCGTCCGCGCAGGTTTCTGCTGCTTTTTTTGTTGTTGTTGTTTAACTGTGCCCTGTCCCCAGAGGTGGATTCTACAGAGACAGGCAGGTTTCCTTGAGCTGCTGTGAGCTCTACCCAGTTCGAGCTTCCCAGCGGCTTTGTTTACCTACTTAAGCCTCAGCAATGGTGGGCGCCCCTCCCCCAGCCTCGCTGCTGCCTTGCGGTTAGATTGCAGACTGCTGTGCTAGCAATGAAGGAGGCTCCGTGGCCATGTGACACTCCCGGCCAGGGGTGGGTATAATCTCCTGGTGTGCCTGTTTGCTTAAAGCACAGTATTGGGGTGGGATTTACCCGATTTTCCAGGTGTTGTGTGTCTCAGTTCTCTTGGTGTGGAAAAGGGATTCCCTTTCCCCTTGTGCTTCCCAGGTGAGGCGATGCCTCACCCTGCTTCAGCTCTCGCTGGTCGGGCTGCAGCAGCTGACCAGCACAGATTGTCCGGCACTTCCTAGTGAGATGACCCCAGTACTTCAGTTGAAAATGCAGAAATCACCGGTCTTCTGTGTCGCTCATACTGGGAGTTGGAGACTGGAGCTGTTCCTATTTGGGCATCTTGCTCCGCCTAGGTTAAACAAATTTTCAATGGAGACAAAACAGCCTTCTTCCAGTGGCTTTAGATGCCATCTTAAGACTTTCACAGCTAGAGAGGAGCTCTCAGTGCCTGGTTTCAAAGGACAAGTTGACTCTCTTCTTAGGGCTAATGCAGCTTGTGACTTTAAGCTGAAGCCAGTACTCATTTACCATTCCAAAAATTTTAAGCCCCCTAAAAATTATGCTAACCCTACCATATGTGTGTCCTAGAAATTGAACAACAAAGTCAGAATGACAACACAACCGTTTACAGCAATGCTTTACTGAATTTTTTTACTCCTTTATCATGTAACCAACATTTTTACTAAATATTTTAAGCCCACTGTTGAGATCTACTGCTCAGAAAAAAAGATTCTTTTCAAAATATTACTTCTCACTGACACCACACCTAGTCACCCAGAGTTCTGATGGTGATGTATAAGGAATTAATGTTTCATGGCTGCAACATCTATTCTGCAGCCCTTGGATCAAAGAGTAATGTCACTTTACTCTTTTTTTTTTTTCCGGCAGGGTCTTACTCTGTCATGCAGGCTGGAATGCGGTGGCATGATCATGGCTCAATCCAGCCTTGGACCTCCTGGCCTCATGTTATCTCCCACCTCTTCCTCCCAAGTAGCTGGAATTAAAGGCATGAGCCACCATGCCCAGCTGATTTCTATATTTTTAATAGAGGCAGGGTTTCACCATGTTGGCCAGGCTGGTCTTAAACTCCTGACCTCCAGTGATCCACCCAGTTTAGCTTCCCAAAGTGCTGGTATTATAGGTGTGAGCCACTGTGCCCAGCCTCAAATTTCAAGCCTTACTTTTTACGAAATACATTTCCTTTTTAAATTTACTTTTTTTTTTTTTCTTTTGCTTTTTAGAGACAGGGTCTTACTTTGTTGCCCAGGCTGGTGTTAAACTCCTGGGGTCAAGCGATCCTTCTGCCTAAGCCCCCCAAAGTGTTAGGATTACATGTGTGAGCCACCACACCCAGCCAAGAAATGCACATCCTAAGGCTCTTGCGGCCATAGTATATATTATTTCCTCTGATGGGTTTGGGGAAAGTAAGTTGAAAACCATTTGGAAAGGATTGACCACTCTAGATGCCATTAGAAACATTCATGGTTCATGACAGAAGGTAAAAACATCAACATTAACAGTAGTTTGGGCCGGGTGCAGGGGCTCACACCTATAATCCCAGCACTTTGGGAGGCCAAGGTGGGTGGATCACCTGAGGTCAAGAATTTGAGACTAGCCTGACCAACATGGTGAAACCCTGTCTCTACTGAAAAATACAAAAATTAGCTGGGCGTGCTGGCAGGCACCTGTAAACCTAGCTACTCGGGAGGCTGAGGCAGGAGAATCGCTTGAACCTTGGAGGCAGATGTTGCAGTAAGTTGAGATCGTGCCCTTGCACTCCAGCCTGGGTGACAAGAGTGAAACTCTGTCTCAAAAAAACCAAAACAGTGGTTGGATGAAATTGATTTCAATTATCGGCCAGATGCAGTGGCTCACACCTGTAATCCCAGCACTTTAGGAGGCTGAGGCCAATGGATCACTTGAGGGCAGGAGTTCGAGACCAACCTGGCCAACATGGTGAAACCCCAACTCTACTAAAAATGTTCATGGATGATTTTGAAAGGTTCAATAATTCAGTAGAGGGAATAACTGCAGGTGTGATAGAAAGAGCAAGAAAACTAAAATCAGAAATGCAGCCTGAAGATAGGATGGAACTGCTGCAATATCAGGATAAACTAAACAGATAATTGCTTTCTTCTTATGGATGAGCAAAGAAAGTTTTTCTTTTCTTTTCTTTTTTTGAGATGCAATCTAGTTCTGTGAAGATGCTGTTAACATTGTTGAAATAACAAAGGATTTAGAATATTACATAAACTTAATTAAGCCATGGCAGGATTGGAGGGGATTGACTCTATATATTTATTTATTTATGAGATGGAGTCTCGCTCTGTTACCCAGGTTGTAGTGCAGTGGTACGATCTCGGCCCACTGCAACCTCTGCCCCCCAGGTTCATGCAATTCTCCAGCTTCAGCCTCCTGAGTAGCTGGGACTACAGGCACGCGCCACCACACCCCACTAACTTTTGTATTTTAGAGATGGAGTTTCAACATGTTGGCCAGGCTGGTCTGAAACTCCTGAGCTTTAGTGATCCACCTGCCTCGGGCTCCCAAAGTGCTGGGATTACAGGCATGACCCACCGTGCCTGGCGATTGACTCTAATTTTAAAAGAGGTTATTCTATGGGTCAAATGCTATCAAACAGCGTCACAGAGGGTCTCACTTTTCACCCAGGCTGATGCAGAGGTGCAATCATGTCTCACTGCAGCCTCAACCTCTGGGACTGAAGTGATCCTCCCATGTCTGCCTCCCAAGCAGCTGGGACCACAGGCATGTGTTACTTAGTCTGGCTCATTTTTAAAATTATTTTTGTGGAGACAGGGTCTCATTATGTTGCCCAGCTGAGGCAAGACCGTTTACTAGCAAAAAGATTGCTATTTGCCGAAGGCTCAGGTGATTGTTAGTGTGTTTAGCAATAAAGTATCTTTTAATATATGTACTTTTTAAAGTCACAATGCTATTGCACACTTAATAGACTACAGTATAGTATGAACATAAATTTTTTTTGAGACAGGGTCTCGCCTTGTCACCCAGGCCGGAGTGCAGTAGCGTGATCATGGAGCACTGAAGCTTCACTGTCCCAGGCTCAAGTGATTCTTCCATCTCAGCCCTCTGAGCAACTGGGACTGCAGGCATGTGCTACCATGCCTGGCTAACTGTATTTTTTTGTAGATATGGAGTTTTGCCGTGTTGCACTGGCTGGTTTCAAACTCCTGAGCTCAAGCATTCCACCTGCTTCAGTCTGTCAAAGTGCTGGGATTACAGGCAAGAGCCTCTGTGTCTGACTGTAAATATAACTTATCTACTGGAAAACCAAAAAAATCATTTGACTAGCTTTATTGCAATACTTGCTTTATTGGGGTGGTCTGGAACCAGAGCCTTCAGTAACTCCCAAGTTGTGCCTGTATACAAGTCAGTGGTTTTTAATATATTCAGAGTTGTACAACCATCACCACAATTAACTTTAGAACATTTTTATCACCCTCAAACCAAGAACCCAAAAGAGATTCATTAGCAGTCACTCCCCATCTTCCCTGAACCTCTTCATTCCTAGGCAACCATTAGTCTGCTTTTTGTTTCTGTAAATATTCTGGACATTTCATATGGATGGAATCACACAATAAGTGATTTTTTTGTGACTGACTTATTTTAGCCTGTTATCAAGGTTCATGTATGTTTTAGCATAAAGTTTTCTCTTGATATTTTTGTTGTTGTTGTTGTTTAAAAGACAGGGTCTTGATCTGTCACCCAGGCTGGAGTGCAGTAATATAGTCATAGCTCACTACATCCTCGAATGCCTGGCCCTCCTGTGTAGCTGTGATAACACCTACTCAGCTGTTATCCTGCTTCGGCCTCCTGAGCAGCTGGGATAACAGTCATGTGCCACTGTGCCCAACTTGAAAATATGTGTGTTAATGACTTTTTTGCCACTGTTGTATTTATTTTACAGATAAGGATGAGGAAGAAATGACCAAAAGAGATGACAAAAGAGATATCAACAGACACTGCAAGGAGAGGCCCTCTAAATATAAGGTGTTTATTGAATACTGTGTTCTTTATAATACGGTGATATCTTACATCATCTCAACATAACACAGTTGGGAAGATTATTTGTCCTTATACATCTAAATTGCCACTAAGTAAAATTCCATCAGCTGTTTTTTTGTGGCTATGTCAGATAACTAGTATGTCTGATTCCTTTCTCTCATATTCATACACCAAATTAACTCATTTTAGCTAGGATGAGGCAAATATCTTATTAGATTATTGCTATTTTATGCACAGTCCCCGTTTCTCACTTTTCAGGCATAAAAAAATTGAATACTATGTCTTCTACTTCTCCATTGTCTTAGGAAAAAGAAAAGACTCAAATAATCGCAATTAACAGAGATCTGTTAATGGCTTTTGTTTATTTTGATCAAAGTCATTGTGGTTACCTTCTTGAAAAGGATTTGGAAGAAATATTTTATACTCCTGGACTACAACTTTCTCGGGCTCAGGTAATCTAATTTGTGAATATTTAAAAGGAAAACATTTTTTAGTAACTTTTCAAAAAGTTACCTTTTCCAATGAAAAGTTAATAGGGTCAGGTGCGGTGGCTCACACCTGTAATCCCAGCACTTTGGGAGGCCAAGATGGGCGGATTGCGAGGTCAGGAGATCGAGACCATCCTGGCTAACACGGTGAAACCCCATCTCTACTAAAAACAAAATATAAAAAAAAATTAGCTGGGCGTGGTGGCAGGCACCTGTAGTCCTAGCTACTCAGGAGGCTGAGGCAGGAGAATGGCATGAATCCGGGAGGCGGGCTTGCAGTGAGCCAAGTTTGCGCCACTTTGCTGCAGCCTGGGTGACAGAGCAAGACTCCGTCTCAAAAACAAACAAACAAACAAACAAGCAAACAAACAAACAAAAAACCCTGCCTTTCATAGACCAACCTTTTTTACAAACCCATTTTTTCCCCTTTTTAATGAAGTTTCAATTTATCCCTCTCTTTTTTTAAATCATGATTTGAAGGACATATCTTAAACTGTTTGCCTAATCCCCGGTCTTGAAGATTTGTCATGTATTTTCTTTTTTTAGTTTAATGTTTTATATTTAAATCTATGATATATTTTGAGTTAATTTGTTTAAGTAAGACATGAGATTTATATCAAGTTTTGCTATTTGCCTATGGATATCCAATTTTCCAGCACCACTTTTTGAAAATAATCTGCCTTCTTCATTGAAATCCTTTTGCATCTTTGTCAGTAAACATTTGGTTGTACTTCAGTAGGTCTGTTTTGGAAATCTCTCTTCTATTCCATTAACTCCATCCGGTAACTCCAACAATCTGAGTATTTATCCCCTTGCAAATACATAATTATTATTATGTATAGTAAGTCTTGAAACCTGTCAGTGTGATTTCTCTAACCTTTTTTGTCTCTTATAAAATATGTTGGCTAGTCTCAATTCTTTGCCCTTTCTTCTAAATTTTAGAGTCCACATGTCTATCTGCAGAAAATTCTCCTAGGGTTTTTGATTGGAATGATAATAAATCTATAGGTCAGTTTTTAGAATTAAAATTTTATGATATTGAGATTTCCATGAACATGATATGTCTCCTCAGTTATTCAGACATTCTTGTGATTGCTTTTTCAGCGTTTTGTAATTTTCAACAAACAGAGCCTGTATACAGATGGTTAGATTTACATCTAAGTATTTTATTTTGGTTGGAGCCATTATCAGTGGTATATAGAAAAGTGATTGATTTTTATGTAGCAAGCTTGTGTCTAGTGACTTTGCCAAACTCACTTACTAGTTCTAAGACTTTTCTATTTTTCCTAGGTATTTTCCCATAGACGATTATGTTGTCTGCAAATAGGGAGAGTTTATTTCTTCTTTTCTAAAAAAAATTGTCTTCTATTTCCTCATCTTGCTTTTTTTGCGTAGTTAAATGTGATGTTAGCTGTGGGTTTTTTGCAGGTACAGTTGTCAGATTGAGGACATTACCTTGTATTCTTAGGTTGCTGAGAGCTTTTATCGTGAATGGATGTTGAATTGTTATTAAATATTTTTTGGCCTTGATGTAGATTATGTGTTTTTCTAGAATATTAATATGATAATGTTCATTTTTAATAGCC
Source organism: Rhinopithecus roxellana (assembly GCF_007565055.1). Classification (NCBI taxonomy): domain Eukaryota; kingdom Metazoa; phylum Chordata; class Mammalia; order Primates; family Cercopithecidae; genus Rhinopithecus; species Rhinopithecus roxellana. Next base: position 12,184,340 of record NC_044567.1, on the reverse strand, counting down.
TTTGTTTTTAGAATAGTTTCAGATTTACAGAAAAGTTGAAAAATTAGTAGAGTTCTCTGATACTCCACACCTGTTTTCCCACATTATACCTTTGATTCTTACGATGATGACATTTACACTTGACATCCTACATTAGTGTGGTACATGTGTTATAATTCATGAACCAGTGTTGGTACCTTAATATTAACTAATGTCCATATGTTCTTGAAGTTTTCTTAGTTTTTACCTAGTGCCTTTCTTCCATTCCAGGATCCTGCCTAGAATACTGCATTACATCTAGTCATCCTAGGTCCTTTGGTCCCTCTTGGCTGTGACGAGTCCTTAGTTATAGATGGCCTAGACAGTGTTAAGGAGTACTGATTAACTATTTTACAGAATGTTCCTCTTGTAATGTTTTATGCTTTTCTCATGATTTGACTGGGGTTATAGTGTGTGAGGAGAAAAACCACATAGGTAAGCTGTCATTTTCCTCAAATCATATCAAGGACTCATGCTGTCAGTGTCATTTATCAGTGTTGATGTCAACCTTGATTACCTGGGGGCCTAGTGGTGTTTGTCAGGTGACTCCATGATAAAGTTACTCTTCCCCCCTTCCCCTGTATACTACACTTGTTGCGAAGAAGTCGCTATACTTAACACACGTAGGAATGGGGAGTTATGCTCCTTGAAGAGAGAGTATCTACATAAGTTACTGGGAATGCATGGGAGATTTCCTTCTCCCTCACCCATTTCTGTATTCAGTCATTTATTTATATTAGTATGGACTCAGAGATATTGATATTTTGGGTTGTCTTCCAATACTACTTTATTTTGTTGCTCAGATTATTCCGGTTTTGGCCATTTGGGAGATCGTGTAGTTTGCTCCTGTGTCCCTTTGTCATACTCTCCTCATTGTGGTTTGTCTGGAGTGTTTGTCTTTGTTCTTTTGCTTCATTTTGTTTTGGAGTGTGTCCTGACTTTCTGATACTGCAGGTTTCTCCAGGCTCATCTTGTGTATTTCCTGTCCCAGTCCTAGGGAGGAAAAGGCCAGTTCTTGAAAGAGTCTGGTGTCTTTTATTATGAAATGCTTGAGAAACCATAGACTGGGCACTAGGTTTGCTCCTTGCCGTGGGGGTGGTGGTGTTTATAAGTCTTCTCAGTTGACAGACCACAGAAGTAGCTTTGTGTGTACTAACCCATGGAGAGATATATATTGTAAAGATTTCTAATGCAATTATCTGTGTCTATATTAAGCTAAACATTAGTTCCTACTGATATCTACAACTCTAATCCATTATCACATGGATTCTTCTAGCCTCCTCTCCTTACTTATCTGTAAACTCCCACTCACTATGAGAAACCTGGCTCACACTTTCTGCCATCCATTTACTTAATTATTCAAGTCCAGTATACATATAGAATAGTATCAGAGAGTTTAACATCTATGCTTATGGGAAACAAATTTATCAACTAGAGTTCGGTATTTATGTGCAGTTCCTTTTGCCTTTAGTCTTTTAGACTCCACTCATTTTCAAGTTACTTTTGGAAAATCAGTTCTCCTCCCCCATTCAGTGAGGATGTTTTCTAAGTTTATAATACAGTTAGATTCTCTTGTCACAGTCTGTGTTTCTTCCTAGGATCCCCCGATCTCCTAAATGTTACATACAAAATAATTTTACACCCTAAAAATTCCCCTGTGCTTCACCTATTCAGTCCCCTGCTCCTTCTGCAAGTGCCCCTGGCAACCACTTATCTTTTTTCTGTCTCTATAGTTTTGCTTCTGCCAGAATGTCATCTAGTTGGGATCATACAGTATGTAGCCTTTTCAGACTGGCTTTCTTTGCTTAGCAATATGCATTTAGCTTTCCCTGTGTCTTCTTGTGGCTTCATACCTCATTTATTTTCACTGAATAATATTCCATTGTACGGATGTACCATAGTTGTTTATCCATTCACCTATTGAACGACATTTTGGTTGCTTACAACTTTTGGCAGTGTGAGTAAAGCTGCTATAAACTTTCACAGAGGCAAATTTTTGTGAGGATGTCAGTTTTCAAATCAGTTGAGTAAATACCTAGGTGTGCAATTGCCTGATCGCATGGTAAGACTCCGGCTTTGAAAGAAATTGCAAAACAGTCTTCCAAAGTGGCTGTACCATTTTCCATTCCCATCAGCAAAGATTAAGTATCCTTTTTGCTTCACATCCTTGCCAGCAGTTTTTGGTACTGTCAGTGTTTGGATTTTAGCCATTCTAAAAGCCATGGTAGTCATACTCATTGTTTTAGTTTGCAGTTCCTAAAGACGAATTATGTTAGATATCTTTCCTTGTACTTGTCACCTGTATATATTCTTTGGTGAAGGGTCTGTTAAGACTTGCCTATTTTTTAATTGGGTTTTTTGACTTTTTTCTTGTTGAATTTTAAGAGTCTTTTTATAATATATTTTGGATGCAAGCATTTTTTCAGATATGTGTCTTACATATATTTTCTCCCAGTCTGTCTGTCATTTTCAGAGTCTCATCATCTTTTGCAGTAAAGAAGTTTTTAATTGTAATGAAGTCCAGGTTATTCATTTTTTCTTTCATGAATCATGTTGTATCTAAAAACTCTTCTCCAAACCTAAGGTTGCTTAGATTTTCTCCTGTGTTATCTTCTGAAAGTTTATGATTTTCCCTTTTAGATTTAGGTCCATGATCCATTTTGAGTTCATTTTTGAGAAAGGTATAAAGTCTGTATCTAGATTCACTTCTTTTTCATGTGGTGTCTGATTGTTCTAGGGCCATTTGTTTAAAAGACTATCCTTTCTCCATTGAATTGCTTTTGCTTTTTTTTCAAAGATCTTTGTCAAAATCTACATGTGGCCCTTGTATTTATGGGTTCCATATCCATGTATTCAACCAACTGCAGATAAAAAATGTTCACCAACAAGGACAGAACAGTTGCATCTTTACTGAAAGTGTAGACTTTTTCTCCTTGTCATTATTCTCTCAACAATACAGTATAACAGCTATTTACATAGCATTTACATTGTTCTAGATATCCTAAGTAATCTAGAGATGATTTAAAGTCTAGAGGAGGATATACATGGATTATATGCAAATACTATGCCATTTTATATCAGGTACTTGAGTATCCATGGATTTTGGTATTCTAGAAGGGTCCTGGAACCAATACCCAATGGATACCAAGGAATGATTGTATATCTGTGTGTGCCTGTTTCATTGACCTATGTGCCTGTTCTTTTACCAATGCCACCCTGTCTTGATTACTGTAGTTTCATAATGTAGATTTACTTTCAAATATTGACTCAGCCTTGCTTTCCTGGGACAAACCCCGCTTAATTTTGATGTTTTGTTCTTTTTATGTATTGCTGGATTTGATTTGCCAATATTTTATTGAGGGTTTTTACCCTGTGTTTGTAAGAGAAACTGAACTGTACTCTTCTGGTTTGTGACTTTTTCTGGTTTTGATGGTGGAGTAGTGCTGGTCTCATAAAACACTTTGGAAAATGTTCCTTTCTCTGGAAAAAAATTACATTCAAATCAATCTTATTTTTAAAACATTTTCTAGAATTCACTGGTAAAATCATCTTGGCCCTAGAGGTTTCTTTTTCAGATGATTGTAATCTATGAATTGAACTTCTTTAATAGTTATAGGAGTATTCAGTTTCATCTTGGATGAGTTTTGGTAGTTTGTAGTTTTTGCTAATTTGGTCCATTCACAGTTGTTGGATTTTAGTACACAGTTATTTGTGGGAATACTTTATTATCTCTTTAATATCTGTGGGATCTGTGGCAATATCTTCTCTTTTATTCCTAATATTGATTATTTGTTTCTTCTTTTCTGTCAGTCTTTTAGAGATTTATAAATTTTATTGATCATTTCAGGGAACTCATTTTTAATTTCACAGATTTTACTCTATCATTTGTCCGTTTTCAATTTTATTGATTTTCACCTTTGCCTTTATTATTTCCTTTCTGATTGTTTTGAGTTTATTTTTCTCTTCTTTTTCTGGTTTCTTAAGTTGGAAGTTAAGATTATTGAGACCTTTCTTTTTTAATATAGACACTCAATACTATAAATTTTCCTCAAAATATTGGTTTAGCTTTGTCCCATAAAGTTTCATATGCTTTATTTTCAGTTTCATTCTGTTCAGTATATTCTTTTAATTTTCCTTCAGACTTTCTCTTTGACCTACTGATTATTTAGAAATGATATGTTTACTGTTCAAATGTTTGGAGAATTTTCTGTTATGGTTTTTGTTGATTTCTAGTCTAATTCCATTATGATCAGAGGATGTAACTTGTATGATTGTAGTGATTTTGCATGTGTTAGGGTTTATGGCCCAGAATATGGCCTATCTTGGTCAATGTTTTATGTATACTTGAAAAGAGTATAGATTCTACTGTTATTGAGTGGAGTGTTCTGTAAATATCCATTAGATCCAGTCAGTTGATAGTGTTTTTTACTTGTGTATCTTTGCTGATTTTCTGTCACCTAGTTCTATTGATTATTGAGAAAGAAGTGTTTAGGTCTCCACATATAATTCTGGATTGGTCTAATTTTCCTTGAATTTTGTCATGAGTTTTGAAATCTGTTGTTAGACACATATACATTTAAAATTGATGTACTGCCTTTGTGAATTGACCCTCTCACTGTGTAATAATCCTTCTTACCCTTTGGTAATTTTCTTTGCTCTTAAGTCTACTTTGTCTTGTATTAACTTTTTTTTACATTTGTGTTTGCATGGTATACCCTTTTCTATCCATTTTCTTTTAAGCTACCTACAGGTATCATTTGAAGTGAATTCCTTATGACAACATTTTCTTGTGCATGTTTTTAAAAATCTATTGGGACAGTCTCTATCTTTTCCTTGGTGTGGTTAGATCATTTACATTTAGTGTAATTATTAATGTTTGAATTTAGGTCTAACATTTTATTGTTTGTTCCATCTTTTTTTCCCCTTTTCTTTCTTCCTTCTTTTGGGCTATTTTTAACTGGTTTTAGTGTTTTGTTTTATTTGTTGTGTTTTTTACTATATCTCTTCATATAGTTTTTCTAATGACTGTTCTAGAGATTATAGTACTTTCTTTCACAGTCTAATTAGAATCACTATTTTACCTTTTTAAGTGGAATATAGAAATCTTATGACTATATAGATCTTTTTAATCTCTCCCATTACATTATAGTGTCATGCATTGTGTTTACATAAATTGAAAATCTCATCTCACATGTCATAATTTTTGCTTTGCTTTTGGCTAATAAACATATCTTGAAAAACTTGAGGAAAAGAGCCTGTAATAATTTTCCATATACTTACATTTTTCTTACTCTGCCTGCATTCCTGATGCTCCAAGCTTCTCTAGAGTAAGTATATGGATAACTATAACCATCATTTCCCTTTTTTCTAAAGAATTTCCTTTAGCCATTCTAAAGATCAGATCTACTGGCAATGAATTACCTTAGATTTTCCTTTTTATCAGAAAATGTCTTTAACTTCATTCCTGAAGGATTCTTAAACATCAGATATAGAATCCTGAGTTGACAGGTTTTTTTTCTTTCTTTCAGCACTTCAAAAGTGCTGTTTTACTTCCTCTGGACTCAGTAGTTTCTGATGAGAATTCCACAGTCATTCAAATGACTGTTTCCTTGTACATGATGCATTGTTTGTCTCTAGTGGCTTTCAAGACTTTCTCTGAAGCTTTCAACAGTTTGATCATGATTTATCTGGGAATGAATTTCTTTGAGTGTGTCCTGTTTGCAATTTTCTGGGCTTCTTAAATCTACAGTTATGTATCTTTTGCCAAATTTGACAAAATTTTAGGAATTATTTCTTTGAATTTTTTCCTGTATTACACTCTTTTTCCTCTTTTTCTGTAATTCCAGTGACATAAATAGATCTGTTGACTTTGTTTCACATGTTCTCTTTTTATCTATTTTAAATACTTTGATTTCTGTTGTTTGGATGATTTTTTGTTAACTTGACTTCAGTTTTATTGGCTCTTTTCTCAGCATCTCCATTCTACTATTGATCCTATGCAGTACAGTTTTTAATTTTGGTTATTGTATTTTTCAATACTAAATTTTCTACTTTATTATTCTTGATAGCTTCTGCTTGTGTTTTTTCATTTGTTTCAAGAGTGTCTTCCCTTGCAGCATTTTTATAACAGCTCCCTTAAACTTTTTGTCAGATGATTTCAACTTTTGGGTCATCTCAGCCTTGGTATGCATTGATTATCTTCTCCCTGGTGAGTTTATTTTTCTGATTATTTGCATGCTTGGTAATTTTGGATTATATCCTGGTCATTTTGAATATTATAAGACTCTGGGTTTTATATAAATCCTACAGATGATGTTGATATTTTTGTTTTAGGAGGCAGTCAACCTGGTTGGATTTAGTTAGTTTGTAAGTTCTGACCAGCCTTCAATGTTTGTTCAATTTTTAAACGCTTTGCAGTCCTCTTAAGATCAATCCTTTTGTGCATCACTCACCAGCCAGTTTTGGAACTGGCAGTGCCTAATTCTTACATCAGTTCTCAAAGTCTGTGGCTTAGGGTCAGATCCACATTATGCACAGGCAGGGAAATAGACAGCCCACCTGAACAGGTGAATCCAGAAATTTATCAACAACTTTTTGGTTTGTTTCCATGAACTCCTTTTCCTCCACAATCTTCTTGGCACTTTTTAGTTCTCAGGGCTCCCTCTTCAGTCCCCTGGACAGACAGCTAAGGCTTTACCCTACTCTGCTAAACTCTTCCTATTACTAAACCTCAATCTGGGTCCAAGCATCAGGAAGACAGAGGTAAAAAGCAAGACATTTTGCCCACCTCTTAGGGGGAGCAAACCTCTTCTCATCAGAAAGAGACCATCTCCCCCTCACCAGTTTGGGCTCCTGTGACCCCTGTTGTCACCCACACCACAGGGTTGCTTAGGGAGGAGCTGAGGTTCAAGGGTTCAGAGATTACACCAAAAAGGGATGATTCCTCACTTGCCCTGAACATAGTTGTCTCAGCCCATTTTCTGCTGCTATAACAACACTGCTATCTGGGTAACTGATAAAAAATAGGAATTTACTGGGCTCATAGTTATGGAGGCTGAGATGTCCAAGAGCATGATGCCAGCATCTGCTGAGGGCCATCCATGGTGGAAGGCATCCCATGGCAAGCAAGCATGAAAGACAGGAAAAAAGGGGGCCGAAGTCCCTCGATAACCAATTCCAGCAGTAGCAGCATTCATCCATTCCTGAGGGAGGGGCCGTCATGACCTCATCACCTCTACACTGTCATGGTGGCAGTTGTTTCCAACACAGAAACACATTGAAACCATAGCAGTAGGAGATGCTCTTCCTTCTTCAAAGTGGATTAGAACCCCTAGGAGGCTCCCCAGCTGTGCCAGGCTCTGCCTCCAGGGCTCAGGCTGTAGTAAGTTTGGGCTGAGGACAACAGAGGGATAACCCAGGAAGCCCATTCATCTTTTCCGTGATACTTGAAATTCTTATCTTCTTTCCAAGGCTGCTCACTACTACTGACTCTTCCCAGCCCTCACATAGCTGCTCTGTGCCTTCTGTCCAGGTTTTAGAAAGACATTCAGTAGAAGAAACGAGTATGGAATGCTTGCTTCATTTTACCTGGAACCAGAATCCCCCTTTGCCTCCATCTTAGTGTTTCAGGTTAGTTTATTCTGGCTGCTTTTGATGGCCAGGCAGCATTAGATCAAATAGCTGTGACTTGTGCCAAGGACACTAGCTCCTGGGGATCCCCCTTCCAGGCCAGTGGCTGCTACACAGGGACATCCTGCAGGAGCTGGGGCCCTGCTCTTTCTTGCTCTCTGTTGTTCTTTGTTGGCCATGGCCACAGCACAGCTACTGAGATGCTCCCCAGACACAGCCCCCCAGGTAGCACCTGTGTGTATGGGCCTGAGTGTGCCCCTGCTAGCTGCAGCCTGGCTAAGGAAAAGTCCCAAAATCTGGGCTGCTAAAGGACACCCCTTCCCCCCAGGAAACCACATGGACCTTAACAGGTCACCACCCAGAGAGCCATGATGGTAGAGGGAAAGGAGCCTCCTCCTCAAGAACTTGGAAGCATAATGGTCTGCCTCCCAGGGAAGAGACCCTCAGTGCTTGTCTGAGCCCTGATCTCAGAGAAGGCCAGCTGCCTGGCCAGCACTGCTGGTGACTGTGCTCTGAACCTGGCTGTGTGCAGTGGATACACAGGCGTGTTTGCTGAGGTGGCTCTTAGCAGATTATCACAGAGGAGAGATGGATGCCCAGGATAAGGAAGTGATGTGTCTGAGCTCAGTGGTGGCAGACCCAGGCAGGTCCTGGTCTGTGTCCTCCTGCCGTGCTCTGGTGTGTGCTATCTTCCTTATTGGAACTAGGTTTGGCTGAGTTGGTCCAGGTTCAGGTGTCAGGCCTGCTCAGAGCCTTGAACTCCACTCCATGGCGTGGCATGAAAACACCTTGCGTAAAAACCCAGTGTCTGTGAAACAAAACGATTTCTCCCCTGACCAGCATCAGAAAAGGGCACCCAGACCCTTGGCAGAGGATGCACAATGCAGGCAGAGAGTTTAGAAAACAGTCTTCTCTGGGTGAGGCAGTTACGGGTGCACACATTTTTTTTTTTTTTGAGACAGAGTCTCGCTCTGTCCCCCAGGCTGGAGTGCAGTGGCACAGTCTCGGCTCACTGCAAGCTCCACCTCCCAGGTTCACGCCATTCTCCTGCCTCAGCCCCCCAGTGCACACATTAAAATAGCCGTCCAAGCCAAAATGAAAATAGCCATGTCCTTCAGATGCAGAGACTCCAAGAAGCAGGTCCTCTCCCTTGACCCCAACCACGGAAGCCCAGCCCAAGGTACCCAGCACCACAGGACAGGCAGGAGCAAGTGTGCGTTTGGGAAGGAAACAAGGGAAGTAGAGGGGTAAGAGAGAGGAACATCCAGAATGTGGCATTCGGAGGCTGCGTCACAGAGCCCCCAGGTCTCAGGGCTGCTCTCTGGGGAGGCCCATGGCAAAAGACAGAAGGCTGCTGGGGTGGGGGTTGTTTTTGGTTTTTTGAGATGGAGTCTCACTGTGTCGCCCAGGCTGCAGTGCAGTGGCACGAGCTCAGCTCACTGTAACCTCTGCCTCCCGGGTTCAAGTGATTCTTCTGTGCCACCCTCCCAAGTATCTGAAACTGCAGGCAAGCACTACCATGCCCAGCTAAATTTTGTTATTTTTAGTAGAGATGGGGTTTCACCATCTTGGCCCAGATGGTCTCGAACTCCTCACCTCATGATCCGCCCGCCTTGGCCTCCCAAAGTGCTAGGATTACAGGTGTGAGCCTCCACACCTGGACAAGAAGGCTGCTGTTTTAATGGTTGCCCCTTTGGGCCCCCTGAAGTGATTGTGCCAGCTACTGAAGACTGATGTGGTCACCTTAACCTCAAGAACTTCTGTTTTCCACGTGCGTGAATGTCTGCGAGTAGATTTCACTCGATTTTAGATAATGATGCTTAACAGCAAGGGTTGCCCCTCTTCAGAAACAAGTGTTATTCAGCCATGTGATTCCACATAGGCTAGGGTTAGAAGCACTGTGCTCTTTGAGAGCTGCTTCAACTAATTACTGCATTTGTTCACTGCAGGGTGAAACTGAATTTTCGGATACATTTGTAAAATCAGGTGCCTGATTGCTAAACACTGCATTGTTTGAGCTATACTTCCTCATGTGTTGCCTGGTACGGACCAGTTAAGAAATGGTTTCCCATGAGAAGCTGACAATGAAGCTGAACATGTTTGATAAACTCTGTGCTCATCTATGGACATATAATTGTTTTATTATACGATATTTTTACACTTGGAAAGAAAGGTGCTCCATAATTTGGCAGCAATTCGTCAGAGCAGCACTTGAGGCTGGTGCTCAGATGAGGCCCTTGGAACTGTGCCATTGTTTCTTGGAGCTGCTCTGCACTCCAGTTAGGTTTGCGCACACCTCCCTCGTTTCTTTCCTACAAGTTTAGTAAAGTTCCAGGCTGTTCTCCCAGAACACCTAACAGAAAGCACGGAAAACAAAACCACCAACTCTGTTTCAGCGAGGAAGACAGGAAACTGGCTTCTGCTTCTTGCGGTATCGAAGTACTGCTTTCATTGTTTCTTTTCCAAGGCAGCTGTCCCAGAAATCTCTTTTCCTCCACGTCAACAGCAGGCTACCTCGCTTTGCTTTGCTTTTTTTAAAAGTTAGGCATAACAACAACAGCAACCATAATAATGATTAACAGTTTGATTTCAAAATGCTTTCTGAAGAAATGACAGTAAACAGAGTGCATTTGCCCAAGGAAACCCCCCAGCCATCAGCTGGTAATACAACTGCCTGTGCTAATGAACCCGAAGCTGTTAATGTGGTTTCTTCAGTTAAATTGATTCATGAATTTTGAAGAGAACATTATCTAATGAATTTTCTTTGAATAGAAAGCAATTAAAAGGACAAATCAGTCTGATTAATCCCAAAGTCACCCTCCTGCCACAAATGGTGTACAGTTTGAAATTATGTCATAAAAAACTAGAGCACATTTGCTATCTTTTTGCCCTCTACTAATCCATGTAAATTAATGAACAACAAAGTTAATTTCTTTGATGACCCTTTTCTAGTATCACCTGGATTATGCTGATGTTTAATTTGTTTAACGTTATAATAAAGACTAAACAGATTTTTTTCCCCCAGTGAAGTGATTATCATTCCCTTCAGTTAAGAAGTGATTTTTATTATTTAACACACATGTAAGGGTGTGTGTCCTTTAAGAACCAAATCACACTTTGCCAGCTTGGCACCAAGTGTAATTAGTGTTCTTGTGGACACACTCGGAACATCGTTCCTACCCGCGGAAGCCTTCCCTTTGTTGCCGCTATTCAGAAACTCCTGTCCCTGGAGGGCTGGAGTCCCTGCGACGGAGAAGGTGGCTCTGTCTCCAGTGCTCCCGAGCTGCATGTCCCCCTTGGAAAGACAATAGGTACTGATTCAGACAGGCCTTCTTCACGTGCCTGGGTTTCTCTCCCGCCGACACCACTCCCAGTTAACAGTTCTGAAACCTGGAGGCAGAGGGAGAGGATGTTCTCCTGCGATCGCCTGCAGCAGGGTGCGGCACAAATGCAGTTGGATGTGGTTACTCAATTTAAATGGGAATCAAGTCATTTTACTTTTGCAGCCCCATTCACTAAAGCTGCCTGTAGCCAAGGTCACCCCCAGCCCCTGCGTACTGTGGTGCTTGGCACTCCAAGCAGTAGCTGGGGGAATCCCGTGCATGGCTGGATGTGGACAGCCAGCATAATATCGCAGCCTGGCCTGTGACTGCTTTTGCCTTCTTTGTCCCAGTTGAAGTTGGAAATTAACCAGCAGTACAAAAGATTTCCAAGTAGGCGGGCAGCAGGGACTTCTGTGTGTATTAATTGAACCATGCGCTTGCTCACACACGCCCAGTCGCTAGAAGGGTGGCACACGCAACCCCGCGTGGAACACCGGGTTGGAGAGAAGGTAGAAAGAAATTGCAAACCTGCAGTACCAGCTCCAGGGATGCCTTCCAAGGGACCAGCCTGCGTGGTGGCCTGCCACACGCTCGCGACTCCTTGCCTGGTGACATGGTGGCAGAGTGGTGCATGGAGGCTGTGTTTCAATTGAGTGTAACACCTCTATTTGTGTTGATGCGTTTCCTGTTCTGGGACTAGCGGCTATTTATATCAGAGCTGCTAAAGCCATTTGTCCAAATAACATCATCCTGCGTTCTTCCTTTCAGAGTCGTTCACCAGACAGGTATTATGGAAGCTGCTGAAGGTTGTGAAATTCGGAGAAGTGATTTCTTACCAGCAATTAGCAGCCCTGGCAGGCAACCCCAAAGCCGCATGAGCTGTGGGAGGAGCAATGAGAAACAATCCTGTGAGTTCTCGTGGTGCGGGCATGGCTGTGGGTGGTGGGTGCATGCAGGTGGCAGGGTGTCATCTGATCCCACGTGTTTCCCCAGAAGGCAGGCTGTGCTGCTGGGGTGGGCAGAGGGGCAACATCTGTGATGGGGACCATTGTGCCAGATGCCTCCAGAAAAGGCAAGGAGGCTACCCCAGCACCACACTCCTGGAAGCTCCCCCACCCTGGGAGCACGTCTCCACTGCATGAGCTTCTGGTTGTCCCAGTGAGCAGGAGAGGAGGGAGCCTAGAGGAGTGACAAGCAGGCAGAGGGGGCCCCACCTGCTCACTCAGCAGGAGGAAGTGTTGGGTGCCAGTTTTATGGTCCACACTCTTCTAGGTGCCCGGAGTACAGCAGCTAACAAAACAGACAAAAAGGCCTACCTGTGAGGTGCCTGCATCCTAGCAGGATGGCCGAGCAAGGGTGCACATCCAACCCCATCTCTCTGTGGGCTGCAGTCCCCCTGAGGCCCAGGGCTCCCTGGGTCTCAAGAGCTAAAGCATCACACATGAGCACACAAGGCGGGAGGCCTTGCAGCATGGGATGAGGGACCTGGACCACACACACCTCCTGTCTCACCAGGGATGGTAGCCTCCCCAGAGCCCTTCTATGTCCTCATCCTTCCCATGCGTCTGCAGTCAGGTTTCACTGAACTCGAGGCTCCTAGGCTATGCAGCGTCAGGCCATGCTCCCCAGAGGACAAGGCCCAACCGGGACACAGCATGGGTGGGCAGCATGGCCTGTGGTGCCTGGGAGCAATGTGGGTGCCCTTGCTGTCCCATCTCACAGCACCCGGGCCTGGCAACTGGGCTACAGGCCATCTGGCATGAAGGGGGAAGTCACACACAGCATGCCATGTGGGCCTGGCCAAGGCCATGCGTGCCTGTGTGTGTGGGCAGGAAGGGTGCCCCCATCTGCATGGCCCATTGGGAGAACCCACACAACCTCGAGAACGCCCCTGGAATATTCACCCAGTGAGGGTGTGTGGTCGCATTGGCAATGTCTTCTCCCGAAAGCGCTATGAAAGTTTGTAACCCGATGGAAGCATACCATCCGATCAGGGAGTGCAAATGTGATCACTCCATCATGGGATGGGAAATGACTAAATCAGATAGGCCTCACTTTTTGAAAAATTGCTGTGGCTTTGCTGTCTGTTTCCAAAACTGTTTCCATCCCTGCTCACAGCAGGAGAGGCCGGAGAGGTCACACCACAGCCTGGTGCTCCTGCTGCCCGCTGTGGCAGCCTGGGGGCAGAGCCTCAATTTCTAGGAGATGACAGTTACGTAGACTTTTACACAAAACTGCATTCTTAGTCCCTAAAAAGCAAGTCTGGTAGGTTTGCAGTGGATTTCATTGTCGTAATGTACACCCTAATCTAGGTGAGCTTTCTGCCCTATTAAAATATCCCAAATATCCCAGGAGGGAGATACCACAGGGACAGCCACCATCCCCACCTCCTCCATCTCTTCCTGTCCTCAGTTTTGGTGACAGTGGCTGGTGGGTGCAGTTGGCCCTTCCTTTTGCACCTGTTGCACATTAATTGCAGCGTCTTCAGCTACATTGTCGTAAAACATCTGCACCACGCCATAGGGATCTGATTTTTATGGCACGTTGGGAGATGTTTCTTAATCAAATTTCTGAATATGACTTTTGACATTTCCCAGTAAAGCTTAACCTACATCCCCCTCTGGAAGGCCGCTGTCTTCTCCCCGGCTGTGAGTCAGTTTTGAGGTGTTCAATCTGATGAAAAGGCAGCTCAGATGCCATTGTGTGGTGGCTCCGTGTAGGGCCCATGAGAACTGTGGATGCGAATGGGGTTTTGGGGGTCCTCTTCCTGCATCAGTGCAGTGACTGTTTCAGGCAGTGTCTACGCTTTGTGCCCTTTGAGGAGAGTAAGTCCTTGTCTTCTCCCCGCTGAGGTGGATTCTGCTCCCTCCGTGCACACATGTGAAGATGGGAGTGGTGCCATCGGTGGGCGCCGACTCTGCTCACTCCCTCATGTGTGCAGCTCCCCTTTTGCTGTAAAGACAAGCTCCACTAACTGACATGTGCGGTGTGACAACACTCTCCCCCACCAGCCTTTCGTGATGCCAGCAGTTTCTCACTCTGCAGTGAAGATGCCGTCGCTGGTTAGCAATCCTGCTTGTGGCGATATTCGGAGACATTTATTGTTCTGCAGACCAGCGTGACTCTCTTCTCCTGCTATTAATCTCTATGAGTGTCTCTGTTTCAGTATGACCTCAGTCACTGCAATGTATAAAGTAGTATCACATGGGGTATAAAACCCTAATGTCCGTAAAGTCCACACATCGACACCCTGTCACATAGCAAAGCCAAGAATGGAGGTGAGCACAGCATCAGGTAGGAGGGTTCTACAAGCACCAAGTCTTGCCCTTCTCAGCATCCACATGCCTCCTGTGCCGAGGGCAGCCAGGCGGTGGTGGCCTCCCGCGGCCTTTCTGTGGGCTCCACCGTATGCAGTGACCTTCAACCTGAGGAGGAGGCTGCAGCAGGACCTCCGTAGCCTCTGTGGGGCTACGGTGCCCACAGACGCCTCAAATTATAGCACAGATATACCAGAGATATTCCTGCAAGAAGCCTTCAGCTATGTAGTTTACTGTCATTCAGGTTGACAGACTCCCAAATTCCCATTAGAAACCTCATTAGAATGGGCTAGGAGGATGAAAAGGTGTCCCAGGGACTTCAGGGAGGAAGAGCCCTGGCCAGCAGTGAGCCACTGCTGCTGTCAGTGTCCTCAGGAATGTTTCCCTTTGGCGCTGACAGCAGCGTCCCAGCCAGAAGCCTGCACACATCCACTCCAGCCCAGACGGTGTATCGCTGAGACTCGCTCATTGAAAACATCCCTTATATTCAGGCTGAATCGAGTGATTTTGGATTTAAGGGAGGGGAGTGAAAAATGGACTTGGAATGTTAGAAAACATCGTAAAGCTCATTGTGCATTAATTCCTTAGGTGGCTTGCAATAAACAGGAGCACATACTGGTTCATATAACTGCATTTGCTGTCGGCATGAGTTTCTCTTCCCCAACCGGAGTAAGGGATGGTTTTTGCCATGCAGGGGTTTCCTCTATCCTAGGAGCTTGATTTCTCCAGAATTTTCCAGGAAGGACTCACCAGCCAGTGCAAGGTGGTTGGTCAGCATTCCTGGAAGGCTGTCTCCCCAACCCAGCAGGAGAGGATGGTCAGTTTCCCAGTATATTGAGTAGAAAACTCCTTACGGCCCACCCCCTCCACAAAGCACCCTTCCTCTTCATCCTCAGACAGAATTTGCTAAATGCAGTTCAAAGGCAATCGATATATTGCACAGAGAGTCTCCCCACCTTTTTCTAAACAAATGCATTCCTGAGGAGTTAGTTTATTCACAGATTGCCATGAGCGTTAATGACCCCCCGAGTCTTGTTCTGCCAGTCACCCAGATGGCTGCTGATAAAGACTTAGCATCATGATTTAAGTGTCAGGGTTGTCAGTGGAGCTGAACCATTTGACCAGAAGAAAAAAATGCACAGGGAGCTATTGATTACAGCTTCTTGGTGTCACTTGTTCACCAGGATTTAGGTATTGATGAGGCTGCAAGTGAAAACAAGCTCTTTCCCTTATGGGCTGCTGCCCAGAAGAACAAAGGTGAAGCTGGAAAAAATATTCAGCTGGTACCAGAATCAGAAGGATTCCATCATTGATTGAAAGGCCCCTTCATGTTATTTTTGTTGGAAACAAATCTATGGGTTTGGAAGTTTTATAGCATTTGAGAAAGGGGCTGCATAAGTGATGGATTCGTGTATTGGATGAATTAGATTTCATAGCATGAAGATTTCAATGCAGCTGTGATATTATGAGCTTCTTGGTGATTGATAAAAATTACATTTTATGCAGCACATGCTTTAAAGGAGAGGACATACAGGGTATGGATCCTTTGAAAATGTCCTTAGGGCCCCAATACCTTTCAGCAGGTTTCATTATTTTAATAGTCTGAAACCTGCCACCAAAATTCACACAAACAGAAGCAGCGTTCCCTATTTCTAATGGTAAAAATAGTGCCTATTTGGTAAGTCACCTCTTCCCCATCACAGCATGCTAAGGTGAGGACTGGTCCTAGCTGTCAGGGTCATTATTACTCCATGCTGTCTGTCCTGGCCTCTGCATTGATGTATAGGAAGAGGGAGAGGGAGACGCATTTATTTTACTCATTTTTATAATTTCATAGCTCATGGAGAGGGAGAGAAGAAAAACCGAAGCTCTGCTGTGAAGTCTGCTCTTAGGCAGGAAAACTGAATTGGTGCCTAAATGTTTATAAACTGAGATTGAATTAAATGCCTACCTCTTTATCAGCCGAAAAGGTGAATTTGTATTATCTGATAATGCCCTCACAGCAATTATTAATGGCACTGTTGTATTTGATAAAAATCGTTCATCAGGGTAAATATTCCAACCTGGAGATTTCTTGTTTACTACACCTCACTCTATTAAACTCAACGCTGGAAACAGTCAGCCCTCTGCCACCTGCGTGTTCCCATATCATAGTCATCAGAAGCCTCTTAGACTGCGTCATTGGTGCATGTTACCATGGTGACCCAAACTGATTGTCAAATCAGGAGGAGCTGCGTGATGTGCAGGAAGCCAGAGCCCCATCTTGCAGCCATGTCATCTGCCGGCACCGGCTGCCATTCCACAAAGTCCCACCTCAACAGTCCACGTCAGGGAGGAGCAGTGTGGTGCGTGGAGCCATGCAGGAGAGTGATTAGAGCCCCTTCTTTGCTACTTAACAGCCTTATGAACTTGTGCATAAGACTCCATTTGGCTGGAGGCTGACAGGCCTGGTGGGGCCTGGCGGGGGTGATGAGGGCCATAGCTGGGGTGGAAGATGCAGCAGCATCAGGCACAGGCATACCTACTCCCAGGGGCTTTAAGCACCCTTTCCAAGGGGGGCTGGGGCTTCCCCCACCTCCCTCAGGGACGTGTGTAGCTGGGCCCCACAGAGGGCCACCCAGCAGATGAAACCTGTGTGGCAGGTCCGTGTGTGGCAGGTCTGTGTGTGGCAGTGACACAAGCTGCCTGCCCTGAAAGCCTTGGGGGATGCAAGGATAGGAATCACCTCCCTAGGAAGCAGAGGTGCCCATGAAATAGAGCTTGGAGACGCTGGACCCACGCCCCCAGCTGCTTCCTCTAAAAGCTCACTTGACCAGTAACTGATTGCTTTGTCCAGTTCACTGGCTTTGAAGGGTGGAGTGTGGGGAAGCTGGGCATGGCGGAAATCATCTCTCTGTTGAGCTGGGGTATGTGGGGAGAAAAAGAAGAGTGGAGTCGGAGTGATACCCAGGGGCACCCAGAGTGATACATGGGGGTAGTCTGGACATACCTCATCCTTGGGATCCTGTAGGAACGGCTATTTCTTCTCATCAGGATAGGACGCTGGGAGCAGGGCAGCCATGTGTGAGGGCCTGGGGAAAGGCCCCAGGTCTGCAGCATCCGTGTATGGGCCATCTGGGTTGTGGGGATGAGTAGGCTGCCCTCCAGCTCAGGATGCAGGAGGAAGGGGGGCCAGGCAGTAAGTGGTCCCTAGACATCTCACATGTGCCCTCCACATGTCATGCCAGCCAAGAACCTTCCAGAGCAATCTTGGTGCCCTCCACCCTTCCTCTGGAGCCCGCGCTGGCTCCTGTGGTTATGCTCATTGGCAGTTTACCTTCTTCATGGAGCAGTCACTGTGATGCTTTGCACAGTGATGAGGCATGTCCCCCAACACAGCCGCCGAGATGTCCTGGCCCCTTAGTGGCTGCCCACCCATGCACCTGCTCCCCAGGTAGCATGAGCTACTTAGGGATGAAGGCTGTTGCCTGGGAGGCTCTCGGGCCAATTCTTGCCTTAGAAATCTGTGCAAGACTTCCCTACATGCTCCTGGGAAGCTGCTCTGGAGAAGCTCTTCACAGTAACTGCTTGTTGGGATGCTTAAGCACATGGCTCTGGAGCCCCTGGAGTTCCCTGCAGTGGCCATGCAGGCTGTGTGGCCATCCCTGTCTGCCCAGGCAGAGGGGGACAACCAGAGAGATGCTCATATGTTACATCCCTGTCTTCCACCTTTCTGAGCCAACTGAGAAATGGATAGCAGACCTCAAGATTTTAGCTTTATTAGGATAAACGCAAGATTGAAGGGGGCAGGTGGAGGGCCAGTGGCATGGCCATGGTGGCTTCCCAGTAATTCCCACAAAAATTACACTCACCATCATTGTCCCCTCTGGCCAAGCTCAGGCCCCCCAGCCAGGGCAGGGGCTGACCATCTCAGAAGAGATCAGGGCGCCCAGAGCCCTGGGGCAGACAGGTCACCTGCAGGAGCCCTAACGGTGCTAAGCTGGGCGTATACCCCTCTTCCTCCCTTATTGGTGGTCAGTGACTCATTCTCCTTTGTGGGGGTGAGAGTGGAGGAGGCCAGCACCCACATGGAAACCAGAGGCAGGGGCCACAGCACCTGCCCCCACCCACCACAGGTGGCTCTCAGAGCTTCAGCCGGACTGTGGACCCATGGAGCTCCTCCTATCTACACAGCTTGGGCAATGCCAAAGGACCAAGGCCGAGTCTCCCTGAGGACTGCACTGAAGGAGGCGCCTGCCCCTCTGGATGGAACAGGGATTCCCTTCCCCTGGTGGGACTGACCATAAAGAAGCAGTTGGTAGGCAAGATCCGGGGCCTGTGCATGGCTGTGTGGTTGTGGTCCTCACTCTGGATCAGCCCCTATCAGCACAGGGCATCCTGAGTTTAGGTCAGTGACAGATCCGGATCGTGCTGGCTCCAGGCTAGGAAATAACAGGTCGGGCACTGCCGGAGGCCCCCAGAGGCTACAGCCAGAGGCCTGTCTCTGGGGGCATGGGAGCCATGTGGGAGTCACTGCCTGCAACTTGGAGCTCTCTGGAGCCATTCCCTCACCCTTTCAAGGTGGTGCCAGCCCTGGCCTCATGTGCGGGATGAGGGTGGCAGCATCTTGAGCTGTGGGTGAGTTTGGGTGAACGTGCAGATGGTACCTTGAGAGTGTTGCTGCCTTGGGTCCCTGGGTGGAGCCCTTTTGACCATCGCTGCTTCCTGTTTGGTTGGGTGGGGGTGGTTTTCCTTGTGATGCAAGCTTGCTTTTTGAAGCCCCTCTCCTAGTTTAAGACAGATGTGTGCTCAGCATCACTCTCAGGTGAACGGCTGGACGACAGCTCTGTCTCCCTGAGCTCCTGAGTGGGGAGGCTGCAACAGCCTGTGGGAGGGCTGAGGGCAGGGAGGGATATTGGGTCTGGGTCCCTGCTGGGACCCAGTGGAAGAGATGAGCATACCCTACCCCCAGTGGGGGTGACCAGGGAGCTTCTCAGACCCCTACAGGCACCCCAAGACTACAGAGGGAGATACATCCTGCTCCTGTGCACATCATGAGGCAGGGGTTGGCCAAGTCCTCCTGTCAAGGGCCAGAGAGTAAATATATTTGGCTTGGCAAAGCAGCCACAGCCAGTATGGAGAAAAAGGCATGGCTGCGTTCCAGTAAAGCTTCATTTACAAAAGCAGGTGATGCGCGACATGGGCCCACAGCCACATTTGGCTGGCCATGGGCTGGAGAGGCCTGTGCAGGTACTGTCTTCTCTGATGTTTCCTGTGATGCCTGAGTGGTGTCTGGGAGTGTTTGAGAGCGTCACATACCATGAGAACTTGGAAATGTAGTTTTCGGTTTTGTAAGTGAATGTTGTAAATTACTCACCGGGTGAAATTCAGTTTTCTCCTCCCAAATCTTGGCATAAAGTTATTCTCTGAAGATTCCCCACGCCACCTCAGGGCATTCATCCCTCCCCCAGCCCATGCTGAGACCTCCAGGGACTCAAGGGCCTCAGGGGAGGGGGAGTTCATGCTGAGACATAGCTGGCACCCACCCATGCCAATAGCCTGCCACCGACATGGGCCCCTGCTTCGTGGGCACAGGACTCCTGTCAATCAGGGCCTTGGCCTTGACCCCAAAGACCTCATTGTCCAGATCCCTGACTGACGGTGGCTGCCTCCCTGTCTTCCAGGTCCCCATCCTCATCCTGTGCCACAGAGTGGTCTGCAGCGGAGCTGTGGGCAACTACTCCGGAGGACTGGCCGTGAAGGAATGGCTTCTGGTCCACGAAGGCCACCAGGCGGGGAAGCCAGGCTTGGGAGGGAGCTCAGGTCTGGCAGGGGCCTGGCTCAAGAGAGCGGGGGCTACCTCGGGCTCCCTGCCTGCTGGCCGAAACTGAGTGTGTGCGGTAGGATGGATGTTTGAGCGACACACTCGTGTAACACTGCATCAGACATGGGGTGTGGAGGCACCATTATATTAAAGGAGGTGGCAGTGTCCTGGGAACAAGCGTGTCTGCCCCCTCTGTTTCCGTGTTTTCCAGCAAGATGAGTTCAGATGCCCGTGGTCCTGCACACATTTGTTTCCTTCTCTAAAGCTGTCCTTGCTCTATTTTTCGTGTCCATTAAAACAGGCCAAGTGAGCGGGGAAGGCCTGGCTCATGTTGGGGCCACAGCCCAGGATGGGACAGTCTGGCACCATCAGGCCACAGATGGCTGCCACAGCCACTGTCCAGAGCCAGCTAAGGCCTGTCCCAGGCCATCCGCACTAGAAAGCTGGCCCTGCCCCAGCACATCCCCACCATGCCTCCCTTCCTGGCTGTGTGCACAGCTGTGATGACATTTTCCACTCACAGTTCCTAGCATCCCACACTCAGGTCTCACTGAAGGAAACGGGAACAGGCCATGGAAGTCCATGCTTATAGAAGTTTTCTAGCTTTGTTTCCTACCTGCCAAAAAGGCTAATGCAAGATACATCCACTTATGGTCTGTATCCGGTGGGTAGAAAATAACCATTTGCCAAGATTTGGAAAGACAAAGAGCTCTCTGAACACGGGTTCGATGGAGCTTGCACCTCTCTGAGAGCTGAAGTCGAGTCTCACCCTCGCTCCATACTCACTGGCCTAGTGTGCTCTGGGTGCAGGTAGGAAGGGACACGGGCCTCTCATCTCAGGGGCTGCCCCAAAGGGGCCTCAGGGACTGTGGGCCTCTTAGGACCCCAGCACCCCAATGTCGATCCTGGAAGTCAAAGGTCACGACTGTAGTGGGCCAGCTCATGTCACTGATGGCAGCAGGGAGGGTTGTCAGCATGGGCGGTGCACTGCCATCTGATACTTCATTATGGTGTTGTCATGCTAGCAGTATAATTAACTATATCCAAAAGCCAGAGGGAAACCTGTAGCTCTGCATATGGAGAAATAAAACAGAGCATATGATGTATAGAGAAAATAAACCACACCCAGCTGTGCACTAGAGCACCGTGTTCTTAGTCAGCATTCCTTGCCACGGTGTGAACCACAGCAGGGAAGCTCATGCAGTTCTATACATAATCAAGGCCTGGATGAAAACGTGGCCTTAGTATGATCGGGACCTGCCTTGTATTTCATGTTGTCTTAATACCAACAAAGGAAAACTGATTTCAGACTTTTTTCTCTGATTTATGATTTATTATATCTCTTTCTGGCATCAGCCAAAATCTGGGTTTTTCCTATGACATGAAGTGATGTGACTCTTACCCCATTGTCTTAACTCTTGGTATTTTTGAAGCAGGGTAAGTCACCCAGCAAGTCACATAGAAACGTGCTGCTTTGTGGGACAGGCCCTGGGCCTCCTTGCTCCCGGCAGGCCTCAGGTGCCACACACCGTGTCACCATCAGGACTCACAGGATGTCTGGTTATTTTTGACGTTGCTGAAGGTGAGTGGGAATAGCTGGGTGCACTGTGCCCCAGAGGTGGTGCCCTGCGTCCCCCACAGATGATGCCTCTCCCCAGTGATGGCCGGTCACCAGGCATGGCTTTCTCCTCTGCATGAACAGAACAGAAGCTTCTGGCTCTCCAAGGCAGCAGCTTGGGGCCTGGTGGCCCGGGTGTGCGAGCCGCGAGTGCTTTCCAACAGAGGGCACCAGAGCCCTGTGGTGTGCTGTGGAGACCCTGGCACCACTATTCCTGCTGGAGGATGGATTTGAAGAAGGGTGGCTGGGTGGCACCCCGATGGCTCCATGTGCTCCCTGAGACCCTGCAGGCCGCCCTCTGCAGGGTCTCAGGGAGACCAGCAGGCACACACGCTGCAGGCAGGCTGCCTCCGCTGTTTGGGTCCCATGAAGGATGGGAGCCTGTCAGTGAGATCTCTAGGTTTCTAATCAGGCACGGGCTCTGAGGGAGGGTCTTGGGGCCACATGACTGCAGACAGTGAGGACCAAGCCCCCAGATCCAGGTCAGCACCTGGTGGCAGGAGACCCGCCCATCAAAGCCGTCCAAAGTGAGCCAGCAAATATGTGTGGCCTGGGAACACAGGTGGGCCTGTTTGGGCCATGCCCTTGGTGCAGTACAAAACCACATTCTGCTTGCTCTCTGAGGGTTTCCCCGGCCCTGGCAGAACAGGCTTGATAGATGCCCCGAGGTTCCCTCTGACAGCTGCAGCAGCAGGGCTCAAACCGGCGGGGCCATGTACCGCTCCAAGGACAAGCTCTGCTGAGGTGGACATGAAAAGCCAGCACGTGGGTCGTCTAGAGCCGCTCTGGCTCCAA
This sequence comes from Rhinopithecus roxellana, assembly GCF_007565055.1. Classification (NCBI taxonomy): domain Eukaryota; kingdom Metazoa; phylum Chordata; class Mammalia; order Primates; family Cercopithecidae; genus Rhinopithecus; species Rhinopithecus roxellana. The sequence goes on along the minus strand of NC_044567.1, from coordinate 12,161,837 downwards.
GCCCCAGCACTGCTCGTGAAAATACAGAGGGAGAGAGAAGGCACAAATAAATACAAAAATATTTTCCAAATAAAAAGAAATGTCGAAACAAGAAAGCTGTGTTCTTCGGCCTTAGCCCCAGGTCCCCCTCACCCTGTCGCGTTTCCCAGCACCCTGATGCTTTGAAGGCTGACATCGAGACCCGCCGTGGCGCAGCAGCCACTCAGACCGGCCGCACCGTGCTCACCTGTTTGCAGAGAGAATGAGAGAGTCAGAAGTAATATTTGTTTTTGCAGAACCACACTTGTAGCAAAAATAAGTTGCCTTTGGCCAGGCAGGAGACTAAGTTTTGTGAGGGCTTGTCCTCCCAGTCTCTCTTCCTGTTGGGAACAGAAGTGTCCAGTAAACCCACCCGCATTCCACATGTCCTGTGGCTGCCTCCAGTGGTGAGTCTGTAAGGCCAGAGAAGAGTAGCTATGACCTTGCAAATGCACACTTTAGGGTGTTGGCTGATGCGGAATCAGGAAGCCTGGAAGAGCTCTCGCATGAGGAATTGTAGAGCTTCTTATGGGCATGAATTTGCACTTCCAGATGTGAAGGTTGCAGGCACCAGGCATTGCAGAGGAAGTGGGCAAACTCACCTAATAGAGAACTTAATTGGGGTTTGTAATTCGTATACACTTCTTACCCAGCAGAAACAGCTTACTGAACACCCCACAGGTGGCTGGATAATGTGCTAGAAACTGAAACCATGTCTGCGACTTAAGCTTCTCTGGTGCACAGCGCCCCACATCCTTCTCCAGAATCCCTTTTGGAGGGGCCAAGCAAGTCCAATATAGAGATGTTTACACTGAAACCACCAGTTTTGTTTCTTAAATCGTTTGTAAACAGCAGGATTATCCTGGGACTTATTTCCTACAAAACTGTAAGATAAGGATAAAATCCCATCCACCTGAATTGCTGAGAAACCTAAGTGGTGGGGTGACCAACCGGAGCCCTGTGGAGTGGCAGACTCTGGGGAGTCAGTGAGACTCAGGGGGATCAGTGAGATTCTCGCAGCAATGTAAGCCATCCTCCTCATAGAAATGCGTTTCCAGATTTTGCTGTATCCCCTGACCTGCCCTACAGGGACAGAACAGCCCTGGGGTCCACGTCCCCTCCCTGTCTCATCTGCCACTTGCCCACCTTGGCTGTCCATGCACCCATAGCTGTGACCATGGGCAGTGGTGCCAGCTTGGACTTCACCTCGTTGGAGCGGGCAGGATGTCACTCTGAGCTGATGTGAGATTGTTCATGTTGCTGCAGATTTTCGTGCTATTTGGGCTTCTAACAGCACAGAGGAGGATTCTGAAGTGAGAGATAAATTGGCTTCACGTAGGAGCAAGGGGGAAAGTGTTTTATTTTACTAAGAAGATTTTACTGGAAGACCAGTCCCTAAACGGCCTTTGCTTCGGCCACAGCTGCTGGGATGCCCTCGGACCTCACCTGCCTTGTCTGCATGTCTTCTTGTTGCCGTCAGGGCAGTGGTGTCCCCGGAAACATTCCAGGGCTCTTGGGTGGGAGATTTAAATTTTTTGGCTTCCCTCAGACCTCAGACCATGTGGGGTTTTTAGCTTGCTTGCTTGCTTGCTTTCTTGTTCATGGGCGTTTGATTAAAAGTTTGTGTTTAAAGAGCTAAGCTTCCCATCGGTTTTACTTATCAGTTTGAAAGACATTGAGATTTAAACACGGCTCTGCCCAAAACCTCTGCCAATCAACCCCATCTGTCTGTCTGTCTGAAGGGACGGGAAGGTGGAGAAACTGCAGGTACTGACCTGTCTTTAAGCCACTGAGGGCAGCCGTCCAGCGTCCTCGGGACCCCAGATGGGAAACGTCTGGCCTCCATCACCCGGGTCAGCCCTGACAGGGATCTGTAATGGGGGCAGGGGTGGGGGTGGATGACAAAGTAGGAAGTGGATGTTGGGCAGCGAGGTGCGAATTGACGGCAGAGCCCAGCCCGACAGCTCCTTTGATTGATGAAAGGACATTGTTAACAAGCCTTTAAAGTTTCTCATTAATGTTTTTTTTTTTCATTGAAAAAAAGCCACCAGAAAAAAATTCCACATGGACAGTAAATAAGATCGATCCTGTACAGTATGGTATCAATGTTGGGAGCCTTTAGGAAAAAATTATCCACCCTCCTGTTAAAGACTTCTATTTGAGCTGCCATTTTCCAGGCTGTTGAGAGTCCCTGGCAGTGTGGGGACCTGGGCAGTGAGGCACGTTCCGCAGATGTGATGTGGTCAGCCTCACAGATAATGTTTCTCCCATGGCCTGAGGATGCAGATCAGAGCCCCTGAGCTTTGGTTGTCATGGACTCTGATGCAGTGTGGGGAGGAAGGGTGGAGAAGGATCTCATGGATCTGCTGCCATGGAGAAGCTGGAGTTCTTCTCAGCTCTGAGTGAGTCCCAAGGAGTGCGTCTGAGCGGAGTGCACCTGGTGCCCATGGTTCTCAGCAGAGATGCTCAAGCCCTAGGGCAAGGGGGCCGTCTCTTCTTGTTTCTACCCGGGGGCTGAGCCAGCCCCCCCATTATACACACAGCACCACACACGTGTACACCCAATAGTTCTTTCCAAGTCTTGAGTTACATGGCACTGCTGTTTGGACCCCGAACACCAGCGGAACATGTGCTTCCAGGTTGATTTGTTGACTCACATTAAGAAAATCCAGCTGGAGAAAGTATCAGGGTCCTAACGTTAAACAACATGTGATATTGTGCAAAAAAGATTGCTTTTGTGTGTTGTGATTGCCATGGCTATGAGGAGAAGTGGATGTGAGACTTGGCCGGTGATGAGGAAGCATGTGTGGAGCATGGAATCAGGTCCTGAGAAAGCAGGCGGTCCTCAAAGATGGCAGAATTGGCCCTGGGTCCCCTGCCCAAAGGCCACTCCACCCTAGGGACCTGGCATCTCTGTTTCCAGACCGGGGTGCATCTTGACCGGTAGTGGTACAACAAAGAGGGCATAAGGCACCTGAGGGGAAATTAAAGTTGGAGGGAGGGGAGTTGGGGCACCTGTGGCGGAAAAGATAAAAAAGCACTACCAAGAAGTGTTCCTGGATCATTCCCAGAATAATGTGCCTTCCCATCAAACCCTGCACTGCTACCGGAGACCCTTAATACCCTGGTTCGGACCCTGCATAATTCTCATGCACACTAGTGGTTCCACAAACCTGCAGAAGACCCCTGAGTGGAAGTTAAGGTGCAGGGAGTAGAGGCGACTGAGAGATAGGGAAAAAAAAATGTGCTGCTGATAGGCGGGGCCTGTGTCACCCACGTATGGAAGTGCCTTACAATCAGCACCTGCACTGTGCTCCGGGGACTCTGGTGTCCATGTTTCGAATACAGGGTGCATTTTGGGTTCACGAGGGGTATCCCAAAGTGGGCCCTGTGTTAGGTCCCAGGGACCCTAGCTTCCTTGGTTCGAACCCAGGGTGTGTCTTGGGCATACTAGTGGTACCCCAAATTGAACTGAAGACCCCTGAGGGGAAGTTAAGTTTAGAGGGATGAGAAATGGGGCACTGTGTCAGATAAAAGCCAAAAACACTGGTGAGAAGCATTCCTGCATTCCCCAGGGATGAAACTGCATTCCCATCAGCCCCTGCACTGGGTCCCAGGGACCTGGCTTCCCTGTTTCCACACCAGGGTGCGTCTCTGGCCTGATAGTGGTATGACAAAGAGGGCATAAGGGCCCTGAGGGGAAAGTAAATTTGAGGGAGGGGAGATTGTGCACCTGTGGCAGAAAAGATAAAAAACGCACTACCGAGAAGCGTTCTTGGGTCATCCCTGGGGAATGTGCCTTCCCATCAGCCCCTTTGCAGCTACCCGGAGACCCTTATGTCCCTGGTGCAGACCATGGGTGGTTCTCGTGCCCACTACGGGTATCACAAACCTGGCAGAAGGCCCCTGAGTGGATAGTAAGGTGCAGGGAGAAGAGGCAACTGAGAGAGAGAAAGAAAACCTTGCTGCTGAGAACCCAGGCCTGTGTCCCCCACGTATGAAAGTGCCTTACACTCAGCCCCTGCGCTGTGCCCTGGGGACTCTTGCATCCCTGATTCGAATGCAGCGTGTGCCTCGGGTTTGCTGGGGTACCCCAAAGTGGGCAAAAGGTGGGGCACCAGTGGCAGAAAAAAAAGAAAGAAAATTGCAAAACTGAGAAATATTCCCATGTCCACCACGGATGAAAGTACATGCCCATCAGTCTGTGCACTGGGCCCCGGGGACCCTGGCATCCATGATTCAATACCAGGGTGCATCTCGGGCCCACAAGGGATACTCTACAATGGAAAAAAAGACCCTGAGGGAAAGGTGAGTTTAGAAGGAGGACATATGTGGCTCCTGTGGAAGAAAAAGGAAAAAATGGCGTCAGCGAGAAGCATTCCTGGGATCCCTGGGAACGAAAATTACTTCCTATCAGTCCCAGCGCTGGTCCACGGGTACACTGGGGTACCTGGTTCAAACCCAGGGTGACTTTTGAGCCCGTTAGGGGTACCACAAACAGGGACAGAGGCTCCTGAGGTGATAGTAAGGTTGGAGTGAGGGGAGGTTTGACACATGTGGCAGAAAAAAAATGTGCCATGGAAAAGTGTTCCTGGGTCTCCACGGATGAAAGTGCCATCCCATGAGACCCTGCGCTGGTACCTGGAGACCCTGGCACCCATGGTTCAAACTTAGGGTGTGTCCCGGGACAGGTAGGGGTACCAGAAATCGGAGAGAAGGCCCCTGATTGGATGACAAGGTTTGAGGGAGGGATGGTGAGGCACCTGTTGGAGAAAAAGAAAAAAACCCTCTGCCAAGAAGTGGAGCATGGGTCATTACATAGGAAAATGTCTTCCCATCAGCCCCTGCACTTGGCCACAGGGAAACTGCGGTCCCTGGTTCGAATGCAGAGTTCATCTCTGGAATGCAAAGTGTACCCCAAAGTGAGCAGAAATTCCCTGAGTGGAAGGAAAGTAGTGAGGGAGGTGAGGTGGTGCACCTGTGGCAGAAAAAAGTAATCGTGATGCCAAGAAGCCATGCTGGGTCCCCCACGGACATACATCTCTTCACATCAGCCCCGGCACTGGGCCCCAGGAACACTGGAGTTCCTTGTTCAAACCAAGGCTGCATTTCAGACATGCTAGTGGTCCCCAAAAGTGGGACAAAGGCATCTGAGGGGAAGGTAAGGTTTGAGGGCGGGAGGTGTGTTACCAGTGGAATAAAAATAAAAAAGTGCCACTGAGAAGCATTCCTTGTCCCCCACGGAAGAAAGTGCCTTCCCTTCAGCGCCTGAGGTGGGCCCTGTGGACAGTGGTCTTACCGCTTCGAACTCAGGATGCATCTTGGGGCACCCTGGGGCACCCAAAATCAGGCAAAAGGCACATGAGGGGATGGTAACCTTCGAGGGAGGGGAGCCAGGGCACTGGTGCCACCAAATAAGGAAAGAAAGAGCGCACCCCTGAGAAGTGTTCCTGGGTCCCACACAGAAAACAGTGCCTTCCCTCAAGGCCCTGCGCTAGGCCCCAGAGACCCTGGTGTCTCGGCCCATTAGTGGTTCCCCAAATCGGACAGAAGACCCCTGAGGGGAAGGTAAGGTTTGAGGGAGGGGATGTGGGGCACCTGTTTTGGAAAATAACCAAAAACACACTGGTGAGAAGCGTTCCTGCATCCCCTAGGGACAAAACTGCCCTCCCATCAGTCCCTCCGCTGGGTCCCAGGGACCTGTCATTGCTGTTTTCAGACCATCGTGTGTCTTGGGCCCAGTAGTGGTATGACAAAGAGGGCATGAGGGCCCTGAGGGGAAAGTAAGGTTTGAGAGAGTGGAGTTGTAGCACCTGTGGCAGAAAAGATAAAAAACGCACTACTGAGAAGCGTTCCTGGGTCATCCCTGGAAGAATGTGCCTTCCCATCAGCCCCTGTGGTGCAACCAGTAAACCCTTATGTTCCTGGTTTGGACCCTGGGTGTTTCTCGTACCTACTGGGGTACCACAAACCTGGCAGAAAGCTCCTGAGTGGAAGGTAAGGTGCAGGGAGAAGAGGCAACCGAGGGACAGAAAAAAATATGCCCCGCTGAGAAGAGGGGCATGTGTCCCCCACGTGTGAAAGTGCCTTACAATCAGCCCCTGAGCTTTGCCCCAGGGACACTGCCATTCCTGGTTCGAATACAGGGTGCCTCTTGGGTTCACTAGGGGTACCCAAAGTGGGTAAAAGGCCCTGAGGTAAAGGTAAATTGTAAGTGAGAGGAGGTTGGACACTGGTGGCAGAAAATAAAGAAAGAAAATCGCACCACCAAGAAGCCTTCCTGGGTCTTCACTGATGAAAGTGCCTTCCCTTGATCCTCTGTGCTGGTACCTGAACACCCTGGCATCCCTCGTTCAAACCCAGGGTGTGTCCTGGGCCAGGTAGGGGTACCACAAATCAGAGAGATGACCCCTGATTGGAAGATAGGGTTTGAGGGAGGGATGGTGAGGCACCAGTTGGAGAAAAAAATACCCCACCATCGAGAAGCAGGGTGTGTGTTGCCATGGACTGAAATGCCTTCCCATCAGCCCCTGTGCTGGACCACGGGGACCTTGTGGTTCCTGGTTTGAATGTAGGTGCATCTTGGGAACGTGAATGTACTCCAAAGTGAGCAGAAGTCCCCTGAGGGGAAAGTAAATGGTGAGGAAGGTGAGGTGGTGCACCTGTAGCAGAAAAAATTAATTCAATGCTGAGACGCTATACTGGTCCCCCATGGACAAAAGTGCCTTCCTGTTTGCCCTGGCCCTGGGGCCCAGGATCACTGGAGTCCCTGGATCAAACATAGACTGCGTTTTGGACCCGCTAGTCATACCCGAAAGTGGGATGAAGGCCCGTGAAGGGAAAGAAAGGTTTGAGGGCAGGGTGGTGGGTTACCTGTGGAATAAAAAATAAAAAAAGCACTGCCGAGAAGCATTCCTTGTCACCCATGGAAGAGAGTGCCTTCCCATTAGCATTTCTGGTGGGACCCGGGGATCGTGGCCTTCCTTGTTCGAGCCCAGGGTGCATCTTGGGCCTACATGGGGTACCCCAAAGCAGGCAGAAGGCACCTGAGGGGATGGTTACTTTCGAGGGAGGGGAGCTGGGGCACTGGAGGCACCAAATAAGAAAAATGCAACACACCGCTGAGAAGCGTTCCTGGGTTCCACACTGAAAACAGTGCCTTCCTATAAGGACCTGCAGCTAGGCCCCAGGAAGCCTGGCATCCCTCATTCGAACCCAGGGTGCATCTCGAGCCCACTAGTGGTACCCCAAAGTGAACAGAAGACCCCTGAGGTGAAGGTAAGGTTTGAGGGAGGGGATGTGGAGCACCTGTGTTGGAAATAAAACATAAACATACTAGTGAGAAATCCTCCTGTGTCCCGCAGGGACGAAACTGCTTTCCATCAGCCCTTGCACTGGTCCCAGGGACTTGGCATCCCTGTTTCCAGACCAGGGTGCTTCTCGGTCCTGGTAGTGGTACGCCAAAGCAGACAGAAGGACCCTGAGGGGAAAGTAAGTTTTGAGGGAGGGGAGGTGGGGCACCTGTGGCAGAAAAAATAAAAAACACACTACTGAGAGGAATTTCTGCATCATCCCTGGACTAATGTGCCTTCTCATCAGTCCCTGCACTTCTACCTGGATAACCTTACATCCCTGGTTCAGACAATGGGTGATTCTCATGTCCACTAAGCATACCACAAACCTGGCAGATGGCCCCTGAGTGAAAGGTAAGGTGTGAGGGCAGGGAGATGGGGCAACTGAAGGAGAGAAAAAAAAAACGTGCCACTGAAGAGCAGGGCCTGTGTCCCCCACATATGAAAGAGCCTTACAATCAGGCCCTGCTCTGTGCCCCGAGGACTCTGGCGTTCCTGGTTCAAATACAGGTTTTGTCTCAGGCCTGCAAGGGATACCGCAAAGAGGGCCAGAGGCCCTTGAGGGGAAAGTAAGGTTTGAGGAAGAGGAGTTGGGGCCCATGTGGCAGAAAAGATAAAGTGCAGCCCTGAAATGTTCCTGGGTCTCCAAGTATGAAAGTGCCTTCCCATGAGCCTCTGTGCTGGTACCCTGAGACCTTGGCATCCCTGGTTCTAACCCAGGGTGTGTCTCAGGCCTGCTAGGGGTACCACAAATTGGGCAGAATGCTCCTGATTGGAAGATAAAGTTGAGGGAGGGAAGGTGAGGAACCTGTGGGAGAAAAAAAAACTTGCCTATGAGAAGCGGGGACTGGGTCACCAGGGGAGAAAGTGCCTTCTTCCCAGCCCCATCGCTGGGCCACGGGGACCCTGGCATGCCTGGATCAACACCTGGGTGCATCTTGTTTCTGCTGAAGGTACCTCAAAGCGGGTAGAAGGACCCTGAGGGGAAGGTTAATAGTGAGGGATGGAAGGTGGTGAACCAGTGGCAGAGAAAAAAAATCGCACTTCTGAGAACCTTTTTGTTTGGACGAACAGAGGCAGGATGGCGCACTTCCGGGTTCTTCATCACCAACTTTTCCCGTGCGCGCGAAAATGCAGCCGGCGACCCGGGATGGTGCAGACCAACCGGGCATGTGCCAGGTGATGTCAATCCGAAGAGACTAAGATTTACCTGGTCGCACCTGCGGAATGCCCCCCAACACGCCCGTGCCCCGCCTATTGCCCTCCCACTCCTAGAAAAGCCGCTCCCGGCCAGCGCCCCGTGTGGACTTCCCAGCCCCCAGTAGGGACTGCAGGAACTCCGTCCAAGAGCTCACCGGGGGACTCTCTTGGCCTCCTTTGCCAGAGGCCGACAGACCTCTCCCTACCCACCTTCTTCCCCTGAAGCTATGTGACCAAAAATAAATTTGAAGTTTTGCTCCTACCCTTGCCTACTCACTGGTTCTTTTGTGCCTGCTCTGGTGGTCTTTAGAAAAAACAAATCAGGTGGTGCCGAACCCGGGAGGAGACCCCTCCTCAGGGCCCCCAGGGTCCGGGGAGCCTCCTCCTCCTTCCACGCCGTGGACGGACCGGGACCTGAGACCCGCTTCCCTCACTCTCACGGCCTCTCTGGGGTAAGTGCCCTTGTCTTCTCTTTACCTCCCTCGGCCAAAAATCCTGTGCAGGTCCGAGGCCGACTTTTGAGCCACCAAGTGGGTCGGGAGACCCGTTCAGGACAGAGACATCCACCTGAAGGTAATCTCCACTTTGGCTCCATGAGCCTCCAGTCTGTCTCTGCTGGTTCCAAAGGACGCTTTGAAGCCAGGCAGAGATCCACTTCCATTTCCATTGTGTCCATTGTGTAAGTAAAGAGGAAACAAATGGGAAACCCCCAGTCCAAATTTCCAAAGACCACCCACTTAGGGTGCCTCCTAGCCAATTTAAAAACCTTACAGCTTGAACAAGACCTTAGCAGGAAGCGGTTAATTTTCCTTTCCACTGTGGCGTGATCGATCTCAGCAATTTCTGCCAGTGGCTAGGCAAGTGGTCTGAAATTAATTACATACAAGGCTTTTGGGCCTTACGCTCTCGTCCTGATCTGCCCTATACTCCTCCTTCTCTCCCCACTCTCTCCACCCCCTCACTCCTGCCCCACACCCTCCTACAGTGTTAGCACCTTTGCGAGAGGTAGCTGGGGCGGAGGGGCTGGTCAGAGTACATGTCCCTTTTTCACTGGCCGATCTTTCCAAAATTGAGAAGCGTTTAGGTGATTTCTCAGCTAATCCTACCATATACATAAAGGAATTTAGATACCTTTGTCAGGCCTATGACTTAATTTGGCATGACCTCCAGGTTATCCTAACCTCCACCCTAAACCCTGAGGAGCAAGAGCGCATCCTAGTGGCTGCCAGGCAGCATGCCAACCAACTACATTTAACTGACGCCACCATTCCACGAGGGGAGGAAGCAGTCCCCTCGGCAGACCCAGGCTGGGACTACTAAGCAGGCCAGCCTGGGCACTGTAGGCGAGACATAATGGTCCAGTGTTTGTTGGCTGGTATGCAAGCAGCCTCAAACAAAACTGTAAATTTTAACAAATTAAAAGAAATTATTCAAAATCTGGAAGAAAATCCAGCCGCATTCTTAAATAGGCTGACTGAGGTTCTAACCCAATATACCCGGTTAGATCCGGCATCCCCCACAGGGGCCACCATTTTGGCGTCTTATTTCATTTCTCAATCAGCTCCTGACATTCGTAAAAACTTCAAAAGGTAGAGGATGGTCCTCAGGCACCAATACAAGACCTAGTTAAATTAGCCTTTAAGGTCTATAACTCCAGAGAGGAGGCGGCTGAGGCACAGCTCCTAGCAGTGGCTTTACAGCCTAGTTGTAACCCCAGACCAGAGAGCACACACCCCGCAGACTCCAAGGCTACAAAAGGAGTCTGCTATAAGTGCGGCAAGGCAGGACACTATGCCAACAGGTGTCCGCAAGGTCCCCGAGCCCCAACGCAGCCTTGCTATAAGTGCAAGGCATCAGGACATTGGGCCAGTGAATGTCCTGACCCTCGTCCACCAGCAACCCCCTGCCCTGCTTGCCAGCAGGGAGGACACTGGAAGTCTGATTGCCCCACCCTGAGAACAGGTGCCGCATCTCCACGTGACCCCCTTTCCCAGGATCCTGGGAACTCCTTCCAGTTCCTACATCTGGACGACGACAACTGAAGGTGCCGAGACTCAGGGACCCCCATCACTCTCGCTGAGCCGCGGGTAACTCTCCTGGTAGCGGGTAAGACAATTAATTTTTTAATCAACAGCGAGGATACCTATTCTATTTTGCCGTCCTTCTCTGGACCTAGCCTTCCATCCAATATCTCTCTAGTAGGAGTAAGCGGAAAGCCATCTACTCAACAAAAACTCCACTCCTTAATTGCTGCCTGGCCAACAACTACTTTGCGCACTCGTTCCTCATTCCCAACTAAAAAGGGCCCCTACCGAAAGCAATCAGTGGAAATCAGTTCAACTTTCCCCCACTCGCCTCAAACTTACTAAATTTTCTTAACTATCTCATACTCCCCAGCCTTGCCAGGACCATCCTTCTGGGTTTTGCCTATATTCCAACAAATGCTTCCATTCCTCATTCCTACACTAATACTATGCCTTATTTTATGTTTTGTCCCCATTTTGATCAAATTTCTCCATGCCAAGATTCCTTACGTCCAAATGCCAACCATAGGCCCCAACCTTAACGACGCCCCTTAACAGCAGGAAGTAGCCAGACAGACCACGGCGCCCCTTATCACTATTATCAATAAAAGGTTGGACTGTTTGGACGAACGGAGGCAAGATGGCGCTTTTCCGGGTTCTTCATCACCAACTTTTCCCGTGCGCGTGAAAATGCAGCCGGCGACCTGGGACGGTGCAGAACAACCGGGCATGCACCAGGTGACGTCAATCTGAAGAGACTAAGATTTACCTGGTCGCACCTGCGGAACGCCCCCCGACATGCCCGTGCCCCGCCTATTGCCCTCTCACTCCTAGAAAAGCCGCTCCCGGCCAGCGCCCCGTGCAGACTTCCCAGCCCCCAGTCGGGACTGCAGGAACTCCGTCCGAGAGCTCACCGGGGGACTCTCTTGGCCTCCTTTGCCAGAGGCCAACAGACCTCTCCCTACTCACCTTCTTCCCCTGAAGCTAGGTGACCAAAAATAAATTTGCAGTTTTGCTCCTACCCTTGCCTACTCGCTGGTTCTTTTGTGCCCGCTCTGGTGGTCTTTAGAAAAAACAAATCACTTTTCTTGGTACCCCACTGGCGAAAGTATCTTCCCATTAGCCCCAGCGCTGGGTGACGAGAACCCTAGGATCCATGGTTCAAACCCACGTTGCCTTTCAAGCCTGCTACAGGTACCACAAAGAGGGCCAGTGGCTCCTGAGGGGAACGTAAGGTGTGAGTGACGGGAGGCGGGGCACATGTGACACAACCAAAAAAAAACAAAAAACAAAAAACGCACCACCAGGAAGCATTCCTGGACTCCCACGGACGAAAGTGCCTTCCCAGCAGCCCATGGTCTGGGCCCTGAAGACCCTGGTGTCCCTGATTCAAATCTTGGGTGCATTTGGGTCCCACTAGGTGTACCCAAAAGAGGGAAGAAGGCCCCTGAATGGATGGTAAGGTATAAGGGCGGAGAGGTGGGATACCTGTGGTATAAAACAAAACAAAACACAAAAAGTGCCTCCAAGAAGTGTGCAATATTCCTCACTGAAGATAGTGCCTTCCTGTCAGAGCCTGCTCTGTGCCCCGGGTACCGTGGCCTCCCCAGTTTGAAACCAGGGTGCATCTCAGGCCCACTGGGGGTACCACAAATCAGGCAGAAGGCAACTGAGGGGAAGGTAAGGTTCGAGGGAAGAGCTGGGCACTTGTGGCAGAAAAAATAAAAAAAAAAATCGCACCACTGAGAAGCGTTCCTGGGTCCCACTTGGAAAACCATGCCTTCCCATCATCCACTGCGCTAGGCCCCATGGATCCTGTTGTCCCTGGTTGGAAACCGGTGTGCATCCTGGGCCCAGTAGGGGTACCCCAAAGTGGACAGAAGGCCACAGAGGGACCAGATGTGGGGCTTCTGTGGCAGAAAAAAAGAAAAACACCATGTCAGGGAGAAGTGTTCTTGGGCTCCTCAAGGAGGAAGGTGCCTTCCCATCAGCCACAGCACTGGGTCGCTGGAACCCTGGGAACCCTGGTTTGAACACAGGTTGCCTTTTGGGCCCATTAGGGGTACCACAAAGAGGGCCAGAGGCTCCAGAGGGGATAGTAAGGTTTGAGTGATGGGGTTTGGGGCACATGTGGCAGGAAAAAAGAAAACGCACTACCAAGAAACGATCCTGGGTCTCCACAGACTAAAGTGCATATCTGTCAGCCTGTGGGCTGGTACCCAGATACCCTGGCATCCCTGGTTCAAACACAGTGTGTGTCTCAGGCCTGCTAGGTATTCCACACATCGGGCAGAGGGCCATGATTGGAAAATAAAGTTTGAGGGAGGGGAGGTGAGGCATCTGTGGGAGAAAAAAAAGCGCTCCCGTGAAGCGAGACCTGGGTCGCTCATGATTGAAAGTGTCTTCCCATTTGCCCCTGCACTGGGCCACGGGTACACAGGTATCATTGGTTCGCATTCAGGGTGCATCTCGGGAATGCTAAGGATACCCCAAAGCCCCTAATTGAAAGGAAAATAGTGAGGAAGTGGTGGTGGGCGCCTGTGGCATAAGAAAAAAATAGTGAGGACGAGAAGCTTCCTGGGACCCCATGGATGAAAGTATATTCCCATCGGCCCCTGTGTTGGGCCCTGGGGTCCCTGGCATCCCTGGTTCAAAACGAGGGAGAGTCTCAGGACCACTAGGGGTACTCCAAAGTAGACAGACAGGCCCCTGAGGGGAAGGTAATCTTTGAGGGAGGGAATGTGGGGCACATGTGACAGAAAAAGAAAAAAACACTGCCAAGAAGCTTCCCTGGGTCTCCTTGGATGAAAGTGCCTTTCCATCAGCCCCTGCGCTGGCCCTCAGGACCCTGGCGTCACTGATTAGAACCCAGGGTGCGTCTCAGACCCACTAGGGAAACCCTAAAAGGGCCAGAGTCCCCTGAGTGGAAAGTAAAGTTTGAGGGAGGGCGAGTGGGGCACGTGTTGCAGGAAAACTAAGTAAATAAAAATAATGTACCGGCAAGTTGGAGAAAGGTAAATAGTGAGGGAGGTGAGGTGGTGCACCTGTGGCAGAAAAAAAAAATCTCAATGCCAAGAAGCTATCCTAGGTCCCCCATGGATGAAAGTGCCTTCCCATCAGCCCCGGCGCTGGGCCCCAGGAACACTGGAGCCCCTGGTTCAAACACAGGCTGCATTTCTGACCCACTAGTGGCACCCAAAAGCGGGACGAGGACCGCTGAGGGGAAGGTAAGGTTTGAGGGCGGGGAGGTGGGTTACCTGTGGAACAAAAAAAGAAAAAGCACCACCGAGAAGTGTTCCTTGTCCACCACGGAAGAATGTGCCTTCCCGTCAGTGCCTTCGGTGGGTCCTGGGGATCGTGGCCTTCCCGGTTCAAACCCAGGGATCCTCTTGGGCTGATTTGGGGTACCCCAAAGCCAGCAGAAGACACCTTAGGGGATGGTAACTTTCAAGGGAGGGAAGCCAGGGCACTGGCGGCACCCAATAAGGAAAAAACAGCACACTGTTGAGAAGTGTTCCTGGGTTGCACACAGAAAACAGCCCTTTTCCATAAGTCCCTGTGCTAGGCCCCAGGGACCTTGACATCACTGGTTCGAACTGAGGGTGCTTCTCGGGCCCACTAGTGGTACCCCAAAACGGACAGAAGACCCCTGAGGGGAAGGTAATGTTTGAGGGAGGGCATGTGGGGCACCTGTGTCGGAAAAAAACCAAAAACACACTGGCGAGAAGTGTTCCTGGGTTCCCCAGGGATGAAACTGCATTTTCATCAGACCCTGCCCAGGTCCCAGTGACCTGGCATCCCTGTTTCCAGACCAGGGTACGTCTCGGGCCTGGTAGTGGCATGACAAAGAGGGCATAAGGACCCTGAGGGGAAAGTAAGGTTTGAGGGAGGGGTGTTGTGGCACCTGTGGCAGAAAAGATAAAAAATGCACTACCAAAAAGTATTCCTGGGTCATCCCCGGACGAATGTGCCTTCCCAACAGCCCCTGCACTTCTACCCGGAGACCCTTATGTCCCTGATTCGGACCCTGGGTATTTCTCGAGACCACTAGGGGTACCAAAAACCTGGCAGTAAGCCACTGAGTGCAAGTTAAGCTGTGAGGGCAGGGAGATGAGGCAACTGAGGTAGAGAAAGAAAAAATGAACCACTGAGAAGAGAGGCCTGTGTCCCCCACGTATCAAAGTGCCTTACAATCAGCCCCTGTGCTCGGCCCCAGGGACTCTTGTATCCCTGGTTTGAATACAGGATGCATCCTGGGTTTGCTAGGGGTATTCCAAATTGGGCAAAAGGCCCCTGAGAGAAAGGTAAACTCTGAGGGAGGTGAGGTGGGGTACCTGGGGCAGAAAAAATAATGCACCACTGAGATGCTTTCCTGGGTTCACCACTTACAAAAGAGCCTTCCCATCAGTTCGTTCGCTGGCCCCCAGGGACCCTGGTGTCCATGGTGCGAAACCAGGGTTCGTCTTTAGCCCACTGGGGTACTAAAAAGTGGACGGAAGGCCCCTGACGGAAAGGTAAGGTTTGAAGGAGGGGATGTGGGTCACATGTGTTGGAAAAAGAAAACAAAAACACACAGACGAAAAGCGTTCCTGGGTCCCCCACGGATGAAACTACCTTCCCGTCATCCCTTGCATTGGGCCCCGGGGCACCTGGCATCCCTCGTTCAAATACAGGGGGCATCTTGGACTTGATAAGGGTACCCCAAAGTGGGCAGAAGTCTCCTGAGCAGAAGGTAAACTGTGAGGGATGGGGATGGGGGCACCTGTGTGAGAAAAGAAAAGACAAAAGACGTGCTGGCGAGAAGTTTTCCTGAGTCCCCGAGGGACGAAACTGCCTTCCCATCAGCCCCTGCACTGGTACCCAGACACTCTGATGTCCCTGTTTTGAACACAGGGTGCGTTTCAGGCCCGCTAAGTGTACCACACATCAGGCAGAAGGCCCCGACTGGAAAATAAGATTTGAAGGAGGTGAGGTGAGGCGCCTGTGGGAGAAAAAAAACGTGCAGCCTAGATGCGTGACCTGGGTCACAAAGTACGAAAGTGCCTTCCCATCCACCCTGGTGCTGGGCCAAGGGAACCCAGGTGTCTGTGGTTTGAATCCAGGGTGCATTTTGGGACCTATAAGACTACCCCAATGAGCACAGAAGTAACCTGAGGTGACTAAATAGTGAGGGAGGGGAGGAGGTGCACTTGTGGCAGCAAAAAAATCCCGCTGGCGAGAAGATTTCCTGGGTCCTTCATGGTAGGAAATGCCTTCCCGTCAGACTCTGTGCTCGGACTCGAGAACCCTGGGATCTGTGGTTCAAACCCAGGGTGCATTTTGGGCCCACAAGTGGTACCTATGAGCAGGAAGAAGCCCCTAAGGGGAAGGTAAGGTTTGAGGGTGAGGAGGTGGGTTACCTGTGGTATTACAAAAGAAAAAAAACATGCTGCCAGGAAACGTTCTTTGTTCCCCACAGAAGAAAGTGCCTTCCTGACAGCCCCTGTGCTGGGGCCCAGGGACCATGGCCTCCCTGGTTGAAAACTACAGTGAGTCTTCGGCTCACTGGGGGTACCCAAAAGCAGGCAGAAGGCACTTGCGGCAGAAAAAAAAATTAAAAACAAAGCACTGCTGAGAAGCATTCCTGGGTCCCACATGGACAACAGTGCCTTCCCACCAGCCATTGACCTAAGTCCCAGGTATGTTGATGTCCCTGGATTGAACCCAGGGTGTGTCTTGGGCCTGTTATGTGTGCCCCACAGCGGGCAGAAGACCTTTGATT
This sequence comes from Rhinopithecus roxellana, assembly GCF_007565055.1. Classification (NCBI taxonomy): domain Eukaryota; kingdom Metazoa; phylum Chordata; class Mammalia; order Primates; family Cercopithecidae; genus Rhinopithecus; species Rhinopithecus roxellana. The sequence goes on along the minus strand of NC_044567.1, from coordinate 12,145,482 downwards.
AGAAGATAAGGTTTGAGGGGAGGTGAGGCACCTGTGGCAGAAAGAGAAGAACAATGCGAGGCTGAGAAGCAGGACCTGGGATGCTCTTAGAAGAAAGTGTCTTCCCGTCAGCCTCTGCGCTGTGCCCCGGAGACCCAGGCATTCCGTTTCCAACCCAAGGTGTGTCTCTGGCCCGCTAGGGGTACCACAAAGAGGGCAGAAGGCCTCAGAGGGATAAATAAGGTTTGAGGGAGGGGAGGTGGGGAAACAGTGGCAGAGAGAAAAAGAAAACGCACTACAGAGGAGCGTTTCTGGGTCCCCCCCGCCAGACGAATGTCCCATCCCATCAGTCCCTGCGCTGCTACCTGGAGACCCTGAGGTCACCGGATCAAAACCAGGGTGTGTCTCAGGTCTGATAGTGCTACCACAAAGCGGTCAGAAGGCCCCTGAGAGGAAAACAATGTTTCAGGGAAGGGAGGTGAGGCAAGTGTAGGAGGAGAAAAAAAGTGCTGCTGAGAAGCGTGGCCTGTGTCACCCACATAGGAAACTGAATTCAAATCAGCCCCTGCCCAGGGACCCAGGGACTATGATTTCCCTGGTTGAAATACAGGGGGCGTCTTGGACTCGCTAGGGCTACCCCAAAGTGGGCAGAAGGCCCCTAAGGGGAAGGTAAAGGTGAGGGTGGGGAGGTGGGGCACCTGTGGCAGATAAAAAAAATAAAAGAAAATCGCACCACTGAGAAGCATTCCTGGGTCCATCACAGAAGAAAGTGCCTTTCCATCATTGCCTGCACTGGGCCTTGGGGACACTGTTGTCCCTGGTTTGAATGCTCGGGGCATCTCAGGCTCACTACAGGTACCCCAAAGTGGGCAGAAGGCCACTGAGGGGAAGGTAAATAGTGAGGGAGGGGAGGTGGTGCACCTGCTGAAGAACAAAAACATTGTGCCGCTGAGAAGCTTTCCTGGGTACCCCACGGACAAAAGTGCCTTCCCATCAGATGCTGAGCTGGTTCACGGGGACAACTGGGTTCCTGGTTCAAACCCAGTGTACAGTTCTGGCGTGCTAGGGGTACCCAAAAGCGGGAAGAAGACCCCTGAGGGGAAGGTAACGTTTGAGGGCAAGGAGGTGGGTTACCTGTGTTATAAAAAAGGAAAAAAATACTCGCTGCCAATAAGTGTTCCTTGCTACCCATGCAAGAATCTGGCTTCCTGTCAGCACCTGCACTGGGCCCTGGGGACCGTGGCCTCCCAGGCACAAAACCATGGTGCGACTCAGGCCCACTATGGGTGCCCCAAAGCAGGAAGAAGGCACCTAACGGGAAGGTAAGTTTTGAGGAAGGGGAGCTGGTGCACTTGTGACAGAAAAAATAAAAAATCACACTGCTTTGAAGCTTTCCTGGCTCCTACACGGACAACAGTGCCTTCCCGTCAGCCCCTGGCAGGGCCCCAGGGACCCAGGTATCCCTGGTTCAAACCCGGGTTGTGTCTTGGGACAACTAGGGGTACTCCAAAGCAGACAGAAAGACTCTGAGGGGAAGGTCAGGTTTGAAGGAGGGCATATGCGACTCCTGTGGCAGAAAAAGAAAAGAAAACACGCCAACAGGACGCGTTCCTGGGCTCCTCAGGGACAAAAGTGCCTTCCTGTCAGCCCCAGCACTGGGCCGCAAGTACCCTGGAATCCCTGGTTTGAACCCTTGTTGCCATTCGGGCCTGTTGGGGGTACCATAAAGAGGGCCGGAGGCTACTGAGGGGATAGTATGGTTGGAGTGAGGGGAGGTGGGGCACATGTGGCAGAAAAAAAGAAACGCGCCACCGAGAAGTATTCCTGGGTCTCCATAGATTAAAGTGCCTTCCCATGAGCCCCTGTGCTGGTACATGGAGACCCTGAAATCACTGGTTCGAACCCAGGGTGCGACCCAGGCCACGTAGGGGTACCACAAATCGGAGAAAATGCCCCTGATCGGAAGATAAGGTATGGGGGAGGGATGGTGAGGCACCTGTTAGATAAAAAAAAAAAAAAAAAAAAAAAAAAAAACGCACTACCGAGAAGTGGGGCATGGGTTGACACGGACCAAAATGCCTTCCCATCAGCCCCTGCACTGGGCCACAGGGACCCTGCGGTCTCTGGTTCTAAAGTAGGGTGCATCTTGGGAATGTGAAAGGTACCCCAAAGCGAGCAGAAGTCCCCTGAGGCGAAAGTAAATAGTGAGGGAGGTGAGGTGGTGCTCCTGTAGCAGAAAAAAATAATCGTGATGCCGAGAAGCTATCCTGGGCCCCCACGAACGAAAGTGCCTTCCAATCAACCCCGGCACTGGGTCCGGGAACACTGGAGTCCTTGGTCCAATCGCAGTCTGTGTTTCGGACCCACTAGTGGTCCCCAAAAGCAGGACAAAGGCCCCTGAGGGGAAGGTAAGGTTTGAGGGCAGGGAGGTAGCAGGAGGTAGGTTACCTGTGGGAATAAAAAAAAAAGCGCCGCCAAGATGTGATCCTTGCCCCCCACTGAAGAAAGTGCCTTCCTGTCAGCACCTGCAGGGGCTCTGGGGAACATGGACTTCCCAGTTCGAACCCAGGGTGTGTCTCAGGCCAATAGTGGTACCCCTAAGCGGACAGAAGACCCCTGAGGGGAAGGTATGGTTTGAGGGAGGGGATATGGGTCACCTGTGTCAGAAAAAATCCAAAAACACACTGGTGAGAAGCGTTCCTGGGTCCCCCAGGGGTGTAATTGCCTTCCCATCAGTCCCTGTGTTCGGTCCCAGGACCTAGTGTCCCTTTTTCCTGACCAGGGTGCATCTCGGGACCGGTAGTGGTACGACAAAGAGGGCATAAGGGCCCTGAGGAGAAAGTAAGATTTTGGGGAGGGGAGTTGGGGCACCTGTGGCATAAAACATAAAAAACGCACTACCGAGAAGTGTTTCTGGGTCATCTCTGTAGGAATATGCCTTCCCATCAGCCCCTGAGCTGCTGCCCAGAGATCCTTATGTCCCTGGTATGGACCATGGGTGTTTCTTGTGCCCACTAGTGGTAGCGCAAACCTGGCAGAAGGCCCATGCGTGGAAGGTAAGCTGTGAGGGCAGTTAGATGAGGCAAATGAGGGAGAGAAAAGAAAAAACACCCTGCTGAGGAACTGGGCCTGTGTCCCCCACATATGAAAGTGCCTTACAATCAGCTCTTGGCTGTGCCCCGGGGACTCTGTCATTCCTAGTTTGAATACAGGGTGCATCTTGGGTTGTAACCAAGGGTGAGTCTATGACCTGCTAGAGGTTAAACAAAGTGTGTAGAAGGGAAGGTGAGGTTTGAGGGGTGGTGATGTGGTCACCTGTGTTGGAAAAGAAAAAACATGATGAGGAGAAGTGTGCCATCAGCCCCTGCGTTGGTAACCATACAACCTGGCTTCCCTGGTTCAAACACAGTGTGTGCTTGGGCCTGCTAGGTGTACCACACATTGGGCAGAAGTCCCTGACTGGAAGATAAGGTTTGAGATAGGGGAGGTGAGGCACCTCTGGGAGAAAACACAACTCGCCACCGAGAAGAATGGCCTGGGTTGCCCACGGAAGAAAGTGTCTTCCCATCCACAACTGGGATGGGACACGGGTACCCAGGTGTCCCTTGTTCTAATCCAGAGTGCATCTCGGGACCACTAATGGTACCTCAATGAGGACAGAGAGAACCTAAGATGACTGAAAATAGTGAGGGAGGGGAGGAGGTTCACCTGTTGCAGAAACAATAACCCGCCACTGAGAAGTTTCCTGTGTTCTCCATGGAAGAAAGTGCCTTCCCATCAGTCCCTGCACTGTTTCTCAGGAACCCTGGGGTCTGTGGTTCGAACCCAGGGCGTGTTTTGGACCCACAAGTGGTATCCAAAAGCAGGAAAAGGGCCTAGAGGGAAAGGTAACTTTTGAGGGCCAGGTGATAGGTTACCTGTGGTGTAGAAAAAGAGAAAAAATATATGCGCCCCTGATAAGCTTTCCTTGTGCTCCACAGAAGAATGTGCCTTCCCGTCAGCGCCTGTGCTGGGCTCTGGGGACTGTGGCCTCCCTGGCTTGAAACTAGGGTGCATCTCAGGCCCACTATGGGTGCCCCCAAAGCAGGGAGAAGACACCTCAGGTGAAGGTAAGGTTTGAGGAAGGGAAGCTAGTGCACTTTTGGCAGAAAAAAATAAAGAAAAATCGCTCTCCTGAGAAGCGTTCCTGGGTCCCACATGGACAGCAGTGTCTTCCCATCAGCCATTGTGCCAACTCCCATGGAGGCTGGCGTCCCTGTATTGAACCCAGGGCGTGTCTTGGGCCCACTATGTGCACCCCAAAGCAGGCACAAGAAAACTGATTGGAAGATAAGGTTTGAGGGAAGGGAGGTGAGGCACCTGTGGCAGAAAAAAAAGAGAAAGGCGATGCCCAGAAGCAGGACCTGGGAGACCCTCGAAAGAAAGAATCTTCCCATCAGCCTCTGTGCTGGGCCGAAGGGACCCAGGCGTCCCTGTTTCCAACCCAGGGTGCATCTCGCGCCTGCTAGTGGTACCTCAAAGATGGCAGAATGTCTCAGAGGGATAAGTAAGCTTTGAAGGAGTAGGTGGGACACCAGTGGCAGAAAGAAAATAAAAACTCACTACCACGGAGTGTTTTAGGATACTCCCCGGATGAATGTTTCTTCCCATCTGCACCTGCGCTGCTACCCGGAGACCCTGAGGCCACTGGATCAAAACCATGGTGGGTGTCCAGCCCACTAGGGGTGCTGCAAAGCAGGCAGAAGGCCCCTGAGTGGAAAGTAAGGTTGGAGAGAATGGAGGTGAGGCAACTGTGGGAGAAAAAAAAAACTCACCGCTTTGGTACCGCAAAGGGGACAGAAAAGCCCTGAAGGAAAGGTAAGGTTAGGGAAGGGACGTGAGACGACTGTGGTAGTAAAAACAAAAACGTGCTGCTGAGAATCGGGACCTGTGTCCCCCACGTATGAAAGTGAATTCAAATCAACCCTGTCCAGAGATGCGGGGACCATGGTGTCCCTGGTTGAAATACAGGGGCTCACTAGGGGTACCCCCAACTGGACAGAAGGCCATTGAGGTGAAGGTAAACTGTAAGGATGGGGAAGTGGGGCACCTCTAGCAGAAAAAAAAAAGAAAATGGAGCCACCGAGACGTGTTTCTGGGTCCAACACGAACGAAAGTGCCTTCCCTTCAGTCCCTGCGCTGGGCCTCGGGGCCACTGGTGTCCCTGGATTGAATGCCTGGGGCATCTCGGGCCCACTACGGGTACCCCAAAGTGGGCAGAAGGCCCCTGAGGGGAAGGTAAATAGTGAGGGAGGGGAGGTGATGCACCTGTGGAAGAGTAAAAAACATCGTGACCGAGAAGCTTTCCTGGGTCCCCTATGGATAAAGTGCCTTCCCATCAGCCTCTGCGCTGTGACACAGGGTATGTGGGATCCCTGGTTGGAACCAAGAGTGCGTTTTGAGCCTGCTAGAGGTACCCAAAAGCGGGAAGAAGTCCCGTTAAGTTAAGGTAACGTTTGAGGACAGTAGGTGGGTTACCTGTGGTATTAAAAAAAAATGCGCTGCAGAGAAGCGTTCCTTGTCCTACACGTAAGAAAGTGAATTCCCGTCAGTGCCTGTGCTGCACCCTGGGGACAGTGGCCTCCCTGGTTTGAAACCAGAGTGTGTCTTGAGCCCACTAGGGGTACCCCAAAGCAGGCAAAAGGCACTCGAGGTGAAGCTAGGGGGAGCTGGGGCACTTGAGGCAGAAAAATGGAAATACCAGTGCACAGCTGAGAAGCGTTGCTGGGTCCCACACAGACAACAGCGCCTTCCCATTAGTCCCTGTGCCAAGCCCTGGGAACACTGGAGTCCCTGGTTAGAAACCAGGATGAGTAACGGGGCCAGTAGGGGTACCACAAATCCGGCAGAAGACCACAGACTGGAATATAAGATTTGAGCGAAGGGTGGTTGTGCAACTGTGGCAGAAAAAATAACCGCACCGCTGAGAAGCTTCCATGGGTTCCCCATGGACAAAAGTGCCTTCCCGTCAGCCCCTCTGCTGGGTCCAGTGTGTGTTTCAGACCCGCTAGTGGTACCCGAAAGTGGGAAGAAGGCCCTTGACGGCAAGGTAAGGTTTGAGGACAGGGAGGTGGGTTTCCTGTGGTATAAAAACAACAACAACAACAAAAAACGTGTCCCCAAGAAACCTTACTGCGTCCCCACGGATGAAACTGCCTTACCATCAGCCCCTGCGCTGTGTCCCAGGGACCGTGGCATCCCTCGATTGAACACTGCGTGGATATCTGTCCTGCTAGGGGTTCCCAAAAGGGAGTGGGCGTCCCCTGAGGGGAAGGTAAGGTTTGAAGGCGGGGAGGTCGGGCAGCAACGGCGTAAAAAAAACAAAACGCGCTGCCGAGAAGCGTTACTGGGTCCCCAAACGACGAAAGTGCCTTCCCATCAGCCCCTGCGCTGGGCCTTGAGGACCCCTGCTTCCCTGATTCGAACCAAGCATGTGTCTCGGTCCCCTAGGGATACCCCAAAGAGGACCAGAGGTCCCTGTGGGGATAGTAATGTTTGAAGGAGAGGTGGTGGGGCACATATGGCAGAAAAAGAAAATCGAGCTGCCGAGAAGCTTTCCTGGGTCACTCGCGGATGAAAGTGCCTTCCCATCAGCTCCTGCGCTGGGTCCCAGGGACCCGGGGATCCGTGGTTCAAGGCTAGGGTGTGTTTTAGGCCCACTAGGGGTACCAAAAGCGGGAAGAAGGCCCCTGAAGTTAAGGTAACGTTTGAGGGTGTGGAAGTGGGTTACCTGTGGTATTAAAAGAAAAAACGTGCCACCGAGTAGCATTCCATGTCCCTCATGGAAGAAAGTGCCTTCCTTTCAGTGCATGCACTGGTCCCCGGGGACCGTGGCCTCCCTAGTTGGAAACCAGAGTGCATCTCGGGCCCACTAGGGATACCCCAAAGCGGAGAGAAGGCCCCTGATGGGAAGGTAAGGTTTGAGGGAGGGGATGTAGGGCACGTGCTGGAAAAAGAAAACAAAAACGCACTGGAGATAAGGGTTCCTGTGTCCCCAACGGATGGATGTGCTTTTCCATCATCCCATGCGTTCGGCCCTGGGGACCCTGGCGTCCCTGTTTCCTACCCAGGGTTTGTCTCGGGCCTGCTAGGGGTAACACAAAGAGGGCAGAAGGCTCCCGAGGGAAAAGTTTTGAAGGTGGTGAGGTGCGGCATGTGTGGCAGAAAAAAAAAGACAAACACACTACCGAGAGGTGTTCCTCGGTCTCCTAGGGATGAATGTGCCTTCCCATCAGACCCTGTGCTGCTACCCAGAGACCCTGACGTCCCTGGTTCATACCCAGGGTGCGTCTCTGGCATGCTAGGGGTACCACAAAGTGGGCAGTAGGCCCCTGAGTGGAAAGTAAGGTTTGAGGGAAGGGAGGTGGGGCAACTGTTGGAGGAATTAAAAACGCTGAAGTGGGGTCTGCATCCCCCACGTAGGAAAGGGCCTTTCAGTCAGCCCCTGTGCTTTTCCCTGGGACACTGGCATCTGTGATTCGAATACAGGGTGCATCCTGGGCTCGCTAAGGGTACCCCAAAGTGAGCAGAAGGCCCCTGAAGGGAAGGTAAACTGAGACAGGTGAGGTGGGGAACACGTGGCAGATAAAAAAGTACTCGCCACCAAGAAGTGTTCCTGGGTCCCCTCGGGTGAAAGTGCATTCCCATGAGCCCTTGTGCTGGTATGCAGAGACCCTGGTATCCTTGGTTCAAACCCAGGATATGTCCCGGACCCGCTAGGGGTACCACAAATTGGGCAGAAGACCCCTGATTGGAATACAAGGTTTAAGGGTGTGGTGGTTGTGCACCTGTGTCAGAAAAAAATAATCGTGCCACCGAGGAGCTTCTCTGTGTCACCCACTGATGAAAGTGCTTCCTATCAGCCACACACTGGGCACTGGGGACCTGAGGTCCCTGGTTCGAACCCAGAGTGGGTTTCGGATCCGCTAGTGGTTACCCAAAAGCGGGAAGAAGGACCCTGATGGGAAAGTAAGGTTTGAGGGTAGGGCATAGGGTTACCTGTGGTATTAAAAAAAAAAAAAAACTTGTCTCCAAGAAGCGTTCCTGGGTCCCCATGGGCAAAAGTGCCTTCCCATGAGCCCCTCCGCTGGTATGAGTAGAAACTGGCATCCTTGTTTTGAACCCAGGGTGTGTCTCTGGCACCCTAAGGGTACCACAACTCAGGCCGAAGACCCCTGATTGGAATATTAGATTTGAGGGAGGAACGGTTGTGCACCTGTGGCAGAAAAAACAATCGAACCACTGAGAAGCTTCCCTGGGTCCCCGAAGGACAAAAGTGCCTTCCCATCAGCCCCTGCGGTGGGTCCCAGGGACCGGTTTTGGGCCCGCCAGTGATATCTGATAGTTGGAAGAATGCTCCCGAGAGGAAGGTAAGGTTTGAGAGATGGTAGATGAGGCACCTGTGGCAGGAAAAAAAAAAAAAAAGACAAACGCACCACCGAGAAGCATTCCTGGGTCCCCCACAGAGGAATGTATCTTCCTGTCAGAATCTGCGCTGCTACCCGGAGACGCTGATGTCCCTGGTTTGTACCCAGGGTGCGTCTTGGGCATGCTAGGGGTACCACAAAGTGGGTACCTAAGTGGAAAGTAAGTTTTGAGGGAAGGGAGGTGAGGCAACTGTCAGAGGAATAAAATACGTGCCTCTGAAGTGGGGTCTGCGTCCTCCATGTAGGGAAGTGCCTTTCAATCAGACCCTATGCTGTGCCCGAGGGACCCTGGCATCCTTGAATCGAATACAAGGTGTGTCTTGGGCTCTCTAGGGTAAACCAAAAGCTAGCAGAAGGTCCCTGACAGGAAAGTAAACTGTGAGACAGGAGAGGTGGGGAACATGTGGCAGAAAAAAGAAAAAACTCGCCGCCAAGAATTGTTCCTGGGTCCCCAAGGGCGAAAGTGTCTTCCCATGAGCCCCTGCGCTGGTATGAGGAGATCCTGGCATCCTTGGTTCGAACCCAGGGTGCGTCTCAGGCCTGCTAGTGGTACCACAAATCGGGCAGAGGACCACTGATTGGAATGTAAGGTTTGAGGGACGGGTGCTTGTGCACCTGTGGCAGTAAAAAATAACCACACTGTCAAGAAGCTTTCCTGGGTCCCCCACAGATGAAAGTGCCTTCCCATCAGCCCTTGCACTGGGTCGTGGGGACCTGTGGTCTCTGCTTTGAACCCAGGGTGGGTTTCAGACCTGCTAGTTGTACCTGAACGTAGGAAAAAGGCCCCTGAGGGGAAGGTAAGGTTTGAGGGCGGGGAGGTGGGTTACCTGTGGTATATATATAAAAAAACCTGCCCCAAGAAGGGTTACTGGGTCCCCACAGAAGAAACCTGCCTTCCTAACAGCTCCTGAGCTGTGCCCTGGGGACCCTGGCATCCCTGGTTCGAACACTGGGGGTGTCTCTGTCCTGCTAAGGGTTCCCAAATGTGGGCAGACATCAACTGAGGGGAAGGTAATGTCTGAGAGCAGGGAGTTGGGACAGCAATGGTATTAAAAAAAAGTGCGCCACCGAGAAGCGTTCCTGGTTCCCCACGGATGAAAATGCCTTTCCATCAGCCCCTGCGCTGCACCCTTAGGACCGTGGTGTCCCTGATTCGAACCCAGGGTGCGTCTCAGGCCCGCTATGGATACCACAAAGAGGGCCAGAGTCCCCTGAGTGGAAAGTAAAGTTTGAGGGAGGGGAGGTGGGGTATGTTTTTCAGAAAAAAAAAATACATAAAAATAACTTGCAGCCAAGAAACGTTCCAGGGTCTGCATGGACAAATGTGCCTTCCCTTGAGCCACTGCGCTGGTACCTGGGGACCCTGATGTCCCTGATTCAAACCAAGGGTGCATCTTGGGCCAGCTAGGGGTAGCAGAATTCGGAGAGAAATCCCCTGATTGGAACGTAAGTTTTGAGGGAGGGGAGGTGAGGCACCTTTGGGAGAAAAAGAAAAAAAAATGTGCGGACAAGAAGTGGGGCCTGGGTCACCCACGGACGAAAGTGCCTTCCCATCCGCCCCTGCGCTGGGCCGTGGGTGCCCAGGTATTCCTGATTCGTATCCAGGGTGCATCTCGGAAAGGCTAAGGGTACCCCAATGTGGACAGAAGTCACCTGAGGGGACAGTAAATAGTGAGGGAGGGGGGGTGGTGCAACTGCGGCAAAAAAAAAAAAAAAAAAGATCACGCCACTGAGAAGCGTTCCTGGGTCCACCACGGAAGAAAGTGCCTTGCCATCAGCCCCTCCGCTGGGCACCAGGGACGCTAGCTTCCATGGTTCAAAACCAGGGTGTGTCTCGGGCCCACTAGGAGTACCCCAAAGTGGGTAGAAGGCCCCTGAGAGGAAGGTAAGTTTTGAGGGAGGGAATGTGGGGCACCTGAGTCATAAAAGTAAAAACGCGTTGGTGAGAAGTGTTCTTGGGTCCCCCAGGGATGAAACTGCCTTCCCGTCAGTCCCTGTGCTGGGCCCTGATTACCCTGGCATTCCTGATTTGAAACCAGTGTGTGTCTCGGGCCTCCAGGGATACCCCAAAGAGGGACAGAGGCCCCTGAGGGGAAAGTAAGGATGGAGAGAGAGGAGATGGGGCCCATGTGGTAGAGAAAAAAAGCACCACCAAGAAGCGTTTCCTGGTCTCAACCGAAGAAAGTGCCTTTCCATGGGCCCCTGCGCTGGTACCTGGAGACCCTGGCATCCCTAGTTCGAACCCAAGGTGCATCTTAGGACTGCTAGGGGTACCACTATTCGGGCAGAAGGCCTCTGATTGGAAGATAATGATTCAGGGAGGGAATGTGAGGCACCTGTGGGAGAAAAAAAAAAAACAAAAACGCGCACTGAGAAGTAGGGCCTGGGTCACCCAGGGAAGAAAGTGCCTTCTCCTCAGCCCCAGCGCTGGGTCACAGGGACTCTGGCATCCCTGGTTCGAATCCAGGGTGCATCTCGGTTACGCTAAGGGTATCCAAAGTGGGCAGAAGGTCCCTGAGAAGGTTAATAGGGAGGGAAGGTGGTGCACCAGTGGCAGAGAAAAAAACAATCGCGCAGCCTAGCAGCTTTTCTGGGTAACCCATGCACAAAAGTGTCTTCCCATCAGCCCCAGCAATGTGGCACACGTACCCTGCAGTCCATGGTTCAAACCCAGGATGCCTTTTAGGCATGCTACAGGTACCACAAAGAGGGCCGGAGGCTCCTGAGGGGAACACAAGATTTGAATGATGGGAGGTGGGGCACATCTGGCAGAACAACAACAAAAAAATATATAGATGCACCACCAAGAAAAGTTCCTGGGCCCCCACAGACGAAGGTGCCTTCCCATCAGCCCATGGTCTTGGCCCCGAGGACCCTGCCATCCATGATTCAAACCCAGGGTGCATTTTGCACCTGCTAGGAGTATGCAAAAAGGGGAAGAAGGCCCCCGAATGGAAGGTAAGTTTTCAGGGCAGGGAGGTGGGTTACCTGCGGCATAGAAAAGAAGCACAGCTGAGAACCTTCCTTGTCCCGCACACAAGACAGTGCCTTCCCGTCAGAGCCTGCGCTGGACCCCGTGGACCATGGCCTCTCAGATTCGAAACTAGGGTGTGTCTTGGGCCCGCTGCGGGTACCACAAAGCAGACAGAAGGCACATGAGGGGAAGGTAAGTTTTGAGGGAGGGGAACTGGTGTACTTGTGGCAGAAAAAATAAAAAAAATCGCACTGCTGAGAAGCGTTCCTGGGTCCCACAGGGACAACAGTGCCTTCCCATCAGCCCCTGTGCTGGGGCCCAGGGACCTGGGCATCCCTGGTTCCAACCCAAGGTGCATCTCAGGACCACCAGGGGTATTCCAAAGTGGACAGAAGGCACCTGAGGGGAAGGTGAGGTTTGAAGGAGGTCATATGGGGCTCCTGTGGCTGAAAAAAAAAAACAAACGTGCTAGCAAGAAGCATTCCTGGGCACCCCAGGGATGAAAGTATCTTCCCATCAGCCCCAGTGTTGGGCAACAGGTACCTGGGGGTCCCGGGTTTGAATACAGGGTGCCTTTTGGGACTGCTAGGGGTAACACAAAGAGAGACGGAGGCTCCTGAGGGAAAAGTAAGGTTTGAGGGAAGGGAGAAGGGGGCACATGTGGCCAAGATGAAAAAAAAAAAAAAAAAAAAAAAAAAACACGCCACCAAAAAGTGTTCCTTGGTCTCCGCGGACGAAAGTGCCTTCCCATGAGCTCCTGCGCCTGTACCTGGAGAGCCTGGAGTCTCGGTCCCACTAGGGGTACTACAAAGCGGACAGAAGGCCCCTGAGGGGAAGGTAAGGTTTGAGGACGCAGATGTGGGACACATGTGATGGAGAAAGTAAACAAACATACACTGGTGAGAAGCGTTCCTGAGTCCCCCAGGGACGAAACTACATAACTATCAGCCCCTGAGCTGAGCCCCAGGGACTCTGGTATCCCTGTTTCCAAATTAGGGTGTGTCTCAGGCCTGCTAGAGATACCACAAGGAGGGCAGAAAGTCCCTGAGGTGAAAGTAAGTTTTGAGGGAGGGAAGGTGGGGCATCTGTGGCAGGAAGAAAAGAAAAAGAAAAACAATGCACTACTAAGAAGCATTCCTAGGTCCCCCCACAGATGAATGTGCCTTCCCCTCAGCCCCTGCGCTGTTACTCGAAGAACCTGACGTCCCTGGTTCGAATCCAGGTTGTGTCTCGGGACCGCTAGGGTTACCACAAAGCGGGCAGAAGACCTCTGAGTGGAAGGTAAGGCTTAAGGGAAGGGACGTGAGGCAACTGAGGTAGAAAAAATAAAAACGCGCCATTGAGAAGCAGGGCCTGAGTCCCCCACCTACAAAAGTGAATTCAAATCAGCCCCTGCACAGAGCCCTGGGAACCATAGTGTCCCTGGTTCAAACACAGGTGGCATCTTGGGCCCGCTTGGTGTACCCTATTGTGGGCAGAAGGCCCCTGAGGGGAAGGTAAACTGTGAGGGTGGGTAGGTGGGGCAACTGTGGCAGAAAAATAAAAGAAAATTGCGCCACAGAGAAGTGTTCCTGGGTACACCTAGGACTAAAGTGTCATCCCATCAGTCCCTGCGCTGGGCCTCAGAGAACCTGGCATCCCTGGTTCTAACCCCCGGGGCATTTTCATGTTATTAAAAAAAAAAAAAGAAAAAGCACTGCCAAGTAGTGTTCCTTGTCCCCCACGGAAGAAAGTGCCTTCCTGTCAGAGCCTGCGCTGGGCCCCATGGACTGTGGCCTATCCAGTTGGAAACAAGGGTGCGTCTCGGGCCCACTGGGGGTAGCACAAAGTTGGCAGAAGGCACCTGAGGGGAAGTAAGGATTGAGGGTGGGGAGCTGGTGAACTTGTGGCAGAAAAAATAGAAAAAATCACACTGCTGAGAAGCTTTCCTGGGTCCCACATGGACAACACTGCTTTCTCATCAGCCCCTGCACGGGGCCCTGTGGACCCAGGCATCCCTGTTTCAAACTCAGGGTGGGTCTCGGGACCACTAGGGGTACTCCAAATCAGACAGAAGGCCCCTGAAGGGAAGTTGAGGTGTGAATGAGGGCATATGGGGCTCCTGTGGCAGAAAAAAAAAAAAAAAAAAAACACTTGCCAGCAGGAAGCGTTCCTGGGCTCCCCAGGGATGACAGTGCCTTCCCATTAGCCCCAGAGCTTGGCCGCGGGTACCCTTGGGTCACTGGTTCAAACCTGCAGTGCCTTTCAGGCCTGTAAGGAGTACCACAAAGAGGGTCAGAAGCTCCTGCGGGGATGATAAGGTTTGAGTGAGGGGAGGTGGGGAACATGTGCCAGAAAAAAAAAAAAAAAAAAAAAAAAAAAAAAAAAAAAAAAAAAAAACGCGCTGCCAAGAAATGTTCCTGGGTCTCCACAGACGAAAGTTCCTTCCCATCAGCCCCTTGCTGGGCCCTGTGGACCCAAGCGTCCCTGATTCGAACCCAGGGTGCATTTTGGGCCCACGAGGGGTACCCCAAAGTGGAGAGAAGGCCACTGAGGGGAAGGTAAGGCTTGAGGGAGTGGATGTGGGGCACCTGTATCGGAAAAAAAAAAAAAAAAACAAAAAAAAAAAACAAAAACACACTGGCAAGGAATGTTCCTGAGTCCCCCATGGATGAAACTGCCTTCCAATCATCCCCTGCACTGGGCTGCAGGGTCCGTGGCATCCGTGATTGGATCCCAGGGTGAGTCTCTGACCTGCTAGGGGTTAAACAAAGTGTGGAGAAGGCCTCTGAGGGGATTGTGAGATTTGATGGGGGGAGGGATGTGGGTCACCTGTGTCAGAAAAAAAAAAAAAAAACGTGCTGATGAGAAGAGTTCCTGGGTAACCCAGGGACGGAAGTGCCTTTGCATCAGCCCCTGTGCGGGTACTCAGGCACCCTGGTATCCCTGGCTCAAACACAGGGTGCGTCTTTGTCTGTCTAGGTGTACCACACTTCGAGCAGAAGGTCATGATAGGAAGATAAGGTTTGAGGCAGGGGAGGTGAGGCACCTGTGGGAGAAAAAAAACGCGCCATCAAGAAGCAGGGCCTGGGTAGCCCATGGACGAAAGTGTCTTCCCATATGCACCTGCGCTGTGCCACGAGTACCCAGGCGTCCCTGGTTCGAATCCAGGATGCTTCTCAGGAATGCTAAGGGTACCCCAAAGTGGGTAGAAGTTCCCTGATTGAAAGGAAAATAGTGATGGAGGGGTGGTGGTGCACCTATGGCAGAAGAAAAAAACCATGAGGCCAAGAAGCTTTCCTGGGTCCCCCAAGGACGAAAGTGCCTTCCAATCAACCCCTGCACTGATTCCCAGGGACCCTGTGGTCCCTGGTTCGAACCCAGGGTGCATTCTGAGTCCCGCTAGGTGTATCCAAAAGGGGGAAGAAGGCCTTTGAGGGGAAGGTAAGGTTTGAAGGCAGAGAGGTGGGTTACCTGTGGTGCAAAAAAATTAAAAATAAAAAAAATAAAAACACCGCTGAGAAGCATTCCTTGTCCCCCACGGAGGAAAGTGCCTTCCCATCAGTGCCTGCATTGGCCCCAGGGACCGTGGCCTCCCCGTTTCAAAACCAGGGTGCATCTCAGTCCTACTGTGGGTACCGCAAAGCAGGCAGAAGGCACCTGAGGGGAAGGTAAGTTTCGAAGGAGGGGAGCTGGAGCAGTTGTGGCAGAAAAAATAAAAAAAAACAGCACACAGCTTGCTGGGTGCGGTGGCTCAAGCCTGTAATCCCAGCACTTTGGGAGGCCGAGACAGGTGGATCACGAGGTCAGGAGATCGAGACCATCCTGGCTAACACGGTGAAGCCCCGTCTCTACTAAAAAAAAAAGAAAAACAAAAACAAAACTAGCTGGGTGTGGTGGCGGGCGCCTGTAGTCCTGGCTACTCGGGAGGCTGAGGTAGGAGAATGGCGTAAACCCAGGAGGCGGAGCTAGCAGTGAGCTGAGATCCGGCCACTGCACTCCAGCCTGGGCGACAGAGCGAGACTCTGTCTCAAAACAAAACAAAACAAAACAAAACAAAACAAACAAAACAAACCAAAAAATCAGCACACAGCTGAGAAGCATTCCTGGGTCCCAATGGACGAAATTGCCTTCCCATGGGCCCCTGCACTGGTAGCTGGAGACCCTGGCATCCCTGGTTAAAACCCAGGGTACATCTCAGGCCCAAAAGGGGTATCAAATTCTGGCAGAAGGCCCCTGATTGGAAGATAAGGTTTGAGGAAGGGGAGATGAGGCACCTGTGGGAGAAAAAAAAAACAACAACACTCCACCGAGAAGCCAGGCCTGGGTCACCAATGGAAGAAAGTACCTTCGTATAAGCCCCTGCACTGGGTCACGAGGACCCTGGTGTGACTGGTTAGAATACAGGGTGCATCTCAGGATGGCTAAGGGTACCCCAATTTGGACAGAAGGCACTTGAGGGGACGGTAAATAGTGTCAGATGGGAGGTGTTGCATCTGTGGTGTAAAAAACTATGGTGCCTGCAAGAAGCTTTCCTGGGTTCCCCTGGTCGAAATTGCCTTCCCATCAGCCTCTGTGCTGGATCCCTCGGACCCTAGTGGACCAGGATTGAACACAGGGTGCGTCTCAGGCACACTAGGGGTTCTCCAAAGCAGGTAGAAGACCCCTGAAGGGAAGGTAATGTTTGAGGGAGGGGAGGTGAGGCACCAGTTGGAGAAAATAACACACTGGCGAGAAGGGTTCCTGGGTCCCTGATGAACGAAAGTGCCTTCCCATCAACCCCTGATTTGGGCCCAGGGGAACCTGGGTTCCGTGGTTCGAACGCAGGGTGTGTTTCGGTTGCCTGTGGTACTAAAACAAAACAAAACAAAACAAAACAAAAAAAACAAAAAGCCCTGGCAAGAAGTGTTCCTTGCCCCCACGGAAGAAAGTACCTTCCCGACAGCCCTTGCACTGGGCCCCGGGGGCCATGGCCTCCGCAGCTGAAAACGAGGGTGAGTCTTCGGCTCACTGGGGCTACCCAAAAGCAGGCAGAAGGCACCTGACAGGAAGGTAGTGTTCGAGGAAGGGGAGCTGGGGCACTTGTGGCAGAAAAAAATTATCGCACTGGTGAGAGGCGTTCCTGGGTCCCACGCCGACAACAGTGCCTTCCCATCAGCCCTTGCGCTAAATCCCAGGGATGCTGGCATCCCTAGATCGAACCCAGGGTGTGTCTTCGGCCGCTATGGGTACCCCAAAGTGGGCAGAAGACCCCTGATTGGAAGATAAGGTTTGAGGGAAGGGAGGTGAGGCAGCTGTGGCAGAAAAAAAGAGAAAAACGTGATGCCGAGAAGAGGGACCTGGGATGCCCTCAGGAGAAAGTGCCTTCCCATCAGCCCCTGCCCTGGACCCCGTGGACCCTGGCATCCCTGTTTCCAACCCAGGTGCATCTCAGGCCCGCTACTGGTACCACAAAAAAGGGGCAGAAGTATTCTGAGGGGCAAGTATGGTTTGAGGGAGGGGAGTTGGAGCACCTGTGGTAGAAAGAAAAAAGAAGCATACTACCAAGGAGCGTTTCTGGGACCCCCCATGTGAATGTGCCTTTCCATCAGTTCCTGCAATGATACCCAGAGACCCTGAGGTTACTGAATCGAAACCAGGCCGTGTGTCAGGCCTGCTAGAGGTACCACAAAGTGGACAGAGGTCTCCTGATGGGAAAGTAAGGTGTGAGGGAGGGGAGGTTGGGTACATATAGCAGAAAGAAACACGCCACCAAGAAGGGTTCCTGGGTTCCCACGGACGAAAGTGCCTTACCGTCAGCCCCAGCACTGGGGCACGGGGACCCTAGTGTCCCTGGTTCGTATCCAGGGTGCCTTTCAGTCCCACTAGGGGTACCAGAAAGAGGGCCGGAGTCTCCTGAGGGAAACAAAAGGTTTGAGTGAGGGGAGGTGGGGCACATGTGGCAGAACCAAAGCAAACTATGCACTGCTAAGAAGAGTTCCTGTTCCCCCACGGACTTAGGTGCCTTCCCATCAGCCTGTGCTCTGGGCCCCAAGGGCCCTGGAATCCCTGACTGTAGCTCATGGTGGGTTCCTGGCCCACAAGGGCTACCCAAAAGAGGGAAGAAGACCACTGAATGGAAGGTAAGGTTTGAGGGCGGAGTGGTGGTTTACCTGTGGTAACCCGTATTTGCCTTCCCTCCCTCAAACCTTATCTTCCAATCAGGGACCTTCTGCCTGATTTGTGGTACCCCTAGCAAGCCTGAGATGCACCCTGAGTTTGATCCAGTGACCCCAGGGTCCAGGGGTCCCAGCGCTGCGGCTGATCAGAAGGTAATTTCTTCCACGGGGCATCCGAGAATGCTTCTTGATGGCGTGCTTTTTTTTTTTCTTCTTTCACAGGAGCCCCATTTGCCCTCCATCAAACCTCACCTTTCACTTAGGGCCCCTCTGCGCACTTTGGAGTACCCCTAGCGCTCCATAGACACATCCTGAGTTCGAACCAGGAACGCCAGGAACCCCAGGGTCCAGCGCAGGGGCTGGTGGGAAGACACTTTCGTCCTTGTGGGACACAGGAACGCTTCTTGGCTTCCTGGATTTGTTTTGTTTTGTTTTGTTTTGTTTTGTTTTCTGCCACAGGTTTACCACCTTCTCTCTGTCAAATGTTACCTTCTCCTCAAGGGCTTTCAGCCTGGTTTGAGGTATCCCAAGGGGGCCCAGAATGTACCTGGATTTCGAACCAGGGATGCTAGTGGATTGATAGGAAGACACTTTCGTCCGTGGTGGACCCAGGAACACTTCTAGCTGGTGCTTTTTTTCTTTTTCACCACAGGTGACCCACCTCCCTTCCCTCACAATTTACCATCCCCTCAGGGGCAATTTGCTCTGTTTGGGGTACCCATATCAGTCCAAGACGCACCTGAGTTTGATCAAGGGATGCCAGGGGCACAGCGCAGGTGCTGATGGGAAGGCACTTTCTTTCATGGGGACCCAGGCCCAGCTTTTCGGTGCCTTGTTTTTTCATTATTTCTCCTACCACTGCCTCATCTCCAGTCCCTGAAACTTTATCTTCCATTCAGGGGTCTTCTGCCCACTTTAGAGTACCCAAACGGGCCTGAGATGCACCCTGAGTTCGAATCTAGGATGCCAGGGTCCACAGAGTCCAGCCCAGGGACTGATGGGTAAGCATTTTCGTAAGTGGGGGATCCAGGAAAGTTTCTCACCTGTGCGTTTCATTTTTCTGCCTCTTGTCCCCCACCTCCCTTCCCTCAAACCTTACCTACCAATCAGAGGTCTTCTGCCTGCTTTGGAGTAGAAAAAGCAGCTCCAAGATGCACCCAGGGTTCAAACCAGGGACGCCAGTGAGTGATAGGAAGGCAGTCTCCACCCTGTCTGACTCAGGAATGCTTCTCGCCAGTGCATTTTTTTTTCCAACACAGGAGCCCCACTTTACCTCCCTCTAACCTTTCCTTCCCCCCAGGGGCCTTCTGCCCGCTTTGGGGTACCGTTAGTGGACCCGAGATGCATCCTGGATTTGAACCAGGGATGCCAGGTCCCTGTGACCCAGCGCTGGGGCTGAGGGGAAGGCACTTCATTCCCCAGGCGACCCAGGTCCCTCTTCTTGGTGGCACGTTTTTTCTTTTTTCTTTTTCTCCCACAGATGCCTCACCTCCCCTCCCTGAAACCTTATCTTCCAATCGGGGGCCTTCTGCCAGATTTGTGGTACTCCTAGTGGACCCGAGATGCACCCTGAGTTCAAACCAGGGACCCCTGGCTACCCGGGACCCAGAGCTGGGGCTGATGGGAAGGGATTTTCGTCCATGAGGCACCCAGGAATGCTTCTCAATGGTGTGTTTTATATTTTTTCTGCCACAGGAGCCCCATATGCCCTCCTTCAAACCTCACCGTCCCCTCAGGGGTCTTTTGCACACTTTGGGGTACACTTAGAGGGCCATAGATGCACCCTGGGCTCGAACCAGGGATTCCTGGGTCTCCGTGGTCCAGCAAAGGGGCGCATGGGAAGGCACTTTCGTCCCTGCAGGACACATGAACGCTTCTTGTTTTCATGATTTTGTTTTGTTTTCTTTTCTTTTCTGCCACAAGTTTCCCACCTCCCCTCCATCAAACCTTACCTTCTGCTCAGGGGACTTCAGCCTGCTTCGGGGTCCCCCTAGTAGGCTCAAGATATACCCTGAGTTCTAACCAGGGATGCTAGGGTACCCAGGGCTCAAAGTTTGCATTGGTGGGAAGGTACATTCATCCATGGCGTACACAGGGACGCTTCTCGCTGGTGCTTTCTTTTTTGCCCCAGGTGCCCCACTTCCCCTCCCTATTTAACTTCCCCTCAGGAGCAATCTACCCACTTTGGGGTACCCCCATCTGGCCCAAGAGGCATCCTGGATTCGAATCAGGGATGCCAGGGTCCCCAAGGCACAGCGTAGGTACTGACCAAAAGGCACTTTCTTCCATGGGCACCAGGCCCAGCATGTCAGTGTCGTTTTTCTTTTTCTCCCACAGGTGCCTCAGCTCCCCTCCTTCAAACCTTCCCTTCCCTTCTGGGGTTTTTGCCCCCTTTGGAGTAACCCTAGCGGTCCTGAGATGCACCCTGGGTTCGAACCTCGGATGCCAGAGTTCCCGGGGCTCATTGCAGGGGCTGATAAGAAGGCATTTTCGTCCCTGAGGGATCCAGAAACGCTTCTCAACGGTGAGTTATTTTTTATATTTTCTGCCACAAGTGCCCTTGCTCCCATCCCTCGACCCATACCTTCCCCTCTGGTGACTTCTGCCTGTTTGGGGTACCCCCAGTGGGCAAGAGATGCACCCTGGTTTCAGTGTGGGGAGGCCACGGTACCCAGGGCCCAGCGCAAGTGCTGACGAGAAGGGAGTTTCTTCTGCCGGGAACGTGGAATGTTTCTCGGAGATGCGAATTTTTTTTTTTTTATACCATAGGTAACCCACCTGCCCATCCTCAAACCTTCCGTTCCCTTCTGGTGCCTTCTTTTCATTTCATGTATCCCTAGCCAGCCTGAAACGCACACTGCATTGGAATCAGCGATCCCAGGGTCCCTGGGGCCCAGCGCTGGGGCTGATGGGAAGGCACTTTCGTCCATGGGGGACAAAGGATGCTTCTCGGGCACACGTTTTTTTTTTCTTTTGTTTACCATTGCTGCCCCACATCCCAGCCTTCAAGCCATACCTTCCCCTCAGGGGACTTTTGCCCACTTTTGGTACCCCTAGCGGGCCAGAGACACACCCTGGGTTAGAATAAGGGACACCAGGTTCCCTGGGGCCCAGCACAGGGGCTGATGGGAAGGCACTTTCTTCCGTGGGGGTCCCAGGAATGCTTCTCGTTGATGCGTTTTTTTTAAAAACATAATTGCTGCCCCACCTCCCTGCTCTCAAGCCTTACCTTCCCCTCAAGGGACTTCTGCTCTCCTTTGGGTACCCCTAGCGTGTCAGAGATGCACTCTGGGTGTGAACCAGGAATGCTAGGGTACCCAGGGCCCAACACAGGGGCTGATGGGAAGGCACTTTCTTCCGTGGGGTATCCAGGAACGCTTCCCTGCTTCTCGGTTTTGTTTTGCTTTGTTTTCTGCCACAGGTTTCCCATCTCCCCTTCGTCAAACTTTGTCTTCTACTCAGGTGCCTTCAGCCTGCTTTTGAGTACACCTTGAGGGCCCAAGATATACCTGGGTTCAAACCAGGCATGCTAGGGTCCCCGGGGCCCAACGAAGTGGTTCATAGGAAGGCACTTTTGTCCGTAGGTGACCCAGGAACACTTCTCGCTGGTGCGTTTCTCTTTTTTTTCTGCCACCGATGCCCCACTTCCCCTACCTCACAATTTACCTTCCCCTCAGGGGCAATTTGCCCTCTTTTGGGTACCACTATCAGGCACCAGTTGCAACCTGGTCTTGAACCAGGAATGCCAGGGTCCCCAGGGCACATCACAGGGGCTGATGGGAAGGCAGTTTCCTCCATGGGGACCCAGGCCCAGCTTCTCGGTGGCAAGTTTTATTTTCTCCCACTGGTGTCTCACCTCTAATCCCTCATGCCTTCCCCTCCCTTCAGGGGTCTTCTGCTCTCTTTGGGGTACCCCTAACGGGCCTGAGATGCATCCTGGGTTCGAACCTAGGATGCCAGTGTCTGTGAGGTCCAGCACAGGGGCTGATGGGAAGGCACTTTCGTAAGTTGGGGACACAGGAATGCTTCTTGCCAGTGTCTTTTTTTTTTTCTGCCACAGGTCCCCCACCTCCCCTCTCTCAAACCTTCCCTTCCAATCAAGGGTCTACCGCCCATTTTGGGGTACCAATAGCGGCCTGAAGATTCACCCAGGGTTTGAACTAGGGACCCCAGGTCCCCAGGCCCAGAGCGGGGGCTGATGGGAGGGCAGTTTCGTGCGTGGTGGACCCAAGACGTTTTTCAGTGGCTCAAATTTCTTTTTCTTTTTTCTGTCACAGGTCCCCCACCTCCCCTTGCTCAAACCTTACCTTCCAATCAGGGTCCTTCTGCCCACTTTGGGGTACCAATAGTGGCCCCAGGCCACACCTAGGGTTTGAACCAGGGATGTCAAGATCCCCGTGGCCTAGAGCAGGGGCTGATGGGAAGGCAGTCTCGCTCCTGACTCAGGAACGCTTCTCACCAGCGCGTTTTTTTTTTTTTTTTTTTTCCCGACACAGGAGCCCCACATCCCCTCCTTCAAACCTTACCTTCCCCTCAGGGAACTTTTGCCCGCTTTTAAGTACCCCTAGTGGGTCAGAGACGTACCCAGCATTCGAACAAGGGATGCCAGGGTCCCCGAGTCCCACAGCAGGAGCAGATAGAAAGGCAGTTTGGTCCCTGGGGAACCCGGGAACGCTCCTCGTCGGTACGTTGTTTATTTTTTTCCAACACAATTGCCCCACATACCCTCCCTCAAACATCACCTTCACCTCAGTGGCCTTCTGCCCACTGGTACCCCGAGGGGGCCCGAAACACATCCTGGGTTCGAACCAGGAAGACCACGGTCCCCAGGACCTAGCGCAGGGGCTGATGGTAAGGCACTGTTGTCCATGTGGGACCCGCTGTTTTTTTTTTTTATTGTTTCTTCCACAACTGCCCCAGCTTCCCTCCCTCAAACCTTACCTTCCCCTCAGGTGCCTTCTGCCTGCTTTGTGGTACAAACAGCATGCAGGAGACGCACCCTGGTTATGAACTGAGGAGGCCAGAGTTCCCAGGGACAGTGCAGGTGCTGACGGGATGGCACTTTCTTCCATGTGGGACAAGGAACGCCTCACGGTGGTGTTTATTATATTATTCATTAATTTTTGCAACACAGGTGACCCATCTCCCCGCCTTCAAACATTACCTTCCCCTCAAACGCCTTCTTACCCCTTTGTGGTGCCCCTAGTGGGCCCAAAACACACCCTGGGTTCGAACCAGGGACCACAGGGCCCCAGGGGCCCAGCGCAGGTGTTGATAGGAAGGTACTTTCCTCTGTGGGGGACCCAAGAAAGCTTCTCGGTAGCACGATTTTTTTTCCTCTGCTACAGGTACACCACCACCCCTCCCTCACTACCTACCTTCCAATCAGGGGCCTTCTGCCCACTTTGGGGTACACTTAGCGTTTCCGAGAGGCACCATGGTTTCAAATCATGGACACCTGGGTCGCCGTTGCACAGCGCAGAGGCTGAAGGGACAGCACTTTCGTCTGTGGGAGACCCAGACCTGCTTCTCAGCGGCGCATGTTTTCTTTTCTCCCATAGGTGCCTCACCCCTCCTCCCTCAAACCTTACCTTCCAATCAGGTACCTTCTGCCTGATTTGTGGTACACTAGGTGGGCTTGAGATGCACGCTGTGTTCAACCCAGCATAGCCAGGGTCGGTGGGTACCAGCACAGGAGTTGATGGGAAGGCAGTTTCGTCCCTGGGGACGCAGGAACGCTTCTCGTCAGCATTTTTTTCTTTTTTTCTCAATACAGATGCCCTATATCCCCTCCCTCAAACTTTACCTTCCCCTCAGAGGTCTAATGTCTGCTTTGGGGGACCACTAGTGGGTCCGAGATGCACCCTGGGTTAGAACCAGGGACACCAGTGTCCCTGGGGCCCAGTGCATGGGCTGATGGGAAGGCACTTTCATCCATGGGGGACCTGGGAATGCTTCTTGCCAGTGTGTTTTTGGTTTCTTTTTCTGACACAGGTGACCCACATCCCCTCCCTCAAACTTTACCTTCCCCTCAGGGGTCTAATGTCCGCTTTGGTGCACACTTAGCAGACCCAACATGCATCCTGGATTTCAATCAGTGATGCCAGGGTCCTCGTGACCCAGAGCTGGGGCTGAGGGGAAGACACTTTCTTCCCTGGGCGAATCAGGGCCCGCTTCTCAGTGGCGTGTTTTTTTTTCTTCCATTTGCAACAGGTCCCCAAACTCCACTTGTTCAAACTTTGCCTTCCAATCAGGGGCCGTCTGCCTGATTTGTGGTACCCCTAGCGGGCCCAAGACACACCCTGGGTTCGAACCAGGGATGCCTGGGTCTCTGGGTACCAGCGCAGGGGATCATGGGAAGACACTTTCGTCCGTGGGTACCTAGGAATACTTCTTGGCAGCCTTTTTTCCTTTTTCTTCTGGACATGTGCCCCACCTCTCCACTCTCAAACCTTACTTTCCTTACCAGAGCCTCCAGTCCTCTTTGGGGTATCCCTAGTGGGCACAAAATGTACCCTGGGTTTGAACCAGAGATCCAAGGGTCCCCGGGACCCAGCGCTGGGGCTGACAGGAAGGCACTTTCATCTGTGGGGGACCCATGAAAGCTTCTTGATGGCGCGTTTTTTTTTTTTTTTTCTGCCACAGGAGTCCTACATGCCCTCCTTCAAACCTCACCTTCCTCTCAGCGGCCTTCTACTCACTTTGGGGTACCCCTAGCGGGCCAGAAATGCACCCTGGGTTCAAAACAGGGACACCAGGATCCTCAGGGCCCAGCGCAGTGTCAGATGGGATGGCATTTTCGTGCATTGGGGACCCAGGAAAGCTCGGAGGTGCGATTTTGTCTGTTCTGCCACAGGTGCATGACCACCCCTCCCTCACTAATTACTTTCCAATCAGAGGCTTTCTGCATGCTTTGGGGCAACCTTCGCATTCACGAAATTCACACTGGATTCGAACCAGGGACACCTGGTTCCCTATGACCCAGCGCAGGGGCCGATGGGAAGGCACTTTCTTCCATGGGTGACCCAGGCCCCCTTCTTGGCAGCACGTGGTTTTTCTACCACAGGTGCCTCACCTCCCCTTCCTCAAGCATTATCCTCCAATCTGGGGCCTTCTGCCTGATTTGTGATACCCCTAGCGGGCCTGAGACGAACCCTGGGTTCAGAGCAGGGCTGCCAGGGTCTCCGAGTACCATCACAGGGGCTCACAGGAAGGCACTTTCATCCGTGGGGACCTAGGAACGCTCCTTGGTGGCGGTTTTTTCTTTTATTTCTGTCACATGTGCCCCACCTCCCACCTCTCAAACCTTACTTTCCACTCAGGGGCCTCTGGCCCTCTTTTGGGTATGCGTAGTTGGCCTGAGACACACCCTGGGTTTGAAGCAGAGATGCTCGGGGCCCCTGGGCCCAACACAAGGGTTGATGGGAAAGCACTTTGGTCTATGAGGGACTCAGTAACGCTTCTCCGTGGTGGGATTTTATTTTTTTAACCACAGGTTCCCCACCTTCTCTCCCTCACAATTTACATTCCTTCAGGGGCAATCTGCCCGCTTTGGTGTACTCCTATCGGATCCTAGAAGCTCCCTGGATTGGAACCAAGGATGCCTCAGTTCCCGGGGCACAGCCCAGGGGCTGATGGGAAGGCACTTTATTCCATGGGGATGGAGGCCCAGCTTCTAGGTGGCGTGATTTTTTTTTTTCCCCACCAGTGCCTCATGTCCCCTCCCTCAAACCTTACTTGACCCTCAGGAGACTTCTGTCCTCTTTGTGGCACCCCAGACGGTCCCGAGAGGCACCCTGGGCTGGAAACAGGGATGCCAGGTCCCCGGGGCCCCAGTGAAGGGGCTAATGGGAAGGCACTGTTGTACGTGTGGGACCCAGGAACTCTTCTCACTGGCGTGCTTTTCAAAATTTTTAAAATTCTTTTTAAAATTTTTTTTATGCCACAAGTGCCCCAGCTCCCCTCCCTTGAGCATTACCTTCCCATCAGGGCCTTCTGCCTGATTTGGGGTACCCCTAGTGGGCCTGAGATTCACCCTGGTTTAAACTGGGGAGGCTACGGTCCTCGGGGCCCAGCACAAGGGCTGACGGAAAAGCACTTTCTTCCATGGGGGACAAGGAACCTTGTCTGCATGGTTTTTTTTTTTTTTTTTTTTTTTTTTTTTTTTTTTTAAATACCAGAGGTAACCCAACTCCCCATCCTCAAAGCTTCCCTTCCCTTCAGGGGATTTCCTCCTGCTTTTGGGTACCCCTGGTGGGCCAGAAACACACCCTGGGTTTGAAAAACGGAACCCAGGGTCCCTGGCGCCCAGCACAATGGCTGATGGGAAGGCACTTTTGACCGTTGGGGACCCAGGAACGTTTCTCGGTGGCCCTATTATTTTCTTTATACAATTGCTGTCCCACCTCCCTGCCCACAAACTTTACCTTCACCTCAAGGGACCTTTGCCTGCTTTTGGATACCCCTAGCGGGTCAGAGACACACCCAGGTTTTGAACTAGGGATGCCAGGGTTCCCAGGGTCCAGCGCAGGGGCTGATGGGAAGGCACTTTCGTCCATGTGGGACACAAGAGAGTTTCTCAGCTTTGCGGTTTTGTTTTGTTTTGTTTCTGCCACACGTTTCCCACTTCTCCTCCGTCAAAACTTACCTTCTGCTGAGGGGCCTTCAGCTTGCTTTGGGGTACCCCAACCGGGCCCAAATGTACCCTGGTTTCAAACCAGGGATGCTGTGGTCCCCGAGACACAATGCATGGGTTGATGGGAAGGCAGTGTCATCCATGGGGGACCCAGGAACGCTTTTGGTTGGAGCCTTTTTTTTTTTTTTTTTTCTGCCACAGGTGCCTCAGCTCCCCTCCTTCAAATATTCCTTTCCCATCCACGGTCTTCTGCCTGCTTTGGAGAACCCCTAGTGGACTTGAGACGCAACCTGGGTTCAAACCTGGGATGTCAGGGTCCTCGTGGCCCAGTGCAGGGGCTGATGGGAAGGCAGTTTCATCCCTGGGGAATGCAGGAACGCTTCTCAGTGGTGCACTGAATTTTTAAATTTTTTTCTGGATCAAGTGCCCTGGCTCCCCTCCCTCGAACCTGACCTTCCCCTCAGGCGCCTTCTGCTTTCGTTGGGGTACCCCAAGTGAGCAGGAGAGGCACCCTGGTTTCGAACCAGGGAGGCCACTGTCCCTGGGGCCCAGCGAAGACACCGACAGGAAGGCAGTTTCTTCTGAGGGGTACAAGGAACGCTTCTCGGTGGCGTTTCTTAACCACAGGTAACCCACCTCCCGCCCTCAAACCTTATCATCCTTTCAGGGGCCTTCTTTCCGTTTTGGGTACCCCTAGTGGGGGCGAAATGCACCCTGGGTTCGAAGCAGGGACCCCATGGACATGGGGGCCTAGCAGATGGCCTGATGTGAAAGCACTTTCGTCCGTGGGAAACCAAGGAATGCTTCTCACCAGCGCAGTTTTGTTTGTTTGTTTGTTTTGTTTTTGTGCCACTGGTCCCCTACTTCCCCTCCTTCAAACCTTACCTTCCAATCAGGGGCCGTCTGCCCACTTTGGGGTACCAACTGCATCCCCAAAACACACCCAGATTTTGAACTAGGGATGCCAATGTCCTGGGGTCCCAGAGCAGGGTCTGATGTGAAGTCAATTTCGTTCGTGGTGGATCCAGGAATGCTTCTCAGTGGCGCGATTTTCTTGCTTTTTCCTCTTTCTGCCACAGGTCCCCCACATTCCCTTGCTCAAACCTTACCTTCCAATCAGGGGCCTTCTGCCCGCTTTGGGGTACCAATATCGGGCATAAGATTCACCCAGGCTTCGAACCAGGGGCACCAACATCCCCGTGACCCAGAGTAGGGAATGATGGAAAGGCAGTCTCATGCCTGTCTGACTCAGGAACGCTTCTCGTCAGCGCGTTTTCTGTTGTTCTGACACAGGAGGCCCACATTACCTCCCTCAAGCCTTCCTACCCCTCAGGGGCTTTCTGCACGGTTTGGGATAACCCTACCGAGCCCAGGACGCTCCCTGTTTTCAAACCAGGAATGCCAGGGTTCCCGGGGCACAGCACAGGGGCTGATAGGAAGGCAGTTTCATCCCTAGGGGACGCAGGAACGCTTCTTGCCAGTGTGTTTTTGTTTCTTTTTTCCCACACAGATGCCCCACATCCCCTCCCTCAAAACTTACCTTTCCCACAGGGGCCTTCTGTCAGCTTTGGGGTGCTCTTATCGGGCCAGAGATGCACCTTGGGTTTGAACCTGGAATGCCAGGGTCCCCAGGGCTCGGCGCTTGGGCTGATGGTAAGGCACTTTCTTAAGTGGGGGACTCACTTAAAAAAGCTGGCGCTTTTTTTTTTCTGCCACAGGAGCCCCATATTCCCTCCTTCAAACCACACGTTCACCTCAGGGTCATTCTTCATACAGAGCGGTACCCCTAGAGGGCCCAAGATGCACCCTGGGTTCAATCCAGCAATGACAGAATACCCGGGGCCCAACGCAGGGTCTGATGGGAAGGCACTTTCATCCCCGGGGAACCAAGGAATGCTTCTGGGCATCGGGATTTTTTTTTTTTATACCATTACTGCCCCACCTCCCTGCCCTGAAACCTTACCTTCCCCTCAGGGAACTTCTGCCTGCTTTCGGGTAGTCCTAGCAGGCCAGAGACACACCCTGGGTTCTAACCAGTAATGCCAGGGTCCCCAGGGCCCAGCGTAGGGGCTGATGGGAAGGCACATTCTTCCGTGGAGGGCCCAGTAATGCTTCTCAGCTTCGCAGCTTTGGTTTTTGTGTTTTGTTTTCT
The DNA here is from genome assembly GCF_007565055.1 of Rhinopithecus roxellana. Taxonomy (NCBI): domain Eukaryota; kingdom Metazoa; phylum Chordata; class Mammalia; order Primates; family Cercopithecidae; genus Rhinopithecus; species Rhinopithecus roxellana. The sequence continues at coordinate 12,117,140 of NC_044567.1, read as the reverse complement.
GCGACGGGTTTTCTGCCTCCCCTCTATCAAATCTTACCTTCTGCTCAGGGTCCTTCAGCCTGCTTTGTTGTACTCCTAGGGGTTCCAAGATGTACCCTAACTTCCAACCAGGGATGCTAGGGTCTACAAGGTCCAACGCAGGGGTTGACAGATAGGCACATTCGTCCGTGGGGGACCCAGGAATGCTTCTCGGTGGCAAGATTATTTTTTCTACCACAGGTGCACCCCCTCCCCTCCTTCACTATTTACCTTCCCCTCAGGGGCTTTCTGCCCACCTTGGGGGGCTCTTAGTGGCCACGAGATGCACCCTGTATTCGAACCAGGGACACCAGGGTCCCTGTAGTCCAACGCAGAGGCTCATGGGCTGGCACTTTCTTCCGTGTGGTCCCAGCAATGCTTCTTAGTTGCGAGTTTATTTTTTCTCCCATAGGTGCCTCACGTCTCCTCCCTCAAGCATTTTCTTCCAATCAGGGACTTCTTTCAGATTTGTGGTACCCCTAGTTAGCCCGAGACACATGCTGGGTTTGATCCAGGGATGCCAGGGTCTCTGCATAACAGCGCAGGGAATCATGGGAGGGCTCTTTCTTCCATGGGGTCCCAGGAACGCTTCTTGGCGGTATTTTTTTTTTTTTCTGCCACATATGCCCCACCTTCCCTCCCTCAAAACTTACTTTCCCCTCAGGGGTCTCTGGCCCTCTTTGAGGTAACTCTGGTGGGCCCGAGATGCACCATGGGTTTGAATCAGGGATGCCAGGGTCCTCAGGGTCCAGTGCAGGGGCTGATGGGAAGGTACTTTAGTCCATGGGGACCCAGGAACGCTTCTTGGTGGTGTATTTTTTTTTCTGCCACATGGCCCCACCTCTACTGCCTCAAACCTTACTTTCCCCATAGCAGTCTCCGTCCCTCTTTGTGGTACTCCTAGAGGGCCAGGTACCCCAGGGTCCCTGGGGCCCAGTGCTAGGGCTGATGGGAAGGCATTTTCGTCCATTGGGGACCCAGAAATGCTTCTCGATGGTGCGTTTTTTTTTTTTTTTTTTTTTTCTGTGGCAGGAGCCCCATATACCCTCCTTCAAACCTCACCTTCCCCTCAGGGCCCTTCTATGCACTTTTGGTACCCCTAGTGGGCCCAAGAGGTACCCTGGGTTCGAATCAGGGACACCAGGGTCCTCAGGGCCCAGCACAGGGGCTGATGGGAAGGCACTTTAGTCCGTGTGTACCCAGGAACACTTCTTGGTGGCGTGGTTTTTTTTCTGCCTCATGTGCCCCACCTCCCCTCCCTAAAAGTTTACTTTCCAGGCAGGAGCCTCCGGCCGTCTTTGGGGGACTTCTAGCAGTCCCGAGATGCACCCTGGGTTTTGAACCCCAGAGTCCCCAGGGACCAGCGCTGGGGCTGATGGGAAGGCACTTTCTTCCTTGGGAAACCCAGAAACCCTTCTCGATGGCGCGTTTTTTGTTCTTTCTGCCACAGGAGCCCCATATGCCCTCCTTCAAATCTCACCTTCCCCACAGGGGAATTCTGTCTGTTTTGGGGTACCTCTAGTGGGCCTGAGACACTCCCTGGGTTTGAACCAGGAACACCCAGGTCCCCGGGGCCTAGCAGAGAGGCTGTGTGGAAGGCACTATTGTCCATGTGGGACCTAGGAATGCTTCTCAGTGGTGCTTTTTTTAAAATTGTTTTCTGCCACAAGTGACCCAGCTCCCTTCCCTCAAACCTTCCCTTCCCTTCATGTGCCTTTTGCCTGGTTTGGGGTACCCCCAGTGGGCCCAAGACACACCCTGGTTTCGAACCAGGGAGGCCACAGTCCCCGTTGTTCAGTGCAGACACTGACGGGCAGGCAGTTTCTTCCGTGGGTAACAAGGAACGCTTCTTGGCGCGCTTTTTCTTTATATACCACAGGTAACCCACCTCCCCACCCTCAAACCTTCTCTTCCCTTCAGGGGCCTTCTTCCCATTTCGGGTACCCTGAGCAGGCCCAAAACTCACACTGGGATCAGACCAGGGATCTCAAGATCCCTGGGGCCCAGTGCTTAGGTAGATGGGAAAACACTTTTGTCCATGGGGGACCCAGGACGCTTCCACTGGCACATTTATTTTTTTTTTTTCTGCCACAGGAACCCCATATGCCCTCCTTCAAACCTAACCTTCCTCTCTGGGGCTTTCTACACTCTTTGGGGAACCCCTAGCGAGTCAGAGACACTCCCTGGGTTCGAATCAGGGACATCAGGTTCCCCGTGTCCCAGTGCATGGGCTGATGGGAAGGCACTATCATCTGTGGGGGACACAGGAATGCTTTTCCGCTGTGCGTTCTTTTTTTTTTTTTTAAATCATTGCTGCCCCACCTCCCCACCCTCAAACATTACCTTCCCCTCAGGGGACTTCTGCCTGCTTTCAGGAACCCCTAGTGGGCCAGAGACGCACCCTGTGTTTGAACTAGGAATGCTAGGTTCCCCAGGACCCAAAACAGAGGCTGATGGGAAGGCACTTTCTTCCGTGGGGAACCCAGGAAAACTTATCAGCTTTGCGATTTTGTTTGTTTTATTTTGATTTCTGCCACAGGTTTTCCACCTCCCCTCCTGTCAAAACTTACCTTCTGCTCAGGGGCCTTCAGCTTGCTTTGTGGTACCACTAGCGGGCCCAAGATGTACCCTGGGTTGGCACCAGGGACGCTAGGGTCCCCGGGGACCAACGCTTGGGTTGATGGGAAAGTACTTTCATCCGTGGTGGACTCAGGAAAGCTTCTCACTGGTGCTTTTTTTTTTTTTGCATCACAGGTGCCTCACCTACCCTCTTGCAAAACTTCCCTTCCCTTCTGGGGTCTTCTGCCCACTTTGGAGTATCCCTAGCGGGCCTGAGACTCACTCTGGTTTTGAATCTGGGATGCCAGGGTCCCCAGGGCCCAGTGCAGGGGCTGACGGTAAGGCAGTTTCGTCCCTGGGGGACTGAGGAATCTCAGCAGTGCATTGTTTTCTTTTTTTTTTTTCCACAGGTGCCCCAGCTCCCCTCTCTAGAACCTTACCTTCCCCTCAGGTGCCTTCTGCCTGCTTTGGGGTACCCCCAGTGGGACGGAAATGCACCCTGGTTTCAAACTTGGGAGGCCACAGTCCCCGGAGCCCAGCGCAGGTGCTGACGGGAAGTCAGTTTCTTCCTTGGGGCACAAGGAACACTTCTCAATGGCACTTTTTTATTTTTTTATACCACAGGTAACCCACTTCCCCACACTCAAACATTCCCTTCCCTTCAGGGGCCTTTTTCAGAATTTGCGTAACCCTAGCTGGCCTGAAAGACACCCTGCGTTCGAACCAGGAATCACCGGGTGCCAACACTGGGACTGATGGGAAGGCACTTTTGTCCGTGGGGGACACAGGACGTTTCTCCCTGGCTCGTTTATTTTGTTTCTCTGCCACAGGAGCCCCATATGCCCTCCTTCTCGCCTAACCTTCCACTCAGGGGCCTTCTTCACACTTTGGGGTACACCAAGCTAGCCAGACACGCACCCTGAGTTCGAATTAGAGACACCAGGCTCCCCAGGACCCAGTGCAGCGGCTGATGGAAAGGCACTTTTGTCTGTGGGCAACCCAGGCCCCACTTCCCAGCGGCACTTTTTTTTCTCCCTCAGGTGCCTCACCTCCCCTTCCTTAAACCTTGCCTTCTCTTCAGGGGTCTTCTGTCTGCTTTGGGGTAGCCTTAACGGTCCTGAGACGCACTGTGGGTTCGAACCTGGGACGCCTAGGTCTGCGGGGTCCAGCATCGGGGCTTATGGGAAGGCATTTTTGTAAGTGGGGGACCCAGTAACACTTCTTGCCAGGGCGTTTTTTTTTTTTTTTTTTTTTTTTTTTTCTGCCACTGGTTCCCCACCTCCCCTCCATCAAACCTTACTTTCCAATCAGGGGCCTTCTGCCCGCTTTGAGGTACCAATAGCGGCCTGAAGATGCACCCAAGTTTTGAACCAGAGATGCCGAGGTCCCTGGGGCCCAGAGCTGGGGATGATGGGAAGGCAGTTTCTTTCGTGGTGGACCCAGGAACATTTCTCAGTGGCGCAATTTTCTTTCTTTCTTTCTTTTTTTTTTTTTTTTGCCACATATCCCCCATGTCCCCTCGCTCAAACCTTACCTTCCCCTAAGGGGCCTTCTTCCCTCTTTTGGGTACCCTAGTAGGGCCTGAAACGTACCCTGAGTTCGAACCAGGGACACCTGGGTCTCCATGGCCCAGCGCAGGGGCCGATGTGAAGGCACTTTTGTCCATGGGTGACCCAGGCCCCACTTCTCAGCGGTGCGTTTTTAAAAATCTCCCACAGGTGCCTCACCTCCCTCAAACCTTATTTTCCAATCAGGCGCCTTCTGCCTGATTTCTGGTACACCTAGCAGGGCCGAGATGCACCCTGTGTTCGAAACTGAGACGCCAGAGTCTCTGGGTACCAGCGCAGGGGCTGATGGGAAGGCAATTTCACCCCTGGGGGACCCAGGAACGCTTCCCGTCAGCAAGGTTTTTGTTTCTTTTACCGACACAGGTGCACCACATCCCCTTCCTCAAACCACATTCCCCTCAGGGGCCTTCCTCCCCCTTTCAGGTACCCCTAGTGGGCCAGAAACGCACCCTGGATTTAAACCAGGGAACGCAGGTTCCCCGGGACCCAGCGCAGGGGCTGATGGGTAGGCACTTTCGACCGTGGGGGACCCAGGAAAGCATCTCGGCAGCGCAATTTTTTTGTTCTGTCACAGGTGCACCACCACCCCTCCCTATTTACCTTCCATCAGGGGACTTCTACCCACTTGGGATACCCTTAGCACTCCCGTGACGCAGCCTGGATTCGATCCTAGGACACCTGGGTCCCCCTGGCCCAGTGCAGGGGCCGATGGGTAGGCCCTTTCATCCATGGGGGCCCAGGAACGCTTCTTGGCTGCCCTTATTTTTTTTGTTCTGCCACATGTGCCCCAAATCCCCTCACTGAAACCGGACTTTCCCCTCAGGAGCTTCCAGCCCTCTTTGTGGTACCCCTAGCGGGCCTGAAAGGCACCGTGGGTTAGAACCAGGGACCCCAAGGTCCCTGTGCCCCAGCACTGGGACTGAAGGGAAAGCACTTTCTTCCATGGGGTACCCAAAAAACCTTCTCAGTGGCGTGATTTTTTTTTTTTCTGTCATAGGTGCACCAACATCCCTCCTTCACCATTTACTTTCTCCTCAGGGGACTTTTGCTTGCTTTGGGGTACCCTTAGTGGACACAAATTGCACCCTGGGTTCGAATCAGGGATGACAGGGTGTCTGTGGCCCAGCGCTAGGGTTGAGGGTAAGGCACTTTCTTCCCTGGGTGACCCAGGCCCCGCTTCTCGGCGGCACTTTGTTTCTTTTTTTCTCCCATAGGTGCCTCACCTTCCCTCCCTCAAATTTTGTCTTCCAATCAGGGGTCTTCTGCCCGATTTGTGGTACACCTACTGGGACCGAGATGCCCCCAGGGTTCAAACAAGAGACGGCAGGTTCCCCGGGGCTGATGGGTAGGCAGTTTGGTAACTGGGGAACCCAGGAATGCTTTTCATCATCGCGATTTATTTTTTCCAACACAGGTGCCCTACATTCCCTCCCTCAAATATTACATTCCCCTTAGGGGCTTTCTGCCTGCTTTGGGGTACCCTCAGTGGGCCCAAGACACACCCTGGTTTCAAGCCGGGTAGGCCATGTTCCATGGGACCCAGCGTAGGTGCTGATGGTAGGGCACTTTCTTCTGTGCTGGACAAGGATCACTTCTTGGCACCCCATTTTTTATTTTCTTAATACCACAGGTAACCCACCTCCCCACCCTCAAACCTTACCTTCCATTCAGGGCCTTCATCCCTCTTTAGGGTATCCCTAGCATGCCAAGACGCACCCTGGATTTGAATCAGAAACGCCAGGGTCCTCAGGGCCCAGTGCAGGGGCTGATGGGAAGGCAGTTTCATCCCTGGGGGACCCAGGAATGCTTCTTCCCAACGTGCTTTTTCTTTTCTGACACAAGTGCTCCACATTCCCTTCCTCAAACCCAACCTTCCCCTCGGGGGCCTTCTGCCCGCTTTGGGGTACTCCTAGTGGGCCCAAGACGCACACTGGTTTTGAATGAGGGATGCCAGGGTCCCCGGTGCCTTCTTCCTGCTATTAGGTACCCCTAGCGGGCCTGAAACGCACACTGACACAGTAGCCCCACATCGCCTCCTTCAAACTTTGACTTCACCTCAGGTGCCTTCTACCTGCTTTGGGTCACCCCTAGTGTACTGGAGAGGCACTGTGGGTTTGTACCAGGGATGCCAGGGTCGTCGGGGCCCAGCACAGGGACTGATGGGAAGGCACTTTCAACCACAGTGAACCCAGGAACGCTTCTCAGTGGCGTGATTTTGTTTTTTTTTTTTTCGCCACAGGTGCTCCACCTCACCTCCCTCACAGCTTACCTTTCCATCAGGGACCTTTTGCCAGCTTTGGTATAACCCTAGAGGGCCGAGATGCACCCTGGGTTGGAAACAGGGATGCCAGGGTCCCCAGGGCCCAGCGCAGGTGCTGAAGGGAAGGCACTTTGTTTCGTGGGGTCAAGGAACCATTCTCAGTGGTGCGTTTTGTTTGTTTGTTTGTTTGTTTTTATGTCACATGTACCCATGTCCCCGCCCTCAAATCTTACCTCTCCCTCAGAAGTCTCCTTCCCATTTTGGGGTTCCCCGTAGAGGGCCAAAAACGCACACTGGGTTCGATCCAGGGGCCCCAGAGGCCCTGGGGCCCAGCTCAGGGGCTGATGGGAAGGCACTTTCCTCCTTGGGGGACCCAGGAAAGCTTCTTGGTGGCTCGATATTTTTTCTGCCACAGTTGCACCACCTCCCATCCCTCATTATTTACCTACCCCTCAGGTACCTTCTTCTCACTTTGGGGTACCTTACCAGTCCCAAGATGCACCCTTCATTCGATGCAGGGACAGCAGGGTCTGCGTGGCCCAGCACAGTGGCTGATGGGAAGGCACTTTCGTCTGTGAGCGACCCAGGCCCTGCTTCTCGGTGGCACCATTTTTTTCTCCCATAGGTACCTCACCTCCACTCCTTCAAGCACTATCTTCCAATCAAGGGCTTTCTGCCCAATTTGTGGTCCTCTTAGCGTGCCCAAAATATACCCTGGGTTCGAATCAGGGACACCAGAGTGTCCGTATACCAGAGCAGGGGCTCATGGGAAGGGAGTTTTCTCCCTGTGGGACCCAGGAACACTTCTTGGTTGCACGTTTTTTTTTTTCTGCCACATGTGCCCCACCTCCCCTCCCTCAAAACTTACTTTCCCCTTAGGGGCCTCTGGCCCTGTTTGATCCAGGCATGCTAGGGTCCTTGGGGCCCAATGCAGGGGTTGATGGGAAGGCATTTTCATCAGTAGGGGACCCAGTAATGCTTCTCACTGGTACTTTTTTTTTTTTCCTGACACAATTGCCCCACCTCCCCTTCCTCAAAATTTGCCTCCCCTTCGGGGGTAATCTGTCCTCTTTGGGGTATCCTTATCGGGCCCAAGACGCACCCTGTATTCAAACCACAGATACCAAGATCTGCAGGGTCCAGCACAGGGGCTGATGAGAAGGCAGTTTCTTCCATGGGGCCCTGGCACAGCTTCTCAGTGGCATGTATTTTTTCTCCCACAGAGGCCTCACCTTCCCTCCCTCAAACTTTCCCTTCCCTTCAGGTGTCTTCTGCTTGCTTTGGGGTACCCCTAGCAGGCCTGAAACACACCCTAGGTTCGAACCTGGGGTGCCAGGGTCTGTGTGACCCAGCACAGGGGTTGATGGGAAGGCACATTTGTCCGTGGGTGATCCAGGAATGCTTCTCACCAGCGTGTTTCTTTTTTTCCACTATGAATTCCCCACCTCCCCTCCCTCACAATTTACCTTCCCCTCAGGGGAAATCTGCTGTCTTTGGGGTACCTCTATCAGGCCCAAGAAGCACCCTGGTTTTGAATCACTGACTCCAGGTTACTTGTGGCACAGCACAGTGGCTGATGGGAAGGCACTTTCTTCCATGGGGACCCAGGTCTAGCTTCTCTGTGGCATGCTGTTTTTTTTTTTTTTTTCTACCACAGGTGCCTCACCTTCAATCCCTCAAACCTTACCTTTAAATCAGGGACCTTCTGCCAGCTTTGGGGTACCAATAGCGGCCCCAAGAGGCACCCAGAGTTTGAACCAGGGACACCAAGGTCCCCGGGGCCCAAAGCAGGGCCTGAAGGGAGGGCAATTTTGTCCGTGGTGGAAAAGCACCCTGGGTTCGAACCACAGACCCCAGCGTTCCTGGGTCCCACTGCAAGGGCTGATGGGAAGGCACTTTCGAATGTAGGGGACCCAGGAAAGCATCTTGGTAGCATGAATTTTTTTTCTGCCATAGGTGCACCACCTTCCCACCCTCACTATTTACTGTCCCATCAGGGGCCTTCTGTTCGCTTTGGGGACCCTTAGTGTGCCTGAGATGCACCCTGGATTTGAACCAAGGACACTGGTGTCCTCCTGGCCCAGCACAGGGGCTGATGAGAAGGCACGTTCTTCTGTGGGCAACCCAGGCCTCGCTTCTCAGCAGCACGTTTTTTCTTGTCCCACAGGTGCCTCACCTCCCCTTCCTCAAACCTTACCTTTCAATCAAGGGTATTCTGCTCAAATTTTGGTATGCCTAGCAGGCCCTAGACACACCGTGGGTTCGAACTAGGGATGCCAGTGGCTCCAGGTAACAGCGCAGGGGTTCATAGGAAGGCATTTTCGTCCATGGCGACCCACGAACACTTCTTGGCAGGGAGTTTTTTTTTCTTGTTTCTGCCACGTGTGTCCCACCTCCCCTCCTTCAAACCTTACTTTCCATTCAGGAGCCTCTGGCCCTCTTTTGGGTATCCTTAGTGGGCCTGAGATGCACCCTGGGTTCGAACCAGGGATGCTAGGGTCACCTGTGCCTAATGCAGGGGTTGATGGGAAGGTACTGTCGTCCGTGGGGGAGGCTTCTCGCTGGTGTGATTTTTTTTTTTTCAGCCACAGGTGCCCCACCTCCCCTCCTTCACAATTTACCTTCCCCTCAAGGGCCATCTGCCCTCTTTGGGGTACACCTATCAGGCCCAAGACGCACCCTGGCTTCAAACCTGGAATGCCAGGGTCCCCAGGGCACAGCACAGGGGCTGATGGGAAGGCACTTTCTACCATGGGTACCCAGGCCCAGCTTTTCGGCGCCTTGCTTTTTTTTTCTCCCACAAGTACCTCACCTGCAATCCCTCAAACTTTACGTTCCCTTCAAGGTTCTTCTGACCACTTTGGGGTACCACTAACGGGCCTGAGACGCACCCTGGGTTCCATCCTGGGAGGCCAGGGTTCGTGGGGTTCAGCACAGGGGCTGATGGGAAGGCACTTTCGTAAGTGGGGAACCCAGGAATACTTCTCGCTAGCCCATTTTTTTTTTCTGCCACTGGTCCCCCACCTCCCCTCCATCAAACCTTACCTTCCAATCAGGGGTCTTCTGCCCGCTTTGGGGTATCAATAGCTGCCCCAAGACGCACCCAGGTTTCAAACCAGGGAGCCCTTGGTGTCCAAGGCTTAGAGCAGGGGTTGATGGGAAGGCAATTTCACCCGTGGTGGACCCAGAAATGCTTCTCAGTGTCGCAATTTCCTTCTTTTTTCTGCCACAGGTCCACCACCTCCCCTCGCTCAAACTTTACCTTCCAATCATGGGCCTTCTGCCCACTTTGGGGGTACTAATAGCTGCCCCAAGATGTACCCAGGGTTTGAACCAGGGATGCCAAGGTCCCCGTGGCCCAGAGCAGGGGCTGATGGGAAGGCAGTCTCGTCCCTGTCTGACTCAGGAACGCATCTCACCAGTGTGTTTTTTGTTTTTCCGAGACACAAGAACCCCACATTACCTCCTTCAAACCTTACCTTCCCCTCAGGGACTTTCTGCCCGCTTTGAGGTACCCTTATTGGACCTGAGATGCATCCTGGATTTGAACCAGGAATGCCAGGGTCCCCATGTCCCAGTGCTGGGGCTGAGGGGAAGGCACTTTCTTCTCAGGGTGACCCAGGCTCTGCTTCTCAGTGGCGCATTTCTTTTTTCTCCCACAGGTGCCTCACCTCCACTCCCTGAAACCTTATCTTCCAATCAGGGGCCTTCTGCCCGATTTGTGGTACCCCTAGTGGGCCCGAGATGCATCCTGAGTTTGAACCAGGGACTCCTGGATCCCCGCGGCCCATCGCTGGGACTGATGGGAAGGCATTTTCGTCCGTGGGGCACCCAGGAACGCTTCTCCATTGTGCGTTTTGTTTTATTCTGCACTCCATCAAACCTCACCTTCCCCTCAGGAGCCTTATGCGCATTTTGGGGTACCGCTAGCATGCCACAGATGCACCCTGGGTTCGAACCAGAGATGCCAGGGTCCCCAGTGTCCAGAGCAGGGGCTAAGGGGAAAGCATTTTTTTTCCGTGTGGGACACAGGAATACCTCTCGGCTTTCTGTTTTTCTTTTGTTTTGTTTTCTGCCACAGGTTTCCCACCTGCCCTCCGTCAAACCTTACCTTCTGCTCAGGAGCATTCATCCTGCTTTGGGGTAAACCTAGCAGGCCCAAGATGCACCCTGGGTTTGAACCAGGGATGCTAGGGTCCCCGGGGCCCACTGGTTGGGTTGATGGGAAGGCACATTCCTCCCCTGGGGGACCCAGGAACGCTTCTCTCCGGTGCATTTTTTTTTTCTGCCACAGGTACCCCACCTCCCCTCCCTCACAATTTACCTTCCTCTCAGGGGAAATCTGCCCTATTTGAGGTACCCCTATCATGCCCGAGTCTTACCCAGGGTTTGAATCAAGGATACCAAGGTCCCTGGGGCACAGTGTAGGGGCTGATGGGAAGGCACTTTCTTCCGTGGAGACCCAGGCCCAGCTTCTTGGTGGCATGATTTTTTTCTCCCACAGGTGCCTCACCTCCTGTCCTTCAAGCCTTCCTTTCCTTCCAGGGTCCTCTGCCCGCTTTGGAGTACCCCTAGCTGGCCTGAGACGCACTCTTTGTTGGAAACTGTGACACAAAGGTCCCCGGGGTGCAGTGCAGGGGCTGATGGGAAGGCACTTTCGTCCGTGGTGGACCCAGGAAAGCTTATCAGTGGTGCGATTTTCTTTTTTCTTTTTTTCTGCCACAGGTGCCACACCTCCCCTCCCTCACAATTTACCTTTCCCTCAAGGGCCTTCTGCCTGCTTTGGGGTACCCGTAGTGAGGCCAAGACGCACATGTATTCAAACCCGGGATGCCAGGGTCCCTGGGGCACAGTGTAGGGGCTGATTGGAAGGCACATTCATACATGGAGGACACAGGATCTGCTTCTCAGCGGTGCTTTTTTTTCTTTTCTCCCTCAGTTGCCTCACCTCCCTTCCCTCAAACCTTACCTTTCACTCAGGGGCCTTCTACCAGATTTGTGGTACGATTAGTGGTCATAAGACATACTCTGGAGTTGAACCAGGGAAGTCAGGGTCTCCAGGTAGTAGTGCAGGGGCTGATTGGAAAGCACATTCATCCGGGGATGACCCAGGAATGTTTCTCGGTAGTGCGTTTTTTTTTTTTTTTTTCTGCCATAGGTGCCCCATCTCTCCTCCCTCAAACCTTTCTTTCCCCTCAGGGGCCTTCTGCCATCTTTGTTGCACCCCTAGTGGGCCCAAGACCCACCCTGGGCTGAAAACAGGGATGCCAGGGTGCCTGGGGTGCAATGCAGGGGCTGATGGGAAGGTTGTTTTGTCCCTGGGGGACCCAGGAATTCTCACCAGTGCCTTTTTTTTTTTTTTTTTTTTTTTTTTTTTCTGACACAGGTGCCCCACATCACCACCCTCAAACTTGACTTTCCCCTCAGGGGTCTAACGTGAACTTTGGGGTACCACTAGTGGGCTCGAGAGGCGTACTGGGTTCGAACTAGGGACGCCAGTGTCCCCAGGGGCTAGCGCAGGGTACACTTCGCAGTCCTGAGATGCACTCTGGATTCGAACCAGGGACAGCAGGGTCCCTTTACCTAGTGAAGTTCCTGATGGGAACACAGTGTTGTCCGTGTGGGACCCAGTAATGCTTCTAGCCAGCGCTTTTGGTTTTCTTTTTCTTTTCTGCCACTTGTCCCCCACCTCCCAACCCTCAAAACTTACCTTCCCGTGTTCTTCCCGCTTTGGGGTACCAATAGCTGCCCCAGGATACACCCAGGGTTCGAACCAGGGATGCCAGGGACCCCAGGGCCCAGAGCAGGGGCTCAGGGAAAGACAGTTTCATCCCTGGGGCACCCAAGAATGCTTCTCACTAGTGAGTTTTTTTTTTTTCTGCCACAGGTGCCCCACCTGTCCTCCCTCACAATTTACCTTCCTCTCAGGGTCCTTCTTCCTGCTTTGGGGTACCCCTAGTGAGACCAAGACGCACCCTGTATTCAAACCAGGGATGCCAGCAGGTGCTGATTGGAAGGCACTGTCGTATGTGGGGGACACAAGCCCCACTTCTCAGTGATGCGTTTTCTTTTCTCCCACTGTTGCCTCACCTCTCTTCCCTGAAACCTCACCTTCAACTCAGGGACTTTCTGCCCGATTTATGGTACCCCTGGCAGCACCGAGACACACCCTGGGTTTGAATCAGGGATGTCACTGTCTCTAGGTAGCAGGGCAGGGACTAATGGGAAGGCACGTTCATCTGGGGGAGACCCTGGAATGCTTCTTGGTGGTGCGTTGTTTTTTCTGTCACAGGTGACACACCTCCTCTCGCACAAACCATACTTTCACCTCAGGAGTCTCTGGTCCTCTTTGTGGCACCCCCAGCCGACCCGAGAGACACCCTGGAGTCGAACCAGGGACACCAGGGTCTCCGGGTACCAGCGCAGTGGCTCATGGGAAGGCACTTTCATCCTTGGGGACCAAGCAATGCTTCCTGGTGGTGTGTTTTATTTTTTTATTTTTTTGTTCTGCCACATGTGCCCCACCTCCCCTCACTCAAACCTTACTTTCCAGTCAGGAGCCTCTGACCCTCTTTCTTGTACCCCTAGTGTGCCTGAAATGCACCCTGGGTTCGAACCAGTGATGCCAGGGTCCACAGGGCCTAGCTCAGAGCCCTATGGGAAGGCACTATTGCTCGTGTGGAACCCAGGAATGCTTCTCAGGGGTGTGTTGTTTTTTCATTTTTTTTCTGCCACAAGTGCCCCAGCTCCCCTCCCTCGAACCTTACCTTCCCCTCAGGTGCCTTCTGCTTGCTTTCAGGTACTCCCAGTGGGCCTGAGACGCACCCTGGTTTCAAACCAGGGAGGCCACGGTCCCTGGGGCCCAGCACAGGCGTTGACGGGAAGGCACTTTCTTCCATGGGAGATAAGGAACGCTTCTTGGTGGCATATTTTTTTTTATACCACAGGTATCCCATCTCCCTGCCCTCAAACCTTACCTTTCCCTCAGGGGCCTTCTTCCCACTTTTGGGTACCCCTAACGGGCCCAAAACACACCTTGGTTTGAACCACAGAACCCAGGGTCCCCGGGGCCCAGTGCAGGGACCAATGGGAAGACACTTTCGTCCATGGGGGACCCAGGAAAGCTTCTCGGAAGCACGATACTTTTTTGTGCCACATGTGTGCCACCACCCCTTTCTCACTACTTTCCCCTCAGGTGGCTTCTGTCTGCTTTGGGGTACACTTCGCAGTCCTGAGATGCACTCTGGATTCGAACCAGGGATAGCAGGGTCCTCGTTACCCAGTGAAGGGTCTGATGGGAAGGCACTTTCATCCGAGGGCGACCCAGGCCCCTCTTCTCAGCAGCACATTTCTTATTTTCTCCAACAGATGCCTCACCTCTCCTCCCTCAAACTTTATCTTTCAATCAGGGGCCCTCTGCCCGATTTGTGGTATTCCTCGGGGGTCCGAGACGCACCGTGCGCTCGAACCAGAGATGCCAGTGTCTCCAGATACCAGCACAAGGGCTCATGGGAAGGCACTTTCGTCCTTGGGGACCCAAGAACACTTCATCATGGCCCTTTTTTTTTTTTATTTTCTGCCACATGTGCACCACCTCCCCTCCCTCAAACCTTACTTTACACGCAAGTCTTCTGCCCTCTTTGTGGTACCTGCAACCAGCCCCGAGATGCACCCTGGGTTGGAAACAGGGATGCCAGTGTCCCAGGGGTCCATCACAGGTGCTGATGGGAAGGCAGTTTCATCCTTGGGTGAACCAGAAAGCTTCTCACCATTGCGTTTTTGTTTTATTTTTCCAACACAGGTCCCCTACTTCCACTCTCAAATCTTACTTTCCCCTCACGGGCTTTCTCTCCACTTTGGGATTCCCCTGGTGTGCCTGCAACACACCCTGGTTTCAAATCAGGGATGCCAGGTCCCCGTGGCCTAGCGCAGGGGCTGATGGGTAGGCACTGTTGTCCGTGAGGTACCCAGGAACACTTCCCAGCGGTGCATTTTTAAAATTTTTTTCTACTACAAGTGCCCCAGATCCCCTCCCACGAAACTTCCCTTCCCTTCAGGTGACTTCTGCCTGCTTTTTGGTACCCAAATGGGCCAGAGAAGACCCCAGGGTTTGAACCAAGGATGCCGGTGTCCCCAGGTCCCAGCAAAGGGACTGATGGGAAGGCACTTTTGTCCATGGTGGACCCAGGAATGCTTCTCACTGGCAGGATTTTTTTTTCTTTTTCTGCCACAAGTGCCCAACCTCCCCTCCCTCACAGTTTATCTTCCCCTTACGGGCTTCGTCCCACCTTGGGGTACCCTTAGTGGTCCAGATATGATCCCTGGATTCTAACCAGGGACTCCAGGTTTCCCGTGGCCCAGCACTGGGGTTGATGGGAAGGCACTTTCTTCCATAGGTGACCCAGGCCCCGATTCTCCTTGGCACGTTTTTGTTTTTTTCTCACACAGGTGCTTCACCTCTCCTCCCTGAAATCTTTTCTTCCAATCAGGGGCCTTTTGTCAGATTTGCGGTATCCCAAGTGGGACTGAGACACACCATGGGTTTGACACCAGGGTGTCCGAATACAAGTGCAGGGGTTCATGGGAAGGCACTTCCGTCTGTGGGGACTCAGGAACGCTTCTTGGTGGCACGTTTTTTTTTTCTATTTTTTTCTGCCACATGTGCAATGCCTCTCCTCCCTCAAACCTGAATTCCCCCTCAGGGGTCTCTGGCCTTTGGGGTATCCCTAGCGGGCCCAAGATTCATCCTGTCATTGAATCAGGGAGGCTGGGGTCCTCAGGGGGCAGTGAAGGGGATGATTCGAAGGATCTTTCATCCCTGGGGACCCAAGAACGCTCTTGGCAGCACGTTTTTTATTTTTTCTGCCTCATGTGCCCCACCTCCCCTCCCTCAAACCTTACTTTCTACTCAGAGGCCTATGACCCTCTTTTGGGTATCCCTAGCGGCCCGAGATGCACACTGAGTTCAAACCAGGGATGCTAGGGTCCCCTGCGGCCAACACAGGGGTTGATGGGAATGCACTTTCGTCCGTTGGGGTAGCAAGGAATGCTTCTCGCTGGTTCTTTTTTTTTTTTTCAACCACAGGTGCCCCACCTCCCCTCACTCAAAATTTACCTTCCCCTCAGGAGCAATCTGTCCTCTTTGGAGTACCCCTATCGTGCCCGAATGCACCCTGGGGTTGAACCAGGGATGCCAGGGTCCCTGGGGCAGTGTTTGGACTGATAGTAAGGCACATTCTTCCATGGGGACCTAGTTCCAGCTTCTTGGTGGTGTGTTTTTCTTTTTCTCCCACCGGCAGTTTCGTCCATGGGGGAGCCAGGAATGCTTCTCTCTGGAGCGTATTTTTTTTTCTGCCACAGGAGCCCCATATGCCCTCCTTCAAACCACTCCTTTCCCTCAGGGGTCTTCTGTGTACTTTGGGATACCCCTATTGGGCCAGAGACACACCGTGGGTTCGAACCAGGGACTACAGGGTTCCTGTGGCCCAGCACAAGGGCTGATGGGAAAGCACTTTCATCCATGGGGATCCCAGGAATGCATCTCACCAGTGCGTTTTTGCTTTTATTTTTCCCGACACAGGTGTCCCACATCCCCTCCCTCAAACCTTATGTTCCCCTCAGGGGCCTTCAGTCCACTTTGGGGTACGTGTAGTGGGCATGAGATGCTCCCTGGGTTCGAACCACAGATGCCAGAGTCCCTGGGACCTAGCGTAGGGGCTGATTGGAAGGCACTGTTGTCTGTTTGGGACCCAGGAACGCTTCTCAGCGGTTCGTTTTTTTAAAAATTTTTTCTGTCACAAGTGCCCCAGTTCCCCTCCCTCGAACCTTACCTTCCCCTCAGGTGCCTAGTGCTTTGTGGTACCCACAGTGGGCGCGACACACACCCTGGATTCGAACCGGGAAGGCCACAGTCCTTGGAGCCCAGGGCAGGTGCTAACGGGAAGGCACTTTCTTCTGTGGGGGACAAGGAACAGTTCTCGTGGCGCATTTTTTTTTATGTACCACAGGTAACCCACCTCCCCTCCCTCACTATTTACCTTCTCCTCAGGGACCTTCTGTCCACTTAGGGCTACCATTAGCAGTCCCGAGATGCACCCTAGATTCCAACCAGGGATGACAGGTTCCCCATGGCCCAGCGCAGGGGCTGATGGGAAGCAACCCAGGCCCCACTTCTCAATGACGCATTTTTATTTTTTCCCACAGGTGCCTCACCTCTCCTCCCTGAAACCTTATCTTCCCACCAGGGGCCTTCTGCCCGTACCCCTAGCAGGCCCAAGATGCACCCTGAGTTCTAACCAGGGACGTCAGGGTCCCCAGGGCCCAGTGCTGGTGCTGATAGGAAGGGACTTTTATCCATGGGGCACCCAGGAACGCTTCTCAATGCAGCGTTTCTTTTTTCTGCCACAGGAACCCCATATGGCCTCTTTCAAACCTCCCCTTCCTCTCAGGGGCCTTCTGCACGCTTTGGGATACCCATAGTGGGCCCAAGATGTACCTGGGTTTGAACCAGGCATGATAGGTTCCCCTGGGCCCAACACAGGGTTTGATGAGAAGCCCCTTTCATCTGTGGGGGACCCAGGAACTCTTCTCGCCATTGCGGTTTTTTTCCACCACTGTTTCCCCACCTCCCCACCCACACAATTTACCTTTCCCTCAGGGGCAATATTTGGGGTACCACTATCAGGCCCGAGACACACCCTAGTTTCGAGCCAGGAATGCCAGGCTTCCCGGGGCACAGTCCAGCGGTTGATGGGAAGGCACTTTCCTCCATGGGGACCCAGGCCAAGCTTCTTGGTGGCATGATTTTTTATCTCCCCCAGATGCCTCACTTCCAATCCCTCAAACGTTCCCTTCACTTCAGGGGTCTTCTGCCCACTTTGGTGTACCCCTAACGGGCCTGAGAAGCACCATGGTCTTGAACCTGGCATGCCAGGTTTTGTGGGATCCAGCACAGGGGCTGATGGGAAGGCACTTTACTCCGTGGGGGACCCAGGAATGCTTCTCACCAGTGCGTTTTTTAAGAAAAGAATATATCTTTAGATAAAAAGTAGAGAGATGCTTTCTGAGAGCCTGCTTTGTAATTCATTCATTCGTCCGTCTTCCTGCTTTGGGATACCCCTAAGCGAATACGCACCCTGTATTCGAACCAGGGATGCCAGTGTCCCCGGGGCACAGCGCAGGTGCTGATTAGAAGGCACTGTCATATGTGGGGGACACAGGCCCTACTTCTCAGTGATGCGTCACAGAGTTTAACAGAAAAAGTAGAAAGAAGGTTCTGGAGAAACTGCTTTCTGTTGTGTTCGTTCATCTCACAGTGTTAAACCTTTGTTTTGACTGAGCAGTTTGGGAACTCTGTTTTTGTGGAATCTGCGAAGGGATATTTGGGAGTGCATTGAGGCTTATGGTGAAAAAGGAAACAACTTCAGATAAAAACAAGAAAGGAGTTTTGTGTGGAACTGCCTTGTGATATGTGCATTCATCTCACAGTTTTAAAGGCTTTCTTTAGATTCCACAGTTTGGAAACACTATTTTTGTCCTTTCTGCAAATGAACATTTTTGAGTTCACTGAGACCAATTTCAAAAAAGTGGATATCCAGGATAAAACTTGGGAGGAAACTATCTGAGAAAGCGCTTTTTGATCTCCCAGAGTTAAAACTTTCTTTATATGCAGTAGTTTGGAAACCCTGTTTTGTCCATTCTGTGATTGGATATTTGGGGGCTCATTGATTCCAATGACAAAAAATCGAATATAGCAAGATAAAAACTAGAAGGAAGTACTCTGAGAAACTGCTTTGTTATGTGTGCATTCATGTCACACAATTAAAACTTTCTTTGGATTCAGCAGTTTGGAAACACTGCTTTTGTCCATTCTGTGAATGGCCATTTGGGAGATCATTTAGGCCAATGGTCTAAAAGGAAGTATACCAGGACAAAAACTAGAAGTAAGCTATCTGAGGAACCTCTTTCTAATGTGGGCATTGACCTCAGAGAGCTAAATCTTTCTTTTCATTCAGAAATTTGTAAACACTGTTTTTGCAGGATCAGCAGAAGGATGTTTTAGAGTGCGTTGAGGACTATTGTGAAAAACAAAATATCTTCAGATAAAAACTAGACAGAATCATTTTGAGAAAGTACATTGTGATGTGTGTGCTTGCCTCACAGAGTTAAAACTTTCTTTGGATTCAGGAGTTTGGAAAGACTATTTTTGTTCATTCTGCAAAGGGACATTTGGGAGCCCAATGAGGCCAATAGTGAAAAAGTGCATATCCCAGGATGAAAACCACAAGGAAACTGTCTGAGAATCCGCTTTGTGATGTGTGCATTCATATCGCAGAATTTAAACTTTTCTCTCATTCAGCAGTTTTGAAACAATGATTTGTAGAATCTGTGAAGTAATATTTGGGAGCACATTGAGGCCTATGGTGAAAAAGGAAACATCTTCAGATAAAAACTAGGAAGAAGATTTCTGAGAATCTTCTTCGTGATGTGTGCATTCATTTCACAGAGTTCAAATTTCTTTGGTTTCAGAAGTTTGTAAACATTGTTTTTGTCCATTCTGAGAAAGGACATATGGGAGCCCATAGAAACCAATGGCAAAAAAGCAAAAATCTAGGATAGAAACTGGAAGGAAGCTACCTGAGAAACTGCTTTGTGATATATGCATTCAACTCACAGATTAAAACTTTTTTTTTTTTCCATTCAGCAGTTTCGAAACACCTTTGTTGTAGAATCTGCAAAGGGATATTTTGAGTGCATTGACGTCTACGGTGAAAAAGGAATGATCTCAGATAAATCTAGAAAGAAGCTTTCTGAGAAACTGCTTTGGGATGTGTGCATTTATCTCACATTGGAGTACCTTTCTTTGAATTTAGCTTTAGAAACACTGTTTTTGTGCATTCTGTGAAGGGATATTTGGGAGCTCACTGATCCAAAGGTGAAAAACTGAATATCCCAGGATAAAAGACAGATGGAAACTATTTGAGAAATGGCTTTGTGATGTGTGCTTTCCTTGGGCAGAGTTAAACCTTTCTTTTCATTCAGCAGCTTGGAAACACTTTTTTTGTAGAATCTGTGAAGGGATATTTGGGAGCGCTTTGAGACCTATGGTGAACATGGAAACACCTTCAGATAAAAACCAGAAAGAAGCTTTTTGACAAACTGCTTTGTGATGTGTGCTTTCATCTCATGGAGATAAACGTTTCTTTGGATTCAGTAGTTTGGGAACACTGTTTTTGTATGTTCTGCAAAAGTACATTTGGGAGCTCATTTTGGCCAATGGAGAAAAAGCAAATATCCCAGTATAAAATCTAGAAGGAAGCTATCTGAGAAACTGAGCTCGTGAGTCCAACTGCAAAAAAGTGAATATCCCAGAATAAAAACTAGAAGGAAGCTACCTGGGAAACAGCTTTGTGATGTGTGCATTCATCTAGCAGAGTTAATCCTGTCTTTTCAGTCAGTAGTTTGGAAACACTGTTTTTGTGGAATCTGTGATGGAATATTTGGGAGAACTTTGAGGCCTATGGTGAAAAAGGAAACACCTTCAGATAAAAACTAGAAAGAGGGTTTCTGAATACCTGCTTTGTGATATGTGCATTCATCTCATTGAGTGAAACCTTTCTTTAGATTCAGCAGCTTGGAAATACCTATTTTGTCTCTTCTACGAGTGGACATTTGTGAGCTCATTGAGGCCAATGATGAAAAAGTGAATATCCCAGGATCAAAACTAGAAGAAAGCTATCTGGCAAACTGGTTTGCGATGTGTGCATACATCTCACAGAGTTAGACCTTTCTTTTCATTCACCAGTTTGAAAACCCTATTTTTGTACAATCTGTGAAGGGATATTTGGGAGCAAATTGAGGCATATAGTGAAAAAGGAAACATTGTCAGATAAAAATAAGAAAGAAGCTTTCTGAGAAACTGCTTTGTGATGTGTATATTCATCTCACAGAATGAAACATTTCTTTGGATTCAGCAGTTTGGAAACACTGCTTTTGTCCATTCTGCAAATGGATATTTGGAAGCTCATTTTGGCCAATGGAGAAAAAGCAAATATCCCAGGATAAAATCTAGAAGGAAGCTATCTGAGAAACTACTGTGTGATGTGTGCATTCGTCTAGCATAATTAAACCTTTCTTTTCTTTCAGCACTTTGGAATCACTGTTTTTCTAGAATCTGTGAAAGGGTATTTGGGAGTGCATTCAGGCCTAAGGTGAAACAGGATGCACCTTCAGATAAAAACTCGAAAAAAGCATTCTGAGAAATTGCGTTGTGATGTATGCTTTCACCTTGCCATTAAACTTCTCTTTGGATTCTGTAGTTTGGAAACAGTGTTTTTGTCCATTAGGCATATGGACATTTGGGAGCTCATTGAGGTCAATGACTAAAAAGAGAATATCCCAGGATGAAATCTAGAAGGAAGCTATTTGAGATATGGTTTTTTCATGTCTGCATTCATTTCTCAGAATAAAACATTTCTTTTATTCAGCAGTTTGAAAACACGTTTTTAAAGAATCTGCGAAGGGAGATTTGGGAGCGCTTTGAGGTCTAGGGTGAAAAAGGAAACACCTTCAGATAAAAACCAGAAATAAACATACTGAGACACTGCTTTATGATGTGTGCATTCATCACACACAGTTAAAATTTCTTTAGATTCAGCAGTTTGGAAACACTGTTTTTGTCCATTCTGCCTATGGACATTTGGGAGCTCTTTGAGGGCAATGGCAAAAAAGTGAATATCCCATGATAAAAACTGGAAGGAAGCTATCTAAGAAACTGCTTTGCGATGTGTCCATTCATCTGGCAGAGTTAAACATTCTTTTCATTCAGTGGTTTGGAAACACTGTTTTTGTAGAATCTACAAAGGGACATTTGGGAGCGCATTGAAGCCTATGGTGAAAAAAGGAAACATCTTCAGATAAAAACAAGAAAGAAGATTTGTGAGAAACTGCTTTGTGATTTGTGCATTCATCTCACAGAGTTAAACTTTTCTTTGGATTCAGCAGATTGGAAACACTGCTTTTGTCCATTCTGTGAATGGACATTTGGGAGTTCATTGAGGCAAATGGCAAAAAAGGGAATAAACCAGGATAAAAACTAGAAAGAAACTTTCTGAGAAAGTGCTTTGTGATGTTTGCATTGACATCACAGAGTTATATCATTCTTTTCATCCAGCAGTTTTGAAACACTGTTGATGTAGAATCTCTGAAGTGATATTGGGAGTGCTTTGAGGACTATGGTGAAAAAGGAATAATGTCAGATAAAAAGAAGAAAGAAGCTTTCTGAGAAACTGCTTTGTGAGGTGTGCATTCATCTCACAGAACTGAACTTTTCTTTGGATTCAGCAGTTCAGAAACTGTTTTTTTGTGCATTTTGTGAATGGACATTTGGGAGCTCATTAGGCCAGTGGTGAAAAAGTGAATATCCCAGGATAACAACTAGAAGAAAGCTATCTGAGAAACCACTTTGTGATGCGTGCATTCATCTTGCAGAGTTAAAGCTTCTTTTTCATTCCACAGTTTGGAAACAATGTTTTTGTAGAACCAGTGAAGGTATGTTTATGAGCACATTGAGGCCTGTGGTGAAAAAGGAAACATCTTCAGATAAAAATTAGATAGGAGCTTTCTGAGAAACTGCTTTATGATGTGTGCATTCATCTCACAGAGTTAAAATTTTCTTAGGATTCAGCAGTTTGGAAACATTTTTTATCCGTTCTGTGAATGGACATTTGGAAGCTCGTTGAGGTCAATGGCGAAAAAGTGAATATCCCAATATGAAAACCAGAATGAGCCTCTCGGAGAAACTGCTTTGTGGCATGTGCCTTCATCTCACAGAGTTAAACTTCTCTTTTCCTTCAGCTGATTGGAAGCACTAATTTTGTTGAGTCTGTGAAGGGATATTTGGGAGCACATTGAGGCCCATGGTGAAAAAGGAAACTTATTAATATGAATACTGGAAAGAAACTTTCTGAGAAACTGCTTTTTGATGTGAGCATTCATCTCACAGAATGAAATATTAGTTAGGATTCAGCAGTTTGGAAATACAGGTTTTGTCCAATCTGCAAATGGACATTTGGGAGCTCATTGAGGCCAATGGTGAAAAAGGGAATATCAAATGATAAAAACTAGAAGAAAAATCTCTGAGAAACCACTTTGTGATGTGTGCTTTCATCTCGCAGATTTCTTTTTATTCAGCAAGCTGGAAAAACTGTTTTTGTAGAATCTATGAAGGGATATTTGGGAGCTCATTGAGGCCTATGGTTATAAAGGAAACATCTTCAAATAAAAAAAGAAAGAAGCCTTCTGAGAAACTGCTTTGTGATTTGTGCATTAATCTCACAGTAATCAAACTTTCTTTGAATTCAGCAGTTTGGAAACACTGTTTTTGTGCATTCTGCAAATGGACCTTTGAGAGCTCATTGAGGCCAATTTTGATAAAGAGAATATTTCAGGATAAAAACTAGATGGAAGCTATCTGAGAAGTCACATTGTACTGTGTGCATTCATCTTGCAGAATTAAACCTTTGCTTTTCATGAAGTAGTTTGGAAATACTGTTTTCGTAGAATCTGCGAAGAGATACTGGGAGTGCATTGAGGATTATGGTGAAACAGGAATCATCCTCAGATAAATACTGGAAAGAAGCTTTCTTAAAAACTGCTTTGTGAGGCATGCATTCATCACACAGAGTTAAAACTTCCTTTGGATTCTGCAGTTTAGAAACTGTTTTTGTCCATTCTGTGAATGGATATTTGGCATCTTATTGAGGCAAATGGTGAAAAAGCAAGAATCCCAGAATGAAAACTAGAAGGAAGTTATCTGAGAAACTTATTTGTAATGCGTCCATTCGCCTGTCAGCATTAAACCTTTCTCTTCAGTGTACAGTTTGGAAACACTGTTTCTATAGAATCTGCAAAGGGACATATGGTGTAAAAGGAAACTTGTTCAGATAAAAACTAGAAAGAAGGTTTCTGAGAAACTGTTTTTGATGTGTACATTTATCTCACAGAATGAAAACTTTGTTTGGATTCAGCAGTTTGAAAACATTGCTTTGTCCATTCTGCGATTGGACATTTGGGAGCTCATTGAGGCTAATGGTGAAAAAGTGAATATCCCAGGTTAAAACTAGAAGGAAGCTATATGTGAAACCTCTTTGTGATGTTTGCATTCATCTCGCAGGTTTAAAAATTTCTTTTCATTCAGCTGTTTGGAAACACTGTTTTTGTCTATTCTGAGAATGAATATTTCAGAGCTCATGAGGCCAATGGCAAAAAAGTAAATGTCAAAGGATAAAAACTAGAAGGAAGCTATCTGAGAAAATGCTTTGTGAAGCGTGCATTCATCTCACAGAATTAAACTTTCTTTTCATTCAGCAGCTTGGAAACACTGTTTCTGTAGAATCTGTGAAGGGATATTTGGGAGTGCATTGAGGCCTATGGTGAAAATGGAAACATCCTCAGATAAAAACTAGAAACAAACTTTCTGAGAAACTGTTTTGTGATGTATGAATTCATCTCATACAGTTAAACCTTTCTTTCTATTCAGCAGTTTGGAAACACTGCTTTTGTCCTTTCTGCCAATCTACATTTGGCAGCCCAATGAGGCCAATGGGGAAAAATAAAATATCCTGGGATTTAAACTAGAAGGAAGCTGTCTGAGATACCGCTTTGTGATGTGTGCATTCATCTTGCAGAGTTAAACCTTTCCTTTCATTTCATGGTTTTGAAGAATCTGTGAAGGGATATTTGGGAGCACATTGAGGCCTACAGTGAAAAAGTAAACATTTTCAGATAAAAATTAGAAAGAACATTTCTGAGAAACTGCTTTGGCATGTGTGCATTCACCTCACGGAGTTAAACCTTTCTTTGGATGCAGCAGTTTGGAAACACTGTGTTTGTCCATATGTGTATAGACATTTGAGAACTCATTGTGGTCAATGGCATAAAAGTGAATATAGCAGGAAAAAAACTAGAAGGAAATTCTCTGAGAAACATTTTCTGATATGTGTATTAATCTCACAGAGTTAAACCTTTATTTTCATCCAGCAACTCAGAAACACTGTTTTTGTAGAAAGTGCGAAGGCATAATTGGGAGCACATTTTTACCTATGGTAAAAAAGGAAATATTTGCAGATAAAAACTAGAAAGGAGGTTTCTGAGAAATTGCTTTATGATGTGTGCATTCTTCTCACAGTTATACCTTTCTTTGGATTCTGCAGTTTGGAAATCCTATTTTTGTCAATTTTGCAGATGGATATATGAGAGCTCTTTGAGTCCAATGGTGAAAAAGGGAATATCCCAGAATAAAAACTAAATGGAAGCTATCTGAGAAACCAATTTGTGATGTGTGCATTCATCTCACCGAGTTAAATGCTTATCTTCATTCATCAGTTTGGAAACACTGCTTTTGTAGAATCTTCTAAGGGATATTTGCGAGCACAGTTAGGTCTATGGTGAAAAAGGAAATATCTTAAGATAAAAACTAGAAAGAAGCTTTCTGAGAAACTTCTTTGTGATGTGTGCAGTCACTTCACAGAGTTAAATCTTTCCTTGAACTTGGCAAGTTTAAAATACTTTTTGATCATTCTGTGAATGGACATTTGGTGGCTCATTGAGGCCAATGCTGAAACAAAGAATATCGTAGGACAAAAACTAGAAGGAAGCTATCTGAGAAATCACTTTGCGATGTTTGCATTAATCTCGGAGAGTTGAACCTTTCTTTTATTTCAGCAGTGGACACACTGGTTATGTAGAATCTGCAAAGCAATATTTTGGAGGGCATTGAGGTATATGGTGAAAAATTACACATCTTCAGATAAAAACTAGAAAGAAACTTTCTGAGGAACTTCTTTGTTATGTGTGCATTCATCATACAGTGAATCCTTTCTTTTGATTCTGCAGTTTGATAACACCATTTTTGTCCTTTCTGCAAATGGACATTTCAGACCTAATTGAGGCCAATGGTGAAAAAGTGATTTTCCCAGGATAAAAACAAGAAGGAAGCTATTTGAGAAACCATTTTGTCATATGTGCATGCAATTCCTGATTTAAAACTTTCGGGCCGGGTGTGGTGGCTCAAGCCTGTAATCCCAGCACTTTGGGAGGCCGAGACAGGAGGATCACGAGGTCAGGAGATTGAGACCATCCTGGCTAACATGGTGAAACCCCGTCTCTACTAAAAAATACAAAAAACTAGCCGAGCGAGGTGGCGGGCGCCTGTAGTCCCAGCTACTCCAGAGGCTGAGGCAGGAGAATGGCGTAAACCTGAGAGGAGGAGCTTGCAGTGACCTGGGATCCGGCCACTGCACTCCAGCCTGGGTGACAGAGCAAGACTCTGTCTCAAAAAAAAAAAAAACAAAAAAAAACAAAAAAAAAAACAACAACTTTATTTTCTTTCTGTGGTTTGGAAACACGGTTTTTGTAGAATTTACAATGGGATGTTTGGGAGTGCATTGAGGCCTATGATGGATAAGGAAACATTTTCAGATAAAAACTAGGAAGAAGCTTTCTGAGAAACTGCTTTGTGATGTGTGCAACCATCTCACAGTTAAACCTGTCTTTGGATTCTGCAGTTTGGAAACAGTGTTTTTGTCCATTCCACAAATGGATATTTCAGAGCTCATTGAGGCCAATGGCAAAACAACCAGAATATCCCAGTAGAAAAACTAGAAAGAACCTATTTGAGAAATCGCTTTGTGCTGTGTGTATTCTTCTCGAAGACATAAACCTTTCTTGTCCTTCAGCAGTTTGGAAACACTGCTTTTACATAACGTGCAAGAGGATTATTTGGGAGCACACTGAGACCTATGGTGAAAAAGGAAACATCTTCAGCCAAAAACTAGGAAGATGCTTTCTGAAAAACTGCCTTGTGATGTGTGCAATCATCTCACAGATGTAAAGTTTTCTTTGGATTCATCGGTTTGAAACACAATTTTGTCCATTTTGTGAATGGATATTTGGGAGCTCATTGAGGTCAATGGAGAAAAAGTGAATATCCCAGGACAAAAACAAGAAGTAAGCTATGAGAAGCCGCTTTATGATGTGTGCATTCATCTAGAAGAGTTGAACATTTCTTTCCATTCAACAGTTTGGAAAGACTCTTTTTGTGGAATCTGTGAAGGGATATTTGGGAGCGAATTGAAGACTATTGTGAAAAAGGACCCACCTTCAGATTAAAACGAGAAAGAAGCTTTCTGAGGAACTGCTTTGTGATGTGTGCATTCATCTCACAGTTAAAACTTCTTTTGGATTCTGCAGTTTGGAAACACTGTTTTTGTTCTTTCTGTGAATGGATATTTGAGAGCTCATTGAGGACAAGGGTGAAAAAGCATACATTGCTGGATAAAATCTAGAAGGAAGCTATCTGAGAAACTGCTTTCTGATGTTTACATTCATCTTGCAGAGTTAAATGTTTCTTTTCATTCAGCAGTTTGGAAACACTGTTTTGTACAATGTGTGAAGGGATATTAGGGAGCGCAATGAGGTGTAGAGTGAAAAAGGAAACATCCTTAGATGATAACGAAGAAGAAGCATTCTGAGAAACTGCTTTGTGATATGTGCATTCATCTCACAGTTCAACCTTTCTTTGGATTCAGCAGTTTGGAGACACTGTTTTTGTCCATCCTGCGAATGGACATTTGGGAATTCACTGAGGCTAATGTCGAAAAAGCAAATATCCCAGGATAAAAACTAGAAGGAAGGTATTTGAGAAACTGCTTTGTCATGTCTGTATTCATCTCTCAGAATTAAATGAAGGGGTGGCCTGCCCCTCCACATCTGTGGGTGTTTCTCATCAGGTGGGATGAGAGACTGAGAAAAGAAATAAGACACAGGGACTAAGTAGAGAGAAAGGAAATTGGGTCCAGTGAACCAGTGCTCAGCATATGGAAGAACCACGCCAGCACTGATCTCTTAGTTATCTCAACGTTTGTTGATCATTATCTCTACCATCTCAGAGAGGGGCATGTGGCAGGGCAATAGGGTAATAGTGGGGAGAGGGTCAACAGGAAAACATGTGAACAAAGATCTCTGGGTCATAAATAAGTTTAAGGAAAGTTGCTGTGTCTTGATGGGCACACATCAGAGAGCGATTTGTCAGATAAATTCCTTCTAGTTTTGTCCTAGATATCCCCTTTTTCGATATTGAACTCAATGGGCTCCCAAATGTCCTTTCACAGAATGGACAAAAACATTGTTCCAAAACTGTTGAATCTGAAGAAAGGTGTAACTCTGTGAGATGAATGCACATAAAAAGAAGTCTATTTGTCAGATAACTTCCTTGTAGTTTCTATCCTTGGATATTCGTTTTTTCACCTTTAGCCTCATAAAGTCCCAAAATGTCCATTTGAAGAATGGACAAAAACAGTGTTCTGAAAGTGCTGAATTCAAAGAAAGGTTTAACACTTTGAGATGAATGCACACATCACAAAGCAGTTTCTCAGAAGCATTGTTTCTAACTTTTATCTGGATATTTCCTTTTTCACCATTGGCCTCAATGTGCTCCCAAAAATACTTTCACAGACACTACAAAAACAGTGTTTCCAAACTGCTGAATCAAAAGAAAGGGCTATCTCTGCGAGATGGATGCACACATCACAAAGCAGTTTCTCAGATATCTTCTTTCTAGTTTTTATCTTGGGACATTCACTTTTTCACCATGGACCTCAAAGAGCTATGAAGTGTCCATTTTCAGGATAAACAAAAACAGTGTTACCACACTGCTGAATCCAAAGAAAGTTTTACCTCTTTGAGATGAATGTACACATCACAAAGCAGTTTCTCCGATAGATTGTTTCTAGTTTTTCTCAGAAGATATTTCCTTTCTCAAGGTTGGCCTCAAAGTGCTACAAAATATCTCTTCACAGAATACAAGAAAACACTGTTTCCATACTGCTGAATGAAAAGAAATGTTTGACTCTGTAAGACAAATGTATGAATCACAAGTCGATTTGTCAGATAACTCCCTTCTAGTTTCAATCCTGGGATATTCGCTTTTTTGCCACTGGCCTCAAAGAGCACCCCAACATCCCTTTGCAGAATGAACAAAAACAGAGTAACCAAACTGTTAAATCCAATAGAAAGTGTAACTCTGTGAGGTGAACAGACGCATCACAGAGCACTCTCTCAGAAAGCTTTTTTCTAATTTTATCTGAAGACATTCCCTTTCAATGCACTACTGAATATCTCTTCGCAGATTGTAAGAAAACAGTGTTTCCAAGCTGCTGAATGAAACGAAAGTTTTACCACTGTGAGAAGATTTCACACATCAGTGGTCGATTTGTCAGATAAATTCCTTCACTTTTTATTCTAGGATATTTGCTTTTTTGCCATTGGTCTCAATGAGCTCCCAAATATCCTTTCACAGAATGGACAAAAACATTGTTCCGAAACTGCTGAACCCAAAAAAGGTGTAACTCTGTGAGGTGAATGCACACATCACAGAGCAGTTTCTCAGAAAGCTTCTTTCTAGTTTTTCTCAGAAGATATTCCCTTCATCAAGTTCGTCCTCAACATGACACCAAATAGCTCTTTGCAGTGTACAAGAAAATACTGTTTCCAAACTGCTGAATGAAAGAAAATGTTTAACTCTGTAAGACAAATGTACAAATCACAAGTTGATTTGTCAGATAGATAACTTCCTTCTAGTGTCAATCCTCAGATATTCGCTTTTTTGCCAGTAGCCTCAAAAGCACACAAATGTACTTTGACAGAATGGACAAATACACGGTTACAAGACTGCTGAATCCAATGGAAAGTTTAACTCTGTGAGTTGAACAGATGCATCACAAAGCAGTTTCTTAGAAAGCTTCGTTCTGCTATTTATCTGAAGACAGTTCCTTTTTCTGAGGAGGCCTCAAGACACTACAGAATATCTGTTTGCAGATTGTAAGAAAACAGTGTTTCCAAAATTCCTGAATGGAAAGAAAGTTTTACCTCTGTGAGAAGTCACACATCAGAGGTCAGATAACTTCCTTCTAGTTATTGTGCTAGGATATTCGCTTTTTCACCATTGGCCTCAATTAGCTCCCAAATGTCTTTTCACAGAATGGACAAAAACTGTTCTGGAACTGCTGAGTCCAAAGAAATGTGTACCTTTGTGAGATGAATGCAAACATCACTAAGCAGTTTCTCAGAAAGCTTCTTTCTAGTTTTACTCAGAAGATATTTCCTTTTTCACTGTGGACCTCAAAGCAATACCAAATATGTCTTCGCAGAATACAAGAAAACACTCTTTCCAAACTTCCAAATGAAGGAAATATTGAACCTTGTGAGATGAATGCAGAACACACAAAACAGTTTGTCAGATAACTTCTTTGTAGTTTCTATCTTCAGATGTTCACTTTTTTGCCTTTGGCCTCATAAAGACCCCAAATATCCTTTTGCAGAATGGACAGAAACAGTGTTCCGAAACTGCTGAATCTAAAGAGAGTTTTAACTCTTTGAGATGAACGCACACTTTACAAAGCAATTTCTCAGAAAGATTGTTTCTAGTTTTGACTTTTCCATGGTTGGCCTCAAACTGCTACCAGATATCTCTTCTCAGAATACAAGAAAACACTGCTTCCAAACTGCTGAATGAAAGGAGGTGTTTAACTCTGTGAGATGAAAGTACAAATCACAAGTTGATTTGTCAGATAAATTCCTTCTAGTTTTGATCCTGGGATATTCGCTTTTTCACCACTGGCTTCAAAGAACATCAAAACTTCCCTTTGCAGAATGGACAAAATGGGGTTACCAAACTGCTGAATGCAATGGAACATTTAACTCTCTGAGTTGGAATGGACGCATCACAAAGCAGTTTCTCTGAAAGCTTCTTTCTGCTATTTATCTGAAGACATTTCCTTTTTCACAGGAGGCCTCAGTGCACTACCAAATATCTCTTCACAGATTGTAAGAAAACAGTGTTTCCAAACTGCTGAATGAAAAGAAAATTTTACCTCTGTGAGAAGAATTCACACATCAGAGGTCGATTTGTCAAATAAATTCCTGGTAGCTTTTGTCTTAAGATATTCACTTTTTCACCATTTTCTCAATAAACTCCCAAATGTCCTTCTCAGAGTGGACACAAATATTGTTCCAAAACTGCTGAATCCGGAGAAAGGTGTAACTCTCTGAGATGAATTTATACATCATAAAGCAGTTTCTCAGAAAGCTTCTTTCTAGTTTTTCTCAGAAGATATTACCTTCTTCACCGTGGGACTCAAAGTGGTAACAAATATGTCTTCACAGGATACAAGAAAACACTGTTTCCAAACTGATGAATGAAAGGAAATGTGGAGCTCTGTGAGACGAATGCACAAAACACAAGTTGGTTTGTCAGATAAATTCCTTGTAGTTGCTGTCTTCGGATATTCACTTTTTTTGCCTTTGGCCTCATAGAGCCTCCAAATGTCCATTCACAGAATGGACAGAAGCAGTGTTCCAAAACTGCTGAATCCAAAGAAAGGTTTGAGATCAATGCACACATCACAAAGCAGTTTCTCAGATAGATTGTTTCTAATTTTTATCTGGATATTTACTTTTTCACCATTGACCTCAATGCACTCCCAAAAAAAGTTTCACAGATACTACAAAAACAGTCTTTCCAAACTGCTGAATGAAAAGAATGGCTTACCTCTGCGAGATGAAGGCACACATCACAAAGCAGTTTCTCAAATGTCTTCTTTCTAGCTTTTACCCTGGGACATTCACTTTGCCATCATGGACCTCAAAGAACTACTCAATGTCCTTTTTCAGAATAAACAAACACAGTGTTACCACGCTGCTGAATCAAAAGAAAGGTTAAACTCTGTGAAATGCAGGCCCACATCACAAAGCATTTTCTCAGAATGTTTCTGTTTTTTTCTGACAAGATATTTCCTATTTCAAGGTGGGCCTCAAAGCACTACCAAATATCTCTTTGCAGAATACAAGAAAACGCTGTTTCCAAACTGCCGAATGAAAAATAACGTTTAACTATATGAGATGAATGTAGAAATCACAAGTCGCTTTGTCAGATAACTTCCTTCTAGTTTTGATTCTGGGACCTTCGCTGTTTCACCATTGACCTCAAAGGACATGGAAATGTCATTTCACAGAATGGACTAAAACAGGGCTACCAAACTGCTGAATGCAATGCAACGTTTAAATCTGTGAGGTGAACGGACTCAAAACAAAGCAGTTTCTCAGAAAGCTTCTTTCTACTATTTATCTGAAGATATTACCTTTTTCACAGGAAGTTTCAATGTGCTACTGAATATCTCTTCACAGATTATAAGAAAACAGTGTTTCCAAACTGCTGAATGAGAAGAAATGTTTAACTCTGTGAGAAGAATTCATACATTGGACGTCCATTTGTCAGTTAACTTCCTTCTAGTTTTTATTTGCTTTTTGCCAATGGGTTTAAGTAGCACTCAAATGTCCTTTTGAATAATGGACAAAAACAGTGTTCCAAAACTGCTGAATCCAAAGACATGTGCAAGTCTGAGAGATGAATGAACACATCACAAAGCAGTTTCTCACAAAGCTTCTTTCTAGTTTTTCTCAGAATATATTTCGTTTATCACTCTGGGCCTCAAAGCGCTACCAAATATGTGTTCACAGAATACAAGAAAACACTGTTTCCAAACTGCTGAATGAAAGGAAATGTGGAACTCTGTGAGATGAATGCACAACACACAAGTTGGTTTGTCAGATAACTTCCTTGTAGTATCTATCCTCGGATATTCGCTTTTTCATCTTTGGTCTCAGGAGCCCCCAAATGTCCACTTGCAGAATGGACAAAAACAGTGTTCCCAAATTGCTGAATCCAAAGAAAAGTTTAACTCTTTGAGATGAATGCACACATCACAAAGCAGTTTCTCAGAAATATTGTTTCCAGTTTTTATCTGAATATTTCCTTTTTCAACTCAAGCGCTCCGAAAAATACTTTAACAGATACTTCAAAAACAGTGTTTCCAATCTGCTGAATGAAAAGAAAGGTTTAACTCTATGAGATGAATGCCCACATCATAAAGTCGTTTCTCACATATCTTCTTTCTAGTTCTTATCCTTGGACATTCACTTTTTTGCCATGGACCTCAAATAGTTACTAAACATACATTCGCAGAATAAACAAAAAGAGTGTTACCAAAATGCTGAATCCAAAGAAAGGTTTAAATCTGTGAGATGAATGCACACATCACAAAGCAGTTCCTCAGAGAGCTTTTTTTAGTTTTTCTCAGATGTTTACTTTTTCATGGTTGACCTCAAAGTGCTACCAAGAATCTCTTCGCAGAATACAAGAAAATACTGTTTCCAAACTGCTGAATGTAAAGAAATGTTTAACTCTGTGAGAAGAATGTGCAAGTCGGAAGTCAATCTGTCAGATAGACAGCTTCCTTCTAGTTTCAGTCCTGGGATACTCACTTTTTTGCCATTGTCCTCAAAGAGCACCAAAACGTCCTTTGGCAGAATGGAAAAATACAGGGTAAGTAAACTGTTGAATCCAATGGAAAGTTTAACAGTGTGATGTGAACTGATGCATCACAAAGCAGTTTCTCAGAACGTTTCTTTTTCCTATTTATCTGAAGACATTTCCTTTTTCACAGGATGCCTCAATGCACTACCAAATATCTCTTCACAGATTATAAGAAAACAGTGTTTCCAAGCTGCTAAATGAAAAGAAAGATTTACCTCTGTGAGAAGAATTCAGACATCAGAGGTCGATTTGTCAGAAAACTTCCTTCTAGTTTTGCCCTAGGATATTCACTTTTTTGCCATTGGCCTCAATGAACTTCTGAATGTCTTTTCACAGAATGGACAAAAACAGTGTTCTGGACCTGCTGAATCCAAAGAAATGTGTGCCTCTGTGAGACTAATGCACATATCACAAACAGTTTCTCAGAAAGTTTCTTTCTATTTTTTCTCAGAAGATATTTCCTTTTTCACCATGGGCTTCAAAGAGCTACCAAATATGTCTGTGCAGAATACAAGAAAACACTCTTTCCAAACTTCTGAATGAAAGGAAATATTGAACCCTGTGAGATCAATACAGAACACGAAATTCGGTTTGTCTGATAACTTCCTTGTAGTTTCTATCCTCACATATTCACTTTTTCACCTTTGGCCTCGTAGAGCCCTCAAATGTCCTTTTGCAGAATGGACAGAAACAGTGTTCCAAAACTACTGAATCCAAAGAAAGTTTTAACTCTTTGAGATGAATGCACACATCACAAAGCAATTTCTCAGAAAGATTGTTTCTAGTTTTTCTCAGAAGATATTTCATTTTTCAAGGTTGGCCTCAAAGCGCTACAAAATCTCTCTTCACAGAATACAAGAAAGCACTGCTTCCAAACAGCTGAATGAAATTAAATGTTTAACTCTGTGAGATGAATGTACAAATCACAAGTCGACTTGTCAGATTACTTCCTTCTAGTTTTTGCCCTAGGATATTCACTTTTTCACCATTGGCCTCAATGAGCTCCCAAATGTCCTTCTGCAGAATGGACAAAAACATTTTTCTGAAACTGCTGAATGTAAAGAAAGGTGTAACTCTGTGAGATGAATGCACACATCACAAAGCAGCTTCTGAGAAAGCTACTTTCTAGTTTTTCTCAGAAGATATGTTATTTCTCATTGTGGGCCTCAAAGTGCTACCAAATATGTCTTTGCAGAGTACAGGAAAACACTGTTTTCAAACTCCTGAATGAAACAAAATGTACTATGTGAGATGAATGCACAAAACACAAGTCGGTTTGTCAGATCACTTCCTTGTACTTTCTATCCTTGGATATTCGCTTTTTCACCTTTGGCTTCATAGAGCCACCATATGTCCATTTGCAGAATGTTCCGAATTCACAGAGTGTTCCAAAACTGCTGAATCAAAAGAAAGTCATAACTCTTTGAGACGAATGCACACATCACAAAGCAGTTTCTCAGAAAGATTGTTTCTAGTTTTTATCTGGATATTTCCTTTTTCACCATTGGTCTCTATCCGCTCCCAAAGATACTTTCACAGGTAGTACAAAACAATGTTTCCAAACTGCAGAAAGATAAGAAAAAGTTCACTTCTGTGATATGAAAGCTCACATCACAAAGTGGTTTCTAACATATCTTCTTTCTACTTTTTGTCCTCTGATGTTCACTTTTTCGCCATGGACCTCAAAGAGCTACTAAATGTCCATTCACAGAATAAACAAAAACAGTGTTATCACACTGTTGAATCCAAAGAAAGGTTTAACTCTGTGAGATGAAGGCACGCATCACAAAGCAGTTTCTCAGAAACGTGCTTTCTAGTATTTCTCACCAGATATTTCCTTTTTCAAGGTTGGCCTCAAAGCGCTACCAAATATCTCTTCGCAGAATACAAGAAAACGCTGTTTCCAAACTGCTAAATGAAAATAAAAGTTTAACTCTGTGGACAAGTGTACAAATCACAGGTCAGTTTGTTTGATATCTTCCTTGTAGTTTCAATCTTGGGATATTAGCTTTTTTGCCATTGACCTCAAAGAGCACCCAAAAGTCCTTTCACAGAAGGGACAAAAACAGGGTTACAAAACTACAGAATCCAACATAGCATTTAACTCTGTGAGATGAAGAGAGGCATCACAAAGCAGTTTCTCAGAAAGCTTTTTCCTACTATATATCTGAAGATATTTCCTTTTTCACAGGAGGCCTCAATGCACCCCCAAGTATCCCTTGGCAGATTCCACAAAAGCAGTGCTTCCAAATTTCTGAGTGAAAAGGTGTAACTCAGCGAGATGAATGCACACATCACAAAGCCATTTCTGCAATAGTTTTCTTCCAGGTTTTTACACAGGGATACTGTTTTTTTTTTCTCCAATGAGCTCTGAAATGTTAGCTTGCATAATGGACAAAAACGGTGTCCCCAATTTGCTGAATACAAAGACAGTTATCAATCTGTGATACAAATGCACACGTCACAAAGCAGTTTATCACAAAGCTTCTTTCTAGTTTTTGTGTGAAGATATTTCTGTCTTCACCATAGACTTCCATGCACTCCGAAATATCCCTTTGCAGATTATATACAAACAGTGTTTCAAAACTACTCAATGAAAAGTAAGGTTTATCTCTGTGAGATGAATGCACACACCACAAAGCAGTTTCTCAGAAAACCTCTTTCTAGTTTTTAATCTGAAGTTATTTCCTTCTTCATCATAGGCCTCAATATGCTCCTAATATCCCATTGCAGATTCTACACAAACAATGGTTCCAAACTGCTGAACAAAGAAAGGTTTAACTCTGTGAGGTGAATGCACACATCACGAAGCAGTTTCTCATAAAACTTCTTTCAAGTTTTATCTGAAGTTATTTCCTTTTTCACCATAAGCCTTGATGTAATCCCAATTGCCTCTGTGCAGATTCTTCAAAAACAGTGTTTCCAAATTGCTCAATTGAAAGAAAGGTTTATCTCCTTGAGATAAATGCATACATCCCAAAGTAGTTTCTCAGAAAGTTTCTTTCTATTTTTTTATCTGAAGATACTTGCTTTTTCACAATAAGCTTCAATGAGCTCCTAAATTTCACTTCGCAGATTCTACACAAACAGGGTTTCCAAACTGCTCCATAAAAATAAAGATTTAATTCTGTGAGAGGAATGCACCCATAACAAAGCAGTTTCTCAGACAACTTCTTTCTAGTTTTTATTTGAAGAGATTTCCTTTTTCCTCATAGTTCTAGATGCACTCCAAAATGTACCTTTACAGATTGTTAAAATACAGTGTTTAGAAACTGTTCAAAGAAAAGTAAGGTTTAACTCTATAAGATAAATGCACACATCACAAAGCAGTTTCCCAGATAACTTCTTTCTAGTTTTTATGTGAAGATATTTCCTTCTTCAATGTAGGCCTCCATGTGCCCCGAATTATCCCTTTGCAGATTCTACACAAACAGTGATTCCAAACTGCTCAATGAAAAGAAAGGTTTAACTCTGTGAGCAGAATGCGCACATCACAAAGGAGTTTCTCAGAAAGCTTCTTTCTAGATTTATCTGAAGATAATTCCTTTTTCACTGTTAGCCTCAATGTGCTCCCAAATGTCCCTTTGCAGATTCTCCAAAAACAGTGTTTCAAAAATGCTAAATGATAAGAAATGTTTATCTCTGTAAGATGAAGGCACACATCACAAGACTGTTTCTCAGAAAGCTTTTTCTAATTTTTATCTGAAGATATTTCCTACTTCACCAGGCTTCAATGTGCTCCAAAAATATCTTTGCAGAATATACAGAAAGAGTGATTCCAAACTGCTCAATAAAAACAAAGGTTCAAATGTGTGAGATGAATGTAGGCATCTCAAACACTTTCTCAGAAATCTTCTTTCTAGTTTTTATATGAAAATAGTTTCCTTTTTCAGTGTAGGCCTCAATGTACTCCCAGATGTCCCTTTGCAGATTATTAAAAAACAGTGTTTCCAAACTGCTCAATGAAAAGATAGGTTAACCTTTGTGAGTTGAATGCATACATCACAAAGGAGTTTATCAGAAAGGTTCTGTCTAGTTTTTATCTGAAGATATTTCCTTTCTCACCATAGGCCTCAATGCGCTCTGAAATATCCATTCACAGATTCTACAAAAACAGGTATTTCAAACTGCTCAAGCAAATGAAAGTTTTAACTCTGTGAGATGAATGCACACATCACAAATAAGTTTCTCAGATGCCTTCTTTCTAGTTTTCATCTAATGATATTTCTTTTTCACCATAGGCCTTGCTGTACTCAAAAATATCCCTTCACAGATTCTTCAAAAACAGTTTCCAAAATGCTCAGTGAAAAGAAAGGTTAATTCAGTGAGATGAATGCACACATCAAAAGCAGTTTCTCCGAAAACTTCCTTATAGTTTTTATGTGAAGATATTTCCTTATTCACTGTAACTGTCAATGCACTTCAAAATATCCCTTTCCAGATCCTATGCAAACAGAGTTTCCAAAAAGCTCAAGGATAACAAATGTTTAACTCTGTGAGATGAATGCACACATCACAAAGCAGTGTCTCAGAATGCTTCTTTCCTGTTTTTATCTGAAGATAGTTTCTTTTTTACCATAGGCCTCAATGCTATCCCAACTAACCCTTCAGAGATCCTACAAAAACAGTACATCCAAACTGCACAATGAAAAGAAAAGTTTAACTCTGTGAGATGAATGCATACATCATAAAGCAGTTTCTTAGACAGCTTCTTTCTAGTTTTTATCTGAGAATATTTCCTTTTTCAACATAGTCCTCAATGTGCTCTCAAATATCCCTTCACAGAT
Organism: Rhinopithecus roxellana; assembly: GCF_007565055.1. Taxonomy (NCBI): domain Eukaryota; kingdom Metazoa; phylum Chordata; class Mammalia; order Primates; family Cercopithecidae; genus Rhinopithecus; species Rhinopithecus roxellana. Next base: position 12,079,517 of record NC_044567.1, on the reverse strand, counting down.
TCTACACAGTGTTTCCAAACTGCTCAATGAAAACAAAGGTTTAACTCTGTGAGATGAATGAACACATCACAAACCAGTATCTCACAAAACTTCTTTCTAGTTTTTATGTGAAGATATTTCCTTCTTCACCACAGGCTGCAATGCACTCTTAAATATCCCTTTGCAGATTCAACACAAAGAGGGATTCCAAACTGCTCAATGAAAACAAAGGTTTAGCTGTGTGAGGTGAATGCGCACATCTCAAATCAGTTTCTCAGAAAGCTTATTCCTGGTTTTTATCAAAAGCTATTTCCCTTTTCACTGTATGCCTCGAAGTGCTCCAAAATATCTCTTCACAGGTTACTCAAGCACAGTGTTTCCAAAATGCTCAGTGAAAAGAAAAGGTTTAACACTGAGAGATGAATGCACACATCAAAAACAGTTTCTCAGAAAGCTTCTTTCTAATTATTATGTGAAGATATTTCCTTCTTCACCATAAGCTTCAATGCATTCTGAAATATCCCTTCACAGATTCTACACAAAGAGTGTTTCCAAACTGCTCAATGAAAAGAAAGGTTTAACTCTGCGAGATGACAGAGCACATCACAAAGCAGTTTCTCAGAAATTTTCTTTGCAGTTTTTATCTGAAGATATTTCTTTTTTCACCATAGACTTCAATGCACTCCCAAATATAACTTCACACATTCTACAAAACAGTGATTCCCAACTCCTCAGTCAAATGGAAGTTTTAACTCTGTGAGACGAATGCTCACGTCACAAAGCAGTTTTTCACCATAAACCTTGATGCACTACTAGATGTCCCTTTGCAGATTTTTCAGAGGCAGTGTTTCCAAACTGCTCACTGAAAAGAAAGGTGTAACTTTATGAGATGGATGCATACATCACAAAGTAGTTTCTCAGAAGGTTCTTTATGGTTTTTATCTGAAGATATTTAATTTTTCACCATGGGCCTCATGTGCTCACAAATATCCCTTCACAGTTTCTACAAAAGCAGTGATTCCAAACTGCTCAGCAAATTAATGGTTTACCTCTGTGAGATCAATGCACACATCATGAAGCAGTTTCTCAGAGAGTTCTTTCTTGTTTTAATCTGAAAATATTTCCTTTTTCACCATAAGCCCTGATGCGCTCCTAGATATCCCCTTGCAAATTCTTCAAAAACAGTGTTTCCCAACTGGTCAATGAAAAGATAGGCTTTACTGTGTGAGATGAATGCATACATCACAAAGCAGTTTTTCAAAAATGTTTTTTCTAGTTTTTTTCTACTTTTTATCTGAAGATATTTAGTTCTTTACCATAGACTTCAGTGCCATCCAATATATCCTTTCTCATTTTCTGCAGAAACAATATTGTCAAAATGCTCAATTTAAAGTGAGGTTTAACTCTGTGAGATGAATGAAAGCATCACAAAGCAGTTTCTCAGAAAGCTTTTTATCTGAAGATATTTCTTTTTTAAATGTAGACCTCGATGCACTCTGAAATGTCCTTTAACAGATGTTTCAAAAACAGTATTTCCAAAATGCTCATTGAAAAGAAAGGTTCAATTCTGTGAGACAAATGCACAGATCGCAAAGCAGTTTCTTGGAAAGCTTCTTTCTAGTTTTTGTGTGAAGATATTGCCTTCTTCACCATAGGATTCAAAGCACTCCGAAGTATCCCTGCACAGATTCTACACAGTGTTTCCAAACTGCTCAATGAAAAGGACGGTTTATCTCTGTGATGTGAATGCACACAGCACAAAACAGTTTCTCAGAGAACTCCTTTCAAGAAATTACTGGAAGATATTGCCTTCTTCACCATAGGCTTCAATGCACTGCAAAATATCCCTGCACAGATTCTACACAGTGTTTCCAAACTGCTCAATGAAAAGGAGGGTGTATCTCTGTGACGTGAATGCACACAGCACAAAACAGCTTCTCAGAGAGCTCCTTTCTAGATATTATCTGAAGATACTTCGTTTTTCACCACACGCCTCGGTGAGCACTGAAATGTCCCTTCAAAGATTCTTCAAAAACAGTGTTTCCAAAATGCTCAATGAATAGAAAGTTTTTAACTCTTTTTGATGAATGCACACATCACAAAGCAGTTTCTCAGAAAGCTTCTTTCTAGTTTTTATGTGAAGATATTTCCTTATTCACCGCAGTCTTCAATGCGCTCCGAAATATCCCTTTACAGATTCTACAAAAACAGTGCTTCCAAACTGCTCAATGAAAAGAAAGGTTTAACTGTATGAGATGAATGCAGACATCACAATGCAGTTTTTCAGAAAGCTACTTTCTAGTTATCCTCTGAAGTTATTTCCTTTTCCAACATAGGCCTCAATATGCTTAAAAATATCCCTTCACAGATTCTAAAAAAAGAGTGTTTCTACAAGGAGGAGCTGGTACCATTCCTTCTGAAACTATTCCAATCAATAGAAAAAGAGGGAATCCTCCCTAACTCATTTTATGAGGCCAACATCATCCTGATACCAAAGCCTGGCAGAGACACACAAAAAAAAGACAATTTCAGACCAATATCCCTGATGAACATCGATGCAAAAATTCTCAATAAAATACTGGCAAACCGGATTCAGCAGCACATCAAAAAGCTTATCCACCATGATCAAGTGGGCTTCATCCCTGGGATGCAAGGCTGGTTCAACACTCGCAAATCAATAAACGTAATCCAGCATATAAACAGAACCAAAGACAAGAACCACATGATTGTCTCAATAGATGCAGAAAAGGCTTTTGACAAAATTCAAGAGCCTTTCATGCCAAAAACGCTCAATAAATTCGGTATTGATGGAACGTACCTCAAAATAATAAGAGCTATTTATGACAAACCCACAGCTAATATCATACTGAATGGGCAAAAACTGGAAAAATTCCCTTTGAAAACTGGCACAAGACAGGGATGCCCTCTCTCACCACTCCTATTCAACATAGTGTTGGAAGTTCTGGCTAGGGCAATCAGGCAAGAGAAAGAAATCAAGGGTATCCAGTTAGGAAAAGAAGAAGTCAAATTGTCCCTGTTTGCAGATGACATGATTGTATATTTAGAAAACCCCATCGTCTCAGCCCAAAATCTCCTTAAGCTGATAAGCAACCTCAGCAAAGTCTCAGGAAACAAAATTAATGTGCAAAAATCACAAGCATTCTCATACACCAGTAACAGACAAGCAGAGAGCCAAATCAGGAATGAACTTCCATTCACAATTGCTTCAAAGAGAATAAAATACCTAGGAATCCAGCTTACAAGGGATGTAAAAGACCTCTTCAAGGAGAACTACAAACCACTGCTCAGTGAAATAAAAGAGGACACAAACAAATGGAAGAACATACCATGCTCATGGATAGGAAGAATCAATATCGTGAAAATGGCCATACTCCCCAAGGTTATTTATAGATTCAATGCCATCCCCATCAAGCTACCAATGAGTTTCTTCACAGAATTGGAAAAAACTGCTTTAAAGTTCATATGGAACCAAAAAAGAGCCCGCATTGCCAAGACAATCCTAAGTCAAAAGGACAAAGCTGGAGGCGTCACGCTACCTGACTTCAAACTATACTACAAGGCTACAGTAACCAAAACAACATGGTACTGGTACCAAAACAGAGATATAGACCAATGGAACGGAACAGAGTCCTCAGAAATATACCTCACATCTACAGCCATCTGATCTTTGACAAACCTGAGAGAAACAAGAAATGGGGAAAGGATTCCCTATTTAATAAATGGTGCTGGGAAAATTGGCTAGCCATAAGTAGAAAGCTGAAACTGGATCCTTTCCTTACTCCTTATACGAAGATTAATTCAAGATGGATTAGAGACTTAAATTTTAGACCTAGTACCATAAAAACCCTAGAAGAAAATCAGGTAGTACCATTCAGGACATAGGCATGGGCAAGGACTTCATGTCTAAAACACCAAAAGCAATGGCAGCAAAAGCCAAAATTGACAAATGGGATCTAATTAAACTAAAGAGCTTTTGCACAGCAAAAGAAACTACCATCAGAGTGAACAGGCAACCTACAGAATGGGAGAAAATTTTTGCAACCTACTCATCTGACAAAGGGCTAATATCCAGAATCTACAAAGAACTCAAACAAATATACGAGAAAAAAACAAACAACCCCATCAAAAAGTGGGGAAAGGATATGAACAGACATTTCTCAAAAGAAGATATTCATACAGCCAACAGACACATGAAAAAATGCTCATCATCACTCGCCATCAGAGAAATGCAAATCAAAACCACAATGAGATACCATCTCACACCAGTTAGAATGGCAATCATTAAGAAGTCAGGAAACAACAGGTGTTGGAGAGGATGTGGAGAAATAGGAACACTTTTACACTGTTGGTGGGATTGTAAACTAGTTCAACCATTATGGAAAACAGTATGGCAATTCCTCAAGGATCTAGAACTAGATGTACCATATGACCCAGCCATCCCACTACTGGGTATATACCCAAAGGATTATAAATTATTCTACTACAAAGACACATGCACACGTATGTTTATTGCAGCACTATTCACAGGAGCAAAGACGTGGAATCAACCCAAATATCCATCTGTCACAGACTGGATTAAGAAAATGTGGCACATATACACCATGGAATACTATGCAGCCATAAAAAAGGATGAGTTTGTGTCCTTTGTAGGGACATGGATGCAGCTGGAAACCATCATTCTTAGCAAACTATCACAAGAACAGAAAACCAAACACCGCATGTTCTCACTCATAGGTGGGAACTGAACAATGAGATCACTTGGACTCGGGAAGGGGAACATCACGCACTGGGGCCTATTATGGGGAGGGGGGAGGAGGGAGGGATTGCATTGGGGAGTTATACATGATATAAATGATGAATTGATTGGTGCTGACGAGTTGATGGGTGCAGCCCACCAACATGGCATAAGTATACATATGTAACAAACCTGCACGTTATGCACATGTACCCTAGAACTTAAAGTATAATAATAAAAAAAAAAGACAACATATATGATGCAGTGTATACTGCTCGGGTGATGGGTGCACCAGGATCTCACAAATCACCACTAAAGAATTTACTTATGTAACCGAATACCACCTATAACCCAATAACTAATGGAAAAATAAATCAATAAAAAATATAAATAAATAAATTTTAAAAATGTAAAAAAAAAAAAAGAGTTTCAAAAATGCTCTATGAAAAGAAAGGTTTAACTCTATGAAATGAAGGCACACTTCAAAAAGAAGCTTCTCGGAAGGCTCTTTCTATTTTTTCTGCAAAGATATTTCCTTCTTCACTGGAGGCTTCAATGCACTCCAAAATATCCTTTTGCAGATTCTACACAAACAATGTTTCTAAAATGCTGAATGAAAAGAAAGGTTTAACTCTGGGAGATGGTTGCACATATCACCAAGCAGTTTCTCAGAAAGCTTGTTTCTATTTTTTATGTGAAGATATTTCCTTCTTCACCTGAGTCTTCAATGTGTTCCAAGAAGCACAATGTGCTTCAATGTGCTCCAATGTGCAGTTTCTCAGAGAGCTCCTTTCTAGATAGTATCTGAAGATATTTCCTTTTTCACCATACGCCTCGATGAGCTCCGAAATGTCCCTTTAAAGATTCCTCAAAAACAGTGTTTCCAAAATGATCAATGTATAGAAAGTTTTTAACTCTTTGTGATGAATGCACACATCACAATGCAGTTTCTCAGAAAGCTTCTTTCTAGTTTTTATGTGAAGATATTTTCTTATTCACTGCAGTCTTCAATGAGCTCTGAAATATCCCTTTGCAGATTCTACAAAAGCAGTGTTTCCAACCTGCTCAATGAAAAGAAAAGTTTAACTCTGGGAGATGAAACCACACATCAGAAAGGAATTTCTCAGAAAGCTTCTTTCTAGATTTTATCTAGGTATTTCCTTTTTCACCATAAGCCTCGATGCACTCCCAGTTGTCCCTGTGGAGATACTACCAAAAGAGTGTTTCCAAACTGCTCAATGAAAAGAATGATTTAAGTCTGTGTGATAAATGCATACATCACATGGCAGTTTCTCAGAAAGTTTCTTTTTAGTTTTTATCTGAAGTTATTTCTTTTTTCACCATAGGCCTCATTGTTCTCCCAAATATCCCTGCACAGATTCTACAAAAAGAGTGATTACAAATGGCTCAATCAAATGAAAAATGTAAATCTGTGAGATGAATGCACAATCACAAAGCAGTTTCTCAGGAAGCTTCCTCCTAGTTTTTATCTGAAGATATTTCCTTTTTTACCATAAGCCTCGATGTGCTCCCAGATGTCCCTTTGCAGATTTTTCAAATCAGTGTTCAAAACTGCTCAATGGAAAGAAAAGTTCAACCCTCTGAGATGAATGCACACATCACAAGGCAGTTTCTCAAAAAAGTTCTTTCCAGTTTTTATCTGAAGAGATTTCCATCCTCACCATAGGCTTCCATGTGAAAACAAATATCCTTTAACTGATTCTACACAATGTTTCAAAACTGCTCAATGAAAAGAAAGATTTATCTCTGAGATGAATGCACACATCACAAGGCAGTTTCCAAGAAAGCTTCTTTTTAGTTTTTTTCCTGAAGATATTTCCTTTTTCGCTGCAGACCTCGATGCTCTCCAAAGTGTCCCTTCACACTTTTTTAAAAAACTGTGATTCCTAAACAGTCAATGAAAAGAAAGGTTTAACTCCAGATCTAGATGAATGCACACATCACAAAGAAGTTTCTCAGGAATTTATTTCTAGTTTTTAGGTGAAGATATTTTCTTCTTGGAGGCTTCAATGCTCTCAGAGATATCCCTTTGCAAATTCAACACAAACAGTGTTTAAAAACTGCTCAATGAAAAGAAATGTTTAACTCTTTGAGATGAATGCACACATCACAAAGCAGTTTCTCAGGAAGCTTCTTTCTAGTTTTTAATCTGAAGGTATTTCCTTTTTCACCATAGGACTCGATGTGCACCAAAATGTCCCTTAACAGATTCTACAAATACAATGTTTTTAAAATTCTCAATGAAAAGAAAGGTTTAACTCTGTGACATGAATGCACATGTCCATGAGCAGTTTGTGGGAAGGCTTCTTTCTTGTGTTTATGCAAAGATATTTCCTTCTAGATGGAAGGCTTCAATGGACTCTGAAATATTCCTTGGTAGATTCTACACGAACATTGTTTCTAAAATCCTTCATGAAAAGAAAGGTTTAATTATGTGAGATGAAGTCCCACATCCCAAAGTAGTTTCTGAGAAAACTTTTTTCTAGTTTTTATCTGAAGATATTCCCTTCTTCATCATAGGCTTCAATGCCCTTCCAAATATGCCTTTTCAGATTCCATAAAAAGAGTTTTTAAAAACTGCTGAATGAAAAGAAAGGTTTGACACTGTGAGTTGAATGCACTCATCACAAAACGGTGTTTTAGATAGCTTCCTTCTAGTTTTTATCGTGGGATATTCTGAAGGGGTGGCCTGCCCCTCCACACCTGTGGGTGCTTCTCGTTAGGTGGAACGAGAGACTTGAGAAAAAGAATAATACACAGAGACAAAGTATAGAGAAAGAAAAGCGGGGCCTAGGGGACCAGTGCTGTGCTTACAGAGGACCCACACCGGCACCAGCCCCTGAGTTCCCTCAGTATTTATTGCTCAAAAGATAAGGGAGTAAATCAGCAGTAAGACATACAGATACACGGAGATGTTCCATTTACCCAGGGACAGGCAGGAGACAGATGTTTTTCTTTCACTGAGATTTAAGAGAATGGTGATGGCCTTTAACCAACAGCAGGCTTTAAGCATTTGCCTAACAAAGCACATTCCTTACAGCCCAAAATCTTTTCAACTTTAATTACCACAGCGATGTCTCTAGCAAGGACAAGATTGGGGGTAGAGTCACAGATTAACAGCATCTCAAATACAGAGCCAAATGGAGTCTCTTAAATTTACTTCTTTCTATATAAACACACTAACAAGCCGACCTCTCTTTTCCCCACAATATTCCCCTTTTCACCTTTGTCCTACCGAGTTCCCAAATGCCTATTCGCAGAATGGGCAAAAACAGGGTTTCCAACCTGCTGAATAGAAAGAAAGGTTTAATTCTATGAGATGAATGCACACATCACAAAGCAGAATTTCAAAAAACTTCTTTCTACTTTTTATCTGAAGATATTTCCTTTTTCACCATAGACCTGAATGCACTCCCAAATATCCATTCACAGTTTCTACAAAAACAGTGCTTCCAATCTGCTGAATGAAAAGAAAGGTGTAACTCTATGAGACGAATGCACACATGAAGAAGAAGTTTCTTAGATAGCGTCCTTCTAGTTTTTACCTGGGATATTCATTTTTTCACTTTTGGCCTCAAAGAGCTCCCAAATGTCCATTGGTGGAATGGAAAAAGCAGTGTTTCCAGACTGCTGAATCCAAAGAAAGGTTTAACTTTGTGAGATGAACACACACATCACAAAGATGTTTCTCTGAGGGTTTCCTTCTGGTTTTTATCTTGGGATGTTTGCTTTTTCACCATTGTTCTCAAAGAGCTCCCAAACGTCCATTCGCAGAATGGAAAAAACAGTGTTTCCAAACTGCTGAATCCAAAGAAAATTTTAACTATGTCAGATGAATGCACACATCACAAAGTATTCTCTCAGAAAGTTTCTTTCTGGTTTTTACCTGAAGATGTTTCCTTTTTCACAATAGGCCTCAATGCACTCCCATCACAGATTGTACAAAGACAGTGTTTCCAAACTGCTGAATGAAAAGAATGGTTTAACTCTGTGAGATGAATATGCACATCACATAGCAGTTTCTCAGTTATGTTTCTTCTAGTTTTTATCCTGGGATCTTTGATTTTTTGCCATTGGCCTCTATGTGCTCCCAAACACTCCTATGCAGATTCTAGAAAAACAGTATTTCCAAACTGCTGAATTAAAAGAAAAGTGTAACTCTGAGAGATGAATGCACACATCACAAAACAGAATGATGAAAACAGTGTCCAAACTTCATCACTAAAAGAAAGGTTTAACTCTGTGATATGAATGTACACATCACAAAGCACTTTGTCAGAAGACTTTGTCAGAAGACTTCTTTCTAGTTTTTATCTGAAGATGTTTTCTCTTTCACCATAGGCCTCAATGCATTCCCAAGTATCTTTTCATAGATTCTAAAAAAAAAAAAAAAAAAAAAAAAAAAAAAAAAAAAACAGTGTTTCCAAACTGCTGAATCAAAAGAAAGGTTTAAGTCAGCGAGTTGAATGCACAAATCACAAAGCGGTTTTTCAGATCGCTTCCTTCTGATATTTATCCTGGAGTACTCCCTTTTTCACCATTGTTCAGAGTGGACTCCTTAGTGTCCATTCGCAGAATGGACAAAAGCAGCGTTTCCAAACTGCTGAATCAAAAGACATGTTTAACTCTGTGAGATGAATGCCCATATCAGAAAGCAGTTTCACAGAAATCTTCTTTCTAGTTTTTATTTGAAGATGTTTCATTTTTCAACATAGACCTCAATGTGCTTTCAAATGTCTCTTCACAGATTATACAAACACGGTGTTTCCAAACTGTTATATGAAAGAAAAGGTTTAAAACTGGGAGCTGAATGCACATATCACAAAGCAGTTTGTCTGGTAGCTTGTCTGTAGTTTTTATCCTGGATCATTTGCTTTTTCGCCACTGGTCTCAATGAGCAACAAAATGTCCACTCGCAGAATGTACAAAAATGGTTCCCAAATTGCTGAAAGCAAGGAACGTTTACCTCTTTGAGATGAATGCACACATCACAAAGCAGTTTCTCAGAAAGTTTCTTTCAAGTTTTTATCTGAAGATGTTTCCTTTTTCACCATAGTACCTAATGTGCTCCCAAATATTCCTTCCCAGATTTTACAAAAGCCGTGTTTCCATAATGATGAATGAAAAGAAAAGGTTAACTCTGTAGGAGGAATGTACAGACCATAAAGCAGTTTCTCAGGTGGTTTCCTTCAAGTTTTTATCCTCGGATATTCACATTTTTGCCATTGGACTCAATGTGCTCCCAAATGCCCATTTGCAGAACAGACAAAATTCGTGTTTCCAAAGAGCTGAATCCAAAGAATGCTTTAAATCTTAGAAATGAATGCACACATCACAAAACAGTTTCTCAGAAAGTTTCTTTCTGGATTTCACCAGAAGATGTTTCTATTTTCCCCATAGGTCTCAATGCTGTCCAAAACATCCCATCATAGACTCTACAAAAACAGTCTTTCCAAACAGTTGAAGGTAAAGGAAGTTTTCACTCTCTGAGATGAATGCAAAAACCACAAAGTGGTTTCTCAGATAGCCTCCTTCCAAATTTTATCCTGGAATATTCGCTTTTTTGCAAGTGGTCTCAATGAGCTCCCAAATGTACTTTCACAGAACGGACAAAAACAGTGTTTCTAAACCGCTGAATCCAAAGAAAGGTTTAACTCTGTGAGATGAATGCGCACATCACAAAGCGGTTTCTCAGAATGATCTTTCAAGTTTTTATCTGAAGATGGTTCCTTTTTCACCATAGACCTCAATGTGTTCCCATATATCCCTTCACAGATTCTACAAAAGCAGTGTTTCCAAAATGCTGAATCAAAAGAAAGTTTAACTCTGTGAAATGAATGTACACATCACAAAACGGTTTCTCAGATAGCTTCATTATCGCTTTCATCCTGGGATATTCACTTTTTTGCCATTGGCCTCAATGAGATCCCAAAAGTCATTTTGCAGAATGGACAAAAATAGGGTTTCAAAACTGCTGAATCCAAAGAAAGGTTTATCTCTGGGAGATGAATTCACACATCACAAAGCAGTTTCTCAGAAAGTGTCTGTCTTGTTTTTAGCTGAAGATTTTTCTTTTTTCACCATAGGCCTCAATGTGCTCCGAAATATCTGTTCACAGATTCTACAAAATCAGTGTTTCTAAACAGCAGAAAGAAATGTAAGATTTAACTCTGGGAGATGAATTCTCACATCACAAAGCAGTTTTCAGATAGCTTCCTTCTAGTTTTTATCCTTGTATATTTGCTTTTTCACCATTGGCCTAAATGAGCTCCCAAATGTTCATTTGCAGAATGGACAAAAAAAGTGCTTCAAAATTGCTGAATCCAAAGAAATGTTTGACTCTGTGAGATAAATGCATACATCACAAAATAGTTTCTCAAAAACTTATTTCTAGCTTTTATCTGAAGATCATCCCTTTTTCACATCAGGCCTGAAGGCACTCCCAAATATCCCTTCACAGATTCTACAAACACAGTGTTTCAAAACTGATGAATGAAAATAAATGTTTAACTCTGTGAAATGAATGCACATATCACAAAGTGGTTTCTCAGAGTGCTTCCTTCTAATTTTTGTCCTGATATATTCACTTCCTTGTCATTGGCTACAATGAGCTCCCAAATGTCCATTGAAGAATGAACAAAAACAGCGTTTCCAAACTATTGAGTCAAAAGACAGGTTTATCTCTGTGAAGTGAATGCATACATCACAAAGCAGATTCTCAGAGACTTTCCTTCTAGTTTTTATCCTGGGACATTCGCATTTTCACCATTGACCCCAATGGCTCCGAAATGTCCTTTTGCACAATGGACGACAACAGTGTTTCCAAACTTCAAAATGAAAAGAACAGTTTAACTCTGTGAGATGGATGTATACATCAGAAAATAGCACCTCTGATAGCTTACTTCTAGTTTTTATCCTGGTATATTCCCTTTTTTGCCATTGGCCCCAATGAGCTCCCAAATGTCCATTCACAGAACGGAGAAAAACAGTGTTTACAAACTGCTGAATACAAAGAAAGTTTTATCTCTGGGAGATGAATTCACACAACACAAAGCAGTTTCTCGGAAAGATTCTTTCTTGTTTTTACCCGAAGATGTGTCTTTTTTCACCATAGGCCTCAATGTACTGTGAAATATCCGTTCACAAATCCTACAAAATCAGTGTTTCCAAACTGCTGAAAGAGAGGAAAGGTTTAACTCTGGGAGATGCATGCACACATCCCAAAGTGGTTTTCAGTTAGCTTCTTTCTTTTTTATTTTTTTTTTCTTTGTATATTCTCCTTTTCACCATTGACCTCAATGAGCTCCCAAATGTCCATTCTCAGAATGGACAAAAATAGTGTTTCAAAACAGCTGAATCCAAAGAAATGTTTAACTGTGTGAGATGAATGCACACATCACAAAATAGTTTCTAAGAAAGCTTATTTCTAGTTTTCATTTGAAGATCATCCTGTTTACACCACAGGCCTCAAGGCCCTACCAAATATCCCTTCACAGATTTTACAAAAACAGTGTTTCCAAAATGCTGAAAGGAAAGAAAGGTTATATCTGCTAGATGAAACCACACATCACAAAGTGGTTTCTCAGATAGCTTCCTTCTAGTTTTTATCCTTGCATATTCACTTTTTCGCCTTTAGCCTCAATGAGCTCCCAAATGTCCATTGGCAGAATGGACAAAAATGGTGTTTCAAAATGGCTGAATTCAAAGAAATGTTTAACTCTGTGAGATGAATGCACACATCACAAAATAGCTTCTCAGAAAACTTATTTCTGGTTTTTATCTGAAGATCATCCCATTTTCACCACAGTCCTCAATGTGCTCCCAAATATCTTTCCTCAGATTCTACAAACACAGGGTTTCAAAACTGCTGAATGAAAAGAAATGTTTAACTCTGCGAGATTAATACACACATCACAAAGCGGTTTCTCAGAGTGCTTCCTTCTAGTTTTTATCAGGGTATATTCACTTTTTCACCATTGTCCTCAATGAGTTCCAAAATGTCCATTCAAAGAATGGACAAAAACTGTGTTTCCAAACTGCTGTATCCAAGGAAAGGTTTAACTTTGGGAGATGAATGCACACATAACAAAGCAGTTGCTCAGAAAGCTTCTTTCTTGTTTTTATTTAAAGATGTTTCCTTTTTTACCACAGGCCTCAATGTACTCCAAAACATCCTGTCATAGATTCTAGAAAAACTGTGTTTCCAAACTGCTGAATGAATAGAAAGTTTTAACTCTGTGAGGTGCTTGCACACATGGAAAAGCGATTTCTCAGATCACTTCTTTCTAGCTTTTATTATGATATATTAGATTTTTTGCCATTGGTCTCAATGAGCTCCCAAATGTCCATTGGCATAATGGACAAAAACAGTTTTTCCAAACTGCTGAATCCAAAAGTGTTAAACTATGTGAGAAGAATGTACATATCAGAAAGCAGTTTATCAGAAAGCTTCTTTCTAGTTTTTATCTGAAGATGTTTCCTTTTTCCCCATAGGCCTCTATGTGCTCCCATATATCCCTTCACAGATTCTACAAAAACAGTGTTACCAAACTACTAAATGCAAAGAAAGGTTTGTCTCAGTGAGATGAATGCACACACCACAAACTAGTTTTTCACAAAGTGTCTTTCTAGCTTTTATCTTAAGATGTTTCCTTTTGCACTGTAAGTCTAAATGCACTCCCAAATATCCCTTTGTAAATTCTACAAAAACAGTGTTTCCAAACTGCTGTTGAATGAAAAGAAAGTTTTAACTGTGTGAGGTGAATGCACACATCATAAAGTGGTTTATCAGATAGCTTCCTTCTAGTTTTTATCCTTGGATATTCTGGGAATGGACATTTGGCCTCAGTCAGCTCCCAAATGTCCATTCACAGAATGAACAAAAATTGTGTTTCAAAACTGCTGAATCCAAAGAAAGGTTTAATTCTGTGAGATGAAGGTACACAATACAAAGCTGTTTCTCAGAAAGCTTCTATTTATTTTTGTTCTGAAGATGTTCCTTTTTTCACCATAAGAATCTGTGCTTCCAAATATCCCTTCACAGACCCTACATAAACAGTGTTTCCAAACTGCTAAATACAAAGGGAAGTTTAACTCTGTACAATGAATGCAGACATCAGAAAGTGGTTTTGCAGAAAACTTCTTTCTGGTTTTTATCTGAAGATATTTTCTTTTTCATCATAGGCCTCACTGCAATCCCAAATATCCCTTTGCTGTTTCTACAAAAACAGTGTTTCCAAACTGCCAAATGAAAAGAAAGTTTTCACTTGGCAAAATCAATATGCACATCACAAAGTGGTTTCCTCCAGTTTTTATCCTGAAATATTTGCATATTCTCCATTGGCTTCAATGAGCTCTCTGATATCCATTAGCAGAATGCCCAAAACCAGTTTCTCCAAACTGCTGAATCAAAATAGAAGTTTAACTCTGGGAGTTGAATGCACACATCACAAAGCAGATTCTCAGAAACCCTCTTTCTTGTTTGTATCTGACGATATTTTCTTTTTCACCATACACCTCAATACACTAAACAAATATTCCTTTGTTTTTGTTTAATGATTTTGATTTTGTTTAATGATTCAGCAGTTTGGAAACAGGGTTCATTAGAAATGTTTAATTCTGTGAGATGGATGCACCCGTCACAAAACAGTTCCTCACAAAGCTTCTTTCTATTTCTTATTTGAAGATATTTTGTTTTTCACCTTATGCTTCAATGTGCTCCCAAATACTCCTTCACAGATTCTTAAAAAAACAGTTTTTCCAAAGTGTTGAATGAAAAAAATGTTTAATTCTGTGACATGAATGCACACATTGCAAAGCAGTTTCTCACATAGCTTCCTTTTGTTTTAATATGAAGATGTTTCCTTTTTGACCATAGGCCCCAATGCGCTCCCAAATATCACTCCACAGATTCCACAAAAACAGTGTTTTCAAACTGTTGAGTCAAAACAAAGGTTTAACTCTGTGAGTTGAATACACACCTCACAAAGACTTTTCTCAGATGGCTTCCTTCTAGCTTTTATCCTGGGATATTCCCTTTTTTTTGCCTCAATGAGCTGCCAAATGTCCATTCCCAGAATGGACAAAAACAGAGTTTCCAAACTGCTGAATCAAAATAAATTTTAATCCTTTAAGATTAATGCACACATAACTAAGCAGTTACTCAGAATCTGAAGATATTTTCTTTTTCACGATAGGCATCAATGCACTCCCCAATATCCCATCACAGATTCTACAGAAACAGTGTTTCCAAACCTCTGATTCCAAAGAAAGTTTTATCTGTGTGAGATAAATGCACACATCACAAAGAAATATATTAGAAATATTCTTTTTAGTTTTCTTCTGAAGATATTTTCTTTTTCACAATAGGCCTCAACATGCTCCCAACTATCCCTTCAGAGATTCTACAAAAAAAGTGTTGCCAAACTGTGGAATGAAAATAAAGTTTTAACTCTTTGAGATGACTGCACATCACAAAGCTCTTTGTCATTTACCTTTCTTCTCGTTTTTATCAAGGAATATTCACTTTTTTGCCACTGGCCTCAGTGAGATCCCAAATTTCCGTTCTCAGAAGGGACAAAAACAGTGTTTGCAAACTGTTGAATCAAAAGAAAGTTTTAACTCTGTGAGATGAATGCACACATCACAAAGCAGTTTCTCAGAAAACTTCTTTCTGGTTTTTACCTGAAGATATTTTCTTTTTCAACATGAGTCACAATGCATTTACAAATATCCCTTCAAAGTTTCTACAAAAACAACGTTTCCAAACTGTTAAATCAAAAGAAATCTTTCACTCTTTGAGACGAATGCCAACATCAGAAAACTGTTCCTCAGACAGCTTCCTTCTAGTTTTTATGTTGGTATACTCATTTTTTCGCCATTGGCCTCAATGAGCTACAAAATGTCCATTTGTAGAATGGACAAAACAGTGTTTCCAAGCCGACGAATCAAAACAAGCATGTAATTCTGTGAGATGGATGCACACATCACCAAGAAGTTCCTCAGGGAGAGATTTTTTCTAGTTTTCTTTGAAGATATTTTGTTTTTCAACATAGGCCTCAATACACTCCCAAGTAACCCTTCACAGATTCTATAAAAACAGTGTTTCCAAACTGCTGAATGAAAATAAACCTTTAGCTCTGTGAGACGAATACACACATCAAAAAACTGTTCCTCAAATAACTTCCTTCCAGTTTTTATGTTGGGATATTCGCTTTTTCTCCATTGGCCTCAATGAGCTCCAAAATGTCCATTCGTGGAATGGACAAAAACATTGTTTCCAAACTGGTGAATCAAAATCAACGTGAAATTCTGTGAGATGAATGCACACATCACAAAGCAGTTTTTCAGAGAGATTTTTTTCTAGTTTTATCTGAAGATATTTTGTTTTTCAACATAAGCCTCAACACTCTCCCAAATATCCCTTCGCAGATTCTTAAAAAACAATGTTACCAAACTGCTGAACGAAAAGAAACCTTTAGTTCTGTGAGATGAATGCATACATCACAAAGCAGTTTCTCAGCTAGCTTTCTTCCAGTTTTTATCCTGGGATATACCCTTTTTTGCCCTTGGCCTCAATGAGCTCCCAAATGTCCATTCACAGAATGGACAAAAACAGTGTTTCCAAACTGCTGAATTAAAATAAATTCTTAACTCTATGAGACGAATGCACTCATCAAAAACAGTTTCTCTGAAAGCTTCCTTCTAGTTTTTATCTGAAGATATTTTCCACAATAGGCCTCAATGCACTCCAAAATATACCTTCGCAGACTCTACACAAACAGTGTTTCCAAACTGCTGAATGAAAAGGAAATTTTAACTCTGTGAGATGAATGCACGCAGCACAAAGCAGTTTATCAGAAAGCTTCTTTGTCACTTTTATCTGAAGATTTTTCTCTTTCACCATAGGCCTCAATGCGCTCCCAAATATCCCTTTGCAGATTTTACAAAAGAAGTGTTTCCCAACTGCTGAATGAAAATAAACATTTAATTCTGGGACATGAATAAACACATCACAAAGCAGTTTCTCAGACAGCTTCTGTCTAGCTTTTATCCTGGGATATTCACTTTTTGCCATTGGACTCATTGAACTTCCAAATGTCCATTAGCGGAATGTACAAAAACAGTGTTTTCAAACTGCTGAATAAAAAGAAAGGGTTAATTCTGTGAGATGAATGCACACATCACAAACCAGTTTATCAGAGAGCGTCATTCAAGTTTGTATCCGAGGTTTTTTTCTTTTTGACTATAGAACTCAATGCACTGACAAATATCCCTTTGCAGATTCTACAAAAGCAGTTTATCCAAACTGGTAAATCAAAATAAGGTTTTAACTATGGATATTAATGCACACATCACAAAGCAGTTTCTCAGAATGCTTTCTTTTACTTTCATCTGAAGATTTTTTTTCACTATAGACCTCAACGTTCTCCCAAATATTCCTTCACAAATCCTAAAAAAAACAGTGTTTCCAAACTGCTCAATGAAAAGAAAGGATTGCCTCTGTGAGATGAAGGAACACATCACAAAGTAGTTTCTCAGAGAGCTTCCTTCTAGTTTTTTCTGGAATATTCGCTTTCTCAACATTGGCCTCAATGAGCTCCCAAACGTCCATTCACTGAATGGACAAAAACAGTGTTTCCAAATTACTGAATCAAAAGAAAAGTTTAACTTTGTGAGATGAATCCAACCATCACAAAACAGTTTCTCAGAAAGCTTCTTCCTAGTTTTTTTCTGAAGATACTTCCTTTTTCACAGTAGTCCTCAAAGCACTCCTAAAAATCCCTTCACAGACTCTACAAGAGCAGTGTTTCCAAACTGCTGAATGAAAGGAAAGGTTTAATTCTGCAAGATGAATGCACACAGCACAAAGCAGTTTCTCAGATAGCTTCCCTCTAGTTTTTATTCTGGGATATTCACTTTCTCGTCATTGGCATCAACGGGCTCCCAATTGTCCATTTGCAGAATGGACAAAAACTGTTTTCCCAAACCTCTGAATCAATAGCTGAATCAATAGAAAGGTTTCAAGCAATGAGATAAATGGAAACATCACAAAGCATTTTCTCAGAAAATTTCTTTCTTGTTATGATTTGAAGGTAATTTCTTTTTCACCATAGGCCTCAATGTGCTCCCTATTGTCCCTTTGCAGACTCTACAAAAACATATTTTCCAAACTGCTGAATCAAAGTAAAGTTTTACAACTGTGAAATGAATGCTGACATCACAAAGTAGTTTCTCAGAAAGCCCCCACCTAGTTTTTATCTGAAGATATTTTATTTTTCACCATAGTCCTCAAGGCTCTCCCAAACATCCTTTTGCAGATTCTAGAAAAACAGTGGTTCCAATCTATTGAAGGAAAAAGAAGTTATATTCACATTTTCACAATTGTATTTAATAGACTCACTACGTCTTTCACACAATGGTCTGAAAGAGTGTTTCCAAACCACTGAATCCAAGGAATGATGTAACTCTATGAGATGGATGCACTCATTACAAAGCCGTTTCTCACAAAGCTTGTTTCCAGTTCTTATATGAAGGAATTTCCTTTTACACCATAGGCTTCAATGGACTCCCAAATGTCCATTCGCAGAATGGACAAAAAGTGTGTTACCAAACTGCTGAATCCAAAGAAAGCTTTAGCACTTTGAGATGAAGGCACACATCACAGTGAAATTTCCCAGAAAATTTATTTCTTGTTTTTATCAGAAGACATTTACTTTTTCATCTAAGGACTAAATGCACTCCAAAAATATCTCTTGGAAGATTCTACAAAAACGATTTTTCCAATCTGCTGAATGAAAAGAAATGTTTAACTCTGCAAGATGAATGCACACAACAAAAAAAGTTTCTGTGGATAGTTTCCTTCTAGTTTTTATCCCGAGATATTAGCTATTTTGTCATAGGCTTCTTTGAGCTCCCAAATGAATAGTGTTTCCAAACTGCTGATTGAAAACAAACATTTAAATCTGTGAGATGAATACACACATCATAAGCGGTTGGTCAGATAGCTTTCTTCTAGTTTTTAAACTAGAATATTTGCTTTTTGCCATTGGCCTCAATGAGCTCCCAATCCTTTGCAGAATGTACATAAACAGTGTTTACAACCTGCTGAATTTAAAGAAAGGTTCAACTCTGTGAGATTAATGCATACATGACAAACCTGTTTCTCTGAAATCTTCTTTCTATTTTGTGTCTGAAGATGATTTCTTTTTCACCATAGGCTTCAATGCACTCCCAAATATCCCTTCGCAGATTCTACAAAAAAAGTGTTTCCAAACAACTGAATGAAAAGAAAGTTTTAACTCTATGAGAAAATGCACACACCACAAAGCAGTTTCTCAGAGAGCTTCCTTCTAGTTTTTATACTGGGATGTTTCCTTTTTCATCATAGGCCTCAATGAGCTCCCAAATATCCATTCACAGAATGGACAAAAACAGTGTTTACAAACTGTTGAATCCAAACAAAGATTTAACACTGTGATATGAATGCACACATCACAAATCAGTTTCTCAGAAAATTCTTTCTGATTTTTATCTGAAGATGATCCCTTTTTCACCATGGCACTCAATGCACTCCAAAATAGCCCTTCTCAGATTCTACAAAAGCAGTGTTTCCAAAGTTCTGAATGAAAAGAAAGATTTAAATCTATTAGCTGAATGCAGACATCACAAAGCAGTTTCTCGGATAGCTTCCATCTAGTTTTCATCCTGGAATATTCATATTTTGCCATTGGCCTCAATGAGTTCCCAATGTCCATTCACAGAATGGACAAAAACAGTGTTTCTAAACTTCTGATTGTAAAAGACTTTTAAATTTGCGAAATGAATACACACATCAAAAGTGTTTTTCTCAGCTTTCTTCTAGTTTTTAGCCTGGAATATTCTCTTTTTCACCATTGCCCCAATGAGGTCCCAATGTCCTTTGCAGAATGGACAAAAACAGTGTATACAAGCTGCTGAATTTAAAGGAAGGTTCAACTATGTGAGATTAAAGCATACATAACAGAGCCATTTCTCTGAAAGCTTCTTTCTATTTTGTATCTGAAAATGAGTCCCTTTTCACCATAGGTTTGAATGTGCTCCCAAATAACACTTCACAGATTCTAGAAAAACATTGTTTCTAAGCTTTTGAATGAAAAGAAAGCTTTAACTCTGTGAGAAGAATGCACACAACACAAAGTGGCTTCTCAGAAAGCTTCCTTCTAGTTTTTATCCTGGGATATTCAATTTTTCAACTTATGCCTCATTGAGCTCCCAAATATCCATTTGCAGAATGGACAAAAAGAGTGTTTCAAAACTGTTGAATCCAAACAAAGATTTAACACTGTAATATGAATGCAAAAATCACAAAGCAGTTTCTCAGAAAGCTTCTTTCTAGTTTTCATCTGAAGATGATCCCTTTTTCACCATGACACTCAATGAGTTCCCAAATATCCTTTTGCAGATTCTTCAAAACCAGTGTTTCCAAACTGCTGAATGAAAAGAAAGGTTTAATTATGTGAGTTGAATTCTTACATCACAAAACGGTTTCTCAGATAGCTTCCTTTTGGTTTTTATCCTGGGATATTAGCTTTTTCACCATTGGCCTGAATGAGCTCCCAAATGCCCATTTGCAGAATGAACAAAGAGTGTGTTTCCAAACTGCTGAATCAAAAAAATATTTAACTCCATGAGACAAATGCACCCATCAGGAAACATTTTCTCAGAAAGGTTCTGTCTGGTTTTTATCTGAAGATGATTTTTGTTTTCACCATAGGCCTCAATGTGCTCCAAAATTTCCCTTCACAGATTGTACAAAAACAGTGTTTCCAAACTGTTGAATGAAAAGAAAGGTTTAACTCTGTGAGATGAATGAACACATCACAAAGCAATTTCTGAGGTATATTCCTTCAAGTATTTATTCTGGGATATTCACTTTTTCACCAATGGCCTCAATGAACTCCCAAATGTCCATTCACAAACAGGAGAAAAATAGTGTTTCCAAACTGCCGAATACAAAGAAAGATTTAACTCTGTGATATGAATGCACATGTCACAAAGCAGTTTCTCAGAATGCTTATTTCTGTTATTTATATGAAGATATTTTTTCACCATAGGCCTCAATGAGTTCCTAAATGTCCATTCCTTGATTCTACAAAAACAGTGTTTCCAAACTGCTGAATACAAAGAAAGGTTAACTGTGAGATGAATGCACACATGACAAAGCAGTTTCTGAGAAAGCTCCTTTCTAGTTTTTATCTGAAGACGTTTACTTTTTCATGATAGGTCACAATGCATTTCAAAATATCCTTTCACAGATTCTACAAAAACAGTTTCCACATGGCTGAAAGAAAACAAAGGGTTAACCCTGTGAGATGAATGCCCATATCACGAAGTGGTTTCTCAGATAGCATTCTTCTACTTATATCCTGGGATATTCTTTTTTTTTTTGCCACTGTCCTCAATTAGCTCCCAAATGTCCATTCGCAGAATGGACAAAAACCGTGTTTTCAAACTGCTGAATCCAAAGAATGATGTAACTCTGTGAGGTGAATGCACACTCACAAAGCAGTTTCTCAGAAAGTTGTTTCCAGTTTTTATATGAAGGTATTTCCTTTAACACCATAGGCTTCAATGCACTCGCAAATATCCCTTCGCAGATTCTACGAAAACAGTGTTTCCAATCTGCTGAAGGACAGAGAGGTTGAACTGTGTGAGATGAATGCATGCATCACAAAACCATTTCTCAGAGGGCTTCCTTCTACTTTTTATCCTGGGATATTCCTTTATTGGCTTTGGCCTCAATGTGCTCCTAAATGTCCATTCACAGAATGGACAAAAGAGTGTTTCCAAACTGTTGAATCCAAAGAAAGTTTTAACATTGTGAGATGAAGTCACACATCACAGTGAAGTTTCTCAGAAAGCCTCTTTCGGGTTTTTATCAGAAGATGATTTGTTTTTCACCTTAGGACTAAATGCACTCTCAAATATCCCTTGAAAGATTCTACAAAAACAGTATTTACAATCTTCTGGATGAAAAGAAATGTTTAACACTGCAAGATGAATGCACACATCACAAAGCAGCTCCTCACATCGCTTCCTTCTGGGTTTTATCCTGGGATATTTCCTTTTTCACCATTGGCATCAATGAACTCCCAAATGTCCAGTCACAGAATGGACAAATCAATGTTTCCAAACAGTTGAATCCAAAGAAATGTTGAACTCTGTGAGATGAATGTACACATCGCAAAGCAGTTTCTCAAAAACGTTCTCTCTAGTTTTTATTTGAAGTTATTTCTTTTTTCACCATAAGCCTCAATGCATTCACAAATATTCCTTCGCAGATTCTTCAAAAACTTTGTTTCCAAACAGCTGAAGGGAAAGAGAGGTTTATCTCTGTTACATGAATGTCCACATCACAAAGTGGTTTCTCACATAGTTTCCTTCTAATTTTTATCATGTGATATTCCCTTTCTCTCCATTGGCCTAAATGAGCTACCAAATATCCCTTTGCAAATTCTGCAAAAACAGTTTCACCAAACTGATGAGAGAAAAGAAATGTTTAACTTTGCAAGATAAATGCACATATCACAAAACAGTTACTCAGTTTCCTTCTATGTTTTAACCTAGGATACTGGCTTTTTCTCCATTGGCCTCAATGAGCTTCTAAATGTCCATTCACAGAATGGATAAGAACAGTGTTTCCAAACTGCTGAATCCAAAGAAAGGTTGAACTGTGTAATATGAATGCATGGATCACAAAGGACATTCTCAGAAAGTGCCTTTCTAGCTTTTATCTGAAGATGTTTCCTTTATCACTATTGACCTCAACATGCTCCCAAATATCACTTTGCAGATTCCACAAAAACAGGTTTCCAAACTGCTGAAATAAAAGAGAAGTTAATCTCTGTGAGATGATTGCACACATCACAAAGAGATTTCTCAGAGAGCTTCCTTCTAGTTTTATCCTGGGATATTCACCTCTTTGCCTTTGGCCTTAAAGAGTTCCCAAATATCCTTTTATAAAATGTACAAAAACAGTGTTTCCAAACTGCTGAATCAAAGAAAAGTTTAACTCTGTGAGATGAATGCACACATCACAAAGCAGTTTCTCAGAAAGCTTCTTTCTATTTTTTATTTAAAGGTGTATCCTTTCACCATAGGCCTCAATCCGCCCCCAAATATCCTCGCAGAGTCCACAGAAACTGTGTTTCCAAACTGTTGAATGAAAAGAGAAGCTAATCTCTGTGAGATGAATGCAAGCATCATAAAGCGATTTCTCTTTCTTCTGGTTTTTGTCATGTGATATTTTCTTTTTTGCCTTTGGCCTCAATGAGGTTCCAAATGTCCATTTCCTGAATGGACAGAGACTGTGTTTCCAAACTGCTGTATACAAAGAAAGTTTTACCTCTTTGAGATGAATGCACACATGACAAAGTAGTTTCTCTGAAAGCTTCTTTTAGTTTTTATCTGAAGATGACTACTGTTTCACCACCGGCCTCAACGCACTCCCAAATATCCCTTTGCAGATTCTACAGAAACTGTATTTCCAAAATATTGCATGAAAAGAAAGGTTAAACTCTGTGAGATGAATATACACATCAGAAAGCTGTTTCTCAGATAGCCTCCTACTAGTTTTCATGCTGGGATATTCACTTTTTCACCGTTTTCCTAAATGAGCTCCAAAACGTCCATTTGCAACATGGACAAACAGAAGGTTTCCAAATGGCTGAATCGAAAAATGGTTTAACTCTGTGATGTGAGTGAACACATCGCAAAGCAGTTTCTCTGAAAGCTTCTTTCTAGTTTTTATCTGCATATGTTCATTTTTTCACCAGGCCATAATGTGATGCCAAATATTCTTTTGCAGATTCTACAAATCAGTGTTCCCAGACTGCTGAATCCACAGAAAGGTTAAAATATGTGAGATGAATGCACTCCTCACAAAGCAACTTCTCAGAAAGCTTCTTTCTAGATTTTTCTGAAGATGTATACTTTTTCACCATAGACCTCAATTCACTGTCAAGCATCCCTTTTGTAGATTCTACAAAACCAGTATTTCCAAAATGCTGAATTGAAAAAAGGTTTAACTCTGTGATGTGAATGCACACATCACAAATCAGTTTCTCAGAAAATTTCTTTCTTGTTTTTATCTGAAGATGTCTCCTTTTTCACCATAGACTTCAATGCTCTCCTAAAGAACCCTTTGCGCATTTTACAAAAATGGTGTTTACATGCCTCTGAATGAAAAGAAAGATTTAGCTCTGTGAGATGAATGCACACATGAAAAAGTGGTTTCTCAGATAGCTTCCTCCTAGTTTTTATCCTGGGATTTTCAGTTTCTCACCATTGGCCTCAAAGAGTTCCCAAATGTCCATTCACAGAATGCACAAAAAGAGTGTTTCCAAACTGCTAAATGCAAAGAAAGGTTTACTTCTGTGAGATGAATACACCTATCACAAAGTAGCTTCTCAGAAACCTTCTGTCTTGTTTTTATCTGAAGATGTTTCCTTTTTCACCATAGGCCTCAGTGTGCTCCCAGATATCCTTTCGCAGATTCTACGAAAAGTTTTTCAAAACTGCTGAATGAATAAAAAGGTTTAAATCTGAGAGATGATTGCACACATCACAAAGTGGCTTCTCAGATAGCTTCCTTCTAGTTTTTATCCTGGAATATTCACTTTTTAGGCATTGGCCCTAATGAGCTCCTAATGTCCATTCACAAAATGGAAAAAAAAAAGTTTTTTTTTCTGAATCTAAAGATTCTGAAACTGCTGAATCTAAAGATTGATTTAACTCTGTGAAATGAATGCACAAATCACAAAGCAATTTCTCAGAAAGCTTCTTTCTAGTTTTTCTCCGTAGATGTTTCCTTTTTCACTGTAGGCCTCAATGTGCTTCCAAATATCCCTTCACAGATTCTACAAAAACAGGGTTTCCAAACTGCTCCATCAAAAGAAAAGTTGAACTCTCAGATGAATGCACATATCTCAAAGCAATTTTCCAGATAGCTTCTTTCTAGTTGTTCCCTGAAGGTATTTTTTTTTCATGGCAGACCTCAATAAGCTACAAAATATCCCTTGCAGATTCTACACAAACAGTGTTTCCAAATCGTTCCATCAAAAGAAAAGTTTCACTCTGTGATAATAATGCAAACACCACAAATCAGTTTCTCAGAAAGCTTCTTTCTAGTTTTTATCTAAAGATATTTCCTTTTTGACAATAGCCTCAACATGCTCGGAAATGGCCCTTCTCAGAGTCTACAAGAAGAGTGTTTCTCAATGGCTCCATCAAAAGAATGGTTTAACTCTCTGAGATAAATGCACACATCACCAAGCAGTTTCTCAGAAAACATCTTTCTAGTTTTTCTCTGAAGATATTTCCTTTTTCACAACAGACCTCAATTTGCTCCCAAATATCCCTTTGCAGATTCTACAAAAAGAGTGTTTTCAAAATGCTGCACCAAGAAAGGTTTTACTCAGTGAGATGAATGCATACATCACTAAACAGTTTCTCAGAAAGGTTATTTCTGTTTTTTCTCTTAAGATATTTCCCTTTTCACCATAGGCATAAATGAGCTTCCAAATATCCCTGCACAGATTTTACCAAAACAGTGTTTCCAAACTGTTAATCAACAGAGTATTTACCTCTGTGAGATGAATGTACACATCACAAAGCAGTATATCAGAAAGCTTCTTTGTAGTTTTTCTCAGAAGATATTTCCTTTTTCACCATGGGCCTCAATGCTCTCTCAAATATCCCTTTGCTGATTCAACCAAAACACTGTTTCCAAACTGTTGTATCAAAAGAAAGGTTTAACTCTGTGAGATGAATGCACACACATCACAAATCAGTTTCTCAGAAGACTTCTTTCTGGTATTTCTCTTAAGATATTTCGTCTTTCACCAGAGGTCTCACTGCTCTCCCAAATATCCCTTTGCAGATTCTACAAAAACAGTGTTTCCAAGCCGCTCCATCAATACAAAGGTTTATCTCTGTGAGATGAATGCACACATCACTAAGCAGTTTCTCAGAAAGCTTTTTTCTAATTTTTTCTGTAAAGATACTTGCTTTTTCACCATAGACCTCAATGTGATCCTGAATATGCTTTCACAGATTCTACAAAAAAGTGTTTCCAAACTGTTCCATCAAAATAAAATCATATCTCTGTGAGATGAATGCACACATTACAAGACAGTTTCTCAGAAAGCTTCTTTTTAGATTTTGTATGAAGATGTTTAGTTTTTTTTTTTTTACCATAGGCCTCAAAGCACTCCCAAATATCCCTACACAGATTCTACAATAACAGTGTTTTCAAACTGCTCAACCAAAAGAAAGTTTGAGTCTGAGAGATGAATGCTCATACCACACAGCAGTTTCTCAGAAAGCTTCTTTCTCATTTTTCTCTGAAGCTATTTTTCACCATAGGCCTCAATGAGCTCCCAAATATCCCTTTGCAGATTCTAGAAAAACAGTGTGTCCTAACAACTCCATCAAAAGAAAGTTTTAACTCTGTGAGATGAAAGAACAC
Organism: Rhinopithecus roxellana; assembly: GCF_007565055.1. Taxonomy (NCBI): domain Eukaryota; kingdom Metazoa; phylum Chordata; class Mammalia; order Primates; family Cercopithecidae; genus Rhinopithecus; species Rhinopithecus roxellana. The sequence goes on along the minus strand of NC_044567.1, from coordinate 12,053,253 downwards.
ATCACAAAGCAGTTTTTCAGAAAGCTTCTTTCAATTTTTTCTCTGAAGGTATTTCCTTTTTCACCTTAGGCCTCAATGTGCTCCCAAATGTCCTTTCACAGATTCTACAAAAACAGTGTTTCCAAACAGCTCAATCAAAAGAAAGCTTTAACTCTGTGATATGAATGCACACATCACAAAGAAGTTTCTCAGATAGCTTCCTTCTGGTTTTTATCCTGGGATAGTCCCTTTTTCACTTTTGGACTCAAGGAGCTACCAAATGTCCATTCACAGAATCAATAAAACCGTTTCCATACTGCTGATTCCAAAGAAAGATTTAACTCTGTGAGATGAATGCGTACATCACCAAGAAGATTTTCAGAAAGGTTCTTCCTAGTTTTTTTCTGAAGATGTATCTTTTTTCACCATAAGCCTCAATGTGCTCCCAAATATCACTTAGTAGATCCTACCAAAACAGTGTTTCCAATCTGCTTAATGAAAGTAGAGGTTTAATGCTGTGAGATGTATGCACACATCAAAAAGTGGTTTCTCAGAAAGCTTCCTTCTAGTTTTTATCCTTGGATATTTGCTTTTCTGCCATTGGCCTCAATGAGCTCCCACATGTCCATTCGTAGAATAAAAAAAAACCAGTGTTTCCAAACTGCTGAATCCAAAGGAAGGTTTAGCTCTGTGAGATAAATGCCCACTCCACAAAGCAGTTTCTCAGAAATCTTATTTCTAGTTTTTATCTGAGGATGTTTCCCTTTTCACCACAAGCCTCAATGACCTTCATATATCCCTTCACAAGTTCTACAAAAACAGTGTTTCCAAAAGGCTCCAGTCTACAGCTCCCAGCATGAGTGACGCAGAAGATGAGTGATTTCTGCATTTCCAACTGAGGTACCTGGTTCATCTCACTGTGGCTTGTGAGACATTGTTTGCAGGATATTGGGTGCAACCCACCGAGCATGAGCCTAAGCAGGGTGAGGTATTGCCTCACCTGGGAATTGCAAGGGGTCAGGGAATCATTTTTCCTAACTAGGGGAAGCTTTAACAGATGGCACCTGGAAAAATCACTTCACTCCCACCCTAATACTTTGCTTTTTCAATGGTTTTAGCAAATGGCACACCAGGAGATTATGTCCTGTGCCTGGCTCAGAGGGTCCCACAACTACGGAGCCTCTCTCATTGTTAGCACAGCAGTCTGATATCGAACTGCAAGGTGGCAATGAAGCTTGGGGAGGGGTGCCCACCATTGCTGAGGCTTGAGTAGGTAAACGAAGTGGCCAGGAAACTTCAACTGGGTGGAGCCCACCACAGCTCAAGGAGACCTGCCTGCCTCTGTAGACTCCACCTCTATGGGCAGGGCATAGCTGAACAAAAGGCAGCAGAAACCTCTACATACTTAAATGTCCCTGGCTGACAGCTGTGAAGAAAGCAGTGCTTCTCCCAGCATGGAGTTTGAGATCTGGGAATGCACATACTTCCTCCTCTGGGACTCAGGTCCCTGATGCCTGATAGCCTAACTGGGAGGGACCCTAGGGCCAGACTGACACCTCACAAGGCCGGGTACCCCTCTTAGACCATGCTTCCAGAGGAACAATCACGCAGAATTATTTGCTGTTCAGCAATATTCGTTGTTCTGCAGTCTGTCTTGCTGATACCCAGGGAAACGGGGTTTGGAGAGGACCTCCAGCAAACTCCAACAGAACTGTAGATGAGGGTCCTGTCTTTTAAAGGGAAAACTAACTAACAGAAAGGACATCCACACCAAAACCCCATCTGTATGACACCATCATCAAAGACTAAAGGTAGATAAAACCACAAAGATGGATAAAAAACAGAGCAGAAAAGCTGAAAATTCTAAAAATCAGAGTGCCTCTATGCCTCCAAAGGAACGCAGCTCCTCACCAGCAATGGAAAAAAGCTGGATGGAAAATGACTTTGATGAGATGAGAGAAGAAGACTTTAGACGATCAAACTTCTCTGAGCTAAAGGAAGAAGTTCAAATCTATCGTAAAGAAGCTATAAACCTTGAGAAAAGATTAGACAAATGGATAACTAGTATAACCAGTGTAGAGAAGTCCTTAAATGACCAGATGGAGCTGAAAATCATGGCACAAGAACTACATGATAAATGCCTAAGCTTCAGTAGCCAGTTTGATCAAATGGAAGATAGGGTATCAGTGATTGAAGATCAAATGAATGAAATCAAGTGACAAGAGAAGTTTATTGAAAAAAGAGTAAAAAGAAATGAATGAAGCCTCCAATCAGACAAGACCAAATCTATGTCTGATTGGTGTACATGAAAGTGACAGGGAGAATGGAACCAAGTTGGAAATATCTTCAGGATATTATCCAGGTGAACTTTCCCAATTTGAAAAGGCAGGCCGACATTCAAATTCAGGAAATACAGAGAAGACCACAAAGATACACTTCGAGAAGAGCAACTCCAAGACACATAATTGTCAGATTCACCAAAGCTGAAATGAAGGAAAAATGTTAAGGGCAGCCAGGTCGGGTTACCCACAAATGGAAGCCCATTAGACTAAAAGTGGATCTCTTGGCAGAAATGCTACAAACCAGAAGAGTGTGGGGGCCAATAGTCAACATTCTTAAGGAAAAGAATTTTCAACACAGAATTTCATATTCAGCCAAACTAAGTTTCATAAGTGAAGGAGAAATAAAATCCTTTACAGACAAGCAAATGCTTAGAGATTTTGTCACCACCAGGCCTGCCCTGCAAAAGCTCCTGAAGGAAGCACTAAACATGGATAGGAACAACACGTACCAGCCACTACAAAAACATGCGAAATTGCAAAGATCATCGATGCTAGGAAGAAACTGCACCAACTAACGTGCAAAATAACCAACTAACATCATAATGACAGGATGAAATTCACACATAACAATATTCACCTTAAATGTAAATGGGCTAAATGCTCCAATTAAAAGACACAAAGTAGCAAATCGGATAAAGATTCAAGACCCATCAGTGCGCTGTATTCGGGAGACCCACCTCATGTGCAGAGACAGAGATAGGCTCAAAATGAAGGGATGGAGGACGATCTACCAAGCAAATGGAAAACAAAAAGAGGCAGGGGTTGCAGTCCTAGTCTCTGATAAAGCAGACTTTAAAACAACAAAGATCAAAAGAGACAAAGAAGGCCATTACATAATGGTAAAGGGATCAATTCAAAAAGAAGTGCTAACTATCCTAAATATATATGCACCCAATATAGGAGCACCTAGATTCATAAAGTAAGTCCTTAGAGACATACAAAAAGACTTAGACTCCCACACCATAATAGTGGGAGATTTAAAAACCCACTATCAACATTAGACAGATCAAAGAGACAGAAAGTTAAAAAGGATATCTGGGAATTGAACTCAGTTCTGCACCAAGTGGAACTAATAGACATATACAGAACTCTCCACCCCAAGGGGAGAAGAAGAATATACACTCTTCTCAGCACCACATCACACTTATTCCAAAATTGACCACATAGTTGGAAGTAAAGCTCTCCATAGCAAATACAAAAGAAGAGAAATTATAACAAACTGTCTGTCAGACTACAGTGCAATCAAACTAGAACTCAGGATTAAGAAACTCAAAACTGCTTAACTACATGGAAACAGAACAACCTGCTCCTCAATGACTACTGGGTACATAACGAAATGAAGGCAGAAATAAAGATGTTCTTTGAAACCAATGAGAACAAAGACACAACATACCAAATGTCTGAATGAAAAGAAAGGTTTAACTCTGAGAGAAGAAGTCGCACATGAGAAAGCAGTTTCGCAGATAGCTTCCTTCTAGTTTTTATCCTGGGATATTCGCTTTTTCGCTATTTGCCTCAAAGAACTCCCAAATGTCCACTTGCAGAATGGAAAAAAAAGAGTGTTTCCAAACTGCTGAATACAAAAAAAAAAAAAAAAAAAAAAAAAAAAAAAAAAAAAAAAAGCTTTAACGTTGCGATATGAATGAACACATCACAAAGCAGTTTCTCAGAAAGATTGTTTCTAGTTTTTGTCTGAAGATATTTTCTTTTTCACCCTAGGCCACAATGTGCTCCCAAATACTCATTCAAAGATTCTATAAAAACATTGTTGCCAAACTGCTGTATGAAAAGAAAGGTTTATCTCTGTAAGATGAATTCACACACCACAAAGTAGTTTCTTAGATAGGTTTCTTCTGTTTTTTATTATGTGATATTCACTTTTCTGCCATTGGCCTCAATGAGCTCTCAAATGTCCATTCGCAGAATGGACAGAAACAGTGATTCCAAACTGCTGAAGCCAAAGAAATGTTTGACTCTGTAAGATGAATGCACACATCCAAAAGCACTTTCTCGGAAACCTTCTTTCCACTTTTTATATAAAGATGTTTCCTTTTTCATCACAAGCTTCAATGTGCTCCTAAATATCCCCTTGTGGATTATATAAAAACAGTGTTTCCAATCTGCTGAATGAAAAGAGAGGTTTAATTCTGTGAAACAAAGGCACACATCACAAAGCAGTTTCTTAGAAACCTCTTTTCTAGTTTTTATATGAAGTTGTTACCTTCTTCAGCATAAGCCTCAATGCTCTCCAAAATATCCATTCACAGTTTCTACAAAAAGTTTTTCCAAACTGCTGAAATCAATGAAGTGTTTACCACTGTAATATGAATGCACACATCACAAAGTAGTTTCTCAGAAAGCTGCTTTCTAGTTTGTATCTAAAGATGTTTCCTTTTTCACCATAGGCCTAAATGCACTCCCAAATACCCCTTTGCAGATTCTACAACAACAGTGATTCCAAATTGATGAATGAAAAATAATGTTTAACTCAGCAAGATGAATGCCCAGGTCACAAAGCGATTTCTCAAATAGCTTCCTTCTAGTTTTAATCTAGGATATTCACTTTTTTGACATTGGCCTGAGTGAGTTCCCAAATATCCATTTGCAGAATGGACAAAAACTGTGTTTCCAAACTGGAGAATTCAAAGAACAGTTAAATTCTGTGAGATGAATGCATGCATCACAAATCAGTTTCACAGAAGAATCCTTTCTAGTTTTTATTTGATATTTCCTTTTTCACCATAGGCCTCAATGTGCTACAAAATATCTGTTTGCAGATACTACAAAAACAGTGTTTCCAAACTGCTGAATGAAAAGAAAGATTTACTTCTCTGAGATGAATGCACACATCACAAAGCAGTTTCTCTGATATCTACTTTCTAGTTTTTATCCTGGGATATTCACTTATTTGTCATTGGCTTCAAAGAGCTCCCAAGTTTCCTTTTGCAGAATGGACAAAAACAGTGTTTCCAAACTGCTGAATGAAAAGACAGGTTAAAAGTTGTGAGATGAATACATACATCAGAAAGCAGTTTCTCAGAGAGCTTCCATCTAGTCTTACCTGGGATATTTGGTTTTCACTATTGACCTCAATGAACTCCCAAATATCCATTCGCAGAATGGACAAAAACAAGGTTTGCAAATTGTTGAATCCAAAGAAGGTTTTAACTCTGTGAGATCAATGAACAAATTTCAAAGGGGTTTCTCAGAAAATTTCTTCCTTGTTTTTTTATGAAGTTGTTTCCTTTTTCACCATAGGTCTGAATGCATTCCCAAATATCCCTTTGAAGATTTAAAAAATACACTGTTTCCAAACTGCTGAATGAAAAAAAGGTTTAACTCTGTGAGATGGATGCACCCATCACAATGTGTTTTCTCAGATATCTTCCTTCTAATTTTTATCATGCAATATTTGATTCTTCACCATTGTCATCAATGAGCTCCTAAATGTACAATTGCAGAATGGAAAAAACAAAAAGTGTTTCCAAACTGCTGAATCCAAAGAAAGTTTTAACTCTGTGAGATGAATGCACACATCACAAAGTAGTCTCTCTGAAAGATTCTTTCTAGTATTTTTCACCATAGGCATCAATGTACTCTGAAATATCCTTTCACAGAATCTACAAAAACAGTGTTTCCAAATTGCTGAATGAAAAATAAGGTTTAACTCTGTGGGATGAATGCAGTCATCACAGTGTTGTTTCTCAGATAGCTTTTCTCTAGTTTTCATCCTGAGATAATCACTTTTTCACCATCAGCCTCAATGAGCTCCAAAATGTCCATTCACAGAATGGACAGAAACACTGTTTTCCAACTGCTGAAGCCAAAGAACGGTTTACCTCTGTGAGACGAATGCACATATCACAAAGCAGTTTCTCATAAAGCTTCTTTGTAGTTTTTATTTGAAGATATTTACCTTTTCATGTTAGGACTCAATGCGCTTACAAATATGCCTTCACAGATTCTACAAAAGCAGTGTTTCCAACTGCTGAATGGAAAGAAAGTGTTAACTGTGAGGTGAACACACACATCACAAAGTGGTTTTTCAGAGAGCTTCCTTCTACTTTTTATCCTGGAATATTCACTTCTTTGCCATTATCTTCATTAAACTCCCAGATGTCCATTCACAGAACAGACAAAAGCATTATTTCCCGACTGCACAAACCAAAGAGAGGTTAAACTTTGTGAGGTGAATGCCCACATCAGAAAGAAGTTCCTCGAGATTTTTATCCTGGGATATTCAGTTTTCATCATTGGCCTCAATGAGTTCCCAAATGTCCATTCACAGAATGGACAAAAGCAATGTTAGCAAACTGCTAAATACAAAGAAAAGTTTAACTCTCTGAGATGAATGAACACATCACAAAACAGTTTCTCAGAAAATTTCTTTCTTTTTTTTATTAAGATGTTTCTTTTTTCACCATAAGCCTCAATGTGCTCCCAAATGTCTCTTTTCATGTTTTAAAAATAAAGGATATCCAAGGTGCTGAGTAAAATGAAAAGTTTAACTGTGCGAGATGCATGGCACATCACAAAATGGTTTCTCAGATAGCTTCCTTCTAGTTTTTGTCCTGGGATTTATTTATTTTTTATTTTTTTATTTTTTATTTTTGGCTTCGATGAGCTCCAAAATGTCTATTGGCAGAATGGACAGAAACAGTGTTTACAAATCATGGAATCCAAAGAATGGTTTAACTCTGAGATGAATGCACACATCAAAACCAGTTTCTCAGAAAGACGCTTTCTACTTTTTATCTGAAGTTTATTTTTTCACCATAGGCATCAATGCACTCTGAAATATCCCTTTTTAACATTCTACAAAAAGAGCATTTCCAAACTGCTGAATGAATAGAAAGTTTAACTCTGTGAGTTGAATGCACACATCACAAAGCAGTTTCTCAGATAGTTTCCTTCTAGTTTTCATTCTTAGATGTTTTTTATTTCACCATTGGCCTCAGAAGGATCCAAAATGTACATAGGCAGAATGGACAAAAACAATGTTTCCAAACTGCTGAATCCAAAGAAAGGTTTAAGTCCATGGGATGAATGCACACAACACCAAGCAGTTTCTCAGAAAGCTTCTTTTGTGTTTTTATCTTAAGATGAATTCTTATCAACCATAGGCCTCAATGTGCTCCAAAATATCTCTTCACAGATTCTGTAAAAACAGTGTTTCTGAACTCCTGAATGAAAAGAAAGGTTTAAATCTGGGAGATGAATAAACACATAGCAATGTCGTTTCTCAGATAGCTTGCTTCTTCTTTGTATCACAGGATATTCCATTTTTCTCCACTGGCCTCAAAGTGCTCCCAAATGTATATTGGCAGAATGGACAAAAACAGTGTTTTCAAATGGCTGAATCCAAAGAAAGGTTTAACTCTGTTAGATGAATGTACACATCACAAAAAAAGTTTCTCAGAAAGTTTCATTCTAGTTTTTATTTGGAAGTCTTTTTATTTTTCACTATAGCATCAATGTGCTCCCAAATATTCTCTCACAGATTCTACAAAAACATTGTGTCCAAACTGCTGAATGAAAAGAAAGGTTTAACTGGGCAAGATGCATACATCTCAAAGTGGGTTCTCAGATAGCTTCCTTAAGTTTTTATCCTGGATACTTTGTTTTCATCATTGTCCTCAATGAGCTCCCAAACGTCCATTCACAGAGCGGACAAAAACAGTGTTTCCAAAATGCTGAGTACAAAGAAAGTTTTAACTCTTTGAGATAAATGCACACATCACAAAGCAGTATCTCAGAAAGCTTCTTTCTTGGTACTATCTGATGATGTTTCCTCTTGCTCATAGGCCTCAAAGCACTACCAAATATCCTTTTGCAGATCATACATAAACAGTGTTTCCCAACTGCTGAATTAAAAGAAAGGTTTAATTCAGTGAGATTAATGCACATATCTCAAAGCGGTTTCTCTCAGAGCTTCCTTCTAGTTTTTATCCTGGGATACTCACTTTTTGTCATTTGCCTCAGTGGGCTCTCAAATGTCCATTTGCAGAATGGACAAAAACAGTGTTTCCAAACTGCTGAATCCAAAGAAATGTTTCACTCTGTGAGATGAATGCACACACATCACAAAGCAGTTTCTGAAATAGCTTCCATCTGGTTTTTAACCTAGGATATTTGATTTATCACCATTGGCTTCAATGAGCTAACAAATGTGCATTTGCAGAATGCACAAAAACAGTGTTTCCAATCTGCTAAAAACAAAGAATGGTTTAACTCAGTGAGTTGAATGCATACAACAAAAAGTAGTTTTTCAGAAAGTTTATTTCTTATTTTTATCTGACGATGTTTACTTTTTCAATATAGGCCTCAATACTCGCTGAAATATCCTGTCAGTTTCTACAGAACCAGTGTTTCCAAACTGCTGAATGAAAAGAAAGGTTTAACTCTGTGAGATGAATGCACATATAACAAAGTGGTTTCTCAGATAGCTTCCTTCCAGTTTTTATCCCTTTTTCACCATTGGCCTCAATGAGCTTGCAAACGTCCATTCACAGACTGGACAAAAAGAGGGTTTCCAAACTGCTGAATCAAAAGAAACGTTTAGCACTCTGAGATGAATGCACGAATCATAAAGCAATTTTTCAGAAAGCTTTTTTCTAGCTATTATCTGAAGATGTTTACTTTTTCACCATAGCCCTCAATGCTCTCCCAAATATCCCTTTGCAGATTTTACCAAAACAGTGTTTCCATACCACTTGATGAAAAGAAAGGTTTAACTCTGTGACATGAAAGCACACATCATAAGGTGGCTTCTCAGAGAGCTTCCTTCTAGTTTTTATCCTGGGATATTTGCTTTTTCGTCATTGGCCTCAATGAGCTCCCAAATTTCCATTTGCAGAAGGGACATAAACAGTGCTTCCAAATGGCTGAATGAAAAAAAAATGTTTAAATCTGTGAGATGAATGCACACATCACAAAACAGTTTCTCAGAAAGCTTCTTTACAGTTTTTATATGAAGATGTTTCCTTTTTCACCTTGGGCCTCAATGTGCTCCCAAATATCCCTTAGCACATTCTACAAACATTGTGTTTCCAATCTGCTGAAGGAAAAAAGAGATTTAACTCGGCGAGATGAATGCACACGTCCCAAAGCTGTTTCTCAGAAAGCGTCCTTCTAGTTTTCATGCTTGGATATTTGCTTTTTCACCATTGGCCTCAATGTGCTCCCAAATGTCCATTTGCACAATGGACAAAAACAGTGTTTCAAAACTGTTGAATCAAAAGAAAGTTTAACTCTCTAAATGAATGCATACATGGCAAAGCAGTTTCTCAGAAAACTTCTTTCTAGTATTTATCTGAAGATGATTCCTGTTTCATCATAGGCCTCAAATCACTCCCAAATATCCGTTAGCAGATTCTAAAAAATCAGTATTTCCAAATACTGCACGAAAGGGAAGGTTTAATTCTGCAAGATGAATGCATATATCACAAACCAATTTCTCAGATAGCTTTCTTCTATTTTTTATCCCAGGATATACGCTTTTTTATGATTGGAATCGATGTGCCCCCAATGTCCATTCACAGAATGGACAAAAAGAGAGCGTCCATACTGCTGAATCCAAAGAAAGTTTTAACTCTGTGAGATGGTTGCATTAATCACAAAGCAGTTTCTCAGAAAGCTTCTTCCTAGTTTTCATCTGAAGTTGTTTCCTTTTCACCATAGTCCTTAATATGCTTCCAAATATCCCTTCACAGATTCTACAAAAACATTGTTTCCAAACTGCTGCATTAAAAGAAAGGTTTAACTCTGTGAGATGAATGGACACATCACAAGGTTGTTTCTCAGATACCTTCCTACTAGATTTTATCCTGGGACTTTCGCTTTTTCATCATTGGCCTCAATGGGCTCTTAAATATCCATTCCCAGAATGGACAAAAACAGTGTTTCCAAACTGTGGAATCCAAAGAAAATTTTATCTCCATGAGATGAATGTACACATCATAAAGCAGTGTCTCATAAAGCTTCTTTCTAGATTTTATCTGAAGATGTTTTCTTTCTACCATAGACCTCAATGCACTCCCAAATATCCCTTCACAGATTCTACAAAAACTGTATTTCCATACTGCTGAATGAAATGAAAGTTTTAACTCTGCAAGACGAATGCACGTATCACAAAGTGATTTCTCTGATAGCTTCCTTCCAGTTTTTATCCTGGGATATTCAGTTTTTCACCTTTGTCCTTTATGAGCTCCCAATTGTCCACTGGCAGAATGATCAAAACCAGTGTTTGCAAACTGCTGAATCAAAAGAAAGTTTTAAATTCTGTGAGACGAATGCAGACATTACAAAGCAATATCACAGAAAGCTTCTTTCTTCTTTTTATCTGAAGATACTTCTATTTTCACCATAGGCCTCAATGCGTTCCCAAATATAAATTCGCAATTACTACAAAAACAGTGTTTCCAAGTTGCTGAATGAAAAGAATGGTTTAACTCTGTAAGATGAACGCACGCATCACAAAGCAGTTTCTCAAATACCTTCTTTCTAGTTTTTATCATGCAACATTCCATTTTTCACCTTTGGTAACTATGATCTCCCAATTGTCTCTTTGCAGAATCCACAAAAACAGTGTCTCCAAACTGCTGAATATTAATGTAAGTTTAACTCTTTAACGTGAATGCACACATCACAAAGTAGTTTCTCAGAAAGCACCTTTCTAATTTTTGTCTGAAGATGTTCCCTTTTTCACTATAGGCCTCAAAGCGCTCCAAAATATCCATTCACAGACTCTACAAAAACAGTGTTTCCAAAGTGCTCCACCAATAGAAAGATTTGAGACTTTGAGAAAAATGCACACATATCCCTTAGCAGATTCTGCAAAAGCAGTGTTTCCAAACTGCTCCACCAAAAGAAAGATTTGAGACTTTGAGAAAAATTTACACATCACAAAGCAGTTTCTCAGAAAAAATCTTGGTAGTTTTTCTCTGAAAATATTTCATTTTTCACCCTAGGCCTCAATGCACTCCAAAATATCCATTCACAGATTCTACAAAAACAGTGTTTCCAAACTGCTCCACCAATAGAAAGATTTGAGACGTTGAGAAAAATGCACCCATCACAAAGCAGTTTCTCAAAAAGCTTCATTGCAGTTTTTCTCTGAAGATGTTTCCTTTTTCACCCTAGGCCTAAGTTCTCTCCCAAATATCCCTTTGCAGATTCTACAAAAGCAGTGTTTCCAAACTGCTCCATCAAACGAAAGGTTTAACTCTGAGATAAATGCACTCATGACAAAGCAGTTTCTCAGAAAGATTCTTTCTAGTTTTTATTTTAAGATGTTTCCGTTTTCACCATAGGTCTCAGTGCACTCCCAAATATCCTTTCGCAGATTCTACAGAAACAGTGTTTCCAAACTGCTTCATCAAAACCAAAGTTTAACTCTGTGAGATGAATGCTCACAATACAAAGCCGTTTTTCAGAAACGGCTTTGTAGTTTTTATCTTAAGATATTTCTTTTTCACCATAGGCCTCAATGCGCTCCCAAAAATCCCTTAACAGATACTACAAAAACTGTTTCCAAACTGTTCAATCAAAGGAAAGGATTACCTCTGTGAGATGAATGCTCACATCACAAAGCAGTTTTTCAGAAAGCTTCTTTCTAGTTTATCTCTGAAGATACTTCCTTTTTCACCACAGACCTCAAAGCATTCCCAGATATGCCTTCACAGTTTCTACAAAAACAGTGTTAAGAAACTGCTCCATCAAAGGAAATTTTTTATCTGTGTAAGGTGAATATACACATCACAAAGAAGTTTCTCAGAAAGCTTCTTTCTTGTTTTCATGTGAATATATATTCCTTTTCACCATGAGTTTCCATGCACTCCAAAATATCCCTTTGCAGATTCTACAAAAAGAGTGTTTCCAAACGGATCAACCAAAAGTAAGTTTTGTGTCTGTGAGATGAATGCACCAATCACAAAGGAGTTTTTCATTGAACTTCTTTCTAGTTTTTCTCTGAAGATATTTTTTTCACCATAGCCTTCAATGTGCTCCCAAATATCCCTCCACATATTCTACAAAAATGGTGTTTCCAAACTGCTCAGTCAGAAGAAATATTTAACTCTGTGTCTTGAATGCACACATCACAAAGCAGATTCTCTCAAAGCTTCTTTGAAGTTTTAATCTGAAGATATTTCCTTTCTCACCATCGGCCTCAAAGCACTCCCAAATATCCCTTTACAGATTCTACAAAAACAGTGTTTCCAAACTGCTCCATCAAAACAAAGGTTTAACTCTGTGAGATGAATGCACACATCACAGAGCAATTTCTCAGAAAGCTTCTTTCTAGTTTTTATCTTAAGATATTTTCGTTTTTTTCCCCATAGGCCTGAAAGCACTTCCAAACATCCCTTCGCAGGTTCTACAAAAATGGTGTTTCCAAACTACACAATCAAAGAAGTTTTTAACTCGTGAGATGAATGCACTCATCACAGAGCAGTTTCTCAGAAAGCTTCTTTCTAGTTTTTCTCTGAAGATGTTTCCTTTTTCAGCATAGGCTTCAATGCACTTTAAAATATCCCTTCAGAGATTCTATAAAAACAGTGTTTCCAAACTGCTCAATCAAAAGAAAGGTTTAACTCAGGGAGATGAAAGCACACATCACAGAGCAGTTTCTCAGAAAACTTCTCTCTAGTTTTCCTCTGAACATATTTCCTTTTTCATCATAAGCCTCAATCAATGCTCCTCCAAATATCCCTTCACAGATACAACAAAACCAGTGTTTCAAAACTGCTATGTGAAAAGAAAGATATAACTGTGATATGAATGCAGACATCACAAACAGTTTGTCAGAGAGCTTCCTTGTAGTTTTTATCCAAGTATATTCACTTTTTGTCCATTGGCCTCATTGAGTTCCAAAATGTCCATTCACAGAATTGACAAAAACAGTGTTTCCAAACTGCTGAATCCAAAGAAAGTTTTAACTCTGTGATTTGAATTCTACCAACACATAACAAATTCTCCGAAAAAGTTTTCTAGTTTTTGTCTGAAGATGTTTTCTTTTTCACTGTAGGTCTCATTGTGCTCCAAAATATCCCTTCCCAGATTCTACAAAAGCAGTGTTTCCAAACTGCTGAATGAAAGGAGAGCTTTAACTCTGCGAGATGAAAGCACACATCACAAAGCTGTTTCTCAGACAGCTTTCTTCTAGTTTTTAATCCATGGATATTTGCTTTTTCTCCTTTGGGCTCCATTAACTCCAAAATGTCCATTTGCAGAAGGAAAAAAAGAGTGTTTCCAAACTACTGAAACCAAGGAAAGGTTTACATCTGTGAGATGAATGCACACATCACAAAGAAGTTTCCCTGAAAGCTTCTTTCTAGTTTTTATCTGAACATATTTCCTTTTTCACCATAGGCCTCAATGGACTGCCAAATATCCCTCCACAGAATGTACAAAAACAGGGTTTCCAAACTGCTGAATGAAAGGAGAGCTTTAACTCTGTGAGATGAATGGAAACATCACAAAGTGGTTTCTCAGGTAGTTTCCTTCTAGTTTTTATCAATGGACATTCACTTTTTCACCATTGGCCTCACTGAGTTCCCAAATGTCCATTTGCAGAATGGACAAAAAACAGTGTTTCCAAACTGCTGAATCCAAAGAAACGTTTAACTCTGTGAAGTGAATGTAAACTTTACAAAGCAGTTTCTCAGAAGTTTCTTTCTAATTTTTTTCGAAAGGAGTTTGCCTTTTCAACTTGGTCTCAATGTGCTCCCAAATATCACTTCACAGATTCTACAAAAACAGTATTTCAAAATTGCTGAATGAAAAGAATGGCAGAACTCTGTGATATGAACGCAAAAATCGCAAAGCAGTTTCTCAGCTTCCTTCTAATTTTTATCCTGCTATATTCGTTTTTCTGCTATTGCCCTCAATGAGTTCCCAAATGTCCATTCGTGGAATGGACAAAATGTTGAAATCTGTGAGATGAATGCACACATCACAAGAGGTTCTCAGACAGCTTCCTTCTAGTTTTTATCTTGGGATATTCTGTTTTTCACCATTGGCCTCAATGAGCTGCCAAATGTCCATTGGCAGAAAAGAGTGCTTCCAAACTGCTGAATCCAATGAAAGTTTCAAATCTGTGAGATAAATGTACACATCACAAAGAGTTTCTTAGAAATCTTCTTTCTCATTTTTATCTGAAGATGTTTGCTTTTTCAGCTTCAGCCTCAATGTGCTCCCAAATATCCCTTTGCAGATTTTACAAAAATAGTGTTTCCAAACTCCTGAATGAAAAGAAAGGTTTAACTCTGCAAAATGAATCGACACAACACAAAGTGGTTTGTCAGATAGATTCCTTCTAGTTTTTGTCCTTGGATATTGGCTTTTTACAATTGGCCACAATGAGCTCCCAAATATCCATTTGTCCAATGGAGAAAAACAGTGTTTCCAAACTGTTGAATCCAAAGAGAGGTTTGACTCTGTGGGATGAATGTACACATAATGAAGCAATTTCTCAGAAAACTTCTTTCTCAATTTTATCTATAGATGTTTCCTTTTTCATCATAGATCTCAATACACTGCCAAATATCCCTCTGCAGATTCTACAAAAATGATTTCTCCAAACAGCTGAATGAGAAGAATTCTTTAACTCTGTGAAATAAATGCATACATTACAAATGCGTTTCTCAGATAGATTCTTTCTAGTTTTTATCCTTTAATATTCGCTTTTTTTGCCATTGGTCTTAATAAACTCACACATGGTCATATGCAGAATGGATAAAGACAGTGTTTCCAAATTGCTGAATCCAAAGAAACCTTTAATTCTTTGAGTTGAATGGACACATCACAAAGCAGTTTCTCCGATAGTTTTCTTCTAGTTTTAATTCTGGGATATTTGGGGGTTTTTTTGCGGTTGACGACAATGAGCTCCCAAATGTCCACTTGCAGAATGAACGAAAACAGTGCTTCCAAACTACTGAATCCAAAGAAATGTTTAACTCTGTGAGATGAATGCACATATCACAAAGCAGTTTCTCAGAAATATTCTTTCTAATATTTTTCTGAACATAATTCCTTTTTCACCAGAAGCTTCAATGCCCTACAATATATTCCTTCGCAGATCCTACAAAGCAATTTTTCCCAACTGCTGAGTGAAAAGAAAGGTTTACCTATGGGAGGTGAATGCACACATCACAAAGCAGATTTTCAGTTAGATTCCTTCTAGTTTTTTTCCTGGAATATTCACTTTTTCACCATTGGCCTCAATTAACTCCCAAATGTCCATTATCATAATCAACAAAAACAGTGTTTCCAAATGGCTGAATAAAAATAAAGTTGTATCTCTGTGAGGTGCATGTACACATCACAAAGCAATTTCTCAGAAAGCTTCCTTCTATTTTTTAGCTGAAGATGTTTCATTTTTCACCATAGGCCTCAATGAGCTCCCAAATATCCCTTCTCAGTTTCTACAAAAACAGTGTCTCCAAACTGCTGACTAAAGAGAAGTTTATCACTGTGACGTGAAAGCAAACGTCACAAAGCAGCTTCTCAGAAAGCTTCTTCATAATTTTTATTCCAGGATAAAAACTAGAAAAAAGATATTCGAAAACTGCTTTGTGAAGTGTGCATTCGCTTCACGGTGTTAAACCTATCTTTTCATTCAGCAGTTTGAAAACACTGCTTTTGTAGTATCTGTGAAAGTATTTTTGAGAGTACATTGAGACCAATAGTGAAAAGAAAATATCCAGATATACACTAGAAACAATCTTTCTGAGAAATTGCTTTCTGATGTGTACATTCATCTCAGTTAGTGAAACTTTTCTTTGGATTCAACAGTTTTGTAACACTGTTTTGGTCCATTCTGTGAATGTACATTTGGGGACTCAATGAGGCCAAAGGTAAACAAGTGAACATCCGAGGATAAAAACTACAAGGAAGTGATCAGACAGACTGACTTGTGTTTTGGCCATTCATCTCACAAAGTCCAACATTTTCTTTCATTCAGCAGTTTGGAAACAGTGTATTCTTGTATTCCACAGAGACATATTTGGCAGCACTTTGAGGCCCACAGTGAAAAACGAAATATCTTCTGAAAAAAAACTAGAAAAAAGCTTTCTGAGAAACTTCTTTGTGATGCGTGCATTCATCTCACAGAGTTACACCTTTCTTTGGCTTCAGCAGTTTAGGAACAATGTTTTTGTCCATTCTATGAAAGGACATTTGGGACCTCACTGAGGCCAATGGTGAGAAAGGGAGTATCCTAGGAAAAAAACTAGAAGGAAGTTATCTCACAAGTTGACCTCTGATGTGTGAAATCTTCTCACAGAGGTAAACCTTTCTTTCCATTCAGCAGTTTGGAAACACTGTTTTCTTACAATCTGCAAAGACATATTTGGTAGAACACTGAGGCCTCCTATGATAAAGGAAATCTCTTCAGATAAATAAAAGAAAGAAGCTTTCTGAGTAATTGCTTTGTGAAGTGCCTGTTCACCTCTCAGAGTTAAATGTTCCATTGGAATCAGAAGTTGGTAACCCTGATTTTGTCCTTTCTGGAATGGATATTTTGGTGCTCTTTAAGGACAGTGGCGAAAAAGCGAATACCCCAGGATTGAAACTAGAAGGAAGTTTTCTGACAAATCGACTTGTGATTTGTACATTCGTCTCAGAGAGTTAAACATTCCGTTTCATTCAGCAGTTTGGAAACTGTGTTTTCTTGTATTCGGTGAAGATATATTTGTTAGCGCTTTGATGTCAACCTTGACAAAGGAAATATCTTGTGAAAAAAACTAGAAAAAAGCTTTCTGAGAAATGGCTTTGTGATGTTTGCATTCATCTGACAGAGTTATACCTATCTTTGGTTTCAGCAGTGTGGTAACACTGTTTTGGGGGTATTCTGCGAATGGACCTCTACTAGCTCTTTGAGGTCTGTGGTGAAAAAGTGACTGTCTAAAGATAAAAACTAGAAAGAAGATATCTGAGAAAACACTTTTTGATGTGTGCATTCGTCTCACAGAGGCAAATCTTTCTTTTCATTCAGCAGTTTGGAAACAGTTTTTGTAGCATCTGTGAAAGTATTTTTGGGAGTGCATTGAGGCCAATGGCGAAAAAGGAAATATCGAGATAAAAGCTATAAACAATCGTTCTTACAGTCGGCTCATCGATATTCAGTAGTGTATTGAGGCCTCCTGTGAAAAAGGAAATGTCTTCAGATAAACAATAGAAAGAAGCTTTCTGAGAAACTCTTCTGTGATGTGTCCATTCACTCACAGAGTTAAATTTTTCTTTGGATTCAGCAGTTTGGTAATCCCGTTTTTGTCCATTCTGCCAAAGTACATTTTGCTGCTCCTGGAGTCCAGGTGTGAAAGGGCGAATATCCTAGAATTGAAACTGGAAGGAAATTATCTGACAAATCGACTTGTGATTTTTACATTCTTCCCACAGAGTTAAACATTTCTTTTCATTCACCAGTTTGGAAACAGCGTTTTCTTGTATTCTCTGAGGTGACATTTGGTAGCACATCAAAGTCCACCTTGAAAAAGGAAATATCTTGTGAAAAAAACCAGACAAGGTTTCTGAGAAACTGCTTTGTGATGTGTGCATTTATCTCACAGAGTTACACCTTCCTTTGGATTCAGCAGTTTCAGAACAACGTTTATGTCCCTTCTGCAAAGGGACTTTTGGAACCTCTTTGAGGCCAAAGGACAAAAAGCGAATATCTAGGACAAGAACTAGAAGGAAGATATCTGACAAACCCACCTCTGATGTGTGATTTCTTCTCACAGGTATAAACCTTTTTTTTCATTCAGCAGTTTGGAAACACTGTTTCTTACAATCTGCCAAGAGATATTCAGTAGCACATTGAGGCCTCCTGTGAAAAAGGAAATGTCTTCAGTTAAATAGTAGAAGAAGCTTTCTGAGAAACTGCTTTGTGATTTGTGCATTCGTCTCACAGATTCACACGTTCTCTTGGATTCAGCAGTTTCAGAACAATGTTTTTGTCCATTCTGCCAATGGACTTTTTGTAACTCATAGGCCAATGACGAAAAAGGTTGTATCCTAGGACAAAAACTAGAAGTAAGCTATCTGACAAACCAAACACCAATGTGGGAATTCTCACAGATGTAAACTTTTTTCACTCAGCAGTTTGGAAGCATTGTGTTCTTACAATCTTCCAAGAGATATTCGGTAGCACATTGAGACCTCCTGTGAAAAAGGAAATGTCTTCAGATAAGGAGTAGAAAGAAACTTTCTGAGAAACTCTTTTGTGATGTGTCCGTTCACCTCACAGAATTAAATGTTTCCTTGGATTCAGTAGTTTGGTAATCCTGTTTTTGTTCATTCTGCCAAAGGACTTTTTGGTGCTCCTGGAGGAGAGGGCTGAAAGCGTGAATATCCTAGAATCAAAACTGGAAGGAAGTTATCTGACAAATTGACTTGTGATTTTTATATTCCTCTCACAGAGTTAAATGTTTCTTTATTTTTTATTTTTTTTATTTTTTTATTTTTATTTTTTAATTTTTTTTATTATACTTTAAGTTCTAGGGTACATGTGCATAACGTGCAGGTTTGTTACATATGTATACGTATGCCATGTTGGTGTGCTGCACCCATCAACTCGTCAGCACCCATCAATTCATCATTTATATCATGTATAACTCCCCAGTGCAATCCCTCCCTCCTCCCCCCTCCCCATGGTAGGCCCCAGTGTGTGATGTTCCCCTTCCCGAGTCCAAGTGATCTCATTGTTCAGTTCCCACCTATGAGTGAGAACATGCGGTGTTTGGTTTTCTCTTCTTGTGATAATTTGCTAAGAATGATGGTTTCCAGCTGCATCCATGTCCCTACAAAGGATGCAAACTCATCCTTTTTTATGGCTGCATAGTATTCCATGGTGTATATGTGCCACATTTTCTTAATCCAGTCTGTCACAGATGGACATTTGGGTTGATTCCAAGTCTTTGCTATTGTGAATAGTGCCACAATAAACATACGTGTGCATGTGTCTTTGTAGTAGAATAATTTATAATCCTTTGGGTATATACCCAGTAGTGGGATGGCTGGGTCATATGGTACATCTAGTTCTAGATCCTTGAGGAATTGCCATACTGTTTTCCATAATGGTTGAACTAGTTTACAATCCCACCAACAGTGTAAAAGTGTTCCTATTTCTCCACATCCTCTCCAACACCTGTTGTTTCCTGACTTCTTAATGATTGCCATTCTGACTGGTGTGAGATGGTATCTCATTGTGGTTTTGATTTGCGTTTCTCTGATGGCCAGTGATGATGAGCATTTTTTCATGTGTCTGTTGGCTGTATGAATGTCTTCTTTTGAGAAATGTCTGTTCATATCCTTTCCCCACTTTTTGATGGGGTTGTTTGTTTTTTTCTTGTATATTTGTTTGAGTTCTTTGTAGATTCTGGATATTAGCCCTTTGTCAGATGAGTAGGTTGCAAAAATTTTCTCCCATTCTGTAGGTTGCCTGTTCACTCTGATGGTAGTTTCTTTTGCTGTGCAAAAGCTCTTTAGTTTAATTAGATCCCATTTGTCAATTTTGGCTTTTGCTGCCATTGCTTTTGGTGTTTTAGACATGAAGTCCTTGCCCATGCCTATGTCCTGAATGGTACTACCTAGATTTTCTTCTAGGGTTTTTATGGTATTAGGTCTAACATTTAAGTCTCTAATCCATCCTGAATTAATCTTCGTATAAGGAGTAAGGAAAGGATCCAGTTTCAGCTTTCTACTTATGGCTAGCCAATTTTCCCAGCACCATTTATTAAATAGGGAATCCTTTCCCCATTTCTTGTTTCTCTCAGGTTTGTCAAAGATCAGATGGTTGTAGATGTGTGGTATTATTTCTGAGGACTCTGTTGTGTCCCATTGGTCTATAGCTCTGTTTTGGTACCAGTACCATGCTGTTTTGGTTACTGTAGCCTTGTAGTATAGTTTGAAGTCAGGTAGCGTGACGCCTCCCGCTTTGTCCTTTTGACTTAGGATTGTCTTGGCAATGCGGGCTCTTTTTTGGTTCCATATGAACTTTAAAGCAGTTTTTTCCAATTCTGTGAAGAAACTCATTGGTAGCTTGATGGGGATGGCATTGAATCTATAAATAACCTTGGGCAGTATGGCCATTTTCACGATATTGATTCTTCCTATCCATGAGCATGGTATGTTCTTCCATTTGTTTGTGTCCTCTTTTATTTCACTGAGCAGTGGTTTGTAGTTCTCCTTGAAGGGGTCCTTTACATCCCTTGTAAGCTGGATTCCTAGGTATTTTATTCTCTTTGAAGCAATTGTGAATGGAAGTTCATTCCTGATTTGGCTCTCTGCTTGTCTGTTACTGGTGTATAAGAATGCTTGTGATTTTTGCACATTAATTTTGTATCCTGAGACTTTGCTGAAGTTGCTTATCAGCTTAAGGAGATTTTGGGCTGAGACAATGGGGTTTTCTAAATATACAATCATGTCATCTGCAAAGAGGGACAATTTGAGTTCTTCTTTTCCTAACTGGATACCCTTTATTTCTTTCTCTTGCCTGATTGCCCTAGCCAGAACTTCCAAGACTACGTTGAATAGGAGTGGCGAGAGAGGGCATCCCTGTCTTGTGCCAGTTTTCAAAGGGAATTTTTCCAGTTTTTGCCCATTCAGTATGATATTAGCTGTGGGTTTGTCATAAATAGCTCTTATTATTTTGAGGTACATTCCACCAATGTTTGGAAACAATGTTTTCTTGTATACTCGGAAGTTATATTTCAAAGCGCTTGGAAGCCCACCTTGAAATTGGAAACATCTTGCGATGAAAACCAGAGAGAAGTTCTTTGAGGAACTGCTTTGTGATATTAGCATTCACCACACAGAGTTGCAACATCCCTTGGTTTCAGCAGTTTCAGAACAATGTTTTAGGCCATTCTGCGAAGGGACATTTGGGAGCTATTTGATGCCAATGGAGAAAAAGCGAATATCCTAGGACAAAAACTAGAAGGAACTTATCTCACAAATCAAACTCTGATGTGTGAATTCTTCTCACAAGTGTAACCCTTTCTTTTCATTCGACAGTTTGGCAAAACTCTTTTCTTAAAATCTGCAAAGACATATTTAGCAGCGCTCTGAGGCCCATGGTGAAAAAGGAAATACCCTCAGATAAAAACTTGAAAGAAGCTTTCTGTGAAACTGCTCTGTGATATGTGCATTCATCTCACAGAGTTAAAACTTTCTTTCCATTACACAGTTTGGAAACTCTGTCACTGATACATCTGTGAAGAGACATTTATCAGCACAATGAGGCCTATGGTGAAAAATGAAATACCTTCAGATAAAAACTGGAGAGAAGCTTTCTGAGAAACTACTTTGTCATGTGTGCATTTGGCTCATAGGGTTATACCTCATTTTACATAGGGCAGTGTGTTAACACTGTTCATGTAAAACCGACCAAGTGATATTTCAGAGCTCATTGAAGCCTATGGTGAAAAGTGAAATATTCTCAGATAAAAACTAAAAAGAAGCATTCCAAGAAGCTGCTTTATGATATGTGCATTCATCTCACAGAGTTAAAGCTTTCCTTACATTGCACAGTTTTTAACTCTGTCTTTGAGGAATTCCCGAAGGGACATTAGGGGACGCAATGACACATCTTTAGATGAAAACTGGACAGAAGCTTTCCGATAAACTGCTTTGTAATGTGTGTATTCATCTCATAGAGTTAAACCATTGCTTGGATTGAGCAGTTTGAAATCACTGTTTTTGTGGAATCTGAGAAAGGACATTTGGGAACCTTACGAATAATACAGGTGAAAAAGGAAATATCCTCAGACAAAAAATAGAAGGAAGCTTTCTGAGAAACTGATTTGTGTTGTGTGAATTCCTCTTGAAGGATTAACCTTTTTTTATTGAGCAGTTTGCTAACACTGTTTTTGTGTAATCTGAGAAGGGATATTCGGGAGCACTTTGAGGCCTATGGTGAAAAAGGAAATATCTTCAGATAAAAACTGCAAAGAAGCTTTCTGAGAAACTGCTTTGTTATGTGTGCATTCCACTCACAGAGTTATACCTCTCTTTTCATAGAGCAGTGTGGAAACACATTTGGTGTAAAAGCTACCAAGGGATATTTAGGAGTGCATTGAAGCCTATGGTGGAAAAGGAAATATCCTCAGATAAAAAGTGGAAAGAAGCTTTCTGAGAAACTGCTTTGTGATAAGTACATTCATCTCAGAGTTAAAGCTTTCTTTACATTGCACAGTTGGGAAACTCTGTCATTGATGGATCCATGAAGAGATATTCAGGAGTGCTTTGAGGCCTACAGAGAAAAAGAAAATATCTTCAGATAAAAATGGAGAGGAGCTTCCTGAGAAACTGCTTTGCGATGTGTGCATTCAACCCATAGAGTTATACCTCTTTTTTACTAGGGCAGTGTGGAAACACTGTTCATGTAAAATCTACCAAGTGATATTTCAGAGGGCACTGAAGTCTGCGGTGAAAAAGGAAATATCCTCAGATAAAAATTGGACAGAAGTTCTTCCAGAAACTGCTTTGTGATGTGTGTATTTCACTCATAGAGTTTTACCTCTTTTTTCATAGGGCAGTGTGGAAATACTGTTCGTGTATAACCAACCAAGTGATATTTCGGAGTGCATTGAAGCCCAGAGTGAAAAGTGAAATATCCTCAGATAAAAACTAGGAAGAAGCATTCCAAGAAACTGCTTTCTAATATGTGCATTCATCTCTCCCAGTTAAAGCTTTCCTTACATAGCACAGTTTGGAAACTCTGTCTTTGAGGAATCCATGAAGGGACATTAGGGGGCACCCTGAAGACTATGGCGAGCAAGGAAATAGCTTCAGATGACCTCTGGACAGAAGGTATCTGAGAAACTGCTTTGTGATGTGTGCATTACCCTCACAGAGTTATACCTCTCTTTCATAGAGCAGTGTGGCAACATTTTTGGTATAAAAGCTACCAAGGGATATTTTGGAGCATATTGAAGCCTATGGTGAGAAAGGAAATATCCTAAGATGAAAACTGGGAAGAAGATTTCTGTAAAACTGCTTTGTGATATGTGCATTCATCTCACAGAGTTAAAGCTATCTTTATGTTACACAGTTTGGAAACTCTGTGATTGACGGATCCACGAAGAGACATTCAGGGACACACTGAGGCGAATGGTGAGCAAGGAAATATATTCAGATGAATACTGGACAGAAGTTTTTTGAGAAACTGCTTTGTGATGTCTGCATTCATCTCTCAGAGTTAAAGTTATGCTTACATTACACAGTTTGGAAACTGTGTCATTGATGGATCCACAAAAAGACATTCAGGGATGCCATGAGGTGAATGGTGAGCAAGGAAATATCTTCAGGTGAAAATTGGACAGAAACTTTTTGTGAAACTGCTTTATGATGTGTGCATTCCACTTACAGAGTTATACCCCTCTTTTCATAGAGCAGTGTGGAAACACTTTGGTATAAAAGCTACCAAGGCATATTTTGGAGCCCTTTGAAGCCTATTGTGAAAAAGGAAATATCCACAGATAATAACTGGAGAGAATCTTTCTGAGAAAATGGTTTGTGATATGTACATTCATCTCACAGAGTTAAAGATTTCCTTACATTACACAGTTTGAAAACTCTGTCACTGATGGATCCACGAAGAGACTTTCTGGAGCACTTTGAGGCCAATGTGAATAAGAAAATATCTTCAGATAAAAACTGGAGAGAAGCTTTCTAAGAAACTGCTTTGGGATATGTGCATTTGACTCATAGAGATATACTTCTTTTTTCATAGAGCAATATGGAAAAACTGCTCCATAAACCCTACCATGTGATATTTTGGAGTGCATTGACACCCATAGAGAAAAATGAAATATCCTCGATAAAAACTGGAAAGAAGCATTTCAGGAAACTGCTTCCTGATATGTGCATTCATCTCACAGAGTTCAAGCTTTCCTTGCATTCCAGTTTGGAAACTGTGTCTTTGAGTAATCCACGAAGGGGCACTGGGGATGCCCTGAGGCCCATGGTGAGCAAGGAAATATCTTCAGATGAAATCTAGACGGAAGCTTTCTGAGAAACTGCTTTGTGATGTTAACATTCATCTCATAGACTTAAACCATTCTTTGGATTGAGCAGTTTGAAGTCACTGTTTTCGTGGAATCTGAGAAGGAACATTTGCGTATGCTATGAATAATATCGTGAAAAAGGAAATATCCTCAGATAAAAACTAGAAGGAAGCTTTCTGAGAAATTGCTTTATGTTGCGTGAATTCCTCTCAGAGAGTTAGCCCTTTTTTCATTGAGCAGTTTGCTGACACTGTTTTTGTGTAAACTGCGAAGGGATATATGAGAGCTCTTTGAGGCCTATGGGGAAGAAGGAAATATCTTCAGATAAGATCTAGAAAGAAATTTATGAGAAACTGCTTTGTGATGTGTGCTTTCCACTCACAGAGTTATACGTCTCTTTTCATAGAGCAGTGTGGAAACACTTTTGGTGTAAAAGCTACCAAGGCATATTTCAGAGTGTATTGAAGCATATTATGGAAAAGGAAATATACTCAGATAAAAAGTGGAAAGAAGCTTTCTGAAAAACTGCCTTGTGATATGTGCATTCATCTCACAGAGTTTAAGCTTCTGTTACATTACACAGTTTGAAAACTCTGTCATTGATGGATGAACGAAAAGACACATAGGGGTGCACTGAGGTGAATGGTGAGCAAGGAAATATCTTCACATGAAAAGTGGACAGAAGCTTTTTGAGAAACTGCTTTGTGATGGATGTCTGCATTTCATTTACATAGTTATACCTCCCTTTTCGTGGAGGAGTGCGGAAACACATTTGGTATAAAAGCTACCAAGTGATATTTCAGAGCACATTGAAGCCTATGGTGATAAAGGAAATATCCACAGATAAAAACTGGAAACAAGCTCTCTGAGAAACTGCTTTGTGATATGTACATTCACCTCAAGTGCTAAAGCTTTCCTTACTTTAGACAGTTTGGAAACTCTGTCATTGAGGGATCTGTAAAGAAACTTTCTGGAGCACATTAAGACCGATGGTGAGCAGGGAAATATCTTCAGATTAAAACTGAGGAGAAGCCTTCTGAGAAACTGCTTTGTGAGGTATGTATTCATCTCACAGAGTTAAACCATTCTTTGAATTGAGCAGTTTGAAATCACTTTTTTTGTGGAATTTGAGAAGAGACATTTGGGAACACTATGAAGAATATGTTGAAAACTGAAACATCCTCAGATGAATACTAGCAGGAGGCTTTTGAGAAACTGCTTTGTATCCTCCGAATTCCTCTCGGAGAGTTAATTATTTATTTTCATTGTACAGTTTTCTAACACTGTTTTTGTGGAATCTGCAAAGTGATATTCGGGAGCACTTTGAGGGCTATGGTGAAAAGGGAAATATCTTCACATAAAAACTGGAGAGAAGCTTTCTGCGAAACTGCTTTGTGATATGTGCATTCACCTCAAAGAGTTAAAGCTTTCTTTACATTACACAGTTTGGAAACTCTGTCATTGACGGATCTGCGAAGAGACATTTGGGGGTGCACTGAGGCAAATGGAGAGCAAGGAAATATCTTCAAATGAAAATGGAACAGAGATTTTTGAGAAACTGATTTGTGATCTGTGTATTCCACTTACAGAGCCATACCTCTCTTTTCATAGAGAAGTAGGAAAACACTTTTGGTATAAAAGCTACCAAGGGATATTTTGGAGTGAATTGAAGGCTATGGTGAAAAAACAAATATCCACAGATAAAACTTCCTCTGTAAAGAAGCTTTCCGAGAAACTGTTTTGTGATATGTGCATTCATCTCACAGAGTTAAAGCTTTTTTTACATTACAAAGTTTGGAAACTCTGTCATTGACAGATCCACAAGGAGACATTCGGAAGTGCATCAAAGCCTTGGTGAAAAAGGAAATATCTTCAGATAAAAACTGGAGAGAAGCTTTCTGAGAAACTTCATTGTGATGGGTGTATTCCACTCATAGAGTTATACCTCTTGTTTTCATAAGGCAGTGTGGAAGCACTGTTGCTGTAAAAACTACCAAGTGATATTTTGGACAGAATTGAAGCCTATACTGAAAAAGGAAATATCCTGAAATAAAAACTGAAAAGAAGCTGTCTTAGAAACTGCTTTGTGATATGTTCATTCATCTCACTGAGCTAAAGTTTTCCTTAAAATTGTACAGTTTGGAAACTTGTCATTGACAGATCAAAGAAGAGACTTTCTGGAGCACATTGCAGCCTATGGTGAGCAAGGTAATATCTTCAGATGAAAACTGCAGAGAAGCTTTCTGAGAAAGTGCTTTGTGATGTGTGTATTCACCTCATAAACTGTTCCTTGGATTGAGCACTTTGGAATCACTGTTTTAGTGGAATCTGAGAAGGGACATTTGTGAGCCCTATGAAGAATATGCTGAGAAAGGAAATATCCTCAGATGAAAACCAGAAGGAAGCTATCTGAGAATCTGGATTGTGTCATGTGAATTCCTCTCACAGAGTTAACCCTTTCTTTTCATTGAGTAGTTTGCTAACACTGTTTCTCTGGAATCTGTGAAGGGATATTCGGGAGCGTGTTGAGGCCTATGGTGTAAAAGGAAATATCTTCCGATAAAAACTGCAGAGAAGCTTTCTGAGAAACTACTTTGTGATATTTGCATTCCACTAACAGAGTTATACTTCTCTGTTCATAAAGTAGTGTGGAAACACCTTTGGACTAAAAGCTACCAAGGGATATTTTGGAGCCCATTGAAACCAATGGTGAAAAAGAAAATATCCTCAGATAAAAACTGGAAAGAAGCTTTCTGAGAAACTGCTTTGTGATATGTGCATTTACCTCACAGAGTTAAAGTTTTTCATCCATTACACAGTTTGGAAACTGTCATTGACGGATATGTGAGACCTTAGGGAGCGCATTGAGGTCTATGGTGAAAAAGGATATATCTTCAGATAAAAAATGGAGAGAAGCTTTCTGAGAATCTGCTTTGTGGTGTGTGTATTCATCTCTTAGAGTTAAACCATTCTTTGGCTTGAACAGTTTGAAATAACTGTTTTTGTGGAATCTGAGAAGGGACATTTGGGAATGCTGCGAAGAATATGGTGAAAAAGGTAATATCCTCAGATGAAAACTAGAGGGAAGCTTTCTGAGAAACTGTTTTGTGTCGTGTGAATTCCTCTCGCAGAGTTAACCCTTTCTTTTCATTGAGCAGTTTGCTAACACTGTTTGTATGGAATCTGTGAAGTGATATTCAGGAGCACTTTGAGACCTGTGGTGAAAAATGAAATGTCTTCAGATAAAAACTGCAGAGAAGCTCTCTGAGAACCTACTTTGTGATGTGTGCATTCTACTCACAGAGTTGTATCTCTGTTTTCATAGAGCAGTGTGGAAAATCTTTTGATGTAAAAGCTACCAAGGCACATTTTGGAGCATATTGAAGCTTATAGTGAAAAAGGAAATATCCTCAGATAAAAAGTGGAAAGAAGCTTTCTGAAAAACTGCTTTTTGATATATGCATTCATCTCTCAGAGGTAAAGCTCTCTTTACATTACACAGTTTGGAAACTCTGTCATTCATGGATCCACGAAGAGACATTCGGGAGTGCACTGAGGTGTATGGTGAGGAAGGACATATCTTCGGATAACTGTAGAGAAGCTTTCTGAAAAATTGCTTTGTGATGTGTGTATTCCTCTCATAGAGTTAAAGCATTATTTGGATTGAGCAATCTGAAATAACTCTTTTTGTGGAATCTGAGAAGGGACATTTGGGAATGCCACGAATAATATGGTGAAAAAGGAAATATCCTCAGATGAAAACTAGAGAGAAGCTTTCTGAGAAACTGCTTTGTGTCCTGTGAATTTCTCTTGCAGAGCTAAACCTTTCTTTTCATTGAGCAGTTTGCTAACACTGTTTTTGCAGATTCTGCGAAGTGATATTCGGGAGTGCATTGAGGTCTGTGGAGAAAAAGCAAATATCTTCAGATGAAAACTGCAGAGAAGCTTTCTGAGAAAGTGCTTTGTGATGTGTGTATTCACCTCATAAACTGTTCCTTGGATTGAGCACTTTGGAATCACTGTTTTAGTGGAATCTGAGAAGGGACATTTGTGAGCCCTATGAAGAATATGCTGAGAAAGGAAATATCCTCAGATGAAAACCAGAAGGAAGCTATCTGAGAATCTGGATTGTGTCATGTGAATTCCTCTCACAGAGTTAACCCTTTCTTTTCATTGAGTAGTTTGCTAACACTGTTTCTCTGGAATCTGTGAAGGGATATTCGGGAGCGTGTTGAGGCCTATGGTGTAAAAGGAAATATCTTCCGATAAAAACTGCAGAGAAGCTTTCTGAGAAACTACTTTGTGATATTTGCATTCCACTAACAGAGTTATACTTCTCTGTTCATAAAGTAGTGTGGAAACACCTTTGGACTAAAAGCTACCAAGGGATATTTTGGAGCCCATTGAAACCAATGGTGAAAAAGAAAATATCCTCAGATAAAAACTGGAAAGAAGCTTTCTGAGAAACTGCTTTGTGATATGTGCATTTACCTCACAGAGTTAAAGTTTTTCATCCATTACACAGTTTGGAAACTGTCATTGACGGATATGTGAGACCTTAGGGAGCGCATTGAGGTCTATGGTGAAAAAGGATATATCTTCAGATAAAAAATGGAGAGAAGCTTTCTGAGAATCTGCTTTGTGGTGTGTGTATTCATCTCTTAGAGTTAAACCATTCTTTGGCTTGAACAGTTTGAAATAACTGTTTTTGTGGAATCTGAGAAGGGACATTTGGGAATGCTGCGAAGAATATGGTGAAAAAGGTAATATCCTCAGATGAAAACTAGAGGGAAGCTTTCTGAGAAACTGTTTTGTGTCGTGTGAATTCCTCTCGCAGAGTTAACCCTTTCTTTTCATTGAGCAGTTTGCTAACACTGTTTGTATGGAATCTGTGAAGTGATATTCAGGAGCACTTTGAGACCTGTGGTGAAAAATGAAATGTCTTCAGATAAAAACTGCAGAGAAGCTCTCTGAGAACCTACTTTGTGATGTGTGCATTCTACTCACAGAGTTGTATCTCTGTTTTCATAGAGCAGTGTGGAAAATCTTTTGATGTAAAAGCTACCAAGGCACATTTTGGAGCATATTGAAGCTTATAGTGAAAAAGGAAATATCCTCAGATAAAAAGTGGAAAGAAGCTTTCTGAAAAACTGCTTTTTGATATATGCATTCATCTCTCAGAGGTAAAGCTCTCTTTACATTACACAGTTTGGAAACTCTGTCATTCATGGATCCACGAAGAGACATTCGGGAGTGCACTGAGGTGTATGGTGAGGAAGGACATATCTTCGGATAACTGTAGAGAAGCTTTCTGAAAAATTGCTTTGTGATGTGTGTATTCCTCTCATAGAGTTAAAGCATTATTTGGATTGAGCAATCTGAAATAACTCTTTTTGTGGAATCTGAGAAGGGACATTTGGGAATGCCACGAATAATATGGTGAAAAAGGAAATATCCTCAGATGAAAACTAGAGAGAAGCTTTCTGAGAAACTGCTTTGTGTCCTGTGAATTTCTCTTGCAGAGCTAAACCTTTCTTTTCATTGAGCAGTTTGCTAACACTGTTTTTGCAGATTCTGCGAAGTGATATTCGGGAGTGCATTGAGGTCTGTGGAGAAAAAGCAAATATCTTCAGATAAAAGCTGCAGAGAAGCTTTCTGAGAAATTTCTTTGTGATGTGTGCATTTGACTCACATAGTCTGTTTTCATAAAGCAGTGTGGAAAAAATTTTGGTGTAAAATCTATCAAGGGATATTTTGGAGCATATTGTGGCCTATGGTGAAAAAGGAAACATCCTTAGATGAAAAATTGAAAGAAGCTTTCTGAGAAACTGCTTTGTGATCTGAGTATTCATGTCTCAGAGTTGAAGCTTTCTTTACATTGCACTGTTGGGAAACTCTGTCATTGACGGATCTGCGAAGAGATATTTGGGAGCGCACAGAATGAATGGTGAGCAAGGAAATATCTTCAGATGAAAACTTAGTAGAAGCTTTTTGAAAAGCTATTTTGTGATGTGTGTATTCATCTCATAGATTTAAACCGTTCTTTGGATTGAGTAGTTTGAAATCACTGTTTTTGTTTCATCTGAGAAGGGGCAGTTGGAAACGCTATGAAGAATATGGTTAAAAAGGAAATATCCTCAGATGAAAACCAGAAGGAAGCATTCTGAGAAACTACTTTGTGTCCTGTGAATTCCTCTCGCAGAGTTAACCCTTCGTTTTCATTGAACAGTTTGCTAACACTGCTTTTGTGGAATCTGAGAAGGGATATTCAGGAGCGCTTTGAGGCCTATGGTGAAAAAGGAAATACCTTCAGATAAAATTGCAGAGAAGCTTCTGAGAAACTGCTTTGTGATTTTTGCATTCCACTCACAGAGTTATACCTCTCTTTTCATAGAGTAGTGTGGAAACGCTTTTGGTATAAAAGCTACCAGGGGATATTTTAGAGCTTATTGAAATCTAAAGTGAAAAAGGATATATCCTTCGATAAAAACTGGAAAGAAGCTTTCTGAGAAACAGCTTTGTGATATGTGCATTCATCTCTCAGAGTTAAAGCTTTCTTTATATTACACAGTTTGGAAAGTCTGTCATTGATGGATCTGCAAAGAGACATTTGCCCACTGAGGCAAATGGTGAGAAAGGAAATATCTCCAGATGAGAAGTGGACAGAAGTTTTCTGAGAAACTGCTTTGCGAAGTTTGCATTACACTAAGAGTTATACCTCACTTTTCATAGAGCAGTGTGGTGACACTTTTGGTATAAAAGCTCCCAAGGGATATTTCGGAGTGCATTGAAGCTTACAGTGAGAAAGGCAATATCCACAGATAAAAACTGGGAAGAAGCTATCTGAGAAACTGCTTTGTGATATGAGCATTCATGTCACAGAGCTTAAGCTTTCTTTACATTACACAGTTTGGAAACTCTATCATTGACGGATCCGTGAAGAGACCTTTGGGAACGAATTGAGGCCTATGGTGAAAAAGGAAATATCTTCAGATGAAAACTGGAGAGAATTTTTCTGAAAAACTGCTTTGTGATGTGTGTATTCATCTCCCAGCCTTAAACCATTCTTTGGATAGACCAGTTTGAATTCACTGTTCTGTGGAATCTGAGAAGGCACATTTGGAAATGCTATGAAGAATATGGTGAAAAAGGAAATATCCTCAGATGAAAACGAGAAGGAAGCTTTCTGAGAAACTGCTTTGTGTCATGTGAATTCCTATCGCAGAGTTAACACTTTCTTGTCATTGCAGTTTGCTAACAATGTTTTTGTGGAATCTGTGAAGGGATGTCCGAGAGCACTTTGAGACCTATGATGAAAAAGGTAATATCTTCAGATAAAAACTGCAGAGAAACTTTCTGAGAAACTGCTTCATGATGTGCACATTCCACTTAAAGAATTTTACCTCTCTTTTCGTAGAGCAGTGTGAAACACTTTGGTATAAAAGCTACCAAGGGATATTTGTAATTGTGTTGAAGTCAATGGTGAAAAAGGAAATATCCACAGATAAAAACTGGAAAGAAGCTTTCTGAGAAACTCCTTTTTGATATATGTATTCATCTCACAGAGTAAAATCTTTCCTTACATTACACAATTTGGAAACTCTGTCATTGATGGATCTGCCAAGTGATTTTCTAGAGCACATTAAGGCCTATTGTGTGCAAGGAAATATCATCAGATGAAAACTGGAGAGAACTATTCTGAGAAGCTACTTTGTGTTGTGTGCATTTATCACAGAGAGTTAAACCATTCTTTTGATTGTGCAGTAGAAATCACTCTTTTTGTGGAATGTGAGAAGAGATATTTTGCATGAAAACTATAAAGAAGCTTTGTCAGAAACTGCTTTGTGATGTGTGAATTCATCTCAAAGAGTTACACCTTTCTTATCAATGAGCAGTTTGCTAACACTGTTTCTGTGGAATCTGTAATGGGATATTTGGGAGTGTATTGAGGTCTATGGTGAAAAATGGAAATATCTTCAAATAAAAACTGGAAAGAAACTTTCTAATAAATTGCTTTGTGATACGGACATTCAACTCATAGAATTAAAACTTTCTGTTGAGGGAGTATTTTGGCATCAATGTTTTTGGGGTATCTGAGAAGGGATATTTTGGATTGCTTTGAAGCCTATGGTGACAAAGCAAACATCCTGTGATAAAAACTAGAATGAAACTTTCTGAGAAAATGTCTTGGGATGTGTGAATTCATCTCACAGAGTTACACCTTTCCTTTCATTGAGCAGTTTGCTAATACTGATTTTGTGGAATCTGCAATAGGATATTCAGGAGCACATTGAATCCTCTGGTGAAAAGGTAATATCATCAGATAAAAACTGGAAAGAATCTTTCTGAGAAACTGCTTTGTCATATGTGAATTCCTCTGACCGAGTTACACGATTCTTTTCATTGAGCAGTTTTCTCACACTGTTTTTCCAGAATCTGCAATGGGATATTCAGAAGCGCACTGAGTCCTATGGTGAAAAAGGAAATATCCTCAGATTAAACTAGAAAGAAGCTTTCTGAGAAACTGCTTTGTGATGTGTGAATTCCTCTCACAGAATTACACAATTCTTTTCATTGAGCAGTTTGCTAACACTGTTTTCGAGGAATCTGCAATGGGATATTCGGGTGCACATTGAGGACTATGGTGAAAATGGAAATATATTCAGATAAAAACAGCAAACAAACTTTCTGAGAAACTACCTTGTGATATGTGAATTCACCTCAAAGAGTTACACATTTCTTTTCATTGAGTAGTTCGCTAACACTCTTTTCGTGGAATCTTCAAAGAGACATTTGGAGCGCATTTTGGTCTATAAAGAAACTGGATGTATCCTCAGATAAAAACACTAAAGAAGCTTTCTGAGAAGCTGCTTTGTTAGGTATGAATTCATCTCACAGAGATACACCATTGTTTTCATGGAGCAGTTTGGTTCCACTGTTTTTGTTTAATCTGGGAAGGGATATATTGGTTTGCCTTGAAGCCTATGGTGGCAAAGGAAATATCCCAAGATAAAAATTAGAAAGAAGCTCCCTGACAAGCTGCTTTGTGATGTATGAATTCACTTCAAAGAGTTACACCTTTCTTTACATTGAGCAGTTGGTAACACTGTTTTCTTGGAATCTGCAATGGGATATTTGGGAGGGCATTGAGGACTATAGTGGAAAAAGAAATATCCTCAGATAAAAACTAGAAACAAGCTTTCTGAGAATTTGTTCTGTGATGTGTGAATTCATCTCTCAGAGTTACACCACTCTTTTTGGAGCGTTTTGCTAGCACTGTTCTTGTGGTATATGAGAAGGAATATTTTGGATTGCTTTGAAGCCTATGGTGAGAAAGGAAATATCCTCAGATAAAAACTAGAACGAAACTTTCTGAGAAGCTGCTTTGTGATGTTTGAACTTGCCTCACAGAATTACAGAATTGTTTTCACAGAGAAGTCGGCTAACACTGTTTTCGCAGAATCTGCAATGAGATATATGGGAGCATATTGAAACCTTTGTTTAAATAGGAAACATCCTCAGATAAAAACAGGAAAGAAGCTTTCTGAGAAACTGCTCTGTGGTGTGTGAATGTATCTCACAGATTTACATCACTCTTTCATGAAACAGTTTGCTAGCACTATTATTGTGGAATCTGAGAAGCAATATTTTGGATCGCTTTGAAGCCTACGGTGACAAAGGAAACACAATCAGATAAAAACCAGAAGGGAGCATTTTGAGAAATTGTTTTGTGATGTGTGAATTCATCTCTGAGTTACACCTTTCTTTTCGTGGAGAAATTAACTAAAATTGTTGTCATGGAATCTGCAATGGGATATTGTGAGCACATTGAGTACTATGGTGAAAAAGGAAATATCATCAGATAAAAAGTGGAGAGTAGCCTTCGAAGAAACTGCATTGTGATGTGTAAATTCATCTCACAGAGTTACATCACTCTTTCATTGAACAGTTTGCTATCACTGTTTTTGCGGAATCTGCAATGGGATAGTTGGGAGTTCATGGAGGACTATGGTGAAAAAGGAAATATCCTCAGATTAAATACTAGAAACAAACGTTCTGAGAAACTGCTTTGTGATATGTGAATTCATCTCACAGAGTTACACCACTCTTTCATGGAGCAGTTTGCTAAAACTGTTCTTGTGGAGTATGAGAAGGGATATCTTGGATCACTTTGAAACCTATGGTGACAAAGGAAATAGCCTCAGATAAAAACCAGAAAGAAACTTTCTGAGAAGCTGCTTTGTGATGTGTGAATTTCTCACAGTGTTACACAGTTAATTTCATTCAGAAGTTTGCTAACACTGTTTTTGTGGAATCTGCATTGAGATATATGGGAGCGGATAGTGGCCTGTGTTTAAATAGGAAATATCCTCAGATAAAAACAGGAAAGAGATCACGGGGCACAGCAAAATGGCCGAATAGGAACAGCTCCAGTCTGCAGCTCCCAGCACGAGCATCAAAGAAGACAGGTGATTTCTGCATTTTCAA
Source organism: Rhinopithecus roxellana (assembly GCF_007565055.1). NCBI lineage: Eukaryota > Metazoa > Chordata > Mammalia > Primates > Cercopithecidae > Rhinopithecus > Rhinopithecus roxellana. The sequence goes on along the minus strand of NC_044567.1, from coordinate 12,018,437 downwards.
CTGAGGAACGCAGCTCATCGCCACCAACGGATCAAAGCTGGATGGAGAATGACTTTGATGAGAGGAGAGAAGAAGGCTTCAGTCCATCAAACTTCTCAGAGCTAAAGGAGGAATTATGCACCCAGCACAAAGAAATTAAAAATCTTGAAAAAGGGTGGAAGAATGGATAACTAGAATAATTAATGCAGAGAAGGCTATAAACGAACTGACAGAGATGAAAACCATGACACGAGATATACGTGACAAATGCACAAGCTTCAGTAACTGACTCGATCAACTAGAAGAAAGAGTATCAGCAATTGAGGATCAAATGAATGAAATGATGCGAGAAGAGAAATCTAAAGCGAAAAGAAGAAAAAGAAATGAACAAAGCCTGCAAGAAGAATGGGATTATGTAAAAAGACCAAATCTACATCTGATTGGGGTGCCTGAAAGTGAGGGGGAAAATGGAACCAATTTGGAAAAATCTCTCCAGGATATCATCCAGGAGAACTTCCCCAATATAGCAGGGCAGGTCAACATTCAAATTCAGGAAATACAGAGAACGCCACGAAGATACTCCCAAAGAAGAGCAACTCCAAGACACATAATTGCCAGATTCAGCAAAGTTGAAATGAAGGAAAAAATCTTAAGGGCAGCCAGAGAGAAAGGTCGGGTTACCCACAAAGGGAAGCCCATCAGACTAAAGGCAGATCTCTTGGCAGAAACTCTCCAAGCCAGAAGAGAGTGGGGGCCAATATTCAACATTCTTAAAGAAAAGAATTTTCAACCCAGAATTGCATATCCAGCTAAACTAATTTTCATAAGTGAAGGAGAAATAAAATCCTTTACAGATAAGCAAATGCTTAGAGATTTTATTACCACCAGGCCTGCCCTACAAGAGACCCTGAAGGAAGCACTAAACATGGAAAGGAACAACCGGTACCAGCCATTGCAAAAACATGCCAAAATGTAAAGACCATCGAGGCTAGGAAGAAACTGCATCAACTAACAAGCAAAATAACCAGCTAATATCACAATGACAGGATCAAGTTTACACATAACAATATTAACTTTAAATGTAAATAGACTAAATGGTTCAATTAAAAGACACAGACTGGCAAATTCGATAGTCAAGACCCATCAGTTTGCTGTATTCGGAAGACCCATCTCACATGCAGAGACACTCATAGGCTCAAAATAAAGGGATGGAGGAAGATCTACCAAGCAAATAGAGAACAAAAAAAAGGAGGGGTTGCAATCCTAGTCTCTGATAAAACAGACTTTAAACCATCAAAGATCAAAAGAGACAAAGAACGCCATTACATAACGGTAAAGGGATCAATTCAACAGGAAGAGCTAACTATCCTAAATATATATGCACCCAATACAAGAACACCCAGATTCATAAAGCGAGTCCTTAGAGACTCACAAAGAGACTTAGACTTCCATACAATAATAATGGGAGACTTCAACAACCCACTGTCAACATTAGACAGATCAACGAGACAGAAAGTTAACAAGGATATCCAGGAATTGAACTCATCTCTGCACCAAGCGGACCTAATAGACATCTATAGATCTCTCCACCGCAAATCAACAGAATATACATTCTTCTCAGCACCACATCGCACTTATTCCAAAATTGACCACATAATTGGAAGTAAAGCACTCCTCTCCAAATACACAAGAACAGAAATTATAACAAACTGTCTCTCAGACCACAGTGCAATCAAACTAGAACTCAGGACTAAGAATCTCAATCAAAACTGCTCAACTACATGGAAACTGAACAACCTGCTCCTGAACGACTACTGGGTACATAACGAAATGACGGCAGAAATAAAGATGTTCTTTGAAACCAATGAGAACAAAGATACAACATACCAGAATCTCTGGGACACATTTAAAGCACTGTGTAGAGGAAAATTTATAGCACTAAATGCCCACAAGAGAAAGCTGGAAAGATCTAAAATTGACACTCTAACATCACAATTAAAAGAACTAGAGAGGCAAGAGCAAACACATTCAAAAGCTAGCAGAAGGCAAGAAATAACTAACATCAGAGCAGAACTGAAGGAGATAGAGACACAAAAAACCCTTCAAAAAATCAATGAATCCAGGAGTTGGTTTTTTGAAAAGATCAACAAAATTGATAGACTGCTAGCAAGACTAATAAAGAAGAAAAGAGAGAAGAATCAAAAAGATGCCATAAAAAATGATAAAAGGGATATCACCACTGACCCCACCGAAATACAAACTACCATCAGAAAATGCTATAAACACTTCTATGCAAATAAGCTAGAAAACCTAATTTCCTAGACACTTACATTCTCCCAAGAATAAACCAGGAAGAAGTTGAATCCCTGAAGAGACCAATAGCAGGCTCTGAAATTGAGGCAATAATTAATAGCCTAACAACCAAAAAAAGTCCAGGACCAGACGGATTCACAGATGAATTCTACCAGAGGTACAAGGAGAAGCTGGTACCATTCCTTCTGAAACTATTCCAATCAATAGTAAAAGAGGAAATCCTCCCTAACTCATTTTATGAGGCCAACATCATTCTGATACCAAAGTCTCGCCGAGACACAACAAAAAGAGAGAATTTTAGACCAGTATTCCTGGTGAATGTCGATGCAAAAATCCTCAATAAAATACTGGCAAACTGAATCCAGCAGCACATCAAAAAGCTTATCCACCATGATCAAGTGGGCTTCATCCCTGGAATGCAAGGCTGATTCAACATACAGAAATCAATAAACGTAATCCAGCATATAAACAGAACCAAAGACAAAAACCACATGATTATCTCAATAGATGCAGAGAAGGCCTTTGACAAAATTCAACAGCCCTTCATGCTAAAAACTCTCAATAAATTTGGTATTGATAGAACGTATCTGAAAATAATGAGCTATTTATGACAAACCCACAGTCAATATCATACTGAGTGGGCAAAAACGGGATGCATTCCCTTTGAAAGCTGGCACAAGACAGGGATGCCCTCTCTCACCGCTGCTATTCAACATAGTATTGGAAGTTCTGGCCAGGGCAATCAGGCAAGAGAAAGAAATAAAGAGCATTCAGTTAGGAAAAGAGGAAATCAAATTGTCCCTGTTTGCAGATGACATGATTGTATATTTAGAAAACCCCATCGTCTCAGTCCAAAGTCTCCTTAAGCTGATAAGCAACTCCAGCAATGTCACAGGATACAAAATCAAGGTGCAAAAATCACAAGCATTCTTATCCACCAGTAACAGACAAGCAGAGAGCCAAATCAGGAATGAACTTCCATTCACAATAGCTTCAAAGACAATAAAATACCTAGGAATCCAACCTACAAGGGATGTAAAGGACATCTTCAAGGAGAACTACAAACCACTGCTCAGTGAAATAAAAGAGGACATAAACAAATGGAAGAACATACCATGCTCATGGATAGGAAGAATCAATATCGTGAAAATGGCCATACTGCCCAAGGTAATTTATAGATTCAATGCCATCCCCATCAAGCTACCAACGACTTTCTTCACAGAATTGGAAAAAAACTGCTTTAAAGTTCATATGGAACCAAAAAAGAGCCCGCATTGCCAAGACAATCCTAAGTCAGAAGAAAAAAGCTGGAGTCATCACGCTACCTGACTTCAAACTATACTACAAGGCTACAGTAACCAAAACGGCATGGTACTGGTACCAAAACAGAGATATGGACCAGTGGAACAGAACAGAGCGCTCAGAAACGATATCACACATGTACAATCATCTGATCTTTGACAAACCTGGGAAAAACAAGAAATGGGGAAAGGATTCCCTATTTAATAAAAGGTGCTGGGAAAATTGGCTAGCCATAAGTAGAAAGCTGAAACTGGATCCTTTCCTTACTCTTTATACGAAAATTAATTCAAGATGGATTAGAGACTTAAACGTTAGATCTTATACCATAAAAACCCTGGAAGGAAACCTAGGTAATACCATTCAGGACATAGGCATAGGCAAATACTCCACGTTTAAAATACCAAAAGCAACGGCAACAAAAGCCAAAATTGACAAATGGGATCTAATTAAACTAAAGAGCTCTTGCACAGCCAAATAAACTACCATCAGACTGAGTAGGCAACCTACAGAATGGGAGAAAATTTTTGCAATCTACTCATCTGACAAAGGGCTAATATCCAGAACCTACAAAGAACGCACAAATTTACAAGAAAAAAAAAAACAACCCCATCAAAAAGTGGGCAAAGGATAAGAACAGACATTACTCAAAAGAAGACATTCATACAGCCAACAGACACATGAAAAAATGCTCATCATCACTGGTCATCAGAGAAATACAAATCAAAACCACAATGAGATACTATCTCACACCAGTTAAGATGGCAATCATTAAAAAATCAGGAAACAACACATGCTGGAGAGGATGTGGAGAAATAGGAACACTTTTACACTATTGGTGGGATTGTAAACTAGTTCAACCATTGTGGAAAGCAGTATGGCGATTCCTCAAGGATCTAGAACTGGAAATGCCATATAACCTAGTCATCCCATTACTGGGTATATACCCAAAGGATTATAATCATGCTGCTATAAAGACACATGCCCACGTATGTTTATTGCAGCACTATTCACAACAGCAAAGACTTGGAATCAACCCAAGTGTCCATCAATGACAGACTGGATTACGAAAATGTGGCACATATACACCATGGAATACTATGCAGCCATATAAAAGGATGAATTCTTGTCCTTTGTAGGACATGAATGCAGCTGGAGACCATCATTCTCAGCAAACTATCACAAGAACAGAAAACCAAACACCGCATGTTCTCACTTATAGTTGGGAACTGAACAATGAGATCACTTGGACGCTGGAAGGAGAACATTACACATTGGGGCCTATTATGGGGTGGTGGGAGGGGGGAGGGATGGCACTGGGAGTTATACGTGAGGTAAATGACGGGTTGATGGGTGCTGACGAGTTGATGGGTGCAGCACAAAAACATGGCACAAGTATACATATGTAACAAACCTGCACGTTGTGCACATGTACCCTAGAACTTAAAGTATTTTTAAAAAAAGAATGTTGTCCAAGTTGGCACCAGAGTTGGAGCGTTTTAAGAGATTTAGGAGCCTGGCCGTCAATACCCACAACTGTTATGGAGGCAAGGGAAACAGGCCCTTGAAAATAAGTGGTGTGGAGTGGGTAGCCCCTGTATTGATTAAGAAGGGGACGGACTTACCCTCCACTGTAAGAGTTACCCAAAGCATCTGTGATGATCCAGGAGGCTTCCAAGGAGATGGGGCAGTGTCAATCTTCAGCCACTAAGCCGAGAAGATCTAGAAAGGAGTCGGTCAGAGAGCCTTGGGCCAGAGTTCCAGGGGCTCTGGAAGTGGCTGCCAGGAGAGTTGGACAGTCTGATTTCCAGTGGGGTCCTGCACAGATGGGACATGGCTTAGGAGGAATCCCGGGCTGTGGGCATTCCTTGGCCCAGTGGCCAGATTTCCAGCACTTATAGCAAGCTCCTGGGGGAGGAGGTTCTGCAGGAACCCGTGGCAGCTCTAGTTCAGGCATTTGGAGTTGTGTGCTGGCGATGTGACTGGGGTTTGTCTCACAGTAGGGGCAAGGAATTGCAACTCAGAAATAAATTACTACTTGACTGCCTCTACTCTAATACTGTACTCCTTAAAGATGAGGTTCATTAAGTCCTGTTGTGGGGTTTGAGGGCCAGAATTTAATTTTTGGAGTTTTATTTAATGTTAGGAGCAGATTGGGTAATAAAATAAAATGCATATTAAGAATAAGATGGCCTTCTGACCTTTCAGGGTCTAGGGCTGGAAAGCGTCTCAGGGTTGCTGCTGAACAGGCCATGAACTGGGCTAAATTTTTTATATTTGATGAAAAAGAGCCAAAACGCTAGCTGATTTGGGAGAGGTTGGATAAAGAAAAAGAAACATTAACCTTGACTATGCCTTTAGCTCTAGCCACTTTTTTAAGAGGAAATTTCTGGGCAGGTTGGGGAGGGCTAGTCGCAGAACAAAACTGTAAGCCAGACAGGGTGTGAGGAGGGGAGGTGATAAAAGGATTATAGGGTTGGGGAGCAGAGGCTGAGGAAAATTTGGGACCTAGCTGTGCCTGGAGAGGTAGTGGAGAGGTCAGATGGGTCTGTAGAAAAGGAAGACTGGAAAGACTCAGCGACGCTTGGGGTTGGGACTGAGGGGACAAGCAGGAGGGAAAGAAGGAAGATTTGTGATGAGTTGCATTGGGAACAGAGACTAGGGAGGGACTGATGTGTAAAAAACGCCTGGATGTCAGGCACCTCAGACCGTTTGCCCATTTTACGAGAAGAATTATTTAGATCTTGTAGGGTGGAAAAATTGAAAGTGCTGTTTTCTAGCTATTTGAAACTACTGTTGAGTTTGTATTGGTATTAAGTGGCATTGTAGGATAAGGCATTTAGGTTTTAGGGCAGGTGTGAGTTGAAGAGGTTTCAAGTTCTTGAGAACACAGGCTAAGGAAGAAGAAGGAGGAATGGAGTGTGGAAGGTTGCCCATAGTGAAGGCGGCAAGCCTAGAGAAAAGAGAGAGTAGAGACACAGAGAGAAGGAGTTCTGGGGTTCTTGCCTTCCAGAAAAGCGGGAAAGGGGTCGGGGCATGGAAATAAGGGATTAGGGTATAAAAATAAGAGGACCAGGCATAACAATAAGAGGTTTGGGTGCTTGCCCTTCCTCCAGAAAAACAGAGAAGGGGTAGAAACAGGGAAAGAAGGGGTCAGGGTGCTTGCCCCTTTCCCAGAAAAGCAGAGAAGGGGTAGAAACAAGGAGAGAAGGGGTCGAGGTGCTTGCCCCACCCCCAGAAAAGCGAGACTTGCTGCTTAGGGTGAAGGACCAAGGCAGACATCCCTGCAGTATTGTCAGGCACCTCTAAAAAGTGGGTGAGTAATCAGAGAGGCATCCCTGCAATGATTAAGCACCAAGGGAAGGCTGCCTTCCCCAGTCCATGACTGGTGCTGGCATTTTGGGTCCACGGATAAAACGTGTCTCCTTTGTCTCTACCAGAAAACGAAAGGAATTGAAATTAAGAGAACGGAGAGATGGAAGAGTAGCGCCAAGATTGAAAGGAGAAAGAAGTTGAGGGATAGTGAGAGAGGTTGGAGGAGAGAGTAAAAAGGGGCCGCTTACCCGATTTAAAATTGGTGACATATTCCTTGGGCTCCTTGGTCTGAGGACTAGAGGTCGTAGGTGGATCTTTCTCATGGAGCAAAGAGCAGGAGGATAGGGGATTGATCTGTCAGTGGAGGTCTCCTGATCCTAGTCACGGCACCAAAATGTCATGCGCGTCCATTTCAGGAGACCACAAAATAGCCTTTGTGTGAGAAATAAAACTTTCAATCATCTGGGTGCAGGCGGGCTGAGTCCGGAAAGAAAGTCAAGAAAGGGAGATAAGGGTGAGGCTGTTTTATAGGATTTGGGTAGGTAAAGGAAAATTACAGTCAAAGGGGGCTTGTTCTCTGGTGGGCAGGAGTGGGGGTCACAAGGTGCTCAGCGGGGGAGTTTTTCAGTGAGGATAAGCAAGGAAAAAGAATTGCACAAGATAATATCATCACTTAGGGCAAGGACCTGCCATTTTCATTTCTTTTGTGGTGGAATGTCATCAGTTAAGGTGAGGCAGGGCATTTGCACTTCTTTCATGATTCTTCAGTTACCTAAGGACATCTGGGCATATACGTGCAAGTTACAGTGGATGCGATGGCTTGGCTGGGGCTCAGAGGCTTGACAACGTATGGTGACAAAGGAAATATAATCAGATAAAGTAAGAGGGGAGCTTTCTGAAAAACTGCTTTGTGATGTGTAAATTCATCCCTCAGAGTTACAACCTTTTTTCATGGAGCAGTATACTAAAACTGTTGTCGTGGAATCTGCAATGGGATATTGCGAGCGCATTGAGTGCTATGGTGAAAAAGGAAATATCTTGAGATAAAAACTGGAGAGAAGCCTTTGGAGAAGCTGCTTTGTGACGTGCAAACTCATTACACAGAGTTGCAGCACTCTTTCATTAAGTAGTTTGCTAGCACTGTTTTCACAGAATACGCAAAGGGATATTTGGGAGGGCATTGAGGACTACAGTGAAAAAGGAAATATCCTCAGATAAAAACTAGAAACAAGCTTTCTGAGAAACTGCTTTGTGATGTGTGAATTCATCTCACAGAGTTATACCACTCTTTTATGGAGCAGTTTGCTAGCACTGTTCTTGTGGAATATGAGAAGGGATATTTTTGATCACTTTGAAGCTTATGGTGACAAAGGAAATATCCTCAGAAAGAAATAGAAACTTTCTGAGAAACTCTTGTGTTGTGTGAATTTATCTCACAGAGTTATACAATTGTTTTCACTGAGAAGATTGTTAACCCTATTTTCACAGAATCTGCAATGAGATATACGGGAGTGCATTGAGGACTGTGTTTAAATAGGAAATGTACTCAGATAAATGCAGGAAAGATGCTTTCTCAGAAAATGCTTCGTGATGTGTGAATTCTCACAGAGTTACACCTTTCTTTTCATGGAGCAGTATACCAACACTGTTTTCGTTTAATCTGCAATGGGATATTGCAGTTGCATTGAGTGATACGGTGAAAAAGGAAATATCGTCAGATGAAAACTGGAGAGAAGGCTTAGAGAAACTGCTTTGTGATGTGTGATTTCATCTCACAGAGTTCCACCTTTCCTTATATTCAGCAGTTTGCTAAATCTGTTTTTGTGGAATCTGAAATGGGATATTTCAAGGGCATAGAGACCTATGGTTAAAAAAGAAACATCCTCAGCAAAACCTGGAGAGAAGTGTTCTGAGAAACTGCTTTGTGATGAGTGAACTCCTCTCACAGAGTTACAACTTTATTTTCATGGAACAGTTTGCTAGCACTGTTTTTGTGAAATCTGATAAGGAATATTTTGGATAGCTTTGAAGTCTATGGAGACAAAGGAAATGTCCTCAGATAAAAATTAGAAGCATGTTTTCTGAGAAACTGCTATGTGATGTCTGAATTCGGCTCACAGAGTAACGATTTTCTTTACCTTGAACAGGTTGTTAACTCTGTATTCATGGAGTCTGCAATTTGATATTCCAAAGGCATTGTGTCCTAAGGTGAAATAGGAAATATCCTCAGATAAAAGTTGGAGAGAGTCTTCTGAGAAACTGCTTTGTGATGCTGAAATTCATCTTACAGAGTTACACCAGTCTTTCTTGGAGGAGTTTGCTAGCACTGTTTTTGTGGAATCTGAGAAGGGATATTTTGGTTCACTTTGATGTCTATGGTGACAGAGGAAATATCCTCAGATAAAAACTAGAAAGAAACATTCTGAGAAACTTCTCTGTGATTTTTGAATTTACCTCACGGAGTTACACAATTATTTTCATTGAAAAGTTTGCTAACACCGTTTCCGCGGAATCTGCCATGAGATATATGGGAGAGCATTGAGGCCTGTGTTTAAATAGGAAATAACCTCAGATAAAAACAGGAAAGAAGCTTTCTGAGAAACTGCTTTGTGATGTGTGAATTCAACTCACAGAGTTACACCAATCTTTCATGGAGCCGCTTGCTAGCATTTCTTGTGTAATCTGAGAAGGGATATGTTGGATTGCTTTGAGGCTTATGGTAACAAAGGAACTATCCTCAGAAAAAAATTAGAAAGAAGCTTTCTGAGAAACTGCTTTGTGATGTGTGAATTCATCTTACAGAGTTACATCATTCTTTTCATGAAGCACTTTGTTAGCACTGCTTCTGTGGAATCTGAGAAGGGACACTTTGGATTGCATTGAAACGCAAGGTGAAAAAGTAAATATCCTCAGCTAAAAACTAGAAAGAAGCTTTCTGAGAAACTGCTTTGTAATGTGAGAATTCATCTCACAGATTTACAGTACTCTTTCATGGAACAGTTTGCTAGCACTGTTGTTGTGGAATCTCAGAAGGAATATTTTGGATCGCTTTGCAGCCTCTGCTGACAAAGGAAATATCCTCAGATAAAACGAGAAAAAAACTTTCTCAGAAACTGCTTTTTGATGTGTGAATTGATCTCACAGAGTTACATCATTCCTTTCCTGGAGCACTTTGTTAGCACTGCTTCTGTGAGATCTGAGTAGGGATATTTAGGATTGCATTGAAGCCCATGGTGAAAACGGAAATATCCTCAGATGAAAATTAGAAAGAAGCTTTCTGAGAAACTGGTTTGTGATGTGTGAATTCATCTCACAGAGTTACACTAGTCCTTCATGGAGCAGGTTGCTAGCACTGTTTTTGTGGAATCTGAGAAGGAATATTTTGGATCGCTTTGAAGTCTATGGTGAAAAAGGAAATATCCTCAGAGGAAAACTGGAGAGAAGCCTTCGGAGAAACAGCTTTGTGATGTGTGAACTCATCTCACAGAATTCCACCTTTTTTACATTGAACAGTTTGCTAACTCTGTTCTCGTAGAATCTGCAATGGGATATTCCAAGGGCATTGTGTCCTATAGTGAAAAAGGAAACATACTCACATAAAAGTTGGAGAGACGTGTACTGAGATATTGTTTTGTGATAAGTGAATTCCTCTCAGAGAGGTACCCCTTTGTTTTCATGGAGGAATTTGCTAGCACTGTTTTTGTGGAATCTGAGAAGGGACAATTTGGATGGCTTTGAAGCCTATGGTGACAAAGGAAGTATCCTCAGATAAAAACTAGAAACAAGCTTTCTGAGAAACTGCTTTGTGATGTGTCAATTTGGCACACAGAGTTACAACTTGCTTTAGATTGAGCATGTTGCTAACTGTTCACAGAGTCTGCACTTTCATACTCTGAGGGTATTGAGTCCTAGGGTGAAAAAGGAAATCATCTCACAGGGTTACACCAGCCTTTCTTGGAGAAGTTTGCTAGCACTTTTTTTGTGAAATCTGAGAAGGGATACTTTGGATCACTTTGAAGCCTAAGGTGACAAAGGAAAATCCTCAGAAAAAAACTAGAAAGAAACTTTCTGAGCAACTGCTTTGTGATGTGTGAATTTATCTCACAGAGTTACACAACTGTTTCATTGAGAATTTTGCTAACACTGTTTCTGCGGAACATGCAATGAGATATACGGGAGCGCATTGAGGCCTGTGTTTAAATAGGAAATATCCTCAGATAAAAACAAGAAAGAAGCTTTCTGAGAAACTGCTTTGTGATGTGTCAATTCATCTCACCGAGTTACACTTTTCTTTTCAGGGAGCAGTTTACTAACACTGTTATTGTGTAATCTGAGACGGGATATTGCAAGTGCATTGAGTGCTATGGTGAAAAAGGAAATATCCTCAGCTAAAAACTGGAGAGGAAACTTCGGAGAACCTGCTTTGTGATGTGTGAATTCATCTCACAGAGTTACACCATTCTTTCATTGAGCAGTTTGCTACCACTATTTTCGAGGAATCGGCCTTGGGATAATCGGTAGGGCATTGAGGTCGATGGTGAAAAAGGAAATATCCTCAGATAAAAACTAGAGAGAAACCTTTAGAGAAACTGTTTTGTGATGTGTGAATTCATCTCACAGAGTTACACCAAGCTTTCATGGAGCCATGTTCTTGCACTTCTTGTGGAATCTGATAAGTGATATTTTGGATCACTTTGAAGCTTCTGGTGACAAAGGAAATATCCTCAGATAAAAACTAGAAAGAAGCTTTCTGAGAAACTGCTTTGTGATGTGTGAATTCATCTCACAAATTTACACCGTTATTTTCATGGAGCAGTTTAATAACACTATTTTCATTTAATCTGTAATGGGATATTTTGAGTGCATTGTGTGCCATGGTGTAAAAGGAAATATCCTGAGATAAAAACTAGAGAGAAACCTTCAGAGAAGCTGCTTTGTGATGTGTGAATTCATCTCACAGAGTTCCACCTTTCTTTACCTTGAGCAGTTTGCTAACTCTGTTTTCATCGAATCTACAATTTGATATTCCGATGGCATTGAGTACTATGGTGAAAAACAGTTTGCTGTCACTGTTTTTGTGGAACCTAAGAAAGGATATTTTGATTGCTTTGAAGCCTATGTTGAAAAAGGAAATATCCTCCCAAAAAATTAGAAAGAAAGTTTCTGAGAGACTGTTTTGTGATGTGTGAATTCATCTCACAGAGTTACACTAATCTTTCATGGAGCAGTTTACTAGCACTGTTTTTGTGCATTCTGCGAAGGGATATGTTGGTTTGCTTTGAAGCCATTGGTGAAAAAGGAAATATCCTCAGGTAAAAATTGGAGAGAACCTTTCGGAGAAACTTGTTTGTGATGTGTGAATTCATCCTACAGTGTTCCACCTTTCTTTACATTGAGCAGTTAGCTATGTCTGTTTTTGTGGAATCTGCAATGGGATATTCTGAGGGCGTTGTTTTCTATGGTGAAAAAGGAAATATTCTCACATAACAACTGGAGGGAAGTGTTCTGAGAAACTACTTTGTGATGAATGAATTCGTCTCACGTAGTTACACCTTTGTTTTCATGGAGCAGTTTGCTGGCACTGTTTTTGTGGAATCTGAGAAGGAATATTTTTGATGGCTTTGAAGGCTATGGTGACAAAGGAAATATCCTCAGATGAAAAGTAGAAGCACGATTTCTGAGAAACTGCTTTGTGATGTGTGAATTCATCTCACAGAGTTACGCCCTTCTTTTCATGGAGCAGTTTGTTACCACTGCTTCTGTGGAATATGAGAAGGGACACTTTGGATTGCATTGAAGCCCATCGTGAGAAAGGAAATATCCTCAGATAAAAACTAGAAAGAAGCTTTCTGAGAAACTGTTTTGTGATGTGTGAATTCATCTCACAGAGTTACACTACTCTTTCATGGAGCAGTTGGCTAGCACTCTTTTTGTGGAATCTGAGAAGGGATATTTTGGATCGCTTTGAAGCTTATGGTGACAAAGGAAATATCCTCAGATAAAAACCAGAAAGAATCTTTCTGAAAAACTGCTTTGTAATGCGTGAATTTATCTCAGAAAATTATGCAGTTCTTTTCATGGAGCAGCTTACTAACACTGTTTTCGTTTAATCTCCAAAGGAATATTGGGAACGAATTGAGTACTATGGTGAAAAAAATATCCTCAGATGAAAGCTGGAGAGAAGTCTTCTGAGAAACTGCTTTGTGATATGTAAATTCATCTCAGAGTGTTACACTTCTCTTTCACTGAGCAGTTTGCTAGCACATCTTGTGGAATCTGAGAAGGGATATTTTTGATGGCTTTGAAACCTATGGTGACGAAGGAAATGTCCTCAGATAAAAATTAGAAAAAAGCTTTCTGAGAAATTGCTTTGTCATGTGTGAATTCATCTCACAGGGGTACACCATTCTTTTCATGGAGCAGCTTGCTAGCACTGCTTCTGTGGAATCTGAGAAGGGATATTTGGATTTCATTGAGGCCCATGGTGAAAAAGGAAATATCCTCAGATGAAAACTAGAAAGAAGCTTCTGAGAAACTGCTTTGTTATGCGTCATTTCATCTCAGAGTTACACCTTTCTTTTCATGGAGCAGTTTGCTAACACTGTTTTGGTTTAATATGCAATGGGATATTGAGAGCGCATTGAGTGCAATACTGAAAATGGAAAAATCCTCAAATTGAAAACTGAAGAGATGCCTTTGGAGAAACTGTTTTGTGATATGTGAATTCATCTCACAGAGTTCCACCTTGTTTTATATTCATCAGTTTGCTAACTCTGTTTTCATGGGATCTTCAATGGGATATTCCGAGGGCATTGACTCCAATGGTGGAAAAGGAAATATCCTCAGATAAAAATTGGGGGGAAGTGTTCTGAGAAACTGCTTTGTGATGTGTGAATTTATATCAGAGAGTTACACAATTGTTTTCATTGAGAAGTCTGCTAGCACTGTTTTTGCAGAATCTGCAATAAGATATATGGGAGTGCATTGAGGCCTATGTGTAAATAGGAAATATCCTCAGATAAAAACAGGAAACAAGCATTCTGAGAAACTGCTTTGTGATGTGAATTCATCTTTTACACCTTTCTTTTCATGGATCAGTCTACTAACACTGTTATCGTGTAATCTTCAATTTGATATTTTGAGCACTTTGAGGGCTATGGTGAAAAAAGAAATATGCTCAGATAAAAACTGGAGAGAAGGCTTTGGAGAAACTACTCTGTGATGTGTAAATTCATCTCACAGAGTTATACCTCTCTTTCAGCAGTTTGCTAACACTCTTTTCATGGAATCTACAATGGGATATTTGGGAGGCCATCGAGGCTGATTGAGAAAAAGGAAATATCCTCAGATAAAAACTTTATTTATTTATTTTTATTTTTATTTTTTTAGATAAAAACTTTAGAGAAGCATTCTGAGAAACTGATTTGTGATGTGTGAATTCATCACATTGAGTTACACTAATCTTCCATGGAGCCGTCTGTTATCACTGTTTTCGTGAAATCTGAGAAGGGACATTTCTGATCGCTTTGAATCCTATCGTGACAAAGGAAATACCCTCAGATAAAAACTGGAAACAAGCTTTCTGAGAAACTGCTTTGTAATGTGAGAATTCATCTCAAAGAGTTACCACACTCTTTCATAGATCTGTTTGTTAGCACTTCTTGTGTTATCTGAGAAGGGATGTTTTGTATTGCTTTGAAGCCTATGGTGAAAAAGGAAATATCCTCAGATAAAAACTAGAAAAAAACTTTCTGAGAAACTGCTTGGTGTTATGTGAGTTCTTCTCTCAGAGGTACACCTTTCTTTTCATGGAGCAGTTTACTAACACTGTTCTCATGGAATCTGCAATGGGATATTGTCAGTGCATTGAGTGTTATGGTGAAAAAGGAAATATCCTCAGATTAAAAATGGAGAGAAGGCCGGACGCAGTGGCTCAAGCCTATAATCCCAGCACTTTGGGAGGCCAAGACAGGTGGATCACGAGGTCAGGAGATCGAGACCATCTTGGCTAACACGGTGAAAACCCGTCTCTACTCAAAAATACAAAAAACTAGCCAGGCCTGGTGGTGGGCGCCTGTAGTCCCAGCTGCTCGGGAGGCTGAGGCAGGAGAATGGCGTGAACCCGGGAGGCGGAGCTTGCAGTGAGCCGCGATCCGGCCACTGCACTCCAGCCTGGGTGACAGAGTGAGAATCCGTCTCAAAAAAAAACAAAAAAAAAAACTGGAGAGAAGTCTTCAGAGAAACTGCTCTGTGCTGTGTAAATTCATCTCACAGAGTTACACCGCTGTTTCATTGAGCAGGTTGCTAACACTGTTTTTGCGGAATTCACAACGGGTTATTTGGTAGGGCATTGAGGAATATGGTGAAAAAGGAAATATTGTCAGATAAAAAGTACAAACGGTCTTCCTGGAAAACTGCTTTCTGATGTGTTAATTCATCTCACAGAGTTACACCATTCTTTTCATGGAGCACTTTGTTAGCACTGCTTCTGTGGAATCTGAGAGGGGATACTTCAGATTCCATTGAAGCCCATGGTGAAAAAGGAAATATCCTCAGATAAAATCTAGAGGAATGTTTTCTGAGAAACTGCGTTGTGATGTGCGAATTCATCTCACAGAGTTACACTACTCTTTCATGGAACAGTTTGCCAGCACAGCTTTTGTGGAGCCTGAAAAAGGATATTTTGGACGGCTTTGAAGCCTATGGTGACAAAGGAAATACTGCCAGATAAAAACTAGAAAGAAGATTTCTGAGAAACTCCTTTGCGATGTGTGAATTCATCTCAGAAAGTTACAGATTTCTTTTCATGGAGCAGATTACTAACACTGTTTTCTTTTAATCTGCAATGGGATATTGCGAGTGCATTGAAGGATATGGTGAAATAGGAAATATCCTCAGATAAACACGGGAGAGAAGCCTTCAGAGAAACTGCTTTGTGATGCGTGAATTCATCTCATAGTGTTTCACATTTATTTTCATGAAGCAGTTTGCTAGCACTGTTTTTGTGGAATCTGAGAGGGGATATTTTGGATGGCTTTGAAGCAGATGGTGACAAAGTAAACATCCTCAGGTAAAAACTGGAAACAAGCTTTCTGAGAAACTGCTTTGTGATGTGTGAATTTGCCTGACAGAGTTGCAACTTTCTTTGTATTGAGCAGGTGACTATTTCTGTTTTTGTGGAGGCTGCAATTTGATTTTCTGAGGGCATCGAGTCCTAGGGGAAAAAGGAAATATCCTCAGATAAAATCTGTAGAGAAATCTTCTGAGAAACTGCTTTGTGATGTGAGAATTCATCTCACAGTATTAAACCAGTCTTTCTTGGAGGAATTTCCTAGCACACTTTTTGTAGAATCTGAAAAGGGATATTTTGGATCACTTTGAAGCCTATGGTGACAGAGGAAATATAATCAGTTAAAGCTAGAAGGGAGATTTCTGAGAAACTGCTTTGTGATTTGTGAGTTCATCTCTCAGAGTTGCACTTTTCTTTCATGGAGAAGTTTGCTAACACTGTTTTCGTGGGATATCCAATGGGATATTGCAAGTGCACTTTATGCTATGGTGAAAAAGCAGGTATCCTCAGATAAAAACTGGAGAGAAGCCTTTGGAGAAATTGCTTTGTGATGTATAAATTCATCTCACAGAGTTACACCACTCTTTCTTTGAGTGGTTTGCTAACACTGTTTTCGCAGAATCTGCAATGGCATATTTGGGAGGGAATTGAGGACCGTGGTGGAAAAGGGAACATCCTCAGATATAAACTAGAAAGAAGCTTTCTGAGAAACTGCTTTGTGAAGAGTGAATTCTTCTCACACAGTTATGCTTTTGTTTTCATGAAGCAGTTTGCTAGCACTGTTTTTGTGAAATCTGAGAAGGGATATTTTGGATGGCTTTGAAGCTTATGGTGACAAAGGAAATACCCTCAGATAAAAACTAGAAACAAGCTTTATGAGAAAATGCTTTGTGATGTGTGAATTTTGCTCACAGGGTTACAACTTTCTTTACATTGAGCAGGATGCTAACTCTGTTTTCCTGGAGTCTGCATTTTGATATTCCGAGGACATTGAGTCCTAGATTGAAATGGGAAATATCTTCTGATAGAAACTGGAGAGAAGTCCCTGAGAAACCGCTTTGTGATGCAGGAATTCATAACACAGAGTTACACCACGCTTTCTTGGAGGAGTTCGATAGCACTGTTTTTGTGGGATCGGAGAAGTGATATTTTGGATAGCTTTGAAGCCTATGGTGATGAAGGAAATATCCTTCTTCAACTAAAAAGTTGAAAGAAGCTTTCTGAGAAACTGCTTTATGATGTGAATTCTTCACACAGAGTTACACAACTCTTTCATTGAGAAGTTTGCTAAAACTGTTTTCGCAGAATCTACAGTGCAATATCCTGGAGTGCATTGAGGAGAATGGTGAAAATGGAAATATCATCTGATAAAAACTAGAAGGAAGCTTTCTGAGAAACTGATTTGTGATGTGTGAATTCATCTCACAGAGTTACATTACTCTTTCATGGAGCAATTTGCTAGCTCTGTTCTTGTGGAATATGAGAAGGGATATTTTGGATCGTTTTGAAGCCTATGGTGACAAAGGAAATATCCTCAGATAAAAACTAGAAAGAAGCTTTCTGAGAAACTGCTTTGTGGTGTGTGAATTCACCTCAGAAATTTACACAGTTATTTTCATGGAGCAGCTTAATAACACTGTATTCGTTCAGTCTACAATGGGATATTGCAAGGGCCATCAGTGCTATGGTGAAAAAGGAAATATCCTCAGATAAACAATGGAGAGAAGAGTTCCGAGTAACTGCATTGTCATGGATGAATTCATCTCATAGAGTTTCACGTTTGTTTTCATGGAATATTTTGTTAGCGCTGCATTTGTATATTCTGAGAAGGGATATTTTAGATCACTTTGAAGCCTATGATGACAAAGGAATATAAACAGATGAAGCTAGAAGGGAGCTGTCAGAGAAACTGCTTTATGATGTGTGAATTCATCTCTCAGGGTTACACCTTTCTTTTCATGGAGTCGTTTACTAACACTGTTGTCATTCAATCTGCAATGGGATATTGAATACACATTGAGTGCTATGGTGAAAAAGGAAATATCCTCAGAGAAAAACTGGAGAGAAGCCTTTGGAGAAACTGCTTGTGATGTGTAAATTCGTTTCACAGGGTTATACCACACTTCCACTGAGCAGTTTGCTAACACTGTTTTCACGGAGACACCGTTTTCTCAGAAAACTTCTTTCTAGTTTTTATCTAAGGATATTCCCTTTGTCACCTTGGCTTCAAAGCAATCCTAAATATCCCTTCTCAGATTCCACAAAAACAGTGCTAGCAAACTGCTCCATGAAAGGTTAGTGTAACTCTATGAGATGAATTCATACATCACAAAGCATTTTCCCACAAAGCTTCCTTCTAGTATTTATGTGAGGATATTTCCTTTTTCACCAGGGGCTTCAATGCAATCCAAGGTGTCCGTTCTCAGATTCCAAAGAAGCAGTGCTAACAAGCTGTTCCATGAAAAGAACAGTGTGACTTTGTGAGATGAACTCACACATCACAAACCAGCTTCTAAGAAAGCTATTTTCTAGTTATTATCTGATGATATTTTCCTTGCCACCATAGGCTTCAAAGCAATAAAAAATATCCCTTCTCAGATTATGCAAGAAGTGCTAGCAAACGGCTCCATGAAAGAGTGGTGTAACTCTGTGAGATGAATTGACATATCATATAGCAGTCTCTCAGAAAGCTTGTTTCCAGTTTTATCTGAGGATATTTCCTTTGTCATGATAGGATTCAAAGTTATCAGAAATGTCCCTTCTCAGATTCCACAAAAACAGTGCTAGCAAATGACTCCATGAAGGATTGGTGTAACACTGTGAGATGAACTCACACATCACAAACTAGATTCTCAGAAAGCTTCTTTCAAATTTTTAGATGATGGAGGATATTTCCTTTGTCACCATAGGATTCAAAGCAATCCAAAATATCCCTTCCCAGATTCCACAAAAACAGTGCTTGCAAATGACTCTATGAAAGAGTAGTGTGACCCTGAGAGATGAATTCCCTCATCAAAAAGCTGTTTCTCAGAAGACTTATCTACAGTTTTTATTTGAGGATATTTTCTTTTTCAACATAGGACTCAATGCACTCAGAATATAAAATTGCAGACTTCACGAAAAAAGAGATTGCAACCTGCTCAATGTAAAGAAATTTGTAGCTCTGTGAGTCGAATTCACACATCACAAAGCAGTTTCTCAGAAAGCTTCTTTCTAGTTTTTATCTGAGGATATTTCCTTTGTCACTATAGGCTTCAAAGCAATCCAAAATGTCCGTTATCAGATTCCACAAACACAGTGCTAGTAAACTGCTCCTTGAAAACAAACGTGTAACAGTGAGAGGAACTCACTCACAACAATGCAGTTTCTCAGAACACTTCTCTCCAGTGTTTATCTGAGGATATTTCCTTGTTCACCATAGGACTCAATGTGCTCATAATATCGCATTGAAGATTCCACAAAAACAGAGTAAGCATACTGCTCATTGTAAAGAAAGTGGAACTCTGTAAGATGAATTCACACCTCACAAAGCAGTTTCTTCGAAGGTTTCTCTAAAGCTTTTATCTGAGGTAATTTCCTGTTTCAGTATAGCACTCAATGCACTCACAATATCCCATTGCAGTTTAAATGAAAACGGTGTTAGTAAACTGTTCCATGAAAATAACGGTGTAACTTTGTGAGATGAATTCATACATCACAAACCAGTTTCTCAGAAAGCTTCTTTCTAGTTTTTATCTGAGAATATTTCCTTTGTCAGCATAGGCTTCAAAGCGATCCAAAGTATCCCTTCTCAGAATCCACAAAAACAGTGCTAGCAAACGGCTCCATGAAAGTGTAGTGAAACTCTGTGAGATGAATTCACACATCAAAAAACGGTTTCTCAGAAAACTTCTTTCTAATTTTTATCTAAGGATATTTTCTTTGTCACCATAGCCTTCAAAGCAATCCAAAATGTCCCTTATCAGATTCCACAAACACAGTGCTAGTAAACTGCTCCATGTAAATAAATGTGTAACTCTGTGAGAGGAATTCGCTCACAACAAAGCAATTTCTCAGAACACTTCTCTACAGTTTTTTTTTTATCTGAGGATATTTCCTTTTACACCATAGGACTCAATACCCTCCCGAATATCCCATAGCAGATTCCGCAATAACAGTGTTTGCAAACTGCTCAATGAAAAAGTGGTGTAACACTGTGAGATGAATTTATACATCACAAAGCAGTTTCTCCGAAGGTTTCTCTCCAGTTTTTATCTGAGGATATTTCCTTTTTCTCCATAACACTCAATGCGCTTGCAATATCCCATTGCAGATTGAATTGAAACAGTATTATTAAACTGCTCCATTAAAAGAACGGTGTAAATTTGTGAGATGAATTCACACATCACAAAGCAGTTTCTCAGAAAGCTTTTTTCTAGTTTTTATCTGAGGATATTTCCTTTTTCACCATGGTCCTCAATGCAATCCAAAATATTCCTTCTGAGTTTCCACAAGAAGTGCTAGCAAACGGCTTCATGAAAGAGTGCTGTAACTCTGTGAGATGAATTCAGCCATCACAAAGCAGTTTCTCAGAAAATTTGTTTACAACTTTTATATGATGATATTTCCTTTGTCATCATAGGCTTCAATGCGATCCAAAGTATCCCTTCTCAGATTCCACAGAAGCAGTAATAACAACCTCTCCATTAAAAGAATGGTGTAATTCTGTGAGATGAGTTCACATATCACAAAGCATTTCTCAGAAAGCTTCTTTCTTGTTTTGATCTGAGTATATTTCCTTTTTCACCATGGGCTTCAATACAATCCAAAGTATCCCTTCTCAAATTCCACAGAAGTATTGCTAACAACCTCTCCATGAAAAGAATGGTGTAATTCGGTGAGATGAATTCACATATCATAAAGCAGTTTCTCAGAAAGCTCCCTTCTAGTTATTATCTAATTGTATTTCCTTTCTGGTTTTTGTCTGAGGATATTTCTTTTTTCACCATGGGCTTCAATGAAATCAAAAGTATCCCTTCCCAGATTCTGCAGAAGCAGTGCTAACAGACAGCTCCATGAATAGAATGGTGTAACTCTGTGAGATGAATTCAAATATCATAAGGCAGTTTCTCAGAAAGGTTCTTTCTAGTTTTTATCTGAAAGTATTTCCTTTCTCACCATGGGTTTCAATGCAATCCAATGTATCCCTTCTCACATTCCAAAGAAGTAGTGCTAGCAAACTACTTCATGAGAATAATAGTGTAACTCTGTGAGATAAATTCACACATCACATAGCAGTTTCTCAGAAAGATTCTTTCCAGTGTTTATCTGATATTTCCTTTCTCAACATAGTCTTCACAGCGATCAAAAATATCCCTTCTCAGTTTCCACAAGAAGTGCTAGCAAACAGCTCCATGAAAGAATGGTGTAAATCTGTGCGATGAATTCACACATCACAAAGCAGATTCTCAGAAAGCTTCTTTCAAGTTTTTATCTGAGGACATTTCCTTTGTCATCATAGACTTCAAAGCTTTCCAAAATATCCCTTCTCAGATTCCGCAAGAAGTGCTAGAAAACGGCTCCATGAAAGATTGGTGTAACTCTGTGAGATGAATTCACAAATCACAAAGTAGCTTCTAAGAAAGATTCTTAGAGGATGACATTCATATTTATTTCTATCCATTCTTGTTTTTATTAGATCTGATCGACTGTGCTTGATTGACTGTCTTTGATTAACAAAGTCTCAATTTGATTAACAATGTTCTTAATTATTAATGCTTATAAAAACATTTTGCCATACAGAAATATTGTACTATTGACTAATAGCCAGAAAATTCTGAGAAAACTGATTGACCAGAATAGAAGTCAAAATACTAGGTTAAATCCTCTAAGCTCCTATAGGGGGCAAAAATGTCCCCAAAAGCAACATTCGTTATTTAGGTCTATAATCACTAATAATATTATTTTCTTATAATTTATTTTACTTTCATATTATTCAAAAATATTATGTAAGTGGTGGGGTGTGCAAGTGAATAAAAAAATACAATAATAAAAAAAGAAAGATTCTTTCTAGTTTTTATCTGAGGATATTTGCATTTTCACTGTGGGCTTCAATGCAATCCAAAGTATCCATTCTCAGATTCCACAGAAGCAGTGATTAAAAACCACTCCATTAAAAGAATGGTGTAACTCTGTGAGATGAGTTGACACATCACAAAGCATTTCTCAGAAAACTTCTTTCTAGTTTTTATCTGAGGATATTTCCTTTCTCACCATGGGTTTCAATGCAATCCAAAGTATCCCCTCTCATATTCCACAGAAGAAGTCTTAACAACCTCTCCATAAAAGAATGGTGTAACTCGGTGAGATGAATTCACACATCACAAAGCAGTTTCTCAGAAAGCTTCGTTCTAGTTTTTATTTGACGATATTTCCTTTGTCACCATAGGCTTCAAAGCGATCAAAAATATCTCGTCTCAGATTCCACAAGAAGTGCTAGCAAAGGACTCCATTGAAGATTGGTGTAACTCTGTGAGATGAATTCTCCCATCACAAAACAGTTTCTCTGAAAACATCTTTCAAGTTTTCTCTGAGCACATTTCCTTTTTCACCATCGGCCTCAAGACCCTCCCAAATATTCCACTGCAGGTTCCACAAAAATAGTGTTAGCAAACTTCTAAATGAAAGAATGGTGTAAATATGTGAGATGAATTCACATATCACAAATCAGTTTCTCAGACAGCTTCTTTCATATTTTTATCAGATGATATTTCCGTTTTCACCACACTCCTCTATGTGCTCCAGAATATCACACTGCAGATTCTGCAAAAACAGTGTTAGCAAACTTCTCAATAAAAACAATTGTGTAACTCTGTGATATGAATTTACATATCAAGAAGCAGTTTCTCAGAATTTTTCTTTCTAGATTTTATATGAGGATATTTCCTTTGTCACCATAGTCTTCAAAGCGATCCAAAATATCCCTTATCATATTCCACAAGAAGAGTACTAGCAAACTGCTCCATGAAAGAGTGGTGTAACTCTGTGAGATGAATTCACACATCACAAAGCAGTTCTTCAGAAACCTTCTTTCTACTTTTTAACTGGGGATATTTCCTTTGTCACCAGTCTGCAAAGCGATTCAAAATGTCCCTTCTGAGTTTCCACAAGAAGTGCTAGCAAACGGCTCTATGAAAGATTGGTGTAACTCTGTGAGATGAATTCACACATCACAAAGCAGTTTCTCAGAAAGCTTCTTTCAAGTTGTTATCTGAGGACACTTCCTTTGTCACCATAGGCTTCAAAGCATTCCAAAATATCCCTTCTCAGATTCCACAAGAAATGCTAGCAAAGGCTCTATGAAAGATTGGTGTAACTCTGAGAGGTGAATTCACGCATCACAAAGCAGTTTCTCAGAAAGCTTCTTTCTAGTTTTAATCTGAGGATATTTCTTTTACACCACGGGCTTCAATGCGATTGAAAGTATCCCTTCTCAGATTCCACAGAAGCATTACTAATAACGTCTCCATTAAAAAATGGTGTAACTCTGTGAGATGAATTGACATGTCACAAAGCATTTCTCGGAAACCTTTTTTCTAGTTTTTATCTGAGTATATTTCCTTTTTCACCCTGGGCTTCAATGCAATCCAAATATCCCTTCTCAGGTTCCACAGAAGCAGTGCTAACAACCTCTCCATGAAAAGAATGGTGTAACTCGGTGAGATGAATTCAGACATCACCAAGCAGCTTCTCAGAAAGCTTCTTTCTACTTTTCTTCTGAGGACATTTCCTTTGTCACCATAGGCTTTATAGAGATCCATAATATTCCTACTCAGATTACACAAGAAGTGATAGTAAACGACTCCATGAGAGATTGGTGTAACTCTCTGAGGTGAGTTCCCACATCACAAAGCAGTTTCTCCGAAAGCTTCTTTCAACTTGTTATCTGAGGACATTTCCTTTGTCACCATAGGCTTCAAAGTGATAAAAAATATCCCTTCTGGGATTCCACAAGAAGTGCTAGCAAAGGCTCTATGAATATGAAAGATTGGTGTAACTCAGTGAGATGAATTCACGCATCACAAAGCAGTTTCTCTGAAAGCTTCTTTCTAGTTTTAATCTGAGGATATTTCTTTTACACCATGGGCTTCAATGCAATCCAAAGTATCCCTTCTCAGATTCCACAGAGGTAGTGCTAACAATCTCTCCATGAAAAGAATGGTGTAACTCTGTGAGATGAATTCAGACATCACAAAGCAGTTTCTCAGAAAGCTTCTTTCTAGTTTTTTTCTGAGGACATTTTCATTGTCACCATCAGCTTCATAACGATCCACAGTATTCCTACTCAGATTCCACAAGAAGTGATAGCAAACGACTCCATGAAAGATTGATGTAACTCTGTGAGGTGAATTCACACATCACAAAGCAGTTTCTCAGGAAATTTCTTTGTAGTTTTTATCTGAGGATATTTCCTTTTTAACTGTGGGCTTCAATGCAATCCAAAGAATCCCTTCTCAGATTCCACAGAACCAGTACTAACAACCTCTCCATTAAAATAATGGTGTAACTCTGTGAGATGAGTTCACACATCACAACTCGTATCTCAGACAGCCTCTTTCAAGTTTTTATCTGAGGATATTTTCTTTCTCACCATGGGCTTCAATACAATCCAAAGTATCCCTTATCATATTCCACAGAAGCCGTGCTAACAACCTCTCCATGAAAAGAATGGTGTAACTCGGTGAGATGAATTCGCACATTACAAAGCAGTTTCTCAGAAAGCTTCTTTCTAGTTTTTATCTGAGGATATTTCCTTTACCACCATAGGCTTCAAAGCAATCAAAAATATCCCATCTCAAATTCCACAAGAAGTGCTAGCAAATGACTCCATTGAAGATTGGTGTAACTCTGTCAGATGAATTCACCCATCACAAAACAGTTTCTCAGAAAGCATCTTTCAAATTCCTCTCTGAGGACATTTCCTTTTTCATCATCGGCCTCAAGGCCTTCCTGAATATCCGACTGCAGGTTCCACGAAAATAGTGTTAGCAAACTTCTCAATGAAACAATGGTGTAATTCTGTCAGACGAATTCACACATCACAAAGCCATTTCTCAGAAAGCTTCTTAAAGTTTTTAGATAGGGAGGTTATTTCCTTTTTCACCATAGGCTTCAAAGCGATCCAAAATATCCAATCTCAGGATTCCACAAGAAAGGCTAGCAAACAGTTCCATGAAAGAGTTGTGTAATACTCTGAGATGAATTCACACATCACAAAGCAGTTTCTCAGAAAGTTTATTTCTATTTTTTATCTGAAGATATTTCCTTTGTCACCATAGACTTCAAAGCGATCCAAAATATCCCTTCTCATATTCTCAAGAACAGGGCTAGCACACTGTTCCAAGAAAGAGTGGTGTACCTCTGTGAGATGAATTCACACAACACAAAGCAGTTTCTCAGAACAGTTCTCTCCAGTTCATCATAGGACTCAGTGCCCTCGGAATATCCCATTGTAGATTCCACTAGAACAGAGTTAGCAAACTATTCAATATAAAGAAAGGGGGAACTCTGTGAGATGAATTCCCACATCCCAAAGCAGTTTCTCCGAAGGCTTCTTTTCAGTTTTTACTGAGGATATTTGCTTTTACACCATAGCACTCAGTGCGCACACAATATCCCATTGCAAATTACAAGAATACAGTGTTAGTAAACCGCTCCATGAAAAGAACTGTGTAATTCTGTGAGATGATTTCACACATCACAAAGCAGTTTCTCATAAAGCTTCTTTCTAGTTTTTATCCGAGGATATTTCTTTTTCATCCTGGGCTTCAATGCAATACAAACTATCCCTTCTCTGATTCCACAGAAGCAGTGCTAACAAACTGCTCCATGGAAAGAATGGTGTACCTCTGTGAGATGATTTCACACATAACAAATCAGTTTCGCAGAAAGTTTCTTTCCAGTTCTTATCAGAGGATATTCCTTTTTCATCCTGGGATTCAATGCAATCTAAAGTATATCCCTTCTCAGATTCCCCAGAAGCAGTGCTAATAAACTGCTCCATGAAAAGAATGGTTTACTTCTATGAGATGAATTCACATCACAGAGCGGTTTCTCAGAAAGATTCTTTCAAGTTTTCATCTGAGAATATTTCCTTTTTCACCACAGGCCCCAATGCCCTCCCATATGTCTCATTGCAGATTCCACGAAAATAGTGTTAGCAAACTGCTCAATGAAAGATTGGTGTAACTCTCTGAGGTGAATTCACACATCACAAAGCAGTTTCTCAGAATTTTTCTTTCTAGTTTTTAACTGAGGGTATTTCCTTTGTCCCCATAGGCTTCAAAGCAATCCAAAATATCCCTTCTCAGATTCCACAAAAGCACTGCTAGCAAGCTGCTCCATGAAAGAGTAGTGTACATCTTTGAGATGAATTCACACATCAGAAAGCAGTTTCTCAGAATGCTTCTTTCTAGTTTTTATCTGAGGATATATTTTTTTTTATCAGGGGCTTCAATGCAATCCTAACTATCCCTTCTCTTATTCCACAGAAGCAGTGCTAACTGCTCCATGAAAAGAATGGTGTACTTCTGTGAGGTGAATTCACACATCACAAAGTAGTTTCTCTGAAAGCTTCTTTCTAGTTTTTATCTGAGGACATTTCATTTTTCACCATTGGCCTCAATACCCTCCTGTGTATCTCATTGCAGATTCCACGAAAATAGTGTTAGCAAACTGCTCAATGAAAGAATGGGCCAGGCGCGGTGGCTCAAGCCTGTAATCCCAGCACTTTGGGAGGTCAAAACGGGTGGATCACGAGGTCAGGAGATTGAGACCATCCTGGCTAACACGGTGAAACCCCGTCTCTACTAAAAAATACAAAAAAACTAGCCGGGCGAGGTGGCGGGCGCCTGTATTCCCAGCTACTTGGGAGGCTGAGGCAGGAGAATGGCATAAACCCGGGAGGCGGAGCTTGCAGTGAGCTGAGATCCGGCCACTGCACTCCATCCCGGGCGACAGAGCGAGACTCTGTCTAAAAAAAAAAAAAAGAATGGTGTAACTCTGTGAGATGAATTCACACATCACACAGCAGTTTCTCCAAAGGCTTCTCTCCAGTTTTATCACAGTATATTTCTTTTTCACCATAGCACTCAATCTGCTCACCATATCCCATTGCAGATTCCATGACAACAGTGTCAGTAAACTGCTCCATGAAATAAAGGTGTAACTCTGGGAGATGAATTCACACATCACAAAGCAGTTTCTCAGAAAGCTTCTTTCCTGTTTTTATCGGAGGATATTTCCTGTTTAAACTTAGGCCTCAATGTGCTCCCGTACATCTCATTGCAGGTTCCTCATAAACAGTGTTAGCAAACTTCTCAATGAAAACAATTCTGTAGCTGTGTGAGATAAACTCACACATCACAAAGCAGTTTCTCAGAAAGTTTCTTTCTAGTTTTAATCTTAGGATATTTCCTTTGTCACCATAAGCTTCAAAGTGGTCCAAAATATCACTTCTCATATTCTACAACAACAGTGCTAGCAAACTGCTCCATGAAAGAATGGTGTAACTCTGTGAGATGAATTCACACATCACAAAGCAGTTTTCCAGAACACTTCTCTCCTGTTTTTGTATGAGGATATTACCTTTCTAACCATAGGACTCAATGCCCTCAGAATATCCCATTGCAGATTCCACGACAACAGAGTTAGCAAACTGCTCAATAGAAAGAAAGGTGGAACTCTGGGAGATGAATTCACACATCACAAAGCAGTTTCTCAGAAAGTTTCTTTCTAGTTTTTATCTGAGAACATATTGTTTTTCACCATCGGCCTCAATGACTCCCGTATATCTCATATCAGATTCAATGAAAGAAGAGTTAGCAAACTGCTCAGTGAAAGCATGGTGTAACTCTGTGAGATGAATTAACATATCAAAAAGCAGTTTCTCAGAAAGCTTCTTTCTAGTTTTTATATTAGGACACTTCCTTTTTCACCATTGGCCTCAATGCTCTCCCGTATATCTCATTGCAGATTACACGGAAACAGAGTTAGCAAACTGCTTAATGAAAGAATGGTGTAACTCTCTGAGATGGATTCACACATCACAAAGCAGTTTCTCCGAAGGCTTCTCTCCAGTTTTTAGCAGAGGATATTTTTCTTTTTCACCATAGCACTCAATGCGCTCAGAATATCCAATTGCAGATTCCACTACCACGGTGTTAGTGAACTACTCCATGAAATAAAGGTATAATTCTCAGAGATGAATTCACACATCTCAAGGTAGTTTCTCAGAAAGCTTCTTTCCTGTTTTTACCTGAGGCTATTTCCTCTTTAAACTTAGGCCTCAATTCGCTCCCGTATATCTCATTGTAGATTCCACGAAAACAGGGTAAGCAATCTTCACAATGAAAACAATTGTGTAACTCTGTGAGATAATTTCACACATCTCAAAGCAGTTTCTCAGAAAGTTTCTTTCCAGTTTTTATCTGAGGATATTTACTTTGTCACCATAGACTTCAAAGCTATCCAAAATATCCCTTCTCATATTCCACGAGAACAGTGGTAGCAAACTGCTCCATGAAATAGTGGTGTACATCTGTGAGATGAATTCACACAACACAAAGCAGTTTCTCAGAACACTTCTCTCCAGTTTTTATCTGAGGATATTTCCTTTTTCACTATAGGACTCAATGCCCTCGGAATAACCCATTGCAGATTCCACGACAACAGAGCTAGCAAACTGCTCAATATAACAAAACGTGGAACTGTGTCAGATGAATTCACACATCACAAAGCAGTTTCTCTGAAGGCTTCTCTCCAGTTTTTATCTGAGGATATTTCCTTTTACACCATAGCACTCAGTGCGCTTGCAATACCCCATTGCAAATTACAGGAAAACAGTGTTAGTAAACGGCTCCATGAAAACAATGGTGTAACCCTGTGAGATGAATTTACACATCACAAAGCAGTTTTTCAGAAAGCTTCTTTCTCGTTTTTGTCTGAGGATATTTTCTTTGTCCCCAAAGGCTTCAAAGCAATGCAAAAATCCCCTTTCAGATTCCACAACAGCAGTGCTAGCAAACTGCTCCATGAAAGAGTGATGTAACACTATGAGATGAATTCACACACCACAAAGCAGTTTCTCAGAAAGCTCTCTTCTAGATCTTTTCTGATTGTATTTCCTTTTATACCATAGGCTTCAAAGTGATTCAAGGTATCCCTTCTCAGATTTCACAGAAACAGTTCTAGAAAACTGCTCCATGAAAGAGTGATGTAACACTGAGAGATGAATTCACACATCACAAAGCAATTCCTCCCAAGCCTTCTCTCCAGTTTTTATCTGAGGACAATTCCTTTTACGCCATAGCACTCAGTGCACTCGCAATATACCATTGCAAATTACAGGAAAACAGTGTTAGTAGACTGCTCCATGAAACTGTGAGATGAATTCACACATCACAAAGCAGTTTCTCAGAAAGATTCTTTCTAGTTTTTATCTGAGGATATTTCCTTTGTCCCCATAGGCTTCCAAGTGATCCAAAATATCCCTTTTCAGATTCCACAAAAGCAGTGCTAGCAAACTGCTCCAAGAGAGAATAGTGAACGTCTTTGAGATGAATTCACACATCACAAAGCAATTTCTCAGAAAGCTTTTTTCTAGTTTTTATCTGAGGATATTTCTTTTTTTATCCTGGGCTTCAAAGAAATCCAAACTCTTCCTTCTCAGATTCCACAGAAGCAGTGCTAACAAACTGCTCTATGAAAAGAATGGTGTACTTCTGTGAGATGAATTCTCACATCACAAAGCAGCTTTTCAGAAAGCTCTTTTCTAGTTTTTTTCTGATTATATTTCCTTTTTCACCTGAGGCTTCAAAGCGACTCAAGATATCCCTTCTCAGATTCCACAAAGACAGTGCTAGCAAACTGCTCCATGAAAGAGTGATATAACTCTGAGAGATGAATTCACATATCACAAAGCAGTTTCTCAGAAAGCTTCTTTCTTGTTTCCATTTTCTCCATACTCCTCAATGCTATCCCATATATTTCATTGCAGATTCTGCAAAAACAGTGTTAGCAAACTTCTCAAATAAAACAATTGTGTAACTCTGGGAGATAAATTCACACATCACAAAGCAGTTTCTCAGAGAGTTTCTTTCTAGCTGTTATCTGAGGATATTTCCTTTGATACCATAGGCTTCAAAGCAATACTAAATATCCCTGCTCATACTCCACAAGAACAGTGCTAGCAAACTGCTCCGTAAAAGAGTGGTGTAACTCTGTGAGATGAATTCATACATCACAATGCAGTTTCTCAGAACATTGCTCTCCAATTTTTATCTGAGGATATTTCCTTTTTCACCATAAGACTGAATGCCTTCCGAATGTCCCATTGCAGATTCCACGAAAATAGAGTTAGCAAATTGATCAATATAAAGTAAGGTGGAACTCTGTGGGATGAATTCACACATCACAAAGCGGTTTCTCTGCAGGCTTATCTCCAGGTTTTATCTGAGGATATTTCCTTTTATACCATAACACTCAGTGCACTCGCAATATCTCATTGCAAATTACAAGAAAACAGTGTTAGTAAACTGCTCCATGAAAAGAACGGTGTAACACTGTGAGATCAATTCACACATCATGAAGTGGTTTCTCAGAAGGCTTCTTTCTAGTTTTTATCTGAGGATATTTCTTTTTACACCATAGCACTCAGTGCCCTCACAATATCCCATTGCAAATTACAAGAAAATGATGTTAGTAAACAGCTCCATGAAAAGAGTGGTGTAATTCTTTAAGATGAATTCACACATCACAAAGCAGTTTCTCAGAACACTTCTCTCCAGCTTTTATCTGAGGATATTTCCGTTTTCACCATAGGACTCATTGCCCTCGGAGTATCCCATTGCAGATTCCACAGAAACAGAGTTAGCAAACTGCTCAATATAAGGAAAGGCGGAGCTCGGTCAAATGAATTCACACATCACAAAGTAGTTTCTCCGAAGGCTGCTCTACAGTTTTTATCTGAGAATATTTCAGTTTACACCATAGCACTCAGTGCGCTTACAATACCCCATTGCAAATTACAAGAAAACAGTGTTAGTAAACTGCTCCATGAAAACAATGGTGTAACTTGGTGAGATGAATTCACACATCACAAAGCAGTTTCTCAGAAAGTTTTTTTCTAGTTGTTATCTGAGGATATTTCGTTTGTCACCATAGGATTCAGTGATCCAAATATTCCTTCTCATATTCCACAAGAACAGTGCTAGCAAACTGCTCCATGAAAGAGTGGTGTAACTCTGTGAAATGAATTCACACATCAAAAAGCAGTTTCTCAGAACACTTCTCTCCAGCTTTTATCTGCATATATTTTCTTTTTCACTATAGTACTCAATGCCTTCCGAATATCCTTTGCAGATTCCACGAAGACAGAGTTAGCAAACTGCTCAATATAAAGAAAGGTGGTACTCTGTCAAATGAATTCACAAATCCAAAAGCAGTTTCTCCAAATGTTTCTCTCTACTTTTTATCTGAGGATATTTCCTTTTACACCATAGCACTCAGTACGCTCGCAATATCCCATTGCAAATTACAAGAAAACAGTGTTAGTAAATAGCTCCATGAAAAGAATGATGTAACTCTGTTAGATGAATTCACACATCACAAAGCAGTTTCTCAGAATGCTTCCCTCCAGTTTTCATCTGAGGGTATTTCCTTTTTCACCATAGGACTCATTGCCCTCGGATTATCCCATTGCAGGTTCCATGAAAACAGAGTTAGCAAACTGCTCAATATAAAGAAAGGTGGAACTCTGTCAGATGAATTCACACATCACAAAGCAGTTTCTCCAAAAGCTTCTCTCCAATTTTTATCTGAGGATATATCCTTTTACACCATAGCATACAATGTGCTCGCAATATCCCATTGCAAATTACAAGAAAATAGTGTTAGTAAACTGCTCCATGAAAAGTCCAGTGTAGCTCTGTGAGATGAATACACACATCACAAAGCAGTTTCTCAGAAAGCTTCTTCCTAGTTATTACCTGAGGATATTTCATTTGTCCCCATAGGCTTCAAAGCGATCCAAAATGTCCCTTCTCAGATTCCACAAAAATAGTGCTAGCAAACTGCTCCATGAAAGAGGAGTGCACCTCTGTGAGTTGAATTCATGCAACAGAAAGCAGTTTCTCATAAAGCGTCTTTCTAGTTTTTATTTGAGGATATTTCTTTTTCATCCTGGACTTCAATGCAATCCAAACTATCCCTTCTCTGATATCACAGAAGCAGTGCTAACAAACTGCTCCATGGAAAGAAAGGTGTACCTCTGTGAGATGAATTCACACATCACAAAGCAGTTTCTCAGAAAGCTTCTTTCTAGGTTTTTTCTGAGGACATTTCCTTTTTCACAATCGGCCTCAAAGCCCTCCCACATATCTCAGTGCAGATTCCATGAAAACAGAGTTAGCAAACTACCCAATGAAAGAATGGTGTAACACTGTGAGATGAATTCACACATCACAAAGTTGTTTCTCTGAAGGCTTCTCTCCAGATTTATCAGAGGATATTTCCATTTTCACCATAGCACTCAATGTGCTCCCAATATCTCATTGCAGATTCCATGACAACAGTGATAGTAAACTGCTCCATGAAATAAAGTTATAACTCTGAGAGATGAATTCACACATCTCAAAGCAGTTTCTCAGAAAGCTTCTTTCCTGTTTTTATCTGAGGATATTCCCTATTTAACTTAGGCCTCAATACGTTCCCGCATGCCTCGTTGCAGATTCTGCAAAAACAGGGTTAGCAAACTTCTCGATGAAAACAACTGTGTAACACTGTGAGATAAAGCCACACATCACAAGGCAGTTTCTCAAAAAGTTTCTTTCTGGTTTTTATCTGAGGATATTTCCTTTGTCACAACATACTTAAAAGTGATCCAAAATATCCCTTCTCATATCCCAGAAGAACAGTGCTAACAAACTGCTCCATGAAAGAGTGGTGTAATTCTGTGAGATGAATTCACACAATCTTGAAGGAGTTTCTCAGAACACTTCTCTCCAGTTTTTATCTGAGGCTATTTTCTTTTTCACCATAGGACTCAATGCCCTCGGAATATCCCATGGCAGATTCCACGACAACAGTTAGCAAACTGCTCAATATAAAGAAAGGTGGAACTCTGTTAGATGAATTCACACAACACAAAGCAGTGTCTCCAAAGGCATATCTCCACTTTTTATCTGAGGATATTTCCTTTTACACCATAGCACTCAGTGCATTCACAATATCCCATTGCAGATTACAAGACAACAGTGTAAGTAAACTGCTCCATGAAAATCATGGTGTAACTCTGTGAGATGAATCCACACATCACAAAACAGTTTCTCAGAAAGCTTCTTTGTAATTCCTTTTTCACTATCAGCCTCAATGCCCTGCCATATGTCTCATTGCAGATACCACGAAAATAGTTTTAGCAAACTGCTCAATGAAAGATTGGTGCAACTCTGTGAGATGAATTCACACATCACAAAGCAGTTTATTGAAGGACTTCTCTCCAGTTTTTAGCTGAGGATATTTCCTTTTTCACCATAACACTCAAAGTGCTTGCATTATCCCATTGCAGATTCTACGACATCAGTGTTAGTAAATTGGTCCATGAAATAAAGGTGTAACTCTGAGAGATGAATTCACACATCACAATGCAATTTCTCAGAAAGCTTCTTTCCCATTTTTATCTGAGGATATTTCCTATTTAAACTTAGGCTTCAACGCACTCCCGTATATCTGATTGCAGATTCCGCGAAAAAAGTCTTAGCAAACTTCTCAATGTAAACAATCATTTAACTCTGTGAGATAAATTCACACATCACAAAGCAGTTTCTCAGAAAGTTTCTTTCTGGTTTTTATCTGAGTATATTTCCTTTGTCACAATAGGCTTCAAAATGATCCAAAATATCCATTCTCATACGCCACAAGAAGAGTGCTAGCAAACTGCTCCATGAAATAGTGGTGTAACTCTGTGGGATGAATTCACACATCACAAAGCCATTTCTCAGAACACTTCTCTCCAGTTTTTATATGAGAATATTTCCTTTCTCACCATAAGACTCAATACCCTCAGAGTATCCCATTGCAGATTCCATGAAAACAGTCAGCAAACTGCTCAATGTGAAGAAAGGTGGAACTCTGTGAGATGAATTGACACATCACAAAGCAGTATCTCAGGAAGCCCCCTTGTAGACATTTTTCTGATTATATTTCCTTTTTCACCATAGGCTTCAAAGAGATTCAAGGTATCCCTTCTCAGATTCCACAAAAACAGTGCTAGCAAACTGCTCCCTGAAAGAGTGATGTAACACTGAGAGATGAAATCAGACATCACAAAGTAGTTCCTCCGAAGGCTTCTCTCCAGTTTTTAGCTGAGGACAATTCATTTTACACCATGGCATTCAGTGAACTCGCAATATCCCATTGTAAATTACAAGAAAACAATGTTAGTAGACTGCTCCATGAAAAGGATGGTGTAACTCTGTGAGATGAATTCACACATCACAAAGCAGTTTCTCTGAACAATTATCTCCCGTTTTTATCTGAGGATATTTCTTTGTTCACCATAGGACTCATTGCTCTTGGAATATCCCATTGAAGATTCCACGAAAGCAGAGTTAGCAAATTGCTCAATATAAAGAAAGGTGGAACTCTGTCAGATGAATTCACACATCACAAAGCAATTTCTCCGAAGGCTTCTCTCCAGTTTTTATCTGAAGATATTTCCTTTTACACCATAGCACTTCAATGTGCTCTCAATATCCCATTGCAAATTTCAGAAAACAGTGTTAGTAAACTACTCCATGAAATGTCCAGTGTAATTCTGTGAGATGAATTCATATATCACAAACCAGTTTCTCAGAAAGTTTCTTTCCAGTTTTTGTCTGAGGATATTTCCTTTGTCACCATAGGCTTCCAAGCGATCCCAAATATCCCTTCTCAGATTCCGCAAAAACAGTGCTACCAAACAGCTCCATGAAAGAGTAATGTACCTCTGTGAGATGAATTCATGCATCACAAAGGAGGTTCTCAGAAAGCTTCTTTCTAATTTTTGTCTGAGGATATTTCTTTTTCATCCTGGACTTCAATACAATCCAAACTATCCCTTCTCTGATTCCACAGAAGCAGTACTAACAAACTGCTCCATGAAAAGAAAGGTGTACCTCTGTGAGATGAATTCACACAACACAAAGCAGTTTCTCAGAAAGCTTCTTTCTAGTTTTTACCTGAGTACACTTCCTTTTTCACCATCAGCCTCAAAGCCCCCCCCCCACATATCTCAGTGCAGATTCCATGAAAACAGAGTTAGCAAACTGCTCAATGAAAGAATGATGTAACTCTCTGAGATGAATTCACACATCACAAAGTTGTTTCTCTGAAGGCTTCTCTCCAGATTTATCAGAGGATATTTCCATTTTCACCATAGCACTCAATGTGCTCCCAATATCCCATTGCAGATTCCATGACAACAGTGATAGTAAACTGCTCCATGAAATAAAGTTATAACTCTGAGAGATGAATTCACACATCTCAAAGCGGTTTCTCAGAAAGCTTCTTTCCTGTTTTTATCTGAGAATATTTAAACTTAAGCCTCAATACGTTCCCGCATATCTCATTGCAGAATCCACGAAAACAGTGTCAGCCCACTTCTCAATGAAAACAATTGTGTAATTCTGTAAGATAAATTCACACATCACAAAGCAATTTCTCAGAAAGTTTCTTTCTGGTTTTTATCTGAGGCTATTTCCTTTGTCACAGCGGTCTTCAAAGCGATTCAAAATATCCCTTCTCATATTCCGCAAGAACAGTGCTAGTATACTGCTTCATAAAAGAGTGTTGTAACTCTGTGAGATGAATTCACACATCAGAAAGCACTTTCTCAGAACACTTCTCTCCAGCTTTTATCTGAGGATATTTCCTTTCTCACCCTAGGACTCAATGCCCTAGGAATATCCCCTTGCAGATTCCATGAAAACAGAGTCAGCAAACTGCTCAATATAAAGAAAGGTGGAACACTGGGAGATGAATTCACACATCACAAAGTAGTTTCTCAGAAAGCTCCCGTCTAGATTTTTTCTGATTATATTTCCTTTTTCTCCATATGCTTCAAAGTGATTCAAGATATCCTTTCTCAGATTCACCAAAAACAGTGCTAGCAAACTGCTCCATGAAAGAGTGATGTAACTCTGAGAGATGAATTCACACATCCCAAAGCAGTTTCTCAGAAAGCTTCTTTCTTATTTTTATCAGATGATATTTCCGTTTTTACCATACTCCTCAATGCGGTCCCACATATTTCATTGCAGATTCTGTGAAAACAATGTTAGCCCACTTCTCAGTGAAAACAATTGTGCAGTTCTGTGAGATAAATTTACACACCACAAAGCATTTTATCAGAAAGTTTCTTTCTAGTTTTTATCTGAGTATATTTCCTTTGTCACCATAGGCTTCAAAGAGATCCAAAATATCCCTTCTCATATTTCACAAGAACAGTGTTAGCAAACTGATCCATGAAAGAGTGGTGTAACTCTGTGAGATGAATTTACACATAACAAAGCAGTTTTCAGAACACTTCTCTCCAGTTTTTATCTGAGGATATTTCCTTTTTCACCATAAGACCCAATGCCTTCCAAATATCCCATTGCAGATTCCATGAAAACAGAGTTAGCCAACTGCTCAATATAAAGAAAGGTGGAACTCTGTGAGATGAATTCACATGCCATGAAGCAGTTTCTGAGAAAGCTTCTCTCCAGTTCTTGTCTGAGGATATTTCATTTGTCTTCAAAAGCTTCAATTTGCTCTGAAATAACCCAATGCAGACTCGATGAAAACAGTGTTAGCAAACGGCCCCATAAAAAGAAATGTGTAACTCTGTGAGATGAATTCCCACATCACAAAGAACTTTCTCAGAAAGCTTCTTTCTAGTTTTTATCAGAGGATATTTTCTTTTTCAACATAGACCTCAATGCTCTCCCAAATACCCCTTTGCAGATTCAACGAAAATGGTTTCATCAAACAGCTCCATGAAAAGAACAGTATAACTCTGTCAGATGATTTCACACATCACAAAGTAATTTCTCAGAAAGCTTCTTTCTAGTGTTTGTCTGAGGATATTTTCTTTTTCACTATAGGCCTCAATTCGCTCCCAAATTTCCATTTGCAGATTCCAAGAAAACAGTGTTAGCAACGTCCTCAATGAAAAGAACAGTATAACTGTGAGAGATGAATTCACACATCGCAAAGCAGTTTCTCAGAAAGCTTCTTTTTGGTTTTTATCTGAAGATATTTAGTTTTTCAACATAGGCCTCAATGCACTCCAAATATCCCTTTGCACATTCCTCAAAAACAGTGTTAGCAAATGGCTCCATGAAAACAAAGGTGTAACTCTGTGAGATGAATTCACACATCACAAAGAATTTTCTCAGAAATATTCTTTCTAGTTTTTATCTGATGATATTTCCTTTGTCACCATAGGCTTCAATGAGATCCAAAATATCCCTTCTCAGATTCCCCAAAAAGAGTGCTATCAAACTGCTCCATGAAGACTGTGGTGTATCTCTGTGAGAAGAATTCATCCATCACAAAGCAGTTTTTCAGAAAGCTGCTTTTTGGTTATTATCTGAGGATATTTCCTTTGCCCCATAGGCTTCCATGCGCTCCCAAATATAAAACTGCAGATTACACAAAATCAGTGTTATCAAACTGTTCAATGGAAGGAAGGGTGTAACTCTGTGAGATGAGTTCACATATCACAAAGCAGTTTCTCCAAAAGCTTCTTTCTAGTTTTATCAGAGGATATTTCCTTTTTCACTATAGGCCTCATTCCACTCCCAAATATCCCTTTGCAGAATCCATGAAAACCGTGTTAGAAAATTGCTCCATGAAAAGATAGATAAAATCTCACATCACAAAGAATTTTCTCAGAAAGCTTCTTTCTGATTTTAATCTGAGGATATTTCCTTTGTCACCATAGGCTTCAATGCAAACCAAAATATCTCTTCTCAGATTCCCCAAAATCAGTGATATCAAACTGCTCTATGAAAAAGATTGTGTAACTCTGAGATGAAATCACAAATCACAAAGTAGTTTCTCAGAAATCTTCTTCCTTGTTTTTTTCTGAGGAAATTTCCTTTGTCACCATAAGCTTCAGTGTGCTCTGAAATATCCCATTGCAGACTCCAAGAAAAGAGTGTTTTCAAACTCTTCAATAAGAAGAACAGTGTAACTCTGTGAGATGAATTAACACATCACAAAGCAGTTTCTCAGAAAGCATCTTTTTGATTTTAATCTGATTATATTTCCTTTGTCACCATATGCTTCGACGCGTTCCCAAATATGCTATTGCAGATTCCAAGAAAACATTGTTATCAAACTCCTCCATGAACAGAATGGTATAACTCTGTGAGATGAATTCACACATAACAAAGCAGTTTCTTAGAAATCTTCTTTCTAATTTTTATCTGAGGAAATTTCCTTTGTCAGCATAGGCTTCAATGCACTCCCAAATATCCTATTGCAGGTTCCACGAAAACATTGTTTTCAAACTGCTCATTGAAAAGAACAGTGTAACTCTGTGAGATGAATTCATACATCACAAAGCAGTTTCTCAGAAAGCTCTTTCTAGTTGTATTCTGATGGTATTTCCTGTTAAACTATAGGCCTCAGAGCGCTCCCGAATATCCCTTTGCATATTCCATGAAGTCAGTGTTAGCAAACTGCTTCTTGAAAAGAAAGGTATAACTTTCTGAGATAAATTCACACATCACAAAGAAATTTCTCAGAAAGCTTCTTTTAGGTTTTTATCTGAGGATATTTCCTTTGTCACCATAAGCTTCAAAGCACTCTGAAATATCCTGTTGCCGATTCTGAGAAAACAGTGTTAGCATGGCCGGGCGTGGTGGCTCAAGCCTGTAATCCCAGCACTTTGGGAGGCCGAGACGGGCGGATCACGAGGTCAGGAGATCGAGACCATCCTGGCTAACATGGTGAAACCCCATCTCTACTAAAAATACAAAAAACTAGCTGGGCGAGGTGGCGGGTGCCTGTAATCCTAGCTACTCCGGAGGTTGAGGCAGGAGAATGGCGTAAACCCGGGAGGCAGAGTTTGCAGGGAGCTGAGATCCGGCCACTGCACTCCATCCCAGGTGACAGAGCAAGACTCCATCTCAGAAAAAAAAAAAAAAAAGAAAAGAAAACAGTGTTAGCAAACATCTCAATGAAAAGAGTGTTGTCACTCTGTGAAATGAATTCAAACGTTAGAAAGAAGTTTCTCAGAAAGCTTCTTTCCAGCTTTTATCTGAGGATATATCCTTTGTCACAATAGGCTTCAATGCCATCCTAAATATCCCTTGTCAGATTCCCCAAAAACTGTGCTAACAAACTGCTCCACGAAAGACTCATGTAATTCCATGAGGTGAATTCACAAATCACAAAGCAGTTTCTCAGAAAACTTATTTCTAGTTTTGTCTGAGGATATTTCCTTTGTCACCATAAGCTTCAATGTTCTGTGAAATATCCCATTGAATATTCCAAGAAACCATTGTTAGCAAACTCCTCAATGAAAAGAACAGTGTAGCTCTGTGAGTTGAATTCACACATCACAAAAGTTTCTCAGAAAGCTTCTCTCTAGTTTTTCCATGTGGATGTTTCCTGTGTCACCACAAGCTTCAATGTATTCCAAAATATCCCTTTGCAGATTCCAAGAAAATAGTGTTAGAAAACTGCTCAATGAAAACAACACTGTAACACTGGGAGATGATTTCACACAACCCAAATCAGTTTCTCAGAAAGTTTCTTTCTAGTTTTATCTGAGGATACA
The DNA here is from genome assembly GCF_007565055.1 of Rhinopithecus roxellana. NCBI lineage: Eukaryota > Metazoa > Chordata > Mammalia > Primates > Cercopithecidae > Rhinopithecus > Rhinopithecus roxellana. The sequence continues at coordinate 11,978,616 of NC_044567.1, read as the reverse complement.
TCATTTTTCAACATAGGCCTGAATGGGCTTGCGTATATCCCTTCGCAGATTCCAGGAAAACAGTGTTTGCAAGCTGCTCCATAAAAGGAAAGGTGTAACTCTGTGAGATGAATTTATACAATACAAAGGACATTTCCTTTGGGACCATAGGCTTCAATGCAATTCAAAGTATCCCTTCTCAGGTTTCCCAAAACAGTGCTACCAAAGTGATCCATGAAAAGAATCATGTAACTCTGTGAGATGAATTAACACATCACAAAGCAGTTTCTCAGAAAGCTTCTTTCTAGTTTTTATATGAGGATATTTCCTCTGTCACCACAAGCTTCAATATGCTCCAAAATATCCCATTGCAGATTGTAAGAAAACAGTGTTAGCAAACAGCTCAATGAAAAGAACAGTGTTACTCTGTGAGATGAATTTACACATCACAAAACAGTGTCTCCAAAAGCTTCTTTCTCTTTTTCATCTAAGGGTATTTCCTTTTTCACCTTAGGCCTCTATGTGCTCCCAAATATCCCTCTACAGATTCCACAAAAACAGCACTACGAAACTTCACAATGAAAAGAAAGGTTTAACTCTGCATGATAAATTCACCCACCACAAAGTAGTTTCTCTGGAAGCTTCTTTCTAGTTTTTATCTGAGGATATTTCCTTTTCCACCATAGGCTTCAATGGGCTGCCAAATATCCCTTCTGAGATTCCCCAAAAACACAGCTACCAAACTGATCCATGAAAATAGTCGTGTAACTCTGTGATTGTGTAACCATAAGCTTCAATGTGCTCTGAAATATCTCATTGCTATTCCAAGAAATCCGTGATAGAAAACTGCTCAATGAAAACAACAGTGTATCACTGTGAGATGAATTCACACATCACAAAATGGTTTCTCAGAAAGCATCTTTCTCGTTTTTCTCTGAGGATATTTCTTATGTCACCATAAAATTCAATGTGCTCCAAAATATCCCATTGCAGATTCCAAGAAAACAGTGTTAGCAAACTGCTCAATGAAAAGAACACTGTAACACTGGGAGATGTTTTCACACATCACAAAGCGGTTTCTCAGAAAGCTTCTTTCCACTCTTTATCTGAGGATACATCTTTTTTCACCATGGGCCTCAATGCACTCCTATATATCCCTTTGCAGTCTCCAAGAAAACAGAGTTGATAAGCTGCTCCATGAAAAGAAATGTGTAACTCTGTGAGATGAATTCACACATCACAAAGAACTTTCTCAGAAAGCTTCCTTCTAGTATTTATCTGAGGATGTTCCCTTTGTCACTATAGGCTTCAATGCAATTCAAAATATTCCTTCTCAGATTATGCAAAAAGAGTGCGACCAAGCTGCTTCATGAAACCAGTGTTGTAACTCTGTGAGATGAATTCACTCATCACACAGTAGTTTCTCAGAAATCTTCTTTCTAGATTTTACCTTAGAATATTTCCTTTTTGAATATAGGCCTCAAAGGTGACAAAGGAAATATCCTAATTTAATAGCTATAAAGAAGCTTTCTGAGAAACTACCTTGTGATGTGGGAATTCACCTCACAGAATTATGCGTTTCTTTTCAGGGATCTGTTTGCTAACACTGTTTTTGTGGAAACTGCAAAAGGATATTTGGGAGTGCATTGTAGACTATAGTGAAAAAGGCAATATCCTCACATAAAAATTAGAAAGAAGCTTTCTGAGAAACTGTTTTATGATGTGTGAATTCATCTCACAGAGCTATGCCATTCTTTTTATTGAGCCGTTTGGTATCATTTTTTACATGGAATCTGCACTAGAATAGTTAGGAGTGCATTGAAGCCTATGGTGACAAAGGAAATATCCTCAGATGAAAACCAAAAAGAAGCTTTCTGAGATACTGCTTTGTGTTTTGTCAATTCATCTCACAGAGTTACACTGTTCTTTTCACCGAGCAGTTTGCTAACACTGTTTTCTTGGAATCTGCAAGGGATATTTCAGAGCACATTGAATCTTATGGTGACAAAGGAAATATCCTCAGACAAAAAGTAGAAACAAAGTTTCTGAGAAACTGCTTTGTGATTTGTGAGTTCATCTCAGAGTTACACTATTCTTTTCATGTGGCAGTTTGATTGCACTGTTTTTGGGGAATCTGAGAAGGGATATTTTGGATTGCATTGAAGCCTATGATGACAAATGAAATACCCTCATATAATAACGAAAAATAAGCTTTCTGAGAAACCGCTTTAAGATGTGTTAATTCATCTCACTGCAAAACACAAAACTTTTCATGGATCAGTGTGTTAGCACTGCTTTCATGGAATCTGAGAAAGGATACTTTGGATCGCATTGAAGTCCATGATGAAAAGGAAAATATCATCAGATAAAAACTAGAAAGAAGCTTCTGAGAAAGTTCTCTGTGCGTATGAATTCAGTGTACAGAATTACACCTTTCTTTTCATGGAACAGTTTGCTAACAGCGTTTTCGTGGAATCTGCAAAGGGATATTTTGGAGCACACTGAGGCCTACGGTGAAAAAAGAAACATCCTCAGATAAAAACAAGAAGAAAACTTTCTGAGAAACTGTTTTGTGATTTGTGAATTCATCTCACAGAGTTACACCATGCTTTTCATTGACCAGTTTGATAACACTGTTATCATAGAATCAGCAAAAGTTATTTGAGAGTGCATTGAAGCCTATGGTGACAAAGGAAATATCCTCAGATAAAAATCAAAAAGAAGCATTTTGAGAAACTGCTTTAAGACGTGTGAATTCAGTCCACTGAGCTACACTGTCCTTTTCACCGAGCAGTCTGCTAACACTGTTTTCTTGGAATCTATGATGGCATATTTCGGAGCGCTTTGAAGCTTATTGTGAAAAAAGAAATAGTCTCAGACAAAAACTAGAAAGAAGATTTCTGAGAAACTGCTTTGTGATGTGTGAATTCATATCAGAGAGTTACACTGTTCTTTTCACTGAGCAGTTTGCTAACACTGTTTTCTTGGAATCTGCAATAGGATAATTCGGAGCACATTGAAGCTTATGGTAACAAAGGAAATATCCTCAGACAGACTCTAAAAAGAAGCTTTCTGAGAAACCACTTTGTGATGTGTTAATTCTCAGAGAGTTACACGATTCTTTTCATGGATCAGTTTGGTGGCACTGTTTTTGGACAATCTGAGAAGGGATACTTTTGAACACATTGAAGCCTATAGGGACTAAGGCAATATTCTCAGATAAAAACTAGAAAGAATCTTTCTGAGACAGCTCTTTGTGATGTGTGAAATTATGTCACAGAGATAAACCTTTCTTTTCATGGGGCAGTTTGCTAACAGAGTTTTCGTGGTATCTCCCAAAGGATATTTGGGAGTGCTTTGAGGCCTATTGTGAAAAAAGAAATATCCTCAGGTAAAAACTATAAAGACACTTTCTGAGGAACTGCTTTGTGATGTGTGAATTCATCTCACACAGTTGCACCGTTCTTTTCATTGTGCAGGTTGATAACACTGTTTTCATGGAATCTGCAACAGGATGTTTGGGAGTGCATTGAAGCCTATGGTGACAAAGGAAATATCCTCATAGAAAAACCAAAAAGAAGCTTTCTGTGAAATCGCTTTGTGTTGTGTGAATTCAAGTCACAGAGTTACACTGTTCATCATTGAGCAGTTTGCTAACACTGTTTTCTTGGAATCTGAAGTGGTATACTTTGGAGAACATTGATGCTTATTGTTATAAAGGAAATATCCTTAGACAAACCTAGAAAGAAGCTTTATGAGTCTTCTTTGTGATGTGTAATATCATGTCAGAGAGTTACACTGGTTCTTTTCAAGGAGCAGTTTGCTAACACTGCTTTCTTGGAATCTGCAATGGGATATTTCAGAGCGTATTGAAGATTATGATGACAAAGGAAATATCCTCATTTGAAAACTAGAAGCAAACTTTCTGAGAAACCACTTTGTGATTTATTAATTGTTCTCACAGAGTTACATGATTCTTTTAGTGGATCAATTTGGTAGCACGGTTTTTGGAGGATCTGAGAAGGGAAATTTTGGATCGCATTGAAAAGTATGGTGACCAAGGAAATATCCTCAGATAAAAACTAGAAAGAATCTTTCTGAGAAAGTTCTTCATGATGTGTGAATTCCACTCACAGAGATACAACTTTCTTTTCATGGAGCAGTTTGCTAATACTCTTTTCATGGAATCTTCAAAGGGATATTTGGGAGCACATTGAGGCCTATGTTGAAAAAGGGCATATTCTCACTTATAAACTAGAAAGAATCTTTCTGAGAAACTGCTTTGTTACGTGTGAATTCATCTCTTAGAATTACACAGAGATTTTTATTGAGCAGTTTGTCAACATGGTTTTCTTGGAATATGCAATGGGATATTTCGGAGCACATTGAAGCCTATGGTGACAAAGGAAATATAATCAGATGAAAACCAAAAAGAAGCCTATTGAGAAACTGCTTTGTGTTGTGTCAATTCATCTCACAGAGTTACACTGTTCTTTTTATTGAGCAGTTTGCAAACTCTCTTTTCTTGGAATCTGCAATGGGATATTTCGGAGTGCATTGAAGCTTATGGTGACAAAGGAAATATCTTCAGAAAAAACAAGAAAGAAACTTTCTGAGTAACTGCGTTGTGATTTGTGAATTCATCTCAGAGCTACACGATTTTTTTTTATGGAGCAGTTTGGTAGCACTGCTTTTGGGGAGTCTGAGAAGGGATATTTTGCATCGCATTGAAACCTATTGGGACAAAGGAATTATCCTCAGATAAAAACTGGAAAGAAGCTTTCTGAGATAGCTCTTTGTGATGTGTGAATTCATCTAACTGCCTTACACCGTTCTTTTCATGGAGCAGTTTGATAACACTGTTTTTGTGGAATCTGAAAAGGGATATTTAGGAGCTCATAGAGACCTATGGTGAAATAGGAAATATCCTCTGATAAATACTAGACAGAAGCTTTCTGAGAAACTGCTTTGGGATATGAATTCATCTCACAGAGGCACACTGCACTTTTCATTTAGCAGTCTGCTATCACTGTTTTCTTGGAATCTGAAACCGGATATTTCAGAGCACATTAAAACTTACGGTGACAAAAAAAGTATCTTCATATAAAAACTAGTAAGAAACTTCCTGAGAAATCACGATGTGATGTGTTAATTCATTTCACAGAGTTACATGACTGTTTTCATGGATCAGTTTGGTAGCACTGTTCTTGGGTAAACTGAGAAGGGATATTATTTATCGCATTGTAGAATATGGTGACTAAGGAAATATCCTCAGATTAAAAGTAGAAAGAAGCTTTCTGAGAAAGTTCTTCATGATGTGAGAAATCATATCACAGAGTTACAACTTTCTTTTCATGGAGGAGTTAGCTAACACTCTTTTCGTGGAATCTGCAAAGGGATATTTAGGAGTGCATTGGGGCCTATGTTGAAAAAGGGCATATTCTCAGTTAAAAACTACAAAGAATCTTTCTGAGAAACTGCTTTGTGATGTGTGAATGCATCTCACAGAGTTACACTGTTGTTTTCATTGAGCAGTTTGTTCATACTGTTTTCTTGGAATCTGCAATGGGATATTTCAGAGCACATTGAAGCCTACGGTGACAAAGTAAACATAATCAGATGAAAACCAAAAAGAAGCCTTCTGAGAAACTGCTTTGTGCTGTGTCAATTCATCTCATAGAGTTTCACTGTTCTTTCCATTGAGCAGTTTGCTAACACTGTTTTCCTGGAAGCTGCAATGGGATATTTCGGAGCACTTTGAAGCTTATGGTGACAAAGGAAATACCCTCAGAAAAAACAAGAAAGAAACTTTCTGAGAAACTACTTTGTGATTTGTGAATTCGTCTCAGAGTTACATGATTCTTTTCATGGAGCAGTTTGGTAGCACTGTTTTTCGGAAATCTGAGAAGGGATATTTTGGATCACAATGAAGCCTATGGGGACAAAGGAAATATCTGCATATAAAAACTAGAAAGAAGCTTTCTGAGAAATTGCTTTGTGATTCGTGAGTTCATCTCATTGATTTACACACAACTTCATGGAGCAGTTTGGTAACACTGTTTTTGGGGAATTTGAGAAGGGATATTTTTGGTCACATTGAAGCCTATGGTGACAAAGGAATATCATCAGATAAAAACTAGAAAGAAGCTTTCTTAGAAAGCTTTTGTGATGTATGAATGCATCTCACAGAGCTACGCCTTTCTTTTCATGGAGCAGTTTTCTGACACTGTTTTCATAGAATCTGCAAAGGGATATTTCAGAGCCCATTGAGGCCTATAGTGCAAAAGTAAATATCCTGAGATAAAATCTAGAAGGAGGCTTTATGAGAAACTGGTTTGTGATGTGTTAATTCATCCCACAGAGTTACACAGTTCTATTCATTGTCCAGTTTGCTAACACTGTTTTCTTTTAATCTGCAATATGATATTTTGGAGCACTTTGAGGCTTATTGTGACAAAGAAAATATCCTCATATAAAAACTACAAAGATGCTAACTGAGAAACAGCTCTGTGATGTGTTAATTAATCTCTCAGAGTTACATCATTGTTTTCATGGAGCAGTTTGGTAGCACTGTTTTTGGGTAATCTGAAAAGGGATATTTTGGATCTCTTCGAAGCCTATGGTGACTAAGGAAATGTCCTCAGATAAAAACTAGAAGGAAGCTTTCTGAGAACGTTCTTCATGATGTGTGAATTCATCTCACAGAGTTGCACATTTCTTTTCATGGAGCAGTATGCTAACAGTTTTCGTGGAATCTGCAAAGGGATATTTGTGTGTGCATTGAGGCCTGTAGTGAAATAACAAATATCCTCAGATAAAAACTACAAAGAAGCTTTCTGAGAACGTTCTTCATGATGTGTGAATTCATCTCACAGAGTTGCACATTTCTTTTCATGGAGCAGTATGCTAACAGTTTTCGTGGAATCTGCAAAGGGATATTTGTGTGTGCATTGAGGCCTGTAGTGAAATAACAAATATCCTCAGATAAAAACTACAAAGAAGCTTTCTGAGAAACTGGTTTGTGACGTGTGAATTCATCTCAAAGAGTTACACTGTTCTTCTCATTGAGCAGTTTGCTAACACTGCTTTCTTGGAATCTGCAATGGGATATTTCGGAGTGTGTTGAAGCTTATCTTGACAAAAGAAATATCCTCATGCAAAACCTAGAAAGAAGCTTTCTGAGAAACCGCTTTGTGATGGATTAATTCATCTCACAGAGTTACATGACACTTTCCATGGATCAGTTTAGTAGTGCTGCTTTTGATTAATCTAAAGCGGATATTTTTGATCTCATTAATGCCTATGGTGACAAAGTAAATATCCTTAGATAAAACTAGAAAGAAATGTCTGAGAAAGTTCTTTCTGATATTTGAATTCATCTCAGAGGGTTACACCTTTCTTTTCATGAAGCAGTTTGCTAACATTATTTTCCTGCAATCTGCAAAGGGATATTTGGGAGTGTATTGAGACCTAGGGTGAAAAAGTAAACATCCTCAAATAAAAACTAGAAACTTTTTGAGAAACTTCTTTGTGATGTGTGAATTCATCTCACAGAGTTACACTGTTCTTTTCATTGAGCAATTTGCTAAACTGTTTTCTTCGAATCTGCAATCTGATATTTCGGAGTGCATTGAAGCTTATGGTGACAAAGGAAATATCCTCATATAAAAACTAGAAAGAAGCTTTCTGAGGAACTGCGTTGTGATGTGCTAATTCCATGCACATAGTTACAGGATTCTTTTCATGGTTCAGTTTGGTAGCACTGTTTCTGGGGAATCTGAGAAGGGATATTTTGGATCACATAGAAGCCTACGATGACAAGGCTAATATCATCAGATAAAAACTAGAAATAATCTTTCTTAGAAAGTTTTTGTGATGTGTGAATTCATCTCACAGAACTACACCTTTCTTTTCATGGAGCAGTTTTCTGACACTGTTTTCGTAGAATCTGCAAAGGTATATTTTAGAGCCCATTGAGGCCTATAGTGAAAAAGTAAATATCCTGAGATAGAAACTAGAAGGAGGGTTTCTGAGAAACTGCCATGTGATGTGTGAATTCATCTCAGAGAGTTACACCATACATTTCATTGAGCAGTTTGATAATACTATTTTTGTGGAATCTGCAGTAAGATATTTGGGAGTGCATTGAAGCCTATGGTGACAAAGGGAATATAATCAGATAAAAAACAAAAAGAAGCTTTCTGAGAGACTGCTTTGTAAGGTGTGAATTCATCTCACAGAGTTACAGTGTTCTTTTCATTGAGCAGTTTGCTAAGACTGTTTCCTTGGAATCTGCAGTCTGATATTTTGGAGTGCATTGAAGATTATGGTGACAAAGAAAATATCCTCATATGAAAACTAGAAAGAACCTTTCTGAGAAACCACTTTGTGTTGTGTTAATTCATCTCACAGAGATACACGATTCATTTCATGGATCAGTTTGGTAGCACTGCTTTTGTGATGTCTGAGAAGGGATATTTGGGAGTACATGGAAGCTGATGGTGGAAAAGGAAATATCCCCAGATAAAAACGAGAAAGAAGCTTTCTGTGAAATTCTTTGTGACGGGTGAATTCATCACACAGTATTGCACATTTATTTTCTTTGAGCAGTTTGGTAGCACTGTTTTTATGGCATCTGCAAAGGGATATTCGGGACCTGCTAGGGGCCTATGGTGAAAAAGGAAATAACTTCAGATAAAAACTGGAGAGAAGGTTTTCAAGAAACTCTTTTGTGATGTGTGTATTCATCTCATAGAGTTTAATCTTTTTGTCAGTTGAGCAGTCCATCATCTCTGTTTTTATGGTACCTGAGAAGAGTTATTTAGGTGCACATCGAAGCCTATGGTGGCAAAGGAAATATAATCAGACAAAAAACAAAAACACGCTTTCTGAGAAACTGCTTTGTGATGTCTGAATTCATCTCATGGATTTACACCTTTATTTTCATGGAGCGGTTTGCTAATGCTATTTTCATGGAATCTGCAAAGGGATATTCGCAAGTGCATTGAGGCAAATGGCGAAAAAGGACATATCCTCAGAGAAAAATTAGAAAGAAGCTTTCTGAAAAACTGATTTGTTGTTTGTGAATTCATCTCACAGAGTTACATGATTCTTTTCATGGAGCAGCTTGGTGGCACTGTTTTTTGGGAATCTGAGAGGGATTATTTTGGATCACATTGAAGCCTGTGGTGACAAAGGATATATCCTCAGATAAAATCTAGAAGGAAACATTCTGAGAAACTTCTTTGTGATGTATGAATTAAACTCACAGAGTTACACTGTTCTTTTCATTGAGAAGCACGCTAACCCTTTTTCTGTGCCATCTGCGATGGTACATTATGGATCACATTGAAGCCTATGGTCAAAAAGTAAATATCCTCAGATAAAATCTAGAAAACAGCTTTCTGAGAAACAACTTTTGGATGTGTGAGTTCATCTCACAGAGACACACTGTTGTTTTCATTGAGCAGTATGATAACACTCTTTTTGTGGAATCTCCAATAGGATATTTGGGAGTGTATTGAAGCCTATGGTGACAAAGGAAATATCTTAAGAAAAAAAAACAAAAAGAAGTTTTCTGAGAAACTTCTTTGTCATGTGTGAATTCAACTTACAGACTTACACCTTTCTTTTCATGGAGCAGTTTGTGAACACTATTTTCGTGGAATCTGCAAAGGAATATTTGTGAGAGCATTGAGGCAAATGGTGAAAAAGGAAATATCCTCAGACAAAAACTAGAAAAAAGATTTCTGAGAAACAACTGTGTGATGTTTGAATTCATCTCACAGAGTTACACCATACTTTTCTTGGAGAAGATTGGTAGCACTGTTTTTGGGCAATCTGAGAAGGCATATTTTGGATCGCATTGATGACTATGGTGACAAAGGAAATAGATAAAAACTAGAAGGAAGCTTTCTGAGAAAGTTCTTTGTGATGTGTGAATTCATCTCACAGAGTAACACACTTCTTTTTGTAAAGCAGATTGCAAATCCTGTATTTTTGGAATCTGCAAAGTGATATATGGGAGCACATTGATGCCTATGGTGAAAAAGGAAATATCCTCAGAAAAAAACTAGACAGAAGATTTCTGAGAAACTACTTTTAGATGTGTGAATTCAACTCATGGAGATACCTAGTTGTTTTCATTGCAGAGTTTGATAAGATTTTTTTTCGTGGAATCTGCAATAGCATATTTGGGAGCGCATTGAAGAATATGGTGACAAAGTAAATATCCCCAGACAAAAACCAGAAAGAAGATTTCTAAGAAACTGTTTTGTGATATGTGAATTCATCTCGCAGAGATACACATTTCTTTCCATGGAGCAGTTTGCTAACAGTGTCTTCGTGTAATCTGCAGAGGGATATTCATGAGCTCATTGAGGCCTAAGGTGAAAAAGGAACTATCCTCAAAAAAAAAAAAAAAACTAGAAAGAAGGTTTCTGAGAAACCTCTTTGTGATTTGTGAATTCATCTCACAGTTTTACATGATTATTTTCATGGAGCAGTTTGGTAGCACTGTTTTTGGGAACCTGAGAAGGAATATTTTTGGTCATGTTGAAGCCTATGGTGACAAAGAAAATATCCTTAGATTAAAAACTAGAAAAATCTTTCTGAGAAACTGCTTTCTGAAGCGTTAACTAATCTCACAGAGTTACACAATTCTTTTCATGGATCAGTTTGGTAGCTTGTTTTTGGGCAATCTGAGAAGGGATAATTTGGATCTCATTGAAGCCTATGGTGACAAAAGGAAATATCCTCAGAAAAACTAGGAAGAAGCTTTATGAGAAAGCTCTTTGTGACATGTGAATTCATCTCACAGAGTTACACCTTTCTTTTCATGCAGCAGTTTGCTAACACTGTTTTTGTAGAATCTGCAAAGGTGTATTTGGGAGCGAGTTGAGGCTGATCATAAAATAGGGAAAAAACAAAAACTCTCCTCAGACAAAACTAGAAAGAAGTTTTTGAGGAACTGCTTTGTGATGTGTTAACTCATCTCACAGAGTTGTACAATTCTTCACATGGATTAGTTTGGTAGCACAATTTTTGGGGAACCTGGGAAGGAATATTTTGGATCGCATTGAAGCCTAAGGTGACAAATGAAATATTCTCAGATGAGAACTAGAAAGAAGATTTCTGCAAAGTTCTTTCTGATGTGTGAATTCATCTCACAGAGTTACACCATTCTTTTCATTGAGCGGTTTGTTAACACTGTTTTTGTGGAATCTGCAAAGGGGTATTTGGGAGCACATTGAGGACTATAGTGAAAAAATATATCCTCAGATAAAAACTAAAAACTTTCTGAGAACTGCTTTGTGATGTGTGAATTCACTTCACAGAGCTACGTCATTCTTTTCATTGAGCAGTTTGATAACACTGTTTTTGCAGAATCTACAATAGGATATTTGCCAGCGCATTGAAGCCAATGGTGACAAAGGAAATATTCAGAGATTAAAACCAAAAAGAAGCTTTTTGAAAAACTGCTTTCTGATGTGTGAATTCATCTCACGGATTCACACTGTTCTTTTCATTAATGAGTTTGATAACACTGTTTTTGTGGAATCTACAATAGGGTATTTAGGAGCACTTTGAAACCTATGGTAATAAAGGAAATATCTGCAGATAAACACCATAAAGAAACTTTCTGAGAAACTTCATGTTGTGTGAATTCATTTCACAGATATACATTGTTCTTCTCATGGAGCAGTTTGATAGCACTGTTTTTGGGGAATATTAGAAGGGATATTTAGGAATGCATTGAAGCCTATTGTGGCAAAGGAAATATCCTGAGATTAAAACTACAGAGAAACATTCTGAAAAACTGCTTTGTGTTGTATGAATTTATCTCACAGTGTTACACCTTTCTTTTCAGGGAGCAGTTTGCCATCACTGTTTTTGTGGAATCTGCAAAGGGATATTTGGGAGCCCACTGAGTCCTCTGGTGAAAATGGTAATATACCCAGATAAAAACAACTAACAAGCTTTCGAACAAAGTTCTTTGTAATGAGTGAATTCATCTCACAGAGTTACACCTTACTTTTCACGGAGCAGTTTGCTAACACTATTTTCATGGAATCTGCAAAGGGATATTTTGCAGTGCATTGAGGCCTATGTTGATAGAGGATATATCCTCAGATAAAAACTAGAAAGAAGCTTTCTGAGAATCTGCTTTGTGATGTGTGAATTCTTCTCACAGAGTTACAATGTTCTTTTCACTGAGCAGTTTGTTAACACTGTTTACTTGGAATCTGCAGTAGGATATTTTGGAGTGCATTGTAACTTGTGGTGACAAAGGAAATATCATATAAAAACTAGAAAGAAGCTTTCTGAGAAATCGCTTTTGGATGTGTTAAATCAGCTCACAGAGTTAAACGATTGTTTTCATGAATCAGTTTGCTACCAGTGTTTTGGGGGAATCTGAGAAGAAATATTTCAAATGGCACTGAAGCCTATGGTTACGTTGGAAAAATCCTTAGATAAAAAATAACAAGAAGCTTTCTGAGAAAGTTCTTTGTATTGTGTGAATTCATCTCACAGAGTTACAATTTAGTTTTCATGGAGCAGTTTGCTAACACAGTTTTCATGGAATCTGCAAAGGGATATTTGGGAGCATATTGAGGCCTATAGTGAAAAAGGACATATCCTCATAGGGAAACCAAAAGGAAACTTTCTGAGAAACTGCTTTGTGATGTGTGAATTCATCTTACAGAGTTACACCATACCTTTCATTGAGCAGTTTGATAACACTGTGTTCGTGGTATCTGCAATAGGATATTTGGGAGCGCTTTGAAGCCTATGATGACAAAGAAAATATCCTCAGAGAAATACCAAAAAGAAGCTTTCTGAGAAACTGCTTTGTAATGTGTGAATTCAATTCACATAGTTACATTGTTCTTTTCATGGAGCACTTTGTTAACACTGTTTTCTTGGAATCTGCAATGAGATATTTTGCAGCGCATTGAAACTTATTGCGAAAAGGGAAATATCCTCAGACAAAAACTAGAAAGATACTTTCTGAGAAACTGCTTTGCTATTTGTGAATTCATCTCACAGAGTTATACAATTCTTTTCATGGAGCAGATTGGTAGCACTGTTTTTAGGGAATCTGAGAAGGGATATTTTGGATCACATTGAAGCCTTTGGTGAGAAAGGAAATATCCTCAAATAAAAACTATAATGAAGATTTCTGAGAAAGTTCTTTTTGATGTTTGAATTCATCTCACAGAGTTACACCTTTCTTTTCATGGAGCAGTCTGGTGACACTGCAAAGGGATAATTGGGAGCACATTGAGGCCTCTAGTAAAAAAAGATATATCCTCAGATAAAAACTAGAAAGAAGCTTTCTGAGAAACTGCTTCGTGATGTGTGAATTCATCTCAAAGAGATGCACCATTCTTTTCTTTGAGCAGTTTGATAACCAGTTTTCGTGGATTCTGCAATAGGATATTTGGGAGAGCAGTGAAGCCTATGATAACAAAGGAAATATACTCAGATAAAAATCAAAAAGAAACTTTCTGAGAAACTGCTTTGTGACGTGTGAATTCACCTCACAAGATTACACTGCTCTTTTCATTGAGCAGTTTGCTAACACTGTTTTCTTGCAATCTGCAGTGGGATATTTCGGAGTGCATTGAAGCTTTTGGTGACAAAGGAAATATACTCAGATTAGAACCAAAAAGAACGTATCTGAGAAACTTCTTTGTGATGTGTGAATTCATCTCATAGATTTTCACCTTTCTTTTCATGGAGCAATATGCTAACAGTATTTTCTTGGCATCTGCAATGGGATGTTTCGGAGTGCATTGAAGCTTATGGTGAGAAAGAAATTATTCTCAGATAGAAACTAGAAAGATGCTTTCTGTAAAAGTTCTCTGTGAGGTGTGAATCATCTCACAGAATCACACCTTTCTTTGCATGAAGCAGTTTGCTAACATTGTTTTCGTGGAATCTGCAAAGGGGTATTTTGGAATACATTGAGGCCTATTGTGAAAAAGGAAATATGCTCAGATAAAAACTAGAAAGAAGCTTTCTGAGAAACTGCTTTTTGATGTGTGAATTCACCTTACAGCTTTCTGAGAAACTGATTTGTGACGTGTGAATTCATCTCACAGAGTTACACTGTTTATTTCATTGTGCAGTTTGCTAACACTGTTTTCTAGGAATCTGAAAGGGACATATCGGTGCACATTGAAGCTTATGATGACAAAGGAAATATCCTCATATAAAAGCTAGAAAGAACATTTCTAAGAAATGGCTTTATGATGCTTAATTCCTCTCATGGAGTTACATGATTCTTTTCATGGATAAGTATGGTAGCATGTTTTTTGAGGTATCTGACTAGGGGTATTTTGGATAGCATTGAAGCCTAGGGTGACCAAGAAATTATCCTCAGATAACAACTAGAAAGAAGCTTTCTGAGAAAGGCTTTTGTGATGTGTGAATTCATCTCACAGAGTTACAATTTGGTGGCATGGAGCAGTGTGCTAACACTGTTTTCATGGAATCTGCAAAGGGATATCTGGGAGTGCATTGAGGCCTATGGTGAAAAATGAAATATCCTCATATAAAAACTAGAGAGAAGCTTTCTGAGAAACTGCTTTGTGATGTGATAATTCATTTCACTGAGTTATGATTCATTTCATGGAGGAGTTTGGCAGCACAGTTTTTGGGGGGGTCTGAGAAGGGATATTTTGGATTGCATTGTAGCCTATGATGACAAAGGAAATATCCTCAGATAAAAACTAGAACGAGGCATTCTGAGAAACTGCTTTATGATTTTTTTAAATTATACTTTAAGTTCTAGGGTACATGTGCATAACGTGCAGGTTTGTTACATATGTATATTTGTGCCATGTTGGTGTGCTGCACCCATCAACTCGTCAGCACCCATCAAATCATCATTTATATCATGTATAACTCCCCAATGCTATCCCTCCCCCCTCCCCCCTCCCCATGATAGGCCCCGGTGTGTGATGTTCCCCTTCCCGAGTCCAAGAGATCTCATTGTTCAGTTCCCACCTATGAGTGAGAACATGCGGAGTTGGTTTTCTGTTCTTGTGATAGTTTGCTAAGAATGATGGTTTCCAGCTGCATCCATGTCCCTACAAAGGACGCAAACTCATCCTTTTTTATGGCTGCATAGTATTCCATGGTGTATATGTGCCACATTTTCTTAATCCAGTCTGTCACACATGGACATTTGGGTTGATTGCAAGTCTTTGCTATTGTGAATAGTGCCGCAATAAACATACATGTGCATGTGTCTTTGTAGTAGAATAATTTATAATCCTTTGGGTATATACCCAGTAGTGGGATGGCTGGGTCATATGGTACATATAGTTCTAGATCCTTGAGGAATTGCCATACTGTTTTCCATAATGGTTGAACTAGTTCACAATCGCACCAACGTGTAAAAGTGTTCCTATTTCTCCACATCCTCTCCAACAACTGTTATTTCCTGATTTTTTAATGATTGCCATTCTAGCTGGGGTGAGATGGTATCTCTTTGTGGTTTTGATTTGCATTTCTCTGATGGCGAGTGATGATGACCATTTTTTCATGTGTCTGTTGGCTGTATGAATGTCTTCTTTTGAGAAATGTCTGTTCATATCCTTTCCCCACATTTGATGGGGTTGTTTGTTTTTTTCTTGTATATTTGTTTGAGTTCTTTGTAGATTCTAGATATTAGCCCTTTGTCAGATGGGTGGATTGCAAAAATTTTCTCCCATTCTGTAGGTTGCCTGTTCACTCTGACGGTAGTTTCTTTTGCTGTGCAAAAGCTCTTTAGTTTAATTAGATCCCATTTGTCAATTTTGGCTTTTGCTTCCGTTGCTTTTGCATTTTTAGACATGAATTACTTGCCCATGCCTATGTCCTGAATGGTACTACATAGATATTCTTCTAGGGTTTTTATGGTATTAGGTCTAACATTTAAGTCTCTAATCCATCTTGCATTAATCTTCGTATAAGGAGTAAGGAAAGGATCCAGTTTGAGCTTTCTACTTATGGCTAGCCAATTTTCCCAGCACCATTTATTAAATAGGGAATCCTTTCCCATTTCTTGTTTCTCTCAGGTTTGTCAAACATCAGATGGCTGTAGATGTGTGGTATTTTTTCTGAGGACTCTGTTGTGTTCCATTGGTCTATAGCTCTGTTTTGGTACCAGTACCATGCTGTTTTGGTTACTGTAGCCTTGTAGTATAGTTTGAAGTCAGGTAGCGTGACACCTCCAGCTTTGTCCTTTTGACTTAGGATTGTCTTGGCAATGCGGGCTCTTTTTTGGTTCCATATGAACTTTAAAGCAGTTTTTACCAATTCTGTGAAGAAACTCATTGGTAGCTTGATGGGGATGGCATTGAATCTATAAATAACCTTGGGCAGTATGGCCATTTTCACGATATTGTTCTTCCATTTGTTTGTGTCCTCTTTGATTTCACTGAGCAGTGGTTCGTAGTTCTCCTTGAAGAGATCCTTGACATCCCTTGTAAGTTGGATTCCTAGGTATTTGATTCTCTTTGAAGCAATTGTGAATGGAAGTTCATTCATGATTTGGCTCTCTGTTTGTCTGTTACTGGTGTATAAGAATGCTTGTGATTTTTGCACGTTAATTTTGTATCCTGAGACTTTGCTGAAGTTGCTTATCAGCTTAAGGAGATTTTGGGCTGAGACGATGCGGTTTTCTAAATATACAATCATGTCACCTGCAAACAGGGACAATTTGACTGCTTCTTTTCCTAACTGGATACCCTTGATTTCTTTCTCTTGCCTGATTGCCCTAGCCAGAACTTCCAACACTATGTTGAATAGGAGTGGTGAGAGAGGGCATCCCTGTCTTGTGCCAGTTTTCAAAGGGAATTTTTCCAGTTTTTGCCCATTCAGAATGATATTAGCTGTGGGTTTGTCATAAATAGCTCTTATTATTTTGAGTTACGTTCCATCAATACCGAATTTATTGAGCGTTTTTAGCATGAAGGGCTGTTGAATTTTGTCAAAAGCCTTTTCTGCATCTATTGAGATAATCATGTGGTTCTTTACTTTGGTTCTGTTTATATGCTGGATTATGTTTATTGATTTGCAAATGTTGAACCAGCCCACTTGATCATGGTGGATAAGCTTTTTGATGTGCTGCTGAATCCGGTTTGCCAGTATTTTATTGAGGATTTTTGCATCGATGTTCATCAGGGATATTGGTCTAAAATTCCCTTTTTTTGTTGTGTCTCTGCCAGGCTTTGGTATCAGGATGATGCTGGCCTCATAAAATGAGTTAGGCAGGATTCCCTCTTTTTCTATTGATTGGAATAGTTTCAGAAGGAATGGTACCAGCTCCTCCTTGTACCTCTGGTAGAATTCAGCTGTGAATCCATGTGGTCCTGGACTTTTTTTGGTGGGTAGGCTATTAATTGTTGCCTCAATTTCAGAGCCTGCTATTGGTCTATTCAGGGATTCAATTTCTTCCTGGTTTAGTCTTAGAAGAGTGTCAGTGTCCAGGAAATTATCCATTTCTTCTAGATTTTCTAGTTTATTTGTGTAGAGGTGTTTATAGTATTCTCTGATGGTAGTTTGTAATTCTGTGGGGTCGGTGATGATATCCCCTTCATCACTTTTTATTGCATCTATTTGATTCCTCTCTCTTTTCTTCTTTATTAGTCTTGCTAACGGTCTGTCAATTTTGTTGATCTTTTCAAAACACCAACTCCTGGATACATTGATTTTTTGGAGGGCTTTTTGTGTCTCTATCTCCTTCAGTTCTGCTCTGATCTTAGTTATTTCTTGCCTTCTGCCAGCTTTTGAATGTGTTTGCTCTTGCCTCTCTAGTTCTTTTAATTGTGATGTTAGAGTGTCAATTTTAGATCTTTCCTGCTTTCTCTACTGGGCATTTAGTGCTATAAATTTCCCTCTACACACTGCTTTAAATGTGTCCCAGAGATTCTGGTATGTTGTATCTTTGTTCTCATTGGTTTCAAAGAACATCTTTATTTCTGCCTTCATTTCTTTATGTACCCAGTAGTCATTCATGAGCAGGTTGTTCAGTTTCCATGTAGTTGAGCGGTTTTGATTGAGTTTCTTAGTCCTGAGTTCTAGTTTGATTGCACTGTGGTCTGAGAGACAGTTTGTTATAATTTCTGTTCTTTTACATTTGCTGAGGAGTGCTTTACTTCCAATTATGTGGTCAATTTTGGAATAAGTGCGATGTGGTGCTGAGAAGAATGTATATTCTGTTGATTTGGGGTGGAGAGTTCTATAGATGTCTATTAGGTCTGCTTGATGCAGAGATGAGTTCAATTCCTGGATATCCTTGTTAACTTTCTGTCTCGTTGATCTGTCTAATGTTGACAGTGGGTTGTTGAAGTCTCCCATTATTATTGTATGGGAGTCTAAGTCTCTTTGTAAGTCTCTAAGGACTTGCTTTATGAATCTGGGTGCTCCTGTATTGGGTGCATATATATTTAGGATAGTTAGCTCTTCCTGTTGATTTGATCCCTTTACCATTATGTAATGGCCTTCTTTACCTCTTTTGATCTTTGATGGTTTAAAGTCTGTTTTATCAGAGACTAGGATTGCAACCCCTGCTTTCTTTTGTTCTCCATTTGCTTGGTAGGTCTTCCTCCATCCCTTTATTTTGAGCCTATGTATGTCTCTGCATGTGAGATGGGTCTCCTGAATACAGCAGACTGATGGGTCTTGACTCTTTATCCAGTTTGCCAGTCTGTGTCTTTTAATTGGAGCATATAGTCCATTTACATTTAAGATTAATATTGTTATGTGTGAACTTGATTCTGCTATTATGATATTAACTGGTTATTTTGCTCGTTAGTTGATGCAGTTTCTTCGTAGCCTCTATGGTCTTTACATTGTGGCATGTTTTTGCAATGGCTGGTACCGGTCGTTCCTTTCCATGTTTTGGGCTTCCTTCAGGGTCTCTTGTAAGGCAGGCCTGGTGGTGACAAAATCTCTAAGCATTTGCTTATCTGTAAAGGATTTTATTTCTCCTTCACTGATGAAACTTAGTTTGGCTGGATATGAAATTCTGGGTTGATAATTCTTTTCTTTAGGAACGCTGAATATTGGCCCCCACTCTCTTCTGGCTTGTAGAGTTTCTGCCGAGAGATCTGCTGTTAGTCTGATGGGCTTCTCTTTGTGGGTAACCCGACCTTTTCTCTGGCTGCCCTTAAGATTTTTTCCTTCATTTCAACTTTGGTGAATCTGGCAATTATGTGTCTTGGAGTTGCTCTTCTGGAGGAGTATCTTTGTTGCGTTCTCTGTATTTCCTGAGTTTGAGTGTTGGCCTGCCCTTGTAGGTTGGGGAAGTTCTCCTCGATGATATCCTGAAGAGTGTTTTCCAACTTGGTTCCATTTTCCCCCTCACTTTCAGGCACCCCAATCAGACGTAGATTTGGTCTTTTTACATAATCCCATACTTCTTGTAGGCTTTGTTCATTCCTTTTTCTTATTTTTTCTTTTGGTTTCTCTTCTCACTTCATTTCATTCATGTGATCCTCAATCGCTGATACTCTTTCTTCCAGTTGATCAAGTCGGTTACTGAAGCTTGTGCATTTGTCACGTATTTCTCCTGTCATGGTTTTCATCTCTGTCATTTCGTTTGTGTCCTTCTCTGCATTTATTAGTCTAGCTGTCAATTCTTCCACTCTTTTTTCAAGATTTTTAGTTTCTTTGCGCTGGGTACGTAATTCCTCCATTAGCTCTGAGAAGTTTGATGGACTGAAGCCTTCTTCTCTCATCTCGTCAAATTCATTCTCTGACCAGCTTTGATCCGTTGCTGGCGATGGGCTGCGCTCCTTTGCAGGGGGAGATGCGCTCTTATTTTTGAATTTCCAGCTTTTCTGCCCTGCTTTTTCCCCATCTTTGTGGTTTTATCTGCCTCTGGTCTTTGATGATGGTGACGTACTGAAGGGGTTTGGTATAGGTGTCCTTCCTGTTTGATAGTTTTCCTTCTGACAGTCAGGACCCTCAGCTATAGGTCTGTTGGAGATTGCTTGAGGTCCACTCCAGACCCTGTTTGCCTGGGTATCAGCATCAGAGGTTGCAGAAGATAGAATATTGCTGAACAGCGAGTGTACCTGTCTGAGTCTTACTTTGGAAGCTTCCTCTCAGTGGTGTACTCCACCCTGTGAGGTGTGGGGTGTCAGACTGCCGCTAGTGGGGGATGTCTCCCAGTTAGGCTACTCAGGGGTCAGTGACCCACTTGAGCCGGCAGTCTGTCCGTTCTCAGATCTCAACCTCCGTGTTGGGAGATCCACTACTCTCTTCAAAGCTGTCAGACAGAGTCGTTCACGTCTGCTCAGGCCTCTGTTGCTTCCCTTGTTGTTTTTTTAGCTGAGCCCTGACCCCAGAGGTGGAGTCTATAGAGACAGGCAGGTTTCCTTGAGCTGCTGTGAGCTCCACCCAGTTCGAGCTTCCCAGCAGCTTTGTTTAACTACTTAAGCCTCAGCAATTGCAGGCGCCCCTCCCCCAGCCTCGCTGCTGCCTCACAGTTAGATCGCCACAGACTGCTGTGTTAACAATGAGGGAGGCTCCGTGGGCGTGGGACCCTCCTGGCAAGGTGAGGGATATATTCTTCTGGTGTGCCCGTTTGCTTAGAGCGCGGTATTGGGGTGGGAGTTACCCGATTTTCCAGGTGTTGTGTGTCTCAGTTCCCCTGGCTAGGAAAAGGGATACCCTTCCCCCTTGCACTTCCCAGGTGAGGCGATGCCTCGCCCTGCTTCAGCTCTTGCTGGTCAGGGTGCAGCAACTGACCATCACCGATTGTCCGGCACTCCCTAGTGAGATGACCCCAGTACCTCAGTTGAAGATGCAGAAATCACCGGTCTTCTGTGTCGCTCGCGCTGGGAGTTGGAGACTGGAGCTCTTCCTATTCAGCCATGTTGCTCCGCTCCCTCCTGCTTTGTGATTTTTGAATTCACCTCACAGAGTTACATGATTCTTTTCATCGAGCATTTTGGTCGCACTTTTTTTGGGGAATCTGAGAACGGATAATTTGGATCACATTGAAGCCTATGGTGACAAAGGAATTATACTCAGATAAAAACTGGAAAGAAGTTTCTGAGAAACTGCTTTGTGATATGTGAATTCATCTCACTGCGTTACACATTTCTTTTCATGGAACAATTTGGTAACACTGTTTTCATGGAATCTGCAAAGGGATATTTGGGCATGCATTGAGGCCTATGGTGAAAAAGAAAATATCCTCAGATAAAAAGCAGAAAGAAACAGAAATTGCTTTGTGATATGTGAATTTATCTCACAGAGTTACACCGTTCTTATCATTCAGCAGTTTGCTAACATTGTTTTCGTGGAATCTGCAATACGACATTTGGGAGCTCATTGAAGCCTAAGGTGGCAAAGGAAATATTCTCAGATAAAAACCAAAAGAAGCTTTCTGAGAAATGCTTTGTAATGTGTGAATTCTTCTCACAGAGTTACACTTTTCTTTTCATTGAGCAATTTGCTAACACTGTTTTCCTGGAATCTGCTATGGCATATTTCGGAGCACATTGAACATTATGATGACAATGAAAATATCCTCAGACAAGAACTAGAAAGAAACTTTCTGAGAAACTGCTTTGTCGTGTGCTAATTCATCTTACAGAGTTACCTGATTCTTTTCATGGATCAGTTGGATAGCACCGTGTTGGGTGAATCAGAGAAGTGATATTTTGAAGCCTGTGGTAAGAAAGGAAATATCCTCAGATAAAAATTAGAAAGAAGCTTTCTGAGAAATTTCTTTGTGATGTGTGTGTGAATTTTTCTCACAGAGCTACACCTTTCTTTTCATGGCGCTTTTGGCTAACACTGTTTTCGTAGAATCTGAAAAGGGACATTTTTGAGCATATTGAGACCTAGTGTGAAAAACAAAATATCATCAGATAAAAACTATAAAAAAGCTTTCTGAGAAACTACGTGGTGATGTGTGAGTTCATTTCACAGTGTTACACCATTTTTTTCATTTAACAATGTGATAATACTGGTTTCATGAAATCTTTATAGGATACTTGGGAGTACATTGAATATTATGGTGACACAGGAAATATCCTCAGATAAAAACCAAAAAGAAACTTTCTGCAAAACTGTCTTGTGATGTGTGAATTTATGTCACAGAGTTACACCGTTCTTTTCATTGAGAAGTTTGCTAACCCTTTTTTCACTGAATCAGCAATGGGATATTCAGGAGCTCATGGAGAAATATGGTGAAGAAGGAATTATACTCAGATAAAAACTAGAAAGAAGCTTTCCGAGAAACTGCTTTGTGATGTGTGAATTTATGTCACAAAATTACACTGTTCTTTTCATTGAGAAGTTTGTTAACCATTTTTTCATTTAATCAGAAATGTGATATTCAGGGGCTCATTGAGGAATATGGTGAAGAAGGAATTATCCTCAGATAAAAAATAGAAAGAAGCTTTCTGAGAAACAGCTTTGTGATGGGTGAATTGATCTCACAGAGTTACACCACTACTTTCATGGAGCAGTTTGGTAGCACTGTTTTTGGGGAATCTGAAGAGGGATATTTTGAATTGCCTAGAAGCATATGGTGACAAAGTGAATACCCTCAGATGAAAACTAGAAAGAAGCTTTCTGAGAAAGTTCTTTGTGATGCGTGAATTCATCTCACAGAGGTATGCATTCTTTTCAGGGAACATTTTGCTAAAATTGTTTTCGTGGAATCTGCAAAGGGATATTTGGGAGTGCATTGAAGCCTATAGTGAAAAAGTAAATATCCTCAGATAAAAACTAGAAAGAAGCTTTCTGAGAAACTGCCTTGTGATATGAGAATTCATCTCACAGAACTACACTGTTCTCTTCATTGAACATTTTGATAACACTGTTTTCCTGAAATCTGCAATAGGATATTTGGGAGTGCACTGAAGCCAATGGCAACAAAGGAAATATCCACAGAGAAAAACTAGAAAGAAGTTTTCTGAGAAACTTCTCTGTCATTTGAGAATTCATCTCACAGAGTTACTAGATTCTTTTCATGGAGAAATTTGTTAATACTGTTTTTGGGGAATGAGAAGGGATATTTTGGATCACATTGAAGCCCATGGTGACAAAGGAATATCCTCAGACAAAAGGTGGAAAGAAGCTTTCTGAGAAAGGACTTTATTTTGCATGAATTCACCTCAAAGAGTTACACCTCAATTTTCATGTACCAGTTTGCTAACACTCTTCTAGGGGAATCTACAAAGGGTATTTAGGGAGTGCATTGAGGCCTATGGTGACAAAGGAAATATCCTCAGATAAAAAGTAGAAATAAGCTTTCTGAGAAACTTCTTTGTGATGTGTCAATTCATCTCACAGAGTTAAATCTTTCTTTTCATGGAGCAGTTTGCAATCACTGTTTTCATGGAGTCTGCAAAGGGATATTTGAGAGGGCTTTTAGGCTTATAGTGAAAAAGGAAATATCCACAGATTAAAACTGGAAAGAAGTTTTCTGAGAACTGTTTTGTGATGTGTTATTTCATCTCACAGAGTTACACCATTCTTTTCATGGTGCCATTTGCAAACACTGTTTTTGTGGAATCTGCAATGGGTTTTTTGGGAAAGCATTGAGGCCTACAGTGAAAAAGAAATATCCTCAGATAAAAACTGGAAAGAAGCTTTCTGAGAAACTGCTTTGTGGTGCTAATTCATCTCAAAGAGTTACAACGTTCTTTTCATTGAACAGTCTGCTAACACTGTTTTCGTGGAATCTGCAATAGGATATTTCTGACCACTTTGAAGCCTATGGTGACAAAAGAAATATCCCTAGATAAAAACCGAAAGGAAGATTTCTGAGAAAATGCTTTGTGATGTGTCATTGTATTTCACAGAGCTACACCTTTCTCTTCATGGAGCTGTTTGCTAACACTGTTTTCATGGAATCTGCAAAGGGATATTTGGGAGCACATTGAGGCCTTTGGTGAAAAAGAATATATTTTCAGATAAAAACTAGAAAGAAGCTTTCTGAGAAACTACTTTGTGTGTCGTGAATTCATCTCACAGAGTTACACTGTTCTTTTCATTGAGCAGTTTGTTAAAACTGTTTTCTTGGAATCTACAATGGGATATTTTGGAGGGCATTGAGCTTATGTGACAAAGTAAATAAACTCATATTAAAAACTAGAAAGAAGCTTTCTGAGAAACTGCTTTCTGATGTGTCGATTCAACTCACAGAATTACATGATTCTTTTAATGGATCATATTGGTAGCACTGTTTTATGGGAATCTGAGAAGGGATATTTTGTATCCCATTGAAGCCTGTGGTTACAAAGGATATATCCTCAGATAAAACCCAAAAATAACTTTCTGAGAGACTGCTTTTTGATGTGTGAATTCATCTCACAGAGTCACACTTAACTCTTCATAGAGCAGTTTGTTCACACTGTTTTCTTGGAATCTGCAATAGGATGTTTGGGAGCACATTGAGACCTATAATGAAAAAGGAAATATCCTCACATAAAAACGATAAAGAAGCTTTCTGAGAAATTGACTTGTGGTGTGTCATTTCATCTCAGTGTTACACAATTCTTTTCATAGAGCAGTCTGTTAGCACTGTTTTTGGGGAATCATAGAAGGGATATTTTGGATTACATTGAAGCCTATGGTGACAAAGGAAATATCCTCAGAAAAACACCAAAAAGAAGCTTTCTGAGAAACTTCTTTGTGATGTGTGAATTCTTCTCACAGAGTTACAACTTTCCTTTTGAGGAGCAGTTTGCTAACACTGTTTTCATGGAATCTGGAAAGGGATATTTGGGAGCACATTGATGTCTATAGTGAAAAAGTAAAAATCCTCAGATAAAAACTATAAAGAAGCTTTCTTAGGAACTGCTTTGTGATGTGTGAATTCATCTCACCAAGTTACACCATTCTTTTCATAGAGCAGTTTGATAACACTGTTTTCGTGGAGTCTGCTGTTGGATGTTTGGGAGTCCATTGAAGCCTATGGTAACAGGATATATTCCTATAAAAACAAAAAAGAAATCTTCTTAGAAACTGTTTTATGATGTGTGAATACATCTCACAGAGTTACACCGTTCTTTTCATTAAGCAGTCTGCTAACACTCTTTTCGTGGAATCTGCAATAGGATACTTGGGAGTGCATTGAAGCCTATTGGAACAAAAGAAATATCCCTAGATAAAATCTGAAAGGACGCTTTCTTAGAAATTGCTTTGTGATGTGTAATTTTATCTCACAGAGTTGCACCTTTCTCTTTTTGGAGCAGTTTGCTACACTGGTTTTGTGGAATCTGCAAAGGGATATCTGGGAGCATATTGAGGCCTTTGGTGAAAAAGGAAATATTATCGGATAAAAACTAGAAGGAAGCTTTCTGAGAAATTGTTTTGAGTTGTGGGAATTCATCTCACAGAATTACACTGTTCTTTTCATTGAGTAGTTTCCTAGAACTGTTTTCTTGGAATCTGCAATGGGATATTTCAGAGCACTTTGAAGCTTAAGGTGACAAAGTAAATAAACTCATGTCAAAAACTGGAAAGAAGCTTTCTGAGAAACTGTTTTATGATACATTAACTCATCTCATAGAGTTACACCATTCTTTTCATGGAGTACTTTACTAACACTGTTTTTGTGGAATCTGCAAAGGGATATTTGGGATTGCATTGAGGCCTATAGTGAAAAACTAAATATCCTCAGATGAAAACTGGAAAGAAGCTTTCTGAGAAACTGCTTTGTGATGTGCCAATTTATCTAACAGAGTTACACTGTTCCTTTCATTGAACAGTTTGTTAACACTGTTTTCTTGGAATCTGCAAAGGGATACTTCAAAGTGCATTGAAGCTTATTGGGACAAAGGATACCTCCTCAGATTAAAACAAAAAAGACTTCTGAGAAACTGCCTTGTGATGTGTGAATTCGTCTCACAGAGTTAAACGTTTCTTTCCATGGAACAGTTTGTTAGCACCATTTATGGGGAATCTGAGAAAGGATATTTTTGATTGCATTGAAGCCTATGGTGACAAAGGATATATCCTCAGATAATAACTAGAAAGAATTTTTCTGAGAAACTTTTTTGTGGTGAATGAATTCATCTCACAGAATTACAACTCTCCTTTCAAAGAGCAGTTTGCAAACACTGTTTTCGTGGAACCTGCAAAGGGATATTTGGGAGCACATTGAGGCCTATAGGGAAAAAGGAAATTTCCCCAGATAAAAACTGGAAATAATATTTCTGAGAAACTGCTTTGGAATATGAATTCATCTCACAGAGTTACACCATTCTTTCCATTGAGCACTCTGCTAACACTGTTTTCATGGAATATGCAATAGGATTTGGGAGCACATTGAAGCCTATGGTGACAAAAGAAATATCCTCAGATAATAAACGTAAAGAAGGTTTCTGAGAAATTACTTTGTGATGTGCCGTTTTATCTCACAGAGTTACATTGTTCTTTTCATTGAGCAAACTGCTACAACTGTTTTCTTGGAATCTGCCATGGGATACTTCAGAGCACATTGAAGCTTTTGGTGACAAAGGAAATATCCTCAGACGAAAACTAGAAATATACTTTCTGAGAAACTGCTTTCTAATTTGTGAATTCTTCTCACAGAGTTAGAGTTTCCTTTCATGGAACAGTTTGTTAGTACTGTTTTTGTGGAATCTGAGAAGGAATATTTTGGATCGCATTGAATCCTATGCTGACAAAGGAAATATCCTCAGATAAAAAATATAAAGAAGCTTTCAGAGAAACTGCTTTGTGATGGGTGATTTCACCTCACAGAGATACATTGTCCTTTTCATTGAGCAGTTTATTAACACTGTTTTGTTGGAATGTACAATGGGATATTTCAGAATGCATTGAAGCTTATGGGGACAAAGTAAATATCCTCAGATAAAAACTAGTAAGAATCCTTGTGAGAAACTACTTTCTGACTTGTGAATTCATCTCACTGAGTAACACGTTTCTTTTCATCGACCAGTTTGGTAGCATTGTTTTTGGGGAATCTGAGAAGGGATATTTTGGATCGCATTGAAGCCCTTCATGACAAAGGAAATATTCCCAGATGAAAACTAGAAAGAAGCTTTCTGAGCAACTTCTTTGTGGTGGGTGAATTCATCTCACTGAGTTACACACTTTTTTTCATGGATCAGTTTGCTAACACTGTTTTCTTGGAATCTACAATGGTATTTTTCGAAGTTCATTGAAGCTTATGGTGACAAAGGAAATATCCTGAGGCCAAAACTGGAAAGAAGTTTTCTGAGAAACTACATAGTGATGTGTGAATTTATCTCACAGATATCCATCACCCTTTACATGGAGCAGTTAGCAAACACTGTTTTTGTGCAATCTGCAAAGGGACATTTGGGTGCTCATTGAGTCCTATAGTGAAAAAGGAAATAACCTCAGATGAAAACTGGAAAGATGCTTTCTGAGAAACTTCTATGTAATGTGAATTCACCTCACAGACTTACACCTTTCTCTTCATGAAGCAGTTTGCTAACACTCTTTTCATGGAAACTGCAAAGTGATATTTGGGAGCACATTGAGGTCTAGGGTGACAAAGGAATATCCTCAGATAAAAAGTAGAAAGAAATTTTCTGAGAAACTGTTTTGTGTTGTGTGAATTCAACTCACAGAGTTACACTATTCTTTTCCTTGAGCAGATTGCTAACACAATTTTCATGGAATCTGCAATAGGAAATTTGGAAGCACATTGAAACTTATGATGAAAAAGGAATTATCCTCAGAAAAAAACTAGAAAGAAGCTTTCTGAGAAGCTACTTTCTGATTTGTGAATTCATCTCACTGAGATACAATTTCCTTTCCTGGAACAGTTTGTTAGCACTGTTTTTGGAGAATCTGGGAATGGATAATTTGGATCACATTGAAGCCTATGCTGACAAATGAAGTATCCTCAGATAATAAATAGAAAGAAGCTTTCTGAGAAACTTCTTTGTGATATGTGATTTCCACTCACAGAGTTACACCTTTCTCTTCATGGAGCATTTTGGTAACTCTGCTTTTGTGGAATCTGCAAGGGGATATTTGGGAGTGCATTGAGGCCTATGGTGAAAAAGGAAAAAACCTCAGATAAAAACTAGAAACAAGCTTTCTGAGAAACTGCTTTGTGATGTGTGAATTCATCTCACAGAGTTACACGATTCTTTTCAGGCAGCAATTTGGTGGGACTGTTTTTGGGGAATCTGAGAAGGGATATTTTGGATCACATTGAAGCCAATAGTGACAAAGGAAATATCCACAGATAAAAAGTAGAAAGAAGCTTTCTGACAAACTGCTATGTGATGTGTGAATTCACCTCACAGAGTTACAGTGTTCTATTTATTGAACAGTTTGCTACCACTGTTTTGTGGAATGAACAATGGGATATTCGTGAGCCCATTGAGGCCTATGGTGAAAAAGACAATATCTTCAGATAAAAACTAGAAAGTTTTCTGACAAAATTCTTTGTGACGTGTGAATTTATCTCACAGACTTGCACCTTTCTTTTCATGGAGATATTTGCTAACACTGTTTTCATTGAATCTGCAAAGGGATATTTGGGAGCTCATTGAGGCTTAGGGTGAAAAGCTAAATATCTTCAGATAAAAACTAGAAAGAAGCTTTCTGAGAGTCTGCTTTGTGATGTGTTAATTCATCTCACAATGTTACACCATTCCTTTCATTAAGAAGTTTGCTAACACTGTTTTCATGGAACCTGAAATTTGATATTTGGAGCGTGTTGAAGCCTATGGTGACAAAGATATATCCGCAGATAAACACTGGAAAGAAGCTTTTGAGAAACTGTTTTGTGATGTGAATTCATGACACAGAGTAACACCATTCTTTTCATTGAGCAGTGTGCTAACACTGTTTTCATGGAATCTGCAATAGGATATTTGGGAGCGTATTGAAGTCTATGGTAACAGGGGAAATATCCTCAGATAAAATCCAAAAAGAAGCTTTCTGAGAAACTACTTTGTGATGTATGTATCCATCTCACAGAGTTACACCTTTGTTTTCATTGAGTAGTTTGTTAACACTGTTTTTGTGGAATCTGCAATGGCATATTCACAAGGGCCTTGAGTCCTATGGTGAAAAAGGAAATATCCTCAGACAAAATCTAGAAAGAAGCTTTCTGAAAAACTGCTTTGTTATGTGTGAATTCATTTAACACAGTTACACCCTTCTCTTCATTGAGAAGTTTCCTAACGCTTATTTCGTGGAATCTGCAATGGGATATTCAGGAGAGCATTGATGCCTATGGTTAAAAAGGAAATATCCTCAGATAAAAACTGGAAAAAAGTTTTCTGAGAAACCGCCTTGTGCAGTGTGAATTCATCTCACAGAGTTAAATGATTTTTTTTCATGGAGTAATTTGGTAGCATTTTTTTGGGGGAAATCTTAGAAGGGATATTTTGGATTACATGGAAGACAACGATGACAAAGGAAATATCTACAGATAAAAACGAGAAATAAGCTTTCTGAGAAACTGCTCTGTGATCTGTGAATTCATCTCATGGAATTACACATTTCTTTTCGTGGAGAACTTTGATAACACTGTTTTCCTGTAATCAAACAAGGCATATATGGGTGCGCATTCCTATGGTGAAAAAGGAAATATCCTCGGATAAAAGCTAGAAAGAAGCTTTCTGAGAAATGGCTTTGTGATGCATGAATTGATCTCACAGTATTGCACTATCCTTTTCATGGAGCTGTTTGGTAGCCCTGTGTTTGGGGAATCTGAGAAGGGATATTTTGGATCGCATTGAAGCCTGTGGTGACAAAGGAAATATCCTCAGACAAAAACTAGAAAAAAGCTTTATGAAAAACTGCTTTGTGATGTGTGAATTCATGTCACAGTGTTACACCATTCATTTCTTTGAGAACTTTGCTAAGAGTGCTTTTGTGGAATATGCAATGGGATATTTGGGAGCGTATTGAAACCTATGGTGACAAAGAATTATCCTCAAATAAAGACTACAAAGAAGGTTTCTGAGAAACTGCTTTCCGATGTGTGAATTCATCTCACATAGTTACACCGTTGTTTTCATTGAGAAGTTTATTAACACTGTTTTCCTGGAATCTGCAATAGGATATTTGGGATCTCATTGAAGTCTATGGTGACAAAGGAATAATCCTCAGACAAAATGCAAAAAGAAGCTTTCTGAGAAACTTCTTTGTTATGTGTGAATTCATCAGAGAGTTACACCTTTCTTTTCATGGAGCAGTTGTGAACACTGTGGAATCTGCAATGGGGTATTCCTGAGTGCATTGAGGCCTATGGTGACAAGGCAAATATATTCAGACAAAAACTAGAAAGAATCTTTCTGAGAAACTGCTTTGTTGTGTGTCAATTCATCTCACAGAGTTACACTCTTCTTTTCACTGGGAATTTGCTAACACTGTTTTCATGTAATCTGCAATGGTATATTCCTGAGCACCTTGAGGACTATGGTGCAAAAGGAAATATCCTCAGATGAAAACTAGAAAGAAGCTTTCTGAAAAACTGCTTTGTTATGTGTGAATTCATCTGACAGTGTTACACCGCTCTTTTCATTGAGAAGTTTGCTAACACTTTTTTCGTGGAATCTGCAAATAGGATATTCAGGAGTGCTTTGAGGACTATGTTGAAAAAGGAAATATCCTCAGACAAAAACTAGAAAGAATCCTTCTGAGAAACTGCTTTGTTGTGTGTGAATTCATCTCATAGAGTTACATCCTTCTTCTCATTGGGAAGTTTTGTAACACTGTTTTTGTGGAATCTGCAATGGCATATTCTTGAGCACCTTGAGACCTATGGTGAAAAAGGAAATATCCTCAGATGAAAATTAGAAAGAAGCTTTCTGATAAACTGCTTTGTTATATGTGAATTCATCTGACAGAGTTACACCACCCTTTTCATTAAGAAGTTTGCTAACACTTTTTTCGTGGAATCTGCAAATGGGATATTTGGGAGTGCTTTGAGGCCTATGGTCAAAAAGGAAATATCCTCAGATAAAAGTAAGAAATAAGCTATCTGACAAACTTCTTTGTGATGTGTGAATTCATCTTACAGACTTACCCCTTCCTTTTCATGGAGTAGTTTGCTAACACTCTTTTTGTATAAATCTGCAAAGGAATATTTGGGAAAACATTGAGGCCTATGGTGTAAAAGGAAATATTCTCAGATAAAAACTAGAAAGAAGCTTTCTGAGAAACTGCTTTGTGATGTCTGAATACATCTCACAGAGCTACTACTTTCTTTTCATTGAGCAGTTTGCTAACATTCTTTTCATATAATCTGCAAAGGGTTATTAGGGAGTGCAATGAGTCCTATGATGAGAATGGAAATATCCTCAGATTAAAACTAGAAAGAAGTTTTCTGACAAAGTGCTTTGTGACATGTGAATTCATTTCACAGTGTTACACCATTCCTTTCTTTGAGAAGTTTGATAACACTGCTTTTGCAGAATCTGCAATGGGATATT
The DNA here is from genome assembly GCF_007565055.1 of Rhinopithecus roxellana. Classification (NCBI taxonomy): domain Eukaryota; kingdom Metazoa; phylum Chordata; class Mammalia; order Primates; family Cercopithecidae; genus Rhinopithecus; species Rhinopithecus roxellana. Next base: position 11,947,216 of record NC_044567.1, on the reverse strand, counting down.
TGGGAGCGTTTTGAACCTATGGTGACAAAGAAATATCCACAGATAAAAACTAGAAAGAAGCTTTCTGAGAAACTGCCTTGTTATGTGTGGATCCTTCTCACAAATTTACACCATTCCTTTCACTGAGCAGTTTGCTAACACTGTTTCCGTGGAATCTGCAGTGGGATATTCACGAGTGCCTGGAGTCCTGTGGTGAAAAAGGAAATACCCTCAGATGAAAACTATAAATAAGCTTTCTGAGATACCACTTTGTGATGTGTGAATTTGTCTCACAGAGATACACGAATCTTTTCATGGATCAGTTTGGTAGTACTGTTTTGGGGGTATCTGAGAAGGGATACTTTTAATTGAAGCCTATGGTGAAAAGAAAACATCCTCAGATAAAAACTGGACAGAAGCTTTCTGAAAAATTTCATCATGATGTGTGAATTCATCTCACATATTTACACCTTTCTTTTTTTATGCAATCTGCAAAGGGGTATTTTGGAGCACATTGAGGTCTCTGACGAAAAAGGAAATGTGTTCAGACAATAACTAGAAAGAAACGTTCTGAAAAGCCGCTTTGTGATGTCTGAATTCAACAGACAGAGTTACTCCATTCTTTTCATTGAGAAGTTTGCTAACAATTTTTTGTGAAATCTGCAATGGGATATTCAAGAGCACCTTGAGGTCTAGGAGAAAACAGAAATATCAACAGACAAAAACTAGATAGAAGCTCTCTGAGAAAGTGCTATGATGTGTGAATTCATCTGACTGAGTTTCCCCATTCTTTTCATTGAGAAGTTTGCTAAAAATTTTTCGTGGAATCTGCAATGGGATATTTTTGAGCACCTTGAGGCCTATGGGGAAAAATGAAATATCCTCAGACAAAAACTAGAAAGCTTTCTGAGAAACTGCTTTGTGATATTTGAATTCATCTCACATAGCAAAACTGTGCTTTTCAAACAGTAGTTTGCTAACACTGTTTTCTTGGAATCTGCAATGGGATATTTGGGAGTGCAATGAATCCAATGGTGACAAAGGAAATATCCTCAGATAAAAACTGGAAAGAAGTTTTCTGAGAAACTGCTATGTGATGTGTGCATTCATCTCACAGATCAACAGCTTTCTTCTCATTGTCCAGTTTCCTGACACTGTTTTCGTGAAATCAACATTGGGATATTCGAGAGCCCATTGATGCTTATGGTGGAAAAGGAAATATCCTAAGTGATAAGCTAGAAATAATCTTTCTGAGAAACTTCTTTGTGATGTGTGAATTTGTCACACAAGTTACAGGATCCTTTTCATGGGGCAGTTTGGCAGCACTGTGTTTGAGGAATCTGAGAAGGGATATTTTGGAACACATTGAAGCCTATGGTGACAAACGAAATATACTCAGATGAAAACCAGAAGGAAGTCTTCTGAGAAACTTCTTTGTGATATATGTATTCATCTCACAGAGTTACACCATTCCTTTCATTGAGAAGTTTCCTAACACTGTTTCTTGAAGACTGTAATGGGATATTTGGGAACGTATTGGAGCCTATGGTGTCAAAGAAATATCCTCAGATAAAAAGTATAAACAAAGTTTCTGAGAAACTGTTTTGTGATTTGTGAATACATCTCACAGTGCCACACTTTTCTTTTCATTGAGAAGTGTCCTAACACTGTTCTCGTGGATTCTGCAATGGGATATCCCGAGTGCCTTGAGGTCTGTGGTGAAAAAGGAAATATCCTCAAACAAAAACTAGAAAGAAGCTTTCTGAGGAATTACTGTTTTATGTGTGAATTCATCTAGTAGAGTTACACGTTTCTTTTCATGGAGCAGTACGCTAACACCGTTTTTGCTGAATCTGCAAATGGAAATGCAGGAGCACATTAAGGCCTATGGTGTTTCATGGAGCAGTTTACTTACACTGTTTTCATGGAATATACAATAGGATATTTGATAGATTCTCCGTAGTTTTTATCTGAGGGTATTTCCTTTTTCATCAGCAGCCTCAATGGGATCTCGCATATCCCAGTGCAGATTCCACGAAAACAGTGTTATCAAAGTGCTCAATGAAAAGAATGGTGTAAGTCTGTGAGATGAATTCACACACCACAAAGCAGTTTCTCAGAAAGCTTCTTTCTAGTTTTATCCGAGGATATTTCCTTTGTCACCGTAGGCCTCAATGCACTCACAAATATGCCATTGCTGATTCCATGAAAACAGTGTTAAAAAACTGCTCAATGAAAAGAAAGATGTAACTCTGTGAGATGAATACACACATCACAAAGCAGTTTCTCAGAAAACTTCTTTCTAGTTTTTATCTGAGGGTGTTTCTTTCTCACCATTGACTTCAATGCACTCCAAAATATCCCATTGTAGATTCTACAAAATCAGTGATAGAAAACTGCTCAATGAAAAGAAACGTGTAACTCTGTGATGTGAATTCACACAACAGAAACCAGTTTCTCAGAAAGCTTCTTTATGGATTTTCTCTGTTGATATTTCCTTTGTCACCATAGACATCAATGCACTCCCAAATATCCTATTGCAGATTCCACAAAAAAAGTTTTAGCAAACTCCTCAATGAAAACTACAGGGTAACTCTGTGAGATGAATTAACACAGCAGAAAGCAGCTTCTCAGAAAGCTTCTGTCTAGTTTTTATCTGAGGATATTTCCTTTTTCACCATAGGCCTCAATTCGATCCCAAATATCCCATTTGCACCATAGGCTTCAATTCGATCCCAAATATGCCATTTGCAGATTCCACAAAAACAGTGTTAGCAAACTGCTCCATGAAAAGAAAGGTGTAACTCTGTCAGATGAATACACACATAACAAAGCAGTTTCTCAGAAAGCTTCTTTCGACTTTTTGTCTGAGGATATTTCCTTTTACACCGCAAGCCTCAATGCCCTCGCAAATATCCCATTGTAGATTCCATGAAAACAGTGTTGGCAAACTGCTGAATGAAAACAAAGGTGTAACTCTGTGAGATGATCTCACACAATACAAAGCAGTTTCTTAGAAATTTTCCTTCTAGTTTTTATCTGAGGATATTCCCTTTGTCACCATAGGCTTCAATGTGATCCAAAATATCCTTTCTCAGATTCCCCAAAAACAGTGCTACTAAACCTCTCCATGCAAAGGATAGTGTAACTCTGTGAGATGAATGCACACATCACAAAGAAATTTCTCAGAAAGATTCTTTAGAGCTTTTATCTGAGGATATTTGTTGTTTCAGCGTAGGCCTCAATGCGCTCCCAAATATCCCATTGCACATTACACGAAAAAAGTTTTAACAAAATTCTTGATGAAAATAACTCTGTAAATCTGTGAGATTAATTCACACTTCACAAGAAGTTTCTGAGAAAGCTTCTTTCTTGTTTTTATCTGAGGATATTTCCATTTTCACCATAGGCCTCAATGCACTAAAAAATATTCCATAGATTCCATGAAAACAGTGTTAGCAGTCTGTTCAATGAATAGAAAGGTGTAGCTCTGTGAGATGAATTCACACATCATAAACGAGTTTCTCAGAAAACTTCTTTCTAGTTTTTATCTGAGGATATATCCTTTTTCACCATATACCTCAATGCTCTCTTAAATGTCCCTTTGTAGATTCCACGAAAACATTGTTAGCAAACTGTTCCCTGAGAAAAAGTTGTAACTCTGTGTGATGAATTCACACATCACAATGTATTTTCTCAGAAAGCTTATTTCTAGTTTTTATCTGAGGATGTTTCCTTTGTCACCGTAGGCTTCAATGAGATCCAAAATATCCTTTCTCAGATTCCCCAAAAACAGTGCTACCAAACTGATGCATGAAAAGAATCATAAAACTGTGTGAAATGAATTAACAAATCACAAAGTGGTATATCAGAAAGCTTCTTTCTGGTTTTTATCTTAGGATATTTTCTTTGTCACCATGGACTTTAACACGATCCAAAACATCCCTTCCTAGATTGCACAAAAACAGTGCTGCTCCATGAAAAGAATTGTGTAACTCTGTGAGATGAATTCACAAATCACAAAGCAGTTTCTCAGAAAGTTTCTTTCCAGTTTTTGTCTGAGGATATTTCCATTTTCACCATAGGCCTCAATTCGCTCACTAGTAGCCCTTTGCAGATTCCACGAAAATAGGGTTAGCAAACTGCTCCATGAAATGTAAGGTGTAACTCTCTGAGATGAATTCACACATCAGAAAGAACTTTCTCTGAAAGCTTCTTTCTAGTTTATATCTGAGGATATTTCTGTTGTCACCATGGGCTTCAATGTGTTTCAAATTATCCCTTCTCAGTTTCCCCAGAAACAGTGCTATGAAACTGCTCCATAAAAAGAATGTGTAACTCTCTGAGATGAATTCACAAATCACAAAGTAGTTTCTCAGAAAGCTTCTTGCTAGTTTATGTAGGAGGATATTTCCCTTTTAACTATAGACCTCAATGTGCTCGCCAACATGCCTTTGCAGATTACATGAAAACAGTGTTAGCAATCTGCTCATTTAAAAGAGAGGTGTAGCCCCGTGAGAAAAATTCACACATCACAGAGACGTTTCTCAAAAAGACTCTTTTTGTTTTTCCGCTGATGATATTTCCTTTGTCACCCTAGACATATGTGCACTCCCAAATATTCTGTTGCAGATTCCACAAAAACAGTGCTAGCAAACTGCTCAATGAACAGTATGGTGTTAGACTATGAGATGAATTCACACATCACAAAGCAGTTTCTCAGAAAGCTTCTTTCTAGTTTTTATGTGAGGATATTTCCTTTTTCACTGTAGGCCTCAATGAGCTCCCAAATATTCCTTTGCAGATTTGTCAAAAATATTATTGGCAAACTCCTCAATGAAAAGAAAGGTGTAACTCTGTGAGATGATTTCACACATTACAAACAAGTTTCTCAGAAAGCTGCTTTCTGGTTTTTATCTGAGGATAATTCATTTGTCACCATAGGCTTCAAAGCGATCCAAAATATCCCTTCTCAGATTTCCCAAAAATAGTGCTACAGAACTGCTCTATGAAAAGAATCATGTAAATCTGTGACTTGAATTCACACATCACAAAGTGGTTTCTGAGAAATCTTCTTTCTAGTTTTTATCTGAGGTTATTTCCTTTTTCATCATAGGCCTTAATGCGCTCGAGAATATCCCTTTGCAGATTCCACTAAAACGGTGTTAGCAAACTACCCAATGAAAAGAAAGGTGTTACTCTGTTGGATGAATTCAAACATCACACAGCAGTTTCTCAGAAAGCTTCTTTTTGGTTTTTATCTGAGGGTATTTCCTTTGTCACCATAGACTTCAAACTGCTCCCAAATATTGCATTGCATTTCCACGAAAACAGTGTTAGCAAAATGCTCAATGAAAATAAAGGGATAACTCTGTGAGATGAATTCACACATCATGAATCAGTTTGTAGTTTTTTATCAGAGGATATTTCATTTTTCACAACAGGCCTTGATGCCCTCCCAAATATCCATTTACACATTCCACGAAAACAGTGTTAGCAAACTACTCCATGAAAAGAAATGTGTAACTCTGTGAGATCAAATCACACGTGACAAAAAAGTTTCTCAGAAAGACTATTTCTAGTTTCTATCTGAGAATAATTGCTTTTTCACCATACTCCTCAACGCTCTACCATATATCCCTTGGTAGATTCCACAATAATAGTGTTAGCAAAGTTCTCCATGAAAAGAAATGTGTAACTGCATGAGGTGAATTCACAGATCACAAAGCAGTTTCTCAGAAAACTTCTTTCTAGTTTGTATCTGTGGATATTTCATTTGTCACCATAGGCTTCAATCTGCTTCAAAATATCCTGATACCTCAAAAATAATGCTACCAAACATCTCTATGATAAGAGTCATGTAATTCTGTGAGATGAATACACACATAACAAAGCAGTTTCTCAGAAAGCTTCTCTCTACTTTTTACCTGAGGACTTTTCCTTTTTCACCCTAGGATTCAATGCACTCTCAAATATCACATTGCAGATTACATGAAAAAAGTGTTAGCAAATTTCTCAATGAAAAGTGTGGTGCAACTCTGTGAGATGAATATCTGAGGATATTTCCTTTTTCAACATAGACTTCCATTCTCAGAATCAAGGTTTCTGAGAAACTGCTTTGTGATATGTGCATTCATCTCTCATTGTTACACAACTCATTCATGGACCCGTTTGCTAGCACTTTTTTGGTATAATCTGAGAAGTAATATTTTGGATCATTTGAAGCCTTTGGTGACAAAGGAAATATCCTCAGATAAAAACTAGAAAGAAGCTTCCTGAGAAGCTGCTTTGTGATTTGTGAATTCATCTCACAGAATTACACCACTCTTTCATGGAGCCGTTGGATAGCACTGATTTTGTGGAATTTGAGAAGTGATATTTTGGATCACTTTGAAGCTATGGTGACAAAGGAAATATCCTCAGATAAAAACTAGAGAGACGCTTTCTGAGAAACTGCTTTGTGATATGTGAATTCATCTCACAGAGTTACACCACTCCTTCGTGAAGGAGACTGCTAGCACTGTTTTTGTGGAATCTCAGAAGCGATATTTTGGAGAGCATTGAATCCCGTGGTGAAAAATGAAATATCCTCAGATAAAAAATGGAGAGAAGCCTTCTGAGAAACTACTTTGAGATGTGTGAATTCAACTCACAGTGCGACACCACTGTTTTCATTGAGAAGTTTTCTAAAAATATTTTCGCGGAATCTGCAATGAGGTATGTGGGAGCGCATAGAAGCCTGTGTTTAAAAAGAAATATCCTCAGATAAAAACAAGAAAGAAGCTTTCTGAGAAACTGCTTTGTAATGTGTGAATTTACCTCACAGAGTTCCACCATTCTTCACTTTGAGCAGTTTGCTAACACTGTTTTCACGAATCTTCAATGTGATATTCAGCAGTTCACTGAGGCCTGTGGTGAAAAAGCAAATTTCCTCAGATAAAAGTAGACATACAGTTTCTGAGAAACTGCTTTGTGATGTGTGAATTCGTCTCACAGAGTTACACCTTTCTTTTCATAAAGCAGTTTGCTAACACTGTTTTCTTGGAATCTGCAATGGTAGGTATATTGCGAGCACATTGACTGCTATGGAAAAAAAGAAAATATCCACAGAAAAATATTGGAGACAAGCCTTCAAAGAAACTGCTCTGTGATGGGTGAATTCATCTCACACAGTTATACCAATCGTTCCTGAAGCAGTTTACGAACTCTGGTTTTGTGGAATCTGCATTATGACATTCCAAGGGTATTGAGTCTTATGGTGAAAAATGAAATATCCTCAGGAAAAAACTGGAGAGAAGTCTTCTGAGAAACTGCTTTGTGATGTGTGAATTCATGTCACAGAGTTTCACCTTTCTTTTCATGGAGCAGTTTGATAACACTATTTTTGCATCATCTGAGAAGGGATATTTTGGATCGCCCTGAAGTCTATGGTGACAAAGGAAATACCCTCAGATAAAAACAAGAAAGAACCATTCTGAGAATCTGCTTTGTGATGTGTGAGATAATCACACAGAGTTACACTACTCTTTCATGGAGTAGTTTTTCAGCACTGTTTTTGTGGAATCTGAGCAGGTATATACTGGATCACTTCAAAGCCTATGGTAACAAAGGAAATATCCTCAGATAAAAACTAGAAAGAAACTGTATGAGAAACTGCTTTGTGATGAGTGAATTCATGTCAGAGAGATACACCTTTCTTTACATTAAGCAGTTTGCTAACACTGTTTTACTGGAATCTGCCATGGGATATTACGATGGTCTTGAGTCCTACATTGAAAAATGAAATATCCTCAGACAAAGAGTGGAGAGAAGTCTTCGATAAACTACTTTGTGATGTGTCAGATCATCTCACAGAGTGACACTACTCTTTCATGGAGCAGCTTGCCAGCACTGTTTTTGTGAAATCTGAGAATTGATCTATTGGATCACTTTGAAGCCTATGGTAACAAAGGAAATATGCTCAGGTAAAAACTAGAAAGAGTCTGTGTGAGAAACTGCTTTGTGATGAGTGAATTCATGTCACAGAGATACATATTTCTTTACATTGAGCAGTTTGCTAACACTATTTTCATGGAATCTGCCATGGGATATTCCAAGGGCCTTGGTCCTATGTTGAAAAATGAAATATCCTCAGACAAAGAGTGGAGAGAAGTCTTCGATAAACTGCTTTGTGGTGTGTGAATTTATCTAACAGAGAGACAATACTCTTTCATGGAGCAGCTTGCCAGCACTGTTTTGTGGAATCTGAGAAGGAGAATTTTTGACCGCTTTGAAGCCTCTGGTGACAAAGGAAATATCCTCAGGAAAAAAAAAAACAGAAAGAAGCTTTCTGAGAAACTGCTTTGTGATGTGTGAATTCATCTCAGTGTTAAACAACTCTTTCATAGAGTCGTTTGCTAGCACTGTTTTTGTGGAATCAGAGAAGGGATATTTTGGATTGCTTTGAAGCCTATGGTGACAAAGGAAATATCCTTAGAGAGAAACTAGAAAGAAGTTGTATGAGAAACTGCTTTGTGATGAGTCAGTTCATCTCACAGAGATACACATTTCTTTACATTAAGAAATTTGCGGCCGGGCATGGTGGCTCAAGCCTGTAATCCCAGCACTTTGGGAGGCCGAGACGGGTGGATCACGAGATCAGGAGATTGAGACCATCCTGGCTAACATGCTGAAACCCCGTCTCTACTAAAAAATACAAAAAGAAATAGCCAGGCGAGGTGGAGGGCGCCTGTAGTCCCAGCTACACGGAGGCTGAGGCAGGAGAATGGCGTGAACCCGGGAGGCGGAGCTTGCAGTGAGCTGAGATCCGGCCACTGCACTCCAGCCTGGGTGAGAGAGCGAGACTCTGTCTCAAAAAAAAAAATTGCTAATACTGTTTTCATGCAGTCTGCCATGGGATATTACGAGGGCCTTGAGTCCAATGTTGAGAAATGAATTATCCTCAGACAAAGAGTGGACAGAAGCCTCCTGAGAAACTGCTTTGTGATGTGTGAATTCATCTCACAGAGTTACACTACTCTTTCATGGAGCCGTTGGATAGCACCGGTTTTGTGGAATCTGAGAAGTGATATTTTGGATTGCTTTGAAGCCTATGGTGATGAACAAAATAGCCTCAGGTAAAAACTAGAAAGAAACTTTCTGAGAAACTGCTTTGTGATGTGTGAATACATCTCACAGAGTTGCACCACTCTTTCATGGAGTCGTTTGCTAGCACTGTTTTTGTAGAATCTCAGAAGTGATATTGTGGATAACATTGAATCCCATGGTGAAAAATGAAATATCCTCAGATAAAAACTGGTAGGAAATCTTCTGAGAAACTGCTTTATGATGTGTGAATTCATCTCACAGAGCTACACCACTGTTTTCATTGAGAAGCTTCTTCACAATATTTTCTTGGAATCTGCAATGAGATATATGGGATGACATTGAGGTCTGTGTTTAAAAAGGAAAATCCTCAGATAAAAACAAGAAAGAAGTTTTCTGAGAAACTTCTGTGTGATGTGTGAATTATTCTTACAGAGTTACACCACTCTTTCATGGATCTGTTTGCTAACACTTCTTGTGTAATCTGAGAAGGTGTTCTTTTGATTGCTTTGAAGCCTATGGTGATAAAGGAAATATCCTCAAATAAAAACTAGAAAGAATCTTTCAGAGAAACTATTTCTGATGTGTGAATTCAACTCACAGAGTTACATCATTGGTCTCATTGAACAGTTTGCTAGCACTGATTTTGCACAATCTGCAATGTGATATTCAGCAGCACATTGATGCCTGTGGTGAAAAAGGATATGTCGTCAAATAAAAACTAGGAAGACTGCTTCTGAGAAAGTGCCTTGTGATGTGTGAATTAATCTCACAGAGTTACACCTTTCTTTTCACGGGGCAGTTTACTACCACTGTTTTCGTGTAATCTGCAATGGGATATTGCAAGAGCCTTGACAACTATGTTGAAAAAGGAAATATCCTCAGAAAAATACTGGAGACAAGCCTTCGGAGAAACTGCTTTGTGATGTGTGAATTCATCTCACACAATTACACCAATCTTTCCTGGAGCAGTTTGCTAACTCTGGTTTCATGGAATGTGCAATATGACATGTCGAGGGTATTGGGTCCTATGGTGTAAAGGAAAACATCCTCAGGAAAAAACTGGAGAGAAATCTTCTGAGAAACTAGCTTTGAAACCTATGGTGACAATGGAAATATCCTCAAACACCGGAAAGAAGATTTCTGATAAACTGCTTTGTGATGTGTGAATTCATCTCACTGTGTTACACAACTCTTTCATGAAGCAGTTTTCTAGCACTGTTTTTTTTTCGGAATCTGAGAAGGGATATTTTGGATCGATTTGAAGCCAATGGTGACAAAGGAAATATCCTCAGGTAAAAACTAGAAAGAAGCTTTCTGAGAAACTGCTTTGTGATTTGTGAATTCATCTCACAGAGTTACACAATACTTTTCATAGAGCAGTTTGGTAATACTGTTTTTGGGAAATCTGAGAATGGATATTTTGCATCAATTTGAAGCCTATGGTGACAAAGGAAATATCCTCAGATAAAAACTGGAAAAAAGTTTTCTGAGAAAGTTATTTCTGATGTGTGAATTTATCTCACATAGTTACACCTTTCTTTTCTTGCAGTAATTTGCTTACACTGTTTTTGTGGAGTCTGCAATACAATATCTGGGAGTGCATTGCATCCTAGCTTGACAAAGGAAATAACATCAGACAAAAATCATAAAGAAGCTTTTTGAGAAAATTCTCGGTGATGTATGATTTCCCCTCACAGAGTAACACAGTTCCTTCCATTGCCATTTTGTCAACACTGTTTTCATGGAAATTGCAAAGGGATATTTCGGAGAACATTGAAGCTTAAGGTGACAAAGAAAAAACCCTCATATAAAAACTAGAAAGAAGCTTTCTGAGGAAACGCTTTCTGATATGTTAATTCATCTCAGAGAGTAACACGATTCTATGCCTATGTAGCCCTGTTTTTGGGGAATCTGACAAGGGATATTTTGGATTGTATTGAAGCCTCTGGTGACAAAGGGAATATTATCAGATAAAAACTGGAAGGAAGCTTTCTGAGAAAGTTCTTTGTGATGTGCGAATTTATCCCACTGCTCTTTTGATGGAGCAGTTTTTGTGGAACACTGTTTTTGTGGAATCTGCATAGGAATATTTGGGAGCACAATGAGGCCTATAGTGAAAAAGGGAATATCCTGAGATAGAAACTGGAAAGAAGCTTTCTGAGAAACTACTTTGTGATGTGTGAATTCATCTCACATGTTTACATCAGTGTTTTCATTGAGCAGTTTGATAACACTGTTTCCGTGGAATCTGAAATAGGATATTTGGGAGTGCATTGAAGTCTATGGCGACGAAGGAAATATCCTCAGATATAAAACAAACAGAAGCTTTCTGAGAAACTGACTTGAGATGTGTGCATTCATATCAAAGAGTTACACTGTTCTTTTAATTGAGCAGTTTTCTAACACTGTTTTCTTGGAATCTACAATGGGATATTTTGGAGTACACTGAAGCTTATGGAGACAAAGGAAATATCCTCAGATAAAAACTAGAAAGAAACTTTTGGAGAAACTGCTTTGTCATTTGTGAATTCATCTCAAAGAGTTACACGATCCTCTTCCTGGAGCAGTTTGGTAGCAATGTTTTTGAGGAAGCTGAGAAGGGATATTTGGGTTCAAATTGAAGCATATGTTGACAAAGGAAACATCCTCAGATAAAAACAAGAAAGAATCTTCCTGCTAGTGTTCTCTGTGATGCGTGAATTCATCTCACAGAGTTACACTGTTATTTTCATTAAGCAGTTTGATAACACTGTTTTCCTGGAATCTGCAAGAGGATATTTCAGAGCACACTGAAGCCTATGGTGACAAAGGAAATATCCTCAGACAAAAACAAAAAAAATATTTCTGAGAAACTGCTTTGTGATTTGTGAATTCATCTTGGAAAATTACATGGTTCTTTTCATTGCGCAGTTTGCTATCACTGTTTTCGTGGATTCTGCAAAGATAATTTTGGTGTGCATTGAAGCTTAAATTGACAAAGGAAATAACCTCATATAAAAACTAGAAAGAATCTTTTTGAGAAAACATTTTCTGATATGTTAATTCATTTCACAGCATTACACGATCCTGTTCATGGAACAGTTTGGTAGCCTTGTTTTTGGGGAATCTGAGAAGGGATATTCTGGATTGCATTAAAGTCTAGGGTGACAAAGGAAATATGCTCAGATGAAAATTAGAAAGAAGCTTTCTGAGAAAGTTCTTTGGATGTATGAATTCACCTCACAGAGTTCCACCTTTCTTTTGATGCAGCAGTTTCCTAACACTGTTTTCGTGGAATCTGCAAAGGAATACATGGGAGCAAAATGACACTTATAGTGAAAAAGGGAATATCTTCAGATAAAAGGTAGTAAGATGCTTTCTGAGAAACTGCTTTGTGATGTGTCAATTCATCTCACAGAGTTACACCATTCTTTTCATTCAGCAGTTTGATAACACTGTTTCCTTGGAATCTGCAATAGGATATTTGGGAGCACATGGAAGACTATGGTGACAAAGGACATATCCTCAGATAAAAACCAAAAAGATGCTTTCTGGTAAACTTCTTTGTGATGTGTGAATTCATCTCACACAGTTACACTGTACTTTTCATTGAGCAGTTTGCTAACCCTGTTCTCTTGGAATGTGCAATGGGACATTTTGTAGTGCATTGAAGCTTATGGTGAGAAAGGAAATATCCTCATATAAAAACTAGAAAGAAGGGTTCTGGGAAGCTGCTTTTTGATGTGTTAATTCATCTCACAGTGTTACATGGTTCTTTTCATGGATGAATTTTGTAACACTTCTTTTGGAGAACCTGAGAAGGAATATTTGGGATTGTATTGCAATCTTTGATGAAAAGGAAATATCCTCAGATAAGAAACAGAAGGAAGCTTTCTGAGAAAGTTATTTGTGATATGTGAATTCATCCCACAGATTTATACCATTCTTTTCAATGAGCAGTTTGATTACAGTGTGTTTGTGCAATTGGCAATAGGATATTTGGGAGTGCATTGGGAGTGCATTGAAGATGATGGTGACAAAGGAGATATCCTCAGATAAAAAACAAAAAGTAGCTTTCTGAGAAACTGCTTTGTGATATGTGAATTCATCTCATAGAGTTACACTGTTATTTTCATTGAACAGTTTGCTACACTGTTTTCTTGGAATCTGAAATGGGATATTTTGGAATGCATTGAGCTTGTGGTGACAAAGGAAATATGCTCAGAGAAAAACTAGAAATAAGTTTGCTGAGAAACTGCTTTGTGATTTGTGAATTCATCTCACCAAGTTACACTGTTCTTTTTATTGAACAGCTTTTAATGCTGCTTTCTTGGAATCTGCAATGCAATATTTGGAGTGCATTGAGGCCTATAGTGAAAAAGGGAATATCCTCAGATGAAAACCAGAGAGAAACTTTCAGAGAAACTGGTTTGTGATTTGTTAATTCATCTCACAGAATTACACTGTTTTTTTCATTGAGCAGTTTGCTAGCACTGTTTTTGTGGAATCTACAAACGGATATTTGGAACGCATTGAGGACTGCAGTGAAAAAGGAAATATCCTCAGATAAAAACAAGAAAGAAGCTTTCTAAAAAACTGCTTTATGATGTGTGAATTCACCTCAAAGAGTTACACCTTTCTTTTCATTGAGCTGTTTGAAAACACTGTTTGATGGAATCTGCAAAGGGATATTTGGAAACGCATTGAGGCCATGGTGAAAAAGGAAATATCCTCAGATAAAAACTAGAAAGAAGCTTTCTGAGAAACTGATTTTTGATTTGTGAATTCATCTCACAGAGTTACACAGTTCTTTTCACTGAGCTGTTTGCTAACACTGCTTTCTTGGAATCTGCAATGGGATATTTTGGAGCTCATTGAAGCTTATGGTGACAAAGGAAATATCCTCACACAACAACTAGAAAGAAGCTTTCTGAGAAATTTCTTTGTGATGTGTGAATTCATCTCACAGAGTTACAGCTATCTTTTCATGGAGTAGTTTGATACACTGTTTTTGTGGAATGTGCAAAGGGATATTTGGGAGCGTACTGTAGCCTACCTTGAAAAAGGAAGTATCCACAGATAAAAACTAGAAAGAAGCTTTCTGAGAAACTTCTTTGTGATGTGTGAATTCATCTCACAGAGATACACCATTGTTTTGATTGAGTAGTTTGCTAACAGAGATACACGGCTCTTAGTTATACGTTTTTATTTTTCAGTGAACAGTTTGTTAACAGTGTTTTCATGGAATCTGCAAATAGACATTTTGGAGTGCATTGAAGCTTAAGGTGACCAAGGAAAAACCCTCATGTAAAAACTAGAAAGGTTTCTGAGAAAACGCTTTGTGATGTATGAATTCATCTCACAGAGTTACACGATTCTCTTCATGGAGCAATTTGGTTGCACTGTTTTTGGGTAATCCGAGAAGGGATATTTTGAATCTCATTGAAGCCTGTGGTGACAACAGAAATAGCCTCAGATAAAAATAGAAAGAAGCTTTCTGAGAAAGTTCTTTGTGATGTATCAATTCATGTCACAGAGATACACTGTTCTATTCACTGAGCAGTTTTTTTTTTAACACTGTTTTCGTGGAATCTGCAATAGGATATTTGGTAGCGCATTGAGGCCTATGGTGAAAAAGGATATATCCTCAGATAAAAACTAGAAAGAAGCTTTCTGAGCAATGCTTTATGGTGTGTGAATTCATTTCACAGTGTTACACTGTTCTTTTCATTGAACAGTTTGCTAACACTGTTTTCTTGGAATCTGCAATGGGTTATTTCAAAGCACATTGAAGCTTATGGTGACATAGTAAATATCCTCACAGAAAAAATTGAAAGAAGCTTTCTGAGAAACTGCTTTGTGATTTGTGAATTCTTTTCACAGAGATACACAATACTGTTCATGGATCAGTGTGGTAGCCCTGTTTTTGGGGTATCTGAGAAGGAATATTTTTAAATGCATTGAAGCTTATGGTGACAAAGGAATTATCCTCACAAAAAAGCTAGAAAGCAGCTTTCTGAGAAACTTCTTTATGAGGCGTGATTTTATCTCCCAGTCTTACAACTTTCTTTTCATGGAGAAGTTTACTAACACTGTTTTTGTGAAATGTGTAAAGGGATATTTGGCAGTGCATTGAGACGTATAGTGATAAAGGAAATGTCCTCAGATAAAAACTAGAAAGAAGGTTTCAGAGAAACTGCTTTGTGATTTGTGAATTCATCTCACAGAGTTAAACTGTTCTTTATATTGAGCAGTTTGCTAATACTGTTTTCTTGAAATCTGCATGGGATATTTCAAAGTGCATGGAAGATTACAGTGAGAAAAGAAATATCCTCATATAAAAACTAGAAAGAAGCTTTCTGGGAAACCGCCTTTTGATGTGTTAATTCATCTCACAGAGGTACATGATTCTTTTCATAGATTAATTTTGTAACACTGTTTTTGGGTCATCTGAGAAGGGATATTTGGGATCACATTGAAGCCTTAGGTGAAATGGAAATATCTTCTGATAATAACTACAAAGAAGTGTTCTGAGAAAGTTGTTTGGGATGTTTCAATTCGTCTCACAGCATTACACCTTTCGGTTCATGGAACAGCTTGCTAACACTCTTTTTGTGGAATCTGCAAAGGGATATTTGGAAGCGCATTGAGGCCTATAGTGAGAAAGGAAATATCCTCATATAAAAACCAAAAAGATGGTTTCTGAGAAGCTTCTTTGTGATGTGTGAATACAACTCTCAGAGTTACACTGTTATTTTCATTGAGCAGTTTGCTAACACTGTTTTCTTGGAATCTGAAATGGGATATTTTAGAGTGCATTGAAGCTTATGGTGACAAAGGAAATATCCTTAGAGAAAAAATATAAAGTAGCTTTCTGAGAAACCACTTTGAGGTCTGTTAATTCATCTCACAGAGATAGACGATTCTTTTCCTTGATCAGATTGGTGGCATTGTTTTTGGTGAATCTGACAAGAGATATTTTGGATTGTATTGAAGCCTATGGTGACAAAGGAAATATCCACAGATAAAAACAAGAAAGAAGCTTTCCGAGAAAGTTCTTTGTGATGTGTGATTTCAGTCTCAGAGTGTTACACCTTTCTTTTCATGGAGCAGTTTGCTAACAGCGTTTCCGTGGAATCTGCAAAGGGATATTTGGGAGCGCATTGAGGCCTACATTGAAAAGGGAAATATCCTGAGATAAAAGCTAGAAAGAAGCTTTCTGAGAAAATGCTTTGTGATCTGTGAATTCATCTCACAGAGTTACACCTTTTCATTGAGCAGTTTGATAACACAGTTTTCGTGGAATCTGCAATAGGATATTTGGGAGCACATTGAAGCTTATGGTGACAAAGGAAATATCCTCAGACAAAAACTAGACAGAACCTTTCAGAGAAACTGCTTTGGATTTGGGAATTTATCTCACAGAGTTACACAGTTCATTTCATGGAGCAGTTTGATAGCATTTTTTTTTTTGGAATCTGAGAAGTGATATTTTGGATCACATTGAAGCCTATGGTGACAAAGGAAATATCATCAGAGAAAAACTAGAAAGATACTTTCTGAGAAACTTCTTTGTGATTTTTGAATTCATCTCATACAGTTACACCTTTCTTTTCATGGGGCACTTTACTAACACTCTTTTCCTGGAATCTACAAAGTGATATTTGGGAGCACATTGACTGCTGTGGATAAAAAGCACATATTCTCAGAAAAAAACTAGAAAAAAGCTTTAGGAGAAACTGCTTTGGGATGCGTGAATTCATCTCACAGAATCACACCATTCCTTTCATTCAGCAGTTTGATAACGCTGTTTTCGTGGAATCTGCAATACGCTATTTTATAGTGCATTGAACCCTATGGTGACAAAGGAAATATTCTCAGATAAAAACCAAAAAGATGTTTTCTGAGAAACTGCTTTGTGAAGTGTGAATTCATATCACAGAGTTACACTTTCCTTTCAATTGAGCAGTTTACTAACACTGCTTTCTTGGAATCATCATGGGATAATTCGGGGTGCATTGAAGCTTATGGTGACAAAGAAAATACCTGCAGACAAAAACTAGAAATAAGCTTTATGAGAAAATGCTTTATGTTTTATGAATTCATCTCACAGTGTTACATGTTTCTTTTAATGGATCATTTGGTAGCACTGTTTTTGGGGAATCTGAGAAGGGATATTTCGGATTGCATTGAAGCCTATGGTGACAAAGGAAATATCCTCAGATAAAAACCACAAAGAAGCTTTCTGAGAAAGTTCTTTGTGAGGAGTGAATTCATCTGATAGAGTTACACCTTTCTTTTCATGGAGCAGTGTTCTAACACTGTTTTCATGGAATCTGCAAAGGGATGTTTGTTAGTGCATTGGAGCCTATGGTGAAAAAGGAAGTATCCTCAGATAAAAACTAGAACGAAGCTTTGTGAGAAAGTCCTTTTTGATGTGTGAATTCATCTCACAGAAGTACACAGTTCTTTCATTGATCAGTTTGATAACACTGTTTTCATGGAATCTGCAATAGGATATTTTGGAGCACATTGAAGCCTATGTTGACATAGGAAATATCTTGAGATAAAAACCAAAAAGAAGCTTTCTGAGAACTGCTTTGTGATGTGTGAATTCACATCACAGAGTTACATTGTTCTTTTCATTGAGAAGTTTGCTAAAACTGTTTGCTTGGAATCTGCAATGGGATATTTCAGAGTACATTGAAGCTAATGGTGACAAAGAAATATCCTCAGAAAAAACTAGAAAGAAGCTTTCTGAGAAAGTGCTATATGACTTGTGAATTCATCTCACAGAGTTACACGATTATGTTCAAGGAGCAATTTGGTAGCACTGTTTTTGTGAATCTGAGAAAGGAGATTTTGAATTGCATTGAAGCCTATGGTGACAAAGGAGATATCCTCAGAAAAAACTCTAAAGAAGCTTGTTGGAAAGTTCTTTCTGATGTGTAAATTCATCTCACAGAGTTACAGCTATCTTTTCATGGAGCAGTTTGCTAATACTATTTTCCTGTAACCTGCAAAGGGGTATTTGGGAGCGCATTGAGGCCTATCTTGAAAAAGAAAGTACCCACAGATAAAAACTAGAAAGAAACTTTCTGAGAAACTGCTTTGTGACATGGGAATTCATCACAGAGAGTTACACCACTCTTTCATTGAGCAGTTTTCCTATACTGTTTTCGCAGATTCTGCAGTGAGATATTCTGGAGTGCATTGAGGAATATGGTGAGAATGGATATATCATCTGATCAAAACTAGAAGGAAGCTTTCTGACAAACTGCTTTGTGATGTGTGAATTTGTCTCACAGAGTTACATCACTTTTTCATGGAGAAGTTTGCTACTACTGCTTTTGTGGCATATGAGAAGGGATATTTTGGATTGCTTTGAAGTCTATGGTGACAAAGGAAATACAATCAGATTAAAAACTAGAAGGGAGCTTTCTGAGAAACTGCTTTGTGATGTGTGAATTCATCCCTTAGAGTTACACTTTTCATTTCATGGAGCAGTTTACTAACACTGTTGTCGTGGAATCTGCAGTGGAATATTGTCAGCGCCTTGAGTGCTATGAAGAAAAAGGAAAAGTCCTCAGAAAAAAACTGGAGAGAAGCCTTCGGAGAAACTGCTTTGTGATGTGTGAATTCATCTCACAGAGTTACACCAGTCTTTCATGAAACCCTTTGATAACACTGTTTTTCCAGAATCTGAGAAGGGACATATCTGATCGCTTTGAACCCTATCGTGACAAAGGAAATATCCTCAGATAAATACCAGAAACAAGCTTTCTGAGAATCTGCTTTGTGATGTGTGAATTCATTTCACAGAGTTACACTACTCTTTCATGGAGGAGTTTGCTAGCACTGTTTTTGTGGATTTTGAGAAGGGATATTTTTAATCACTTGGAAGCCTACAGTTACAAAGGAATTATCTTCCCTTAACTAAAAAACTTGAAAGTAGCTTTCTGTGAAACTGCTTTTGGATGTGTGATTTCACCACAGAGAATTACACCACTCTTTCATTGAGGAGTTTGCTAACACTGTTTTCGCAAAATCTGCAGTGGGATTTTCTGGAGTGCCTTGAGGAGTATGGTGAAAACGAAAATATCATCTGATAGAAACTAGAAAGAAGCTTTCTGAGAAACTGCTTTGTGATGTGTGAATTCATCTCACAGAGTTACATAACCCTTTCATGGAGCAGTTTTTCTACTGCAGTTTTTGTGGCATCAGAGAAGGGATATTCTGGATTGCTTTGAAGCCATAGGCTTCAAAAAGAAGGGAAAATATCCCTTCTCTGATGCCACAAAAACAGTGATTCTGAACTGCTCGATCAAAGGAAACGTTTAAATCTACGTGATGAATGCACACATCATTACGCAGTTTCTCAGAAAGCTTCTTTCTAGTTTTTATTGGAGGATATTTCCTTTTTCACCATAGGCTTCAAAGTGCTCCTAAATATCCCTTCTCAGATTCCACAAAAACAGTGATTCCAAGCTACTCAATCAAAAGAATCGTTTAACTCTGTGAGATGAATACACACATCACATAGCAGGTTCTCAGAAAGATTCTTTCCAGTTTTTGTCTGAAGATGTTTCATTGTTCAACATATGCCTGAATGCATGCCAAAATGTCCCGTTGTGGATTCCTGGGAGATAGTGTTTGCAAACTGTGCAATGTAAAGAAAGGTTTAACTCCGTGAGATGAATGGACACGTCATAAAGCCGTTTCTCAGAAAATTTCTTTCTAGTTTTTATCTGAACGTACTTCCTACTGCTCAATTAAAAGAAAGGTGCAACTCTGTGGGAGGAATACACACGTTACAAAGCAATGTCATTGAACGCTTATCTCCAGTTTTTTTTTCTAAATTGTACTTTAAGTGCTAGGGTACATGTGCACAACGTGCAGGTTTGTTACATATGTATACATGTGCCATGTGTGCTGCACCCATTAACTTGTCATTTACATCAGATATATCTCCTAATGCTATCCTCCTCCCTCCCCGCTCCCCACAATAGGCCCCGGTGTGTGACATTCCCATTCCCACCTATGAGTGAAAACATGCAGTGTTTTTCTTTTTCTGTTCCTGTGATAGTATGCTGAGAATGATGGTTTCCAGCTGCATCCATGTCCCTACAAAGGACACGAACTCATCATTTTTAATGGCTGCATAGTATTCCATGGTGTATTTGTGTCACATTTTCTTAATCCAGTCTGTCACTGATGGATATTTGGGTTGACTCCAAGTTTTTGCTATTGTGAATAGTGCTGCAATAAACATAAGTATGCCTGTGTCTTTATAGCAGCATGAGTTACAATCCTTTGGGTATATACCAAGTAATGGGATGGCTGGGTCAAATTTTATTTCTAGTTCTAGATCCTTGAAGAATCGTCACACTGTTTTCCACAATGGATGAACTAGTTTACAGTCCCACCAACAGTGTAAAAAGTGTTCCTATTTCTCCACATCTTCTCCAGCACCTGTTGTTTCCTGACTTTTTAATGATTGCCATTCTAACTGGTGTGAGATGGTATCTCATTGTGGTTTTGACTTGCATTTCTCTGATGGGGAGTGATGATGAGCATTTTTTCATGTGTCTGTTGGCTCTACAAGTGTCTTCTTTCTAGTTTTTTATCTGAGGATATGTTCTTTGTCACCATAGGCTTAAATGTGATCCAAAATATCTCATCTCAAATTTCACATAAACATTGATGCCAAACTGCTCCTTCAAAAGGAAGGCTTAACTCGATGAGATGAATGCACACCATCACAAAGCAGTTTATCGGAAGACTTCTCTTCAGTTTGTATCTGAGGAATATCCTCAGATAAAAACAGGAAAGATGTTTTCTGAGAAACTGCTTTGTGATATATGTATTCATCTCAAAAAGTAACACCGTTCTTTTCATGCAACAGTTTACTAACACTGTTTTCATTTAATCTGCAATGGGATATTATGAGCTCAATGAGTGCTATGGTGAAAAAGGAAATATTCTGAGATAAAAACTGGAGAGAAGCCTTCAGTGAAAATGCTTTCTGATGTGTGAATTCATCTCACAGAGTTACACCATTCTTTCATTGAGCAGTTTGCTAACACTATTTTCCTGGAATCTGCAATGGGATATTCTGGAAGGCATTGAGGCCAATGGTGAAAAAGCAAATGTCCTCAGCTAAAAACTTGAGAGAAGCTTTCTGAGAAACTTCTTGTGATGTGTGAATTCATCTCACAGAGTTACACCAATCTTTCAAGGAGCCATTTGCTAGCACTGTCTTTGTGGAATCTGAGAAGGGATATTTCTGATCGCTTTGAATCCTATCGTGACAAAGGAAATAATCTCAGATAAAAACTGGAAACAAGCTGTCTGAGAAACTGCTTTGTGATGTGTGAATTCATTACACAGAGTTACACCACTCTTTCATGGAGATGTTTACTAGCACTTCTTCTGGAATCTGACAGGGATATTTTTGATCACTCTGAAGCCTACGGCGACAAAGGAAATATCCTCAGATAAATACTAGAAGAAGCTTTCTGAGAAACTGCTTTGTGATGTGTGAATTCATCTGACAGGGTTACACCATTCCTTTCATGGAGCAGTTGTTACCACCGCCTCTGTGGAATCTGAGAAGGGATACTTTAGATTGCATTGAAGCCCATGGTGAGAAAGGAAATATCCTCAGATAAAAACTAGAAAGAATCTCTCAGAGAAACTGCATTGTGATGTGTGAATTCATCTTACACAGCTACAATCCTCTTTCATGAAGCAGTTTGCTAGCAGTTGTGGAATCTGAGAAGGGGTATTTTGCATCATTTTGAAGCCTACAGTGACAAAGGAAATACACTCCCTCAACTAAATACTTGAAAGAAGCTTTCTGAGAGATTACTTTGTGATGTGTGAATTCATCTCACAGAGTTACACCACTGTTCCATTGACCACTTTGCTAACACTGTTTTTGTACAATCTGCAGTGGGATATTATGGAGCGCATTGAGGAGCATGGTGAAAATGGAAATGTCATCTGATAAAAACTAGAAAGAAGCTTTCTGAGAAACTGCTTCATGATGTGTGAATTGATCTCACAGAGTTACATCACTCTTTCATTGAGCAGTTTACAAACACTGTTTTTGTGGTATCTGAGAAGGGACAATTTGGATCACTTTGAGGCCTATGGTGACAAAGGAAATATAATCTAATAAAAACTAGAAGGGAGCTTTCAGAGAAACTGTTTCATGATGTGAGAATTCATCACTCAGAGTTACACTTTTCTTTTCATGGATCAATTTAATAACACTGTTATCGTGGAATCTGCAATGTGATATTGGGAATGCATTGAGTGCTATGGTGAAAAAGGAAATATCCTCACATAAAACCTGGATAGAAGACTTCAGAGAAATTGCTTTGTGATGTGTGAATTCATCTTACAGAGTTACACCATTCTTTCATTGACCAGTTTGCTAACACTATTTTGGTGAAATCTGCAATGGGATAATCGAGATGGCACTGAGGCCGATGGTAAAAAAGGAAATGTCCCAAGATAAAAACTTGAAAGAAGCTTTCTGAGAAACTGCTTTGATATGTAAATTCATCTCACAGAGTTACACCAATCTTTCATGGAGCCGTTTGCTAGCACTGTTTTTGTGGAATCTGACAAGGGACATTTCAGAACTCTTTGAATCCTATCGTGACAAAGGAAATATCCTCGGATAAAAACTAGAAACAAGATTTCTGAGAAAGTGCTTTGTGATGTGTGAATTCATCTCACAAATTTACGCAATTCCTTTCATGGAGCAGTTTGGTAGCACTGCTTTTGTGTAATCTGAGAAGGGATATTTTTTATCGAATTGAAATCCATGTTGAAAAAGGAAACATCCCCTAATAAAAACAGGAGAGAAGCCTTCTGAGAAATTGCTTTGTGGTGAGTGAATTCATCTCATTGACGTACACCACTGTTTCATGGCGCCGTTTGGTAGCACTGTTTTTGTGGAACCTGGGAGGGATGTTTTTGGTTGCTTTGAATCTTTTGGGGTAAAAGGAAACATCCTAAGATAAAAACTAGAAAGAAGCTTTCTGAGAAACTGCTTTGTGATGTGTGAATTCATCTCACAGACTTATACGTTTCTTTTCATTGAGCAGTTTGCTGACAGTGTTTTCACAGAATATGCAATGGGATATTCGGGAGCAATGTGTAAATTCACAAAGAAGCTTCTCAGAAGGCTTCTCTCCAGTTTTTATCTGATGTTATTTTCTTTTTCACAATAAGCTGAAATGTGCTCCTGAGTATCCCATTGCAGATTCCACAAAAACAGTGTTAGTGAACACCTCAATGAACAGAAAAGTGTAACTATGCAAGACGAATTCACACATCACAAAGTACTTTCTCAGAAAGCTTCTTTCCTGTTCTTATCTCAGGATATTTCCTTTGTTACCATAGGCTTCAAAGCGATCCAAAGTATCCCTTCTCAGATTCCACAGAAACAGTGCTACCAAATTGCTCCATGTAGTGAATTGTATCTGTTCGTGATGAATTCACATATCACAAAGCAGTTTCTCAGAAATATTCTTTTGAGTTTTTACTGAGGATGTAGCCTTTGACATTATGGGCCTCAATGCACTCCAGAATATCCCATTGCAGATTCAATACAAATAGTGTTAGCAAACTGCTCAATGTAAAGAAAGGTGTAACTCTGTGAGAAGAATTCACAAAACACCAAACAGTTTTTTGGCAAGCTTCTTTCTTGTTTTTATCTGAGGATATTTCCTTTTTCATCATAGTCCTCAAAGCGCTCCCGAATATCTCATTGGAGATTCTGCAAAAACAGTGTTGACAAACTTCTCAATGAAAAGAATGGTGTAACTCTGTAAGATGAATTCACACATTAAAAAGTAGCTTCTCCAAAAATTCTTTCCAGTTTTTATGGGTATTTCATTTTTCACAAAAGTAATCAATGAGCTTGAAATATCCAATTGCAGATTGCACTAAAACAGTGTTAGTAACCTGCTCCTTGGAAAGAATGGTGTAACTCTTTGAGGTGAATTCACCCGTCACAAACAAGATTCGCAGAAGGCTACTCCAGTTCCTCAGAAAACTTCTTTCTAGTTTTTAGATGATGATATTTCCTTTTCCACCGTGAGCTTCAAAGTGATCCAAAGTATTCCTTCTCAGATTCCACAGAAACAGTGCCACCGAACTACTCCATGAAAGGAATGGTGGAACTCTGTGAGATGAATTCACACATCAAAAAGAAGTTTCTCAGAAAGCTTTTTTCTAGTTTTTATCTTAGGATATTTCCTTTTTCACCATA
This sequence comes from Rhinopithecus roxellana, assembly GCF_007565055.1. NCBI lineage: Eukaryota > Metazoa > Chordata > Mammalia > Primates > Cercopithecidae > Rhinopithecus > Rhinopithecus roxellana. The sequence goes on along the minus strand of NC_044567.1, from coordinate 11,922,882 downwards.
GGCCTCAGTGCCCTCCCAAATATCCCATTGCAGATTCTGCAAAAACAGTGTTATCAGACTTCTCAATGAAAGCAATGGTGTAACTCTGTGAGAAAAATTCACATATCACAAAGCAGCTTCTCAGAAGGCTACTCTACAGTTTTTATCTGAGGATATTTCATTTTTTCACCATAAGACTCAATTCCCTTGGAATATCCCATTTCGGCCTCCAAAAAACCCGTGTTAGCAAATTGCTAAATGTAAAGAAAAGTGTATCTCTGTGACATAAATCCACACATCTCAAAACAGTTTCTCAGAAAACTTCTTTCTACTTTTTATCTGAGGCTATTTCCTTTGTCATCATAGGCTTCAAGTGATCCAAAATATCCCCTCTCAGATTCCACAAAAACAGTGCTGGCAAACTGCTCCATGAAAGAGTGGTGTAATTTTGTTAGATGAGTTCACATATCACAAAGCAGTTTCTCAGAAAGCTTCTTTCTATTTTTTATCTGAGGACATTTTCTTTTTTACCATAGGCCTAAATGCGCTCTGGAATATCCCATTTCAGTTTATGTGAAAAGAGTGTCAGCAAACTGCTCATTGAAAGAATTGTGTTACTCTGTGAGATGAACTCACACATCAAAATGCAGTTTCTCCGAAGATTTTCTCCAGTTTTTATCTGACGATATTTGCTTTTACACCATAGCAAACAATGCGATCAAAATATCCCATTGCAGATTCCATGAAAACAGCATTAGAAAATTGCTCAATGTAAAGGAAGGTGTAACTCTGTGAGAAGAATTCACACACCACAAAGGATTTTCTCAGAAAGCTTCTTTCTAGTTTTTATCTGAGGATATTTCTTTCATCACCGTAGGCTTCATGGAGATCCAAAATATCCCTTCTTAGAATCCACAAAAACAGGGGTACCAAACCGCTTAATGAAAAGAAAGGTGTAACACTGTGAGATAAATTCACACATCACAAAGCAGTTTCTCCGAAGGCCTCTCTCCAGTATTTATCTGAGGATAGTTCCTTTTTCACCATAATACTCAATACGCTTGCAATATCCTGCTGCAGATTCCAAGAAAACAGTGATAATAAACTGCTCCATGAAAAGAAAGATGTAACTCTGTGAGATGAATTCACACATTAGAAAGTAGTTTCTCGGAAAGATTCTTTGTAGTTTTCATCTGAGGGGATACTTCCTGTTCCAACACAGGTTTCACTGTGCTTCCATATATCTCACTGCAGATTCCATGAAAACAATGTTAGCAAACGTTTCAATGAAAACAGTGTTGAAACTGTGTGAGATAAATTCACACATCACAAAGCAGTTTCTCAGAAGTCCTCTCTCCAGTTTTTATCTGAGGATATTTCATTTTTAACTGTAGGACTCAATGCCATCAGAATATCAAAAGGCAGATTCCACCAAAAGAGTGTCAGCAAACCTCTCAAGATAAAGGAATTTGTAACTCTGTGATATGAAATAAGACATCACAAAGCAGTTTCTCAGAAAGCTTCTTTGTAGTTTTTATCTGAGGATATTTCCTTTTTCACCACAGGCCTCAAGGTGCTGAAGAATATCACATTGCAGATTGTTCAAAAACAGTTTTAGCAAACTGCTCTATGAGAATAATAGTGTAACTCTGTGAGATGAATTCACACAGCACAAATCAGTTCCTCTGAAAGTTTCTGTCTAGTTTTTATTTGAGGATATTTCCTTCATCACCATAGGCTTCAAAGTGATCAAAAGTACACCGTCTTAGATTCCACAAGAAGTGCTAGCAAATGACTCCATGAAAGATTGATGTAACTCTGTGAGAAGAATTCACACAACCAGAACAATTTCTCAGAAAGCTTCTTTCTTGTTTTTATCTGAGTATACTTCCTTTTTAAACAGAGCCCTCAATGTGCTCCTGTATATCTCATTGCAGATTCGAAGACAACGTTGTTAGGAAACTTCTCAATGATATCCGTGGTGTAGCTCTCTGGGAGGAATTCACACATATCAAAGCAATTTCTCAGAAGGCTTCTCTCCAATTTTTATCTGAGGATATTTCATTTTACAAAATTGGAATCAATGCTATCCAAAATATCACTTCTGAGCTTCCACAAAAACAATGCCAACAAACTCTTCCATGAAAGAGAGGTGCAACTCTGTGAGATGAATTCACACAGCACAAAGCAGTTTCTCAGAAAGCTTCTTTCTAGTTTTTATCTGAGGATTTTTCCTTTGTCACCACAGGCTTCAAAGGGATCCAAAATATCCCTTTTCAGATTGCAAAAAAACAGTCCTAGCAAACGGCTTCATGAAAGAGCTGTGGAACACTGTGACATGAATTCACACATCACAAAGCAATTTCTCAGAAGGCTTCTCTCCACCCTTTGTCTGAGGATATTTCTTTATTCAATGTAAGACTCAAGGCCCTCGGAATAACACATGTTAGATTCCACAAAAACAGAGTAAGCAAACAGCTCAATGTAAAAAAAAATGTATCTCTGTGAGATGAATTCACTCATCAAAAAGCAGTTTCTTACACAGCTTCTTTTTGTTTTTATCTGAGGATGTTTCCTTTGTTACCATAGGCTTCAAAGTGATCCAATATATACCTTCTCAGATTCCACAAAAACAGTGCTAGCAAACTGGTCCATGAAAGAGTAATGTAACTCTGTGAGATGAATTCAAACATCACAAAGCAGTTTGTCAGAAAGCTTCTTTCAAGTTCTTATCTGAGGACATCTCTTTTCTCACCATTGGCCTCAATGCCCCCCATAATATCCCATTGCAGATTCCATGAAAAATGTGTTAGCAAACTGCTCAATGACAGAATGGTGTAACTCTGTGAGATGAATTCACACATCACAAAGTAGTTTCTCCCAAGGCAACTCTCTCCAGTTTTTATCTGAGGAGATGTCCTTTCTCACCATAGCACTCAATGTGCTCCCAATACCCCACTGTAGATTAAACGAAAATAGTGTTATCAAACTGCTCAATGAAACAGTGGTGTAACTCTGTGAGGTGAATTTACACATAACAAAGCAGTTTCTCCGAAGGCTCCTCTCCAATTTTTATCTGAGGATATTTCCTTTTTCACCATAGCACTCAATGGGCTCGCGTTATCCCATTGGAGATTCTGCGACAACAGTGTTAGTAAACCGCTCCATGAAAAGAAAGGTGTAACTCTGAGAGATGAATTCACACATCACAAAGCAGTTTCTCAGAAAGGTCCCTTCTAGTTTTTATCAGTTAATATTTCCTTCGTGACCAAATGACTCAAAGTGATCCAAAATATCCCTTCTCAGATGCCACAAAAACAGTGCTAGTAAACTGCTCCATGAAAGAGTGATGATACTCTGAGATGAATTCACATATCACAAAGCAGTTTCTCGGAAAGCTTCTTTCTAGTTTTTCTCTGAGGACAATTCCTTTTCCACCTTCAGTCTCAATGCCCTCCCGAATATCCCATTGCAGATTCCACGAAAATAGTGTTAGCAAACTGCTCAATGAAAGAATGGTGTAACTCTGGGAGATGAATTCACACATCAGAAAGCAGTTTCTCAGAAAGCTTCTTTCTAGTTTTCATCTTGGGGTATTTCCTTTTTCACCATAGGCTTCAAAGTGATCAACAATATCCCCTCTCAGAATCCAGAAGAAGTGCTAGCAAATGGCTCCATGAAAGAGTGGTGTAAGACTGTCAGGAGAATTCACACATCACAGAGCAATTTATCAGAAGGCTTGTTTCCAGTTTTTGTCTGAGGATATTTCCTCTGTCACAATAGGATTCAAAGCAATCAGAAATGTCCCTTCTCAGATTCCACAAAAGCAATCATAGCAAACGGCTCCATGAAGGATTGGTGTAACTCTGTGAGATGATTTCACACATCACAAAGCAGTTTCTCAGAAAGCTTCTATCAAGATTTTATCTGAGGATATTTCCTTTTCAACATTGACCTCATGCCCTCCAAAATATCCCATTGCAGATACCACGAAAATAGTATTAGCAAACTGCTTAATGAAAGAATGGTGTAACTCTGGGAGGTGAATTCACAAATCACAAAGCAGTTTCTCTGAAGGCTTATCTCCACTTTTTATCTGAGCTTATTTCCTTTTTCGCCATAGCATTCATTATGCTGACAATATCCCATTGCAGATTAAAGGAAAGCAATGTTAGTAAACTGCTCCAGGAAAAGAACGTTGCAACTTTGTGAGATGAGTACACACATCACAAAGCAGTTTCTCAGAAAGCTTCTTTCCAGTTTTTATATGAGGATGTGTCCTTTGTCACCATAGGCTTCAAATCGATCCAAAACATCCCTTCTCAGTTTCAACAAAAATAGTGCTAGCAAACTGCTCCATGAAAGAGTAGTGTAACATCATGAGATGAATTCAGCACCACAAAGCATTTTCTCAGAAAGTTTCTATTTTTTTTAAAATTATACTTTAAGTTCTAGGGTACATGTGCATAACATGCACGTTTGTTACATATGTATACTTGTGCCATGTTGGTGTGCTGCAACCATCAACTCGTCAGCACCCATCAATTTATCATTTATATCAGGTATAACTCCCAAAGCAATCCCTCCCCCCTCCCCATGATAGGCCCCGGTGTGTGATGTTCCACTTTCCGAGTCCAAGTGATCTCATTGTTCAGTTCCCACCTATGAGTGAGAACATGCAGTGTTTGGTTTTCTGTTCTTGTGATACTTTGCTAAGAATGATGGTTTCCAGCTGCATCCATGTCCCTACAAAGGACGGAAACTCATCCTTTTTTTATGGCTGCATAGTATGCCATGGTGTATATGTGCCACATTTTCTTAATCCAGTCTGTCACAGATGGACATTTGGGTTGATTCCAAGTCTTTGCTATTGTGAATAGCGCCGCAATAAATATACGTGCGCATGTGTCTTTATAGCAGCAAGATTTATAATCCTTTGGGTATAGACCCAGTAGTGGGATGGCTGGGTAATATGGCACATCTAGTTCTAGATCCTTAGGAATTGCCATACTCTTTTCCATAATGGTTGAACTAGTTTACAATCCCACCAACAGTGTAAAAGTGTTCCTATTTCTCCACATCCTCTCCAACACCTGTTGTTACCTGACTTTTTAATGATTGCCATTCTAACTAGTGTGAGATGGTATCTCATTGTGGTTTTGATTTGCATTTCTCTGATGGCGAGTGATGATGAGCATTTTTTCATGTGTCTGTTGGCTGTATGAATGTCTTCTTTTGAGAAATGTCTGTTCATATCCTTTGCCCACATTTTGATGGGGTTCTTTGTTTTTTTCTTGTATATTTGTTTGAGTTCTTTGTAGATTCTGGATATCAGCCCTTTGTCAGATGAGTAGATTGCAAAAATTTTCTCCCATTCTGTAGGTTGCCTGTTCACTTTGATGGTAGTTTCTTTTGCTGTGCAGAAGCTCTTTGGATTAATTAGATCCCATTTGTCAATTTTTGCTTTTGCTGCCGTTGCTTTTGGTGTTTTAGACATGAAGTTCTTGCCCATGCCTATGTCCTGAATGGTACTACCTAGGTTTTCTTCTAGGGTTTTTATGGTATTATTTCTAACATTTAAGTCTCTAATCCATCTTGCATTAATCTTCGTATAAGGAGTAAGGAAAGGATCCAGTTTCAGCTTTCTACTTATGGCTAGCCAATTTTCCCAGCACCATTTATTAAATAGGGAATCCTTTCCCATTTCTTGTTTCTCTCAGGTATGTCAAAGATCAGATGGCAGTAGATGTGTGGTATTATTTCTGAGGACTCCGTTCTGTTCCATTGGTCTATATCTCTGTTTTGGTACCAGTACCATGCTGTTTTGGTTACTGTAGCCTTGTAGTATAGTTTGAATTCAGGTTGCGTGACGCCTCCAGATTTGTCCTTTTGACTTAGGATTGTCTTGGAAATGTGGGCTCTTTTTTGGTTCCATATGAACTTTAAAGCAGTTTTTTCCAATTCTGTGAAGAAACTCATTGGTAGCTTGATGGGGTTGGCATTGAATCTATAAATAACCTTGGGCAGTAGGGCCATTTTCACGATATTGATTCTTCCTATCCATGAGTATGGTATGTTCTTCCATTTGTTTGTGTCCTCTTTTATTTCACTGAGCAGTGGTTTGTAGTTCTCCTTGAAGAGGTCCTTGACATCTCTTGTAAGTTGGATTCCTAGGTATTTGATTCTCTTTGAAGCAATTGTGAATGGAAGTTCATTCCTGATTTGGCTCTCTGTTTGTCTGTTACTGGTGTATAAGAATGCTTGTGATTTTTGCACATTAATTTTGTATCCTGAGACTTTGCTGAAGTTGCTTATCAGCTTAAGGAGATTTTGGGCTGAGACAATGGGGTTTTCTAAATATACAATCATGTCATCTGCAAACAGGGACAATTTGACTTCTTCTTTTCCTAACTGAATACCCTTTATTTCTTTCTCTTGCCTGATTGCCCTAGCCAGAACTTCCAACACTATGTTGAATAGGAGTGGTGAGAGAGGGCATCCCTGTCTTGCACCAGTTTATATAGGTAATTTTTCCTGTTTTTGCCCATTCATATTAGCTGTGGGTTTGTCAAAAATAGCTCTTAATATTTTGAGGTACATTCCATCAATACCGAATTTACTGAGCGTTTTTAGCATGAAGGGCTGTTGAATTTTGTCAAAAGCCTTTTCTGCATCTATTGAGATAATCATGTGGTTCTTGTCTTTGCTTCTGTTTACATGCTGGATTACGTTTATTGATTTGTGAATGTTGAACCAGCCTTACATCCCATGGATGAAGCCCACTTGATCATGGTGGATAAGCTTTTTGATGTGCTGCTGAATCCGGTTTGCCAGTATTTTATTGAGGATTTTTTGCATCGATGTTCATCAGGGATATTGGTCTCAAATTCTCTTTTTTTGTTGTGTCTCTGCCAGGCTTTGGTATCAGGATGATGTTGGCCTCATAAAATGAGTTAGGGAGGATTCCCTCTTTTTCTATTGATTGGAATAGTTTCAGAAGGAATGGTACCAGCTCCTCCTTGTACCTCTGGTAGAATTCATCTGTGAATCCATCTGGTCCTGGACTTTTTTTGGTGGGTAGGCTATTAATTGTTGCCTCAATTTCAGAGCCTGCTATTGGTCTATTCAGGGACTCAACTTTTTCCTGGTTTAGTCTTGGAAAAGTGTCAGTGTCCAGGAAATTATCCATTTCTTCTAGATATTCTAGTTGATTTGCGTAGAGGTGTTTATAGTATTCTCTGATGGTAGTTTGTATTTCTGTGGGGTCGGTGGTGATATCCCCTTTATCATTTTTTATTGCATCTATTTGATTCCTCTCTCTTTTCTTCTTTATTAGTCTTGCTAGCGGTCTGTCAATTTTGTTGATCTTTTCAAGAAACCAACTCCTGGATTCATTGATTTTTTGGAGGGTTTTTTGTGTCTCTATCTCCTTCAGTTCGGCTCTGATCTTAGTTATTTCTTGCATTCTGCTAGCTTTTGAATGTGTTTGCTTTTGCCTCTCTAGTTCTTTCAATTGTGATGTTAGAGTGTCAATTTTAGATCTTTCCTGCTTTCTCTTGTGGGCATTCAGTGCTATAAATTTCCCTCTACACATTTCTTTAAATGTGTCCCAGAGATTCTGCTATGTTGTATCTTTGTTCTCATTGGTTTCAAAGAACATCTTTATTTCTGCCTTCATTTTGTTATGTACCCAGTAGTCATTCAGGAGCAGGTTGTTCAGTTTCCATGTAGTTGAGCAGTTTTGATTAAGTTCCTTAGTCCTGAGTTCTAGTTTGATTGCACTGTGGTCTGAGAGACAGTTTGTTCTAATTTCTGTTCTTTTACATTTGCTGAGGAGTGCTTTACTTCCAATTATGTGGTCAATTTTGGAATAAGTGTGATGTGGTGCTGAGAAGAATGTATATTCTGTTGATTTGGGGTGGAGAGTTCTATAGATGTTTATTAGGTCCACTTGGTGCAGAGATGAGTTCAATTCCTGGGTATCTTTGTTAACTTTCTGTCTCGTTGATCTGTCTAATTTTGACAGTGGAGTGTTGAAGTCTCCCATTATTATTGTATGGGAGTCTAAGTCTCCTTGTAAGTCTCTTAAGGACTTGCTTTATGAATCTGGGTGCTCCTGTATTGGGTGCATATATATTTAGAATAGTTAGCTCTTCCTGTTGAATTGATCCCTTTACCATTATGTAATAGCCTTCTTTGTCTCTTTTGATCTTTGATGGTTTAAAGTCTATTTTATCAGAGACTAGGATTGCAACCCCTGCTTTCTTTTGTTCTGCATTTGCTTGGTAGATCTTCCTCCATCCCTTTATTTTGAGCCTATGTATGTCTCTGAATATGAGATGGGTCTCCTGAAGACAGCAGACAGATGGGTCTTGACTCTTTATCCAGTTTGCCAGTCTGTGTCTTTTAATTGGAGCATTTAGTCCATTTACATTGAAGTTTAATATTGTTATGTGTGACCTTGATCCTGTCATTTTGATATTAACTGGTTATTTTGCTCGTTAGTTGATGCAGTTTCTTCCTAGCCTCGATGGTCTTTACATTTTGGCATGTTTTTGCAATGGCTGGTACCGGTTGTTCCTTTCCATGTTTAGTGCTTCCTTCAGGGTCTCTTGTACGGCAGGCCTGATGGTGACAAAATCTCTACGCATTTGCTTATCTGTAAAGGATTTTATTTCTCCTTCACTGATGAAACTTAGTTTGGCTAGATATGAAATTCTGGGTTGAAAATTCTTTTAAGAATGTTGAATATTGGCCCCCACTCTCTTCTGGCTTGTAGAGTTTCTGCTGAGAGACCTGCTGTTAGTCTGATGGGCTTCCCTTTGTGGGTAACCCGACCTTTCTCTCTGTCTCCCCTTAAGATTCTTTCCTTCTTTTCAACTTTGGTGAATCTGGCAATTATGTGTCTTGGAGTTGCCCTTCTGGAGGAGTATCTTTGTGGCGTTCTCTGTATTTCCTGAATTTGAAAGTTGGCCTGCCCTACTAGGTTGGGGAAGTTCTCCTGGATGATATCCTGAAGACTGTTTTCCAACTTGGTTCCATTTTCCCCCTCACTTTCAGGCACCCCAATCAGATGTTGATTTGGTCTTTTTACATAATCCCATACTTCTTGCAGGCTTTGTTCATTTCTTTTTCTTCTTTTTTCTTTTGGTTTCTCTTCTCACTTCATTTCATTCATGTGATCCTCAATCGCTGATACTCTTTCTTCCAGTTGATCGAGTCAGTTACTGAAGATTGTGCATTTGTCACATATTTCTCATGTAATGGTTTTCATCTCTGTCATTTCGTTTATGACCTTCTCTGCATTAATTAGTCTAGCTGTCAATTCTTCCACTCTTTTTTCAAGATTTTTAGTTTCTTTGCGCTGAGTACGTAATTCCTCCTTTAGCTCTGAGAAGTTTGATGGACTGAAGCCTTCTTCTCTCATCTCGTCAAAGTCATTCTCTGACCAGCTTTGATCCGTTGCTGGCGATGGGCTGCCCTCCTTTGCAGGGGGACATGCGCTATTATTTTTTGAGTTTCCAGCTTTTTCTGCCCTGCTTTTTCCCCATCTTTGTGGTTCTATCTGTCTCTGGTCTTTGATGATGGTGACGTACTGATGGTGTTTTGGTATAGGTGTCCTTACTGTTTGATATTTTTCCTTCTGACAGTCAGGACCCTCAGCTGTAGGTCTGTTGGATATTGCTTGAGGTCCACTCCAGACCCTGTTTGCCTGGGTATCAGCAGCAGAGGTTGCAGAAGATAGAATATTGCTGAACAGCGAGTGTACCTGTCTGATTCTTACTTTGGAAGCTTCCTCTCAGAGGTGTTCTCCACCCTGTGAGGTGTGGGGTGTCAGACTGCCCCTAGTGGGGGATGTCTCCCAGTTAGTCTACTCAGGGGTCAGGGACCCACTTGTGCAGGCAGTCTGTCCGTTCTCAGATCTCAACCTCCATGTTGGGAGATCCACTGCTCTCTTCAAAGCTGTCAGACAGAGTCGGTTGCATCTGCAGAGGTTTCTGATGCTTTTGTTGTGGTTTTTGATTAACTGTGCTCTTTCCCCAGAGGTGGAGTCTACAGAGACAGGCAGGTTTCCTTGAGCTGCTGTGAGCTCCACGCAGTTCGAGCTTCCCAGCATCTTTGTTTACCTACTTAAGCCTCAGCAATGGTGGGCGCCCCACCCCCAGCCTCACTGCTGCCTTGTGGTTAGATTGCAGACTGCTGTGTTAGCAATGAGGGAGTCTCCGTGGGGGTGGGACCCGCCCGGCCGGATGTGGGATATATTCTCCTGGTGTGCCCGTTTGCTTAAAGCGCAGTATTTGGGTGGGAGTCACGATTTTCTAGGTGTTGTGTGTCTCAGTTCCCCTGGCTAGGAAAAGGGATTCCCTTCCCCCTTGCGCTTCCCAGGTGAGGCAATGCCTCACCCTGCTTCTGCTCTCGATGGTCGGGCTGCAGCAGCTGACCAGCACTGATTGTCCGGCACTACCTAGTGAGATGACCCCAGTACCTCAGTTGAAAATGCAGAGATCACCAGTCTTCTGTGTCGCTCTCGCTGGGAGTTGGAGACTGGAGCTGTTCCTATTCTCCCATCTTATTCCACCCCCCAGAAAGTTTCTTTCTAGTTTTTATCTGAGGATATTTCCTTTGTCACCATAGGCTTCAAAGCGATCAGAAATGTCCCTTCTCAGATTGCACAAAAACAGTGCTTGCAAATGGCTGCATGAAATATTGTTGCAACTCCATGAGGTGAATTCACACATTGCAAAGCAGTTTCTCAGAAGGCTTCTTTCAAGTTTTTATCTGAGGACTTTCCTTTTTCACCTTTGGGCTCAATGCACTTCAATGAATGCCATAGCAGATTCCTCGAGAATAGAGTTACCAAACAACTTAATGAAAGACTGGTGTAGCTCTGTGAGATGAGTACACACATCACAAAGCAGTTTGTCAGAATGCTTCTTTCTGGATTTTATCTGAGGATATTTCCTTTGTCATCATAGGCTTCAAAGTGATCAAAAATATCCCTTCTCACTTTCCACAAAAACAGTGCAACACACGGCTCCATGAAAGAGTAGTGTAACACTGTGAGATGAATTCACACATCACAAAGTAGTTTCTTAGAATGCTTCCTTCTTGTTTCTATCTGAGGGTATTTCAGGCCTCAATGTGCCACTGTTTCTCATTGCAGATTCTGCAACAACAGTGTTAACAAACTTCTCAATGAAAGCAATGATGTACCTCTGTCAGATGAATTCACACACCACAAAGCAGTTTCTGAGAAAGGTTCTCTCCAGTTTTTATCAGAGTATGTTTCATTTTTTGCCATGGGATTCAATGGTATCCAAAATATCACATCTGAGATTCCACAAAAACACTGCCAGCAAACTCTTCCATGAAAGAGTGGTGTAACTTTGTGAGATGACCTGACAACTCACAAATCAGTTTCTCAGAGAGCTTCTTTCTACTTTTTATCTGAGGATATTTCCTTTGTCACCATAGGGTTGAAAGTGATCAAAAATATATCTTCTCAGATTCCATAAAGCAGTGCTAGCCAACAGCTCCATGAAAGAGTGATGTAACTCTCAGATGAATTCAGAAATCACAAAGAACTTTCTCAGAAAGTTTCTTTCTGGATCTTATCTGAGTATATTTCCTTTGTCACCATAGGCTTCAAAGCGCTCAAAAATATCCCTTCTCAGATTCCAGAAAAACAGTGCAAGCAAACGGCTCCATGAAAGTGTAATGTAACTCTGTGAGATGAATTCACACATCACAGCACAGTTTCTCAGAAGGCTTCTTTCTTGTTTTTATCTGAGGATATTTCCTTTGTCAGCATAGGCCTCAAAGCAATCCAAAATATCCCTTCTCAGATTCCAGAAAAACAGTGCTGGCAAACGGCTCCATGAAAGAGTTGTGTAACTCTGTGAGATGAAATCACACATCAAAAAGGAGTTTTTCAGAAAGCTTATTTCTTCTTTTTACCTGAAGATATTTCCTTTTTTTACATGGGCCTCAATGCGCTCCCGTATATCTCATTGTAGATTCTGCAAAAACAGTTTTAGCAAACTTCTCAATGAAAGCAATGGTGTAACTTTGTGAGATGAATTCACACACTAAAAAGCAGTTCCTGAAAAGGCTTCTGCCCAGTATTTATCTGAGGATATTTCATTTTTCACCCTAGGATTCTATGCTATCCAAAATATCACTTCTGTGATTCCACAAAAACAGTGCTAGCAAATTCCTCGATGAGAGTGGTGTAACTCTGTGAGATGAATTCACACATCACAAACCAGTTTCTCAGCAAGTTTCTTTCTAATTTGCATCTGAGGATATTTCCTTTGTCACCCTAGGCTTCAAAGTGATCAAAAATATCCCTTCACAGATTCCCAAAAACAGTGCTAGCCAACGGCTACATGAAAGAGTTCCATAACACTGTGAAATGAATTCACACATCATAAAGCAGTGTCTCAGAAACCTTCTTTCTGGTTTTTATCTGATGATATTTCCTTTGTCACCATAGGCTTCAAAGTGATCATAAACATCCCTTCTCAGATTCCACAAAAACAGTGCCAGCCAACGGCTCCATGAAAGAGTGGTGTAACTGTTAGATGAATTCACAACTCACAAAGCAGTTTCTCAGAAAGCTTCTTTCCAGTTTTTATCTGAGGATACTTCCTTTGTTACTATGGGCCTCAAAGCCATCTAAAATATCACTTCTCAGATTCCACAACAACAGTGCTAGCCAAAGACTCCACGAAAGAGTGATGTAGCTCTCAGATGAATTCAGAAATCACAAAGAAGTTTCTCAGAAGGCTTCTTTCTCGTTTTTATCTGAGGATATTTCCTTTGTCACCATACGCTTCAAAGCGATCCAAATTATTCCTTCTCATAATCCACAAAAACTGTACTAGCAAACGGTTCCATGAAAGAGTTGTGTAGTGCAACACTGTGAGATGAATTCACACATCACAAAGCAGTTTCTCAGAAAGCTTCTTTCTGTATTTTATATGAGGATATTTCCTTTGTCACAATAGGCTTCAAAGCAATAAAAAATATCCCTTATCAGATTCCACAAAAACAGTGCTAGCAAACAGCTTCATGAAAGGGTAGTGTCACTCTGTGAGATGAATTCACACATCACAAAGCAGTTTCTCAGAAAGCTTCTTTCTTGTTTTTATCTGAGGATATTTCAGTTCTCAATATGCTCGGATATATCTCATTGCAGATTCTGTGAAAATATTGTTAGGAAAGTTCTCAAGGAATAGAGTGGTGTAACTCCATGAGATGAATTCATACAACAGAAAGCAGTTTCTCAGAAGGCTTCTCCCCAATTTTTGTCCATGGATATTTAATTTTTTACCATAGTACTCAACGCCCATGGAATATCCTATGGCAGATTCCACGAAAAGAGTGTTAGCAAACTGCTCAATGTAACGAGAAGTGTATCTCTGTGAGATGAATACACTCATTACAAAGCAGGTTCTCATAAAGCTTTTTCTAGTTTCAACTGAGGATATTTCCTTTGTTACCATAGGCTTCAGAATGATCCAAACTATCCCTTCTCAGATTGAACAAATACAGTTCCAGAAAACTGCTCCTTGAAAGAACAGTGTAACACTGTGTGATGAATTCACAGAATACACAGCCATTTCTCAGAAAGCTTTTTTTTTCCCGAGGATATTTTCTTTTTAAATATGGGCCTCAAGGCGCTTCTGTATATCTCATTTCAGATTCTGCAAAAACTGTTAGCAAACCACCCAATGAAAGCAATGCTGTAACTCTTTGAGGTGAATTCACACACCACAAAGCAATTTTTGAGAAGGCTTCTCTCCAGTTTTTATCTGAGGATATTTCATTTCTCATCATAGGATTCTATGTTATCCAAGATATCACTCCACAGATTCCACAAAAACAGTACTGGCAAACGACTCCATGAAAGAGTGGTATAACTCTGTGAGATGAATTCACACATCACAAAGCAGTTTCTCAAAATGTTTCTTTCTAGTTTTTTCCTGAAAATATTTCCTTTGTCACCATAGACTTCAAAGTGATCATAAATATCCCTTCTCAGATTCCACAAAAACAGTACTAGCCAATGGCTTCATAAAAGAGTGGTGTAACTCTGTGAGATGAATTCACAACTCACAAAGCAGTTTCTCAAAAAGCTTCTTTCTAGTTTTTAATCTGAGGATATATCCTTTGTCAATATAGGCTTCAAAGCATCAACCCAAATGTCCATCTGTGACAGACTGGATTAAGAAAATGTGGCACATATACACCATGGAATACTATGCAGCCATAAAAAAGGATGAGTTTGTTTCCTTTGTAGGGACATGGATGCAGCTGGAAACCATCATTCTTAGCAAACCATCACAAGAACAGAAAACCAAACACCACATGTTCTCACTCATAGGTGGGAACTGAACAATGAGACCACTTGGACTCGGGAAGGGGAACATCACACACTGGGGCCTATCACGGGGAGGGGGAAGGGGGGAGGGATAGCATTGGGAGTTATACCTGATATAAATGATAAATTGATGGGTGCTGACGAGTTGATGGGTGCAGCACACCAACATGGCACAAGTATACATATGTAACAAACCTGCACGTTATGCACATGTACCCTAGAACTTAAAGTATAATAATAATAATAAAAAGAAAAAAAAAGAAAAATGTAAAAAAAAAAAAGCAGCGATCCAAAATATCCCATATCAGATTCCACAAAAACAGTGCTAGCAAACGGCTACATGAAAGAGTTGTGTAACACTGTGAGATGAATTCACACATCACAAAGCAGTTTCTCAGAAAGCTTATTTCTGGTTTTTATCTGAGGATATTTCGTTTGTCACTATAGGTTTCAATGTGGTTAAATGTATCCCTTCTGAGATTACACAAACCAGTGTTAGCAAACAGCTCCGTTAAAGAGTAGTTTAACTCTGTGAGATGAATTCACACATCACAAAACAGTTTCTCAGAAAACTTCTTTCTAGTGTTTATCTGATGAATTCACACATAACAAAGCAGTTTCTCAGAAACTTCTTTCTTGCATTTATCTGAGGATATTTCAGGCCTCAATGAGCCCCTGTGTGTCTCATTGCAGATTCTGTGAAAACAGTGTAAGCAAACTTCTCAATGAAAGCAATGATGTAACTCTGTGAGATAAATTCACACACCACAAAGCAGTTTCTGAGACGGCTTCTCTCCAGTTTATGTCTGAGGTCATTTCATTTTTCACCACTGGATTCAATGCTATCCAAAAATATCACATCTGAGATTCCAGAAAAACACTGCTAGCAAACACCTCCATGAAAGAGTGGTGTAATTCTGTGAGAGGAAATCAGAAATCATAAAGAAGTTTCTCAGAAAGCCTCCTTCTTGTTTTTATCTTAGGATATTTCCTTTGTCACCATAGCCTTCAAAGTGATCCAAAATATCCCTTCTCATATTCCACAAAAACAGTAAGAACAAACGGCTCCATGAAAGATGTGTGTAACACTGTGAGATGAATTCACACCTCACAAAGCAGTTTCTCAGAAAGCTTCTTTCTGTGTTTTATCTGAGGATATTTCCTTTGTTACCATAGGCTTCAAAGCCATCCAAATTATCCCTTCTCAGATTCCACAAAAACAGTGCTAGCAAACAGTGCCATGAAAGAGTAGTGTAACTATGTGAGGTGAATTCATACGTCACAAAGCAGTTTCTCAGGAGGCTTGTCTTCTTTTTATCTGACCATATTTCAGTCCTCAATGCACTCCCATATTTCTCATTGCAGATTCTGAGAAAATATTGTTAGGAAACTTCTCAAGGAATACAGTGGTATAACTCTGTGAGATGAATTCACACGTCACAAAGCAGTTTCTCAGAAGGCTTCTCTCCAGTTTTTATCTAAGGATATTTAATTTTTCATCATAGGACTCAATGCCCTTGGAATATCCCATGGCAGATTCCATGAAAACAGAGTTAGCAAACTGCTCAATGTAACGAAAAGTGTATCTCTGTGAGATGAATACACTCATCACAAAGCAGTTTCGGAAAAGTTTTTTCTAGTTTTAACTAAGGATATTTCCTTTGTTACCACAGGTTTCAGAGCAATCCAAACTATCTCTTCCCAGATTGAACAAACAGAGTTCTAGCAAACTGCTCCTTGAAAGAGTAGTGAATTCACAGATCACAAAGCTGTTTCTCAGAAAGCTTCTTTCTTCTTTTTATCCGAGGATATTTCCTTTTTAAACATGGGCCTCATGGCACTTCCCTATATCTCATTGCAGATTCTGCAAGAACAGTGTTAGCAAACCTCTCAATGAAATCAATGGTGTAACTCTCTGAGATAAATTCACACACAAAAATCCAGTTTATGAGAAGGCTTCTGTACAGTTTTTATCTAATGATATTTAATTTTTTACCATAGGACTCAATGCCCTCAGAATATCCCATAGCAGATTCCACGAAAACAGTGTTAGCAAATTGCTCTATGTAACGAAAAGTGTATCTCTGTGAGATGAATACACTAATCCCAAAGCAGTTTCTCAAAAAGCTTTTTCTAGTTTTAGCTGAGCATATTTCCTTTTTTATCATAGGCTTCAATGCAATCCAAAATGACCCTTCTCAGATTCCACAAATACAGTGCTAGCAAACTGCTTCATGGAAGAGTAGTGTAACTCTGTGTGACGAATTCTCACATCACAAAACAGTTTCTCAGAAATCTTCTTTTTTCTTTTTATCCGAAGATATTTCCTTTCTAAGCACAGGCCTCAATGCACTTCCGTATATCCCATTGCAGATTCTGCGAAAACATTGTTAGCAAACTTCTCAATGAAAGAAATGGTGTAACTCTGTGAGATGAATTCACACACAAAAATGCAGTTTATGAGAAGGCTTCTGTACAGTTTTTATCTGAGGATATTTCATTTGTCACCCTAAGATTCTATGCTATCCAAAATATCACTTCTGTGATTCCACAGAAAAAGAGCTAGCCAATTCCTCCATGAAAGGGTGGTGTAACTCTGTGAGATAAATTCACACATCACAAAGCAGTTTCCCAGAAAGCTTCTCTCCAGATGTTATCTGAGGATATTTCTTTTGTCACCATAGGCTTCAAAGCAATCACAAATATCCCTTCTCAAATTCCACAAAAACAGTGCTAGCCAACAGCTACATGACAGACTGGTGTAACTCTGTGAGATGAATTCAGAAATCACAAAGCTCTTTCTCAGAAAGCTTCTTTCTGGTTTTTATTTGAGGATATTTCCTTTTTAAACACAGGCCTCAATGCACTCCCATATATCTCATAGTGGATTCTGCAAAAATACTGTTAGGAAACTTCTCAATGAAAAGTGTGGTGTAGCTCTGTGAGACGAATTCACACATCTCAAAGCAGTTTCTCAGAAGGCTTCTCTCCAGTTTTTTTTAAGGATACTTAATTTTTCACCGTAGTACTCAATGCCCTCTGAATATCTCATAGCAGATTCCATGAAAACAGTGTTAGCAAATTGCTCAATGTAACAAAAAGTGTATGTCTGTGAGATGAATACACTCATCACAAAGCAGTTTCTCAAAAATCGTTTTCTCATTTTATCTGAGGATATTTCCTTTGTTACCATAGGCTTCAAAGCCATCCAAATATCCCTTCTGAGATTCCATAAATACAAAGCTAGCCAAATGCTCCATGAAAGAGTAGTGTAACTCTGTGTGATGAATTCTCACATTGCAAAGCAGTTTCTCAGGAAGCTTGTTTCTTCTTTTTACATGAGGATATTTCTTTTATAATCACAGGCCTCAATGCGCTCCCATATATCTCATTGCAGATTCTGCAAAAGCAGTTTTAGCAAACTTCTCAATGAAAGCAATGATGTAACTCTCTGAGGTGAATTCACACAACACAAAGCAGTTTCTGAAAAGGTGTCTCTCCAGTTTTTATCTGAGGATATTTCATTTCTCACCATGGGATTCTATGCTATCCAACATATCACTTCTGTGATTCGACAAAAAGAGTGCTAGCCAACTCCTCCATGAAAGAGTGGTGTAACTCTGCAAGATGAATTCATACATCACAAAGCAGTTTCTCAGAAAGCTTCTTTCTGATTTTTATCTGGATATATATTTCCTTTGTTACCATTGGCTTCAAAGTGATCAAAAAATCCCCTCTCAGATTCCACAAAAACATTGCTAGCAAACGGCTTCATGAAACAGTAGTGTAACTCTGTGAGATGAATTCACACATAACAAAGCAGTTTCTCAGAAACTGCTTTCTTGCCTTTATCTGAGGATATTTCAGGCCTCAACATCCCCCCCCCCATGTGTCTCATTGTAGATTCTGTGACAACAATGTCAGCAAACTTCTCAATGAAACAATGATGTAACTCTGTGAGATAAATTCACACACCACAAAGCAGTTTCTGAGAAGGCTTCTCTCCAGTTTATGTCTGAGGATATTTCGTTTTTCACCATTGGATTCAAGGCTATCCAAAATATCACATCAGAGATTCCAGAAAAACACTGCTAGCAAACTCCTCTATGAATGAGTGCTGTAACTCTGTGAGATGAATTCAAAACTGACAAAGCAGTTTCTCAGAAAACTTCTTTCTAGTTTTTATCTCAGGATATATCTTTTGTTACCATCGGCATCAAACTGTTCCAAAATATCACTTCTCAGATTCCACAAAAGCAGTGCTATCCAACAGCTACATGAAAGACTGATGTGACTCTCAGATGAATTCAGAAATCCCAAAGCAGTTTCTCAGAACGCTTATTTCTGATTTTTATCTGAGGATATTTCCATTTTCACCATGGCCTTCAAAGCTATCCAAAATATCCCTTCTCATATTCCACAAAAACAGTGCTAGCAAACGACCCCATGAAAGAGTTGTGTAACAATGTGAGATGAATTCACACACCACAAAAGAGTTTCTCAGAAAGCTTCTTTCTGGATTTTATACGAGGACATTTCCTTTGTCACCATAGGTTTCAAAGTGATCAAAAATGTCGCTTCTCAGATTCCACAAAAAGAGTGCTAGTAAATGGCTCCATGAAAGAGCAGTGTCACTGTGTGAGATGAATTCACACATCACAAAGCAGATTCTCAGAAGGCTTCTATCTTGTTTTTATCTGAGGTTATTTCAGTCCTCAATGCGATCCCATATATCTCATTGCAGATTTCGCCAAAACATTGGTAGGAAACTTCTCAAGGAATAGAGTGGTGTAGCTATGTGAGATGAATTCACACATCACACAGAAGTTTCTCAGAAGGCTTCTCTCCAGTTTTTATCTCAGGATATTTTATTTTTCACCATAGGACTCAATGCACTCAGATACTCAATGACAGATTCCACGAAAACAGTGTTAGCAAACAGCTCAATGTAACGAAAAATGTATCTCTGTGAGATGAATACACTCATCATAAAGCAGTTTCTCATAAAGCTTTTTCTAGTTTTAACTGAGGATACCTCCTTTGTTACCATAGGCTTCAAAGTGATCCAATCTATCCCTTCTCAGATTGAACAAACACTGTTCTAGCAAACTGCTCCTTGAAAGAATGGTGTAACTCTGTGTCATGAATTCACAACTCACAAAGCAGTTCCTCAGAAAGCGTCTTTCTTCTTTTTATGCAAGGATATTTCCTTTTTAAACACTGGCCTCAATGTCCTCCCATATACTTGATTGCAGGTTCTGTGAAAACAGTGTTAGCAAACCTCTCAATGAACGCAATGGTGTAACTCTCTGAGACGAATTCATACACCACAAAACAGTTTCTGAGAAGGCTTCTCTACAGTTTTTTTCTGAGGATAATTCATTTCTCACCATAGAATTCTATGCTATCCAAAATATCACAGTTGAGATTCCACAAAAATAGTGCTAGCAAACTCCACCATGAAAGAGTGGTGTAACTCTGTGAGATGAATTCATACATCCAAAGCAATTTCTCAGAAAGATTCTTATCCCTATTTAAAGCATATTTCCTTTGTCACCATTAGCTTCAATGTGCTCCAAAATATCCCATTGCGGATTCCAAGAAAACAGTGTTAACAGACTGCTCAATGAAAAGAACACTGTAACACTGTGAGATGTATTCACACATCATAAAGCAGTTTCACAGAAGGCTTCTTTTTGGGTTTTATCTGAGGATATTTCCTTTGTACCCATAGGCTTCAATGCGCCCCCAAACATCCTATTGCAGTTTCCATGAAAATAGTGTTAGCACACTGCTGTGTGGAAAGAATGGTGTAACTCTGTGATTTGCATTCACACATCACAAAGCAGTCTCTCAGAAAGCTTCTTTCTAGTTTTTATATGAGGAAATTTCCTTTTTCACTATAGGCCTCAAAGTGCTGCCAAATATCCCCTGGCAGATTCCACGAAAACAGTGTTATCAAACTGTTCCATGAAAAGACTGGTGTAATTCTGAGAGTTGAATTCACACATCATAAAGAACTTTCTCAGAAAGCTCCTATCCAGTTTTTAACTGAGGATATTTCCTTTGTCATGGTAGGCTTCAATAGGAGCAAAAATATACGTTTTCAGTCTCCATAAAATCAGTGCTGATAACGTGATCCATGAAAAGCATTGTGTAACTCTGTGAGATGAATTTACACATCCAAAGCAGTTTCTAAGAAAGATCGTTTTCAGTTTTTATCTGAGGATATTTCCTTTGTCACCATAGGGTTCAATGCGCACCAAAATATCCTAATGCAGATTCCAAGAAAACAGTGTGAGCAGTCTGTTTAAAGAAAGTAATGGTGTAACACTGTGAGATGAATTAACCCATCACAAAACAGTTTCTCAGAAAGCTTCTTTCTAGTTTTTATCTGAGAATATTTCCTTTGTCACCATAAGCTTCATTGCTAGAAGAAATACCCCATTGCAGATTCCAAGAGAACAGAGTTAGCAAACTGCACAATGAAAAGAACAGAGTAACTTTGTGAGATGAATTCACGCATCACAGAGCAGTTTCTCAGAAACCTTCTTTCCAGTTTTATATGAGGATATTTACTTTGTAGGTGTAGGCTTCAATGTGATCCATAATATCACATCTCAGATTCCCCAAAAATAGTTCTAACAAACTGCTTCATGATAGGAACGTGAAACTCTATGAGATGAATTCACCCATCAGATATCAAATTCTCAGAAACCTTCTTACTAGTTTTTCTCTGAGGCTTTTCCTTTGTCACCATAAGCTTCAATGTGCTGCAAAATATCCTTTTATGGATTCCAGGAAAACAGTGTTAGCAGACTGCTCAACGAAAACAGCACTGTAACTCTGTGAGATGCATTCACACATCACAAAGCAGTTTCTCAGAAAGCCTCTTTTCAGTTTTTATCTGAGGATATTTCCTTTGTCACCATAGGTTTCAGTGTGATCCCAAATATACCTTTATGGATTCCATGAAAACAGTGTCAGCACACTGCTCAAGGAAAAGAATGGTGTAACTCTATGAGATGAATTAGCCCATCATAAAACAATGTCTCAGAAAGCTTCTTTCTAGTTTTTATCTGAGGATACTTCTTTGGCACTATAAGCTTCATTGCGCTAAAAAATATCCCATTGCAGATTCCAAGAAAACAGTGTTAGCAAACTGCTCAATGAAAAGAACAGTGTAACTCTGTAAGATACATTCACATATCACAATGCAGTTTCTCAGAAAGCTTCTTTCTAATTTTTATCTGGGGATTTTTCTTTTAACCATAGGCCTCAATGGGCTCCCAATTATCACCTTGCAGATTACACGAAAACAGTTAGCAAACTGCTTCATGAAGAGAAATGTGTAACTATGTGAGATGAATTCACACATCACAAGGAAGTTTCTCAGAAAGCTTCTTTCTAGTTTTTATTTGAGGATATATCCATTCTCAGTGTAGGCTTCAATGCAATCCAAAATATCCTTTCTCAGATTCCCTAAAAACAGTGGCAACAGACTGCTTCATGAAAGGAAAGTGTAACTTTGTGAGATGAATTCACACATCACAAAGCAGTTTCTCAGAAACCTCTTTCTAGTTTTTCTCTGAGGATATTTTCTTTGTCACCATAAGCTTCAATGCGCTGTGAAATATCCTCCTAGGGATTCCAAGAAAACAGTGTTAGCAGACTGCTCAATAAAAATAACATTGTAATTCTGTGAGGGGTATTCACACATCACAAAGAATTTTCTTGGAAGGCTTATTTTTGGTTTTTATCTGAGGATATTTCCTTTGTCACCATAAGCTTCAATGCGCTTCCAAACATCCTAATGCATTTTCCATGAAAACGGTGTTAGCAAACTGCTGTATGAAAAGAACGGTGTAACTCTGTGAGATGAAATCACATATCACAAAGAAGTTTCTCAGAAAGCACCTTTCCAGTTTTTATCTGAGGATATTTCCTGGTCACCATAGGCTACACTGCAATTCAAAATATCCCTTCCCAGATTCCCCCAAAACAGTGCTAAAAAAGTGATCTATGGAAAACATCGTGTAACTCTGTGAGATGAATTCACATATCGAAAGCAGTTTCTAAGAAAGCTTCTTTTTGGTATTTATCTGAGGATATTTCCTTTGTCCCCATAGGCTTCAATGTGCTCCCAAATATCCTAAGACAGATTCCAAGAAAACAGTGTTAGCAGACTGCTCAATGAAAAGAAAGGTGTAACTCTGTGAGATGAGTTAACTCATCACAAAACAGTTTCTCAGAAAGCTTCTTTCTAGTTTTTATCTGAGGATATTTCTTTTGTCATCATAAGCTTCATTGTGCTAAGAAATATCCCATTGCAGATTCCAAGAAAACACTGTTAGCTAACTGTTCAATGAAAAGAAAAATGTAACTCTGAGAGATGCATTCACACATCACAAAGTAGTTTTTCAGAAAGATTCTTTCTAGTTTTTACCTGAGGATATTTCCTTTTTCACCACTGGCCTCAATGCACTCCCAAATACCACTATGCAGAATCCTCAAAAACAGTGTTAGCAAACTGCTTCATGAATTCACACATCACAAAGAAGTTTCTCACAAAGCTTCTTTCTAGTTTTTTTCTGAGAATATTTCCTTTTTCACTATGGGCCTCAAATTGTTCCCAAATATCCCTTTGCAGATTCCACGAAAGAGTGTTAGCAAACTGCTCCATGAAAAAAAAGGTGTAACTCTGTGAGATGTATCCACACATCCCAAAGAACTTTCCAGAAATCTTCTTTCCAGTTTTTATCAGAGGATATTTCCTTGTCACCATATGTTTCAATGTGATCCAAAATATCCCTAATCAAATTCCAAAAAAAGAGTACTAATAAACTGATCCATGAAGAGAATTGTGTAACTCTGTGAGATGAATTCACTCATACAAACAGCTTCTCAGAAAGCCTCTTTTTTAAATCTGAGTATATTTCCTTTGTCCCCATAGGCTTCAATGCACTCCCAAATATTCTAACGCAGATTCCATGAAAATAGTCTTAGCAGACAGCTCAATGAAAAGAACGGTGTAACTCTGTGAGATGAATTAACCCATCACAAAGCAGTTATCAGAAAGTTTCTTTCTAGTTTTTATCTGAGGATATTTCCTTTGTCAATATAAGCTTCATTGCACTAAGAAATATCCCATTGCAGATTCAAAGAAAACAGTGTCAGCAAACTGTTCAATGAAAAGAAAAATGTAACTCTGTGAGATGCATTCACACATCACAATGCGGTTTCTCAGAAAGCTCCTTTCTAGTTTTTATTTGAGGACATTTCCTTTGTCAGTGTGGGCTTCAATGAGACCCAAAACATCCCTTCTCAGATTCCCCAAAACATTGATAACAGACTGCTCCATGAAAAGAAAGTGTAACTCTGTGATATGAATTCACACATCAGAAAGCAGTTTCTTCAAGACTTTCTTTCTAGTTTTTTTCTGAGGATATTTACTTTGTCCCAATAAACTTCAATGTGCTGCAATGCGTCCCTTTACGGATTCCAAGAAAACAGTGTTAGTAGACTGCTCAAAGAAAATAACATTGTAACTCTGTGGGATGTATTCACACATCACAAAACAGTTTCTCAGAAGGCTTCTTTTTGGTTTTTATCTGAGGGTAATTCCTTTGTCACCATAGGCTTCAATGTGCTCCCAAACATCCTACTGCATTTTCCACGAAAACAGTATTAGCAAATTGCTGTATGAAAAGAATGGTGTAACTCTGTGTGATGAAATCACACATCACAAAGAAGTTTCTCACAAAGCTTCTTTCTAGTTTTTATCTGAGGATATTTCCTTTTTCACTATAGGCCTCAAAGTGCTCCCAAATAACCCTTTGCAGATTTCATGAAAAGAGTGTTAGCAAACTGCTCCATGAAAATAAAGGTGTAACTCTGTGAGATGAATTCACACATCACAAAGAACTTTCTCAGAAAGTTTCTTTCCAGTTTTTATCTGAGGATATTTCCTTGTCACCATAGGCTACAATGCGATCCAAAATATCCCTTCTCAGATTCCCCAAAAACGGTGCTGACAAAGTGATCCAATAAAAAAAACATGTAACCCTGTGAGATGAATTCACACGTCCAAAGCTGTTTCTCAGAAAGCATCTTCTGGGTTTTTATCTGAGGATAATTCCTTTATCCCCATAAGCTTCAATGCACTCCCAAATATACTAACGAGGATTCCACGAAAACAGAGTTTGCAAACTGTTCAATGAAAAGAAAAAAATGTAACTCTGTGAGATGAATTCACACATCATAATGCAGTTTTGTAGAAAGCTTCTTTCTAGTTTTTATCTGAGGATATTACCTTTTTCACCATAGGCCTCATTGCGCACTCAAATATCACTCTGCAGATTCCACGAAAAGGGTTTTAGCAAACTGCTCCATGAAAAGAAAGGTGTGAATCTGTGAGATGAATTCACACATCACAAAGAATTTTCTCAGAAAGCCTCTTTCAAGTTTTTAATCTGAGAATATTTCCTTGTCACCATAGGCTACAATGCGATCCAAAATATGCCTTCTCAGATTCCCCAAAAACAGTGCTAACAAAGTAATCCATGAAAAGAATCGTGTAACTCCATGAGATGAATTCACATATCCAAAGCAGTTTCTCAGAAAGATTCTTTTTGTTTTTTCACTGAGGATATTTCCTTTGTCCCCATAGGTTTCAATGAGCACCAAAATATTCCATTGCAGATTCCAAGAAAACAGTGTTAGCCAAAAGCTCAATAAAAGGAACAGTGCAACTCTATGAGATGAATTCACACATCACAAAGCGGTTTTTCAGAAAGCTTCTTTCTAGTTTTTATCAGGGGATATTTCCTTTGTCACCATAAGCTTCATTGCGCTAAGAAATATCCCATTGCAGATTCCAAGAAAACCGTGTTAGCAAACTGTTAAATGGAAAGGAAAATGTAACTATGTGAGATTCATTCACATGTCACAATGCTGTTACTCAGAAAGCCTCTTTCTACTTTTTATCTCAGGATATTTCCTTTTACACCATAGGCCTCAATGCGCTCCCCAATATCAGTTTGCAGATTCCATGAAAACAGTGTTAGCAAACTGCTTCATGAAGAGGAAGGTGTAACTCTGTAAGATGTATTCACACATCACAAAGAAGTTTCTCAGAAAGCTTCTTTCTAGTTTTTATCTGAGGATATGTCCTTAGTCACCAAAAGCTTCAATGCAATCAAAAATATCCCTTCTCAGATTCCCCAAAAACAGTGGTGAAAGACTGCTCCATGAAAGGAAAGTGTAACTCTGTGAGATGAGTTCACATATCAGAAAGTAGTTTTTCAGAAATCTTCTTTCTACTTTTTCTCTGAAGATATTTCCTTTGTCACCATAAGCTTCGTTGGGCTAAGAAATATCCTTTACAGATTCCAAGAAAACAGTGTTAACAGACTGCTCAATAAAAGTAACATTGAAACTCTGTGAGATGTATTCACACATCACAAAGGAGTTTATCAGAAGGCTTCTTTTTGTTTTTTATCTGAGGATATTTCCTTTGTCACCATAAGCTTCAATGCACTCCCAATCATCCTATTGCATTTTCCACGAAAACAGTGTTAGCACACTGCTGTATGAGAAGAACGGTGTAACACTGTGTGATGAATTCACACATCACAAAGCAGTTTCTCACAAAGCTTAATTCTAGTTTTTTCTGAGGATATTTCCTTTTTCACTATAGGCCTCAAAGTGCTCCCAAATATCCCTTTGCAGATTCCACAAAAAGAGTGTTAACAAACTGTTCCATGAAAAGAAAGGTGTAACTCTGTAAGATGAATTGACATATCACAAAGAACTTTCTCAGAAAGGTTCTTTCCAGTTTTTATCTGAGGATATTTCCTTGTCACCATAGGCTACAATGTGATCCAAAATATCTCTTCTCAGATTCCCCAAAAGCAGTGCTAGCAAAGTGATCCATGAAAAGAATCGTGTAACTCTGGAGATGAATTCACACATTCAAAGCAGTTTTTCAGAAAGCTTCTTTTTTATCTGAGGATATTTCCTTTGTCACCATAGGCTTCAATGCACTCCAAAACATCCTATTGCATTATCCAAGAAAACAGTGTTAGCAAACTGCTGTATGAAAAGTAGTTTCTCAGAAAACTTCTTTCTACTTTTTATCTGAGGATATTTCCTTTTTCACCCTAGGCCTCAACGCGCTCCCAAATATCACTTTGCAATTTCCTCGAAAACAGTGGTAGCAAACTGCTTCATGAAGAGAAAGGTGTACCTCTGTGAGGTGAATTCACACATCACAAGGAAGTTTCTCAGAAAGCTTCTTTCTAGTTTTTATTTGAGGATATATCCATTCTCAGTGTAAGCTTCAATGCAATCCAAAATACACCTTCTCAGATTCCCCAAAAACAGTGGTAACAGACTGCTTCATGAAAGGAAAGTGTAACTCTGTGAGATGAATTCACACATCAGAAAGTAGTTTCTCAGACACCTTCTTTCTAGTTTTTCTCTGAGGATATTTTCTTTGTCACCATAAGCTTCAATGTGCTGCAAAATAACCTCTTATGGATTCCAAGAAAACAGTGTTAGCAGACTGCTAAATGAAAATAACATTGTAACTCTGTGAGATATATTCACACATCACAAAGCAGTTTCTCAGAAGGCTTCTTCTTGCTTTTTATCTGAGGATATTTCCTTTGTTACCATAGACTTCAATGTGCTCCCAAACATCCTATTGCATTTTGCATGAAAACAGCGTTAGCAAACTGCTGTATGAAAAGAAAGGTGTAACTCTGTGAGATTAATTCACACATCACAAAGAAGTTTCTCAGAAAGCTTCTTTCTAGTTTTCTTCTTTTGAGGATATTTCCTTAGTCAGCTTAGGCTTCAATGCGATCCATAATATCCCTTCTCAGATTCCCCAAAAGCAGTGGAAACAGACTGCGACATGAAAGGAAAGTGTAACTCTGTGAGATGAATTCACAAATCAGACAGCAGTTTCTCAGAAACCTTCTTACTAATTTTTCTCTGAGGATATTTCCTTTGTCACCAGAAGCTTCAATGCGGTGCAAAATATCCCTTTACGGATTCCAAGAAAACAGTGTTAACACATTGTTCAGTGAAAATAACATAGTAACTCTTTGAGACGTATTCACACATCACAAAGCAGTTTCTCAGAAAGCTTCCTTTTGGTTTTTATCTGAGGAAATTTTCTTTGCCACCATAGGCTTCAATGAGTTCCCAATCATCCTATTGCATTTTCCACAAAAACAGTGTTAGCAAACTGCTGTATGAAAAGACTGGTGTAACTCTGTGATGAATTCACACATCACAAATCAGTTTCTCACAAAGCTTCTTTCTAGTTTTTATCTGAGGATATTTCCTTTTTCACTATAGGCCTCAAAGTGCTCCCAAATATCCCTTTGCAGATTCCATGAAAAAACTGTTAGCAAACTGCTCCACGAAAAGAAAGGTGTAACTCTGTGAGATGAAATGACACATCACAAAGAACTTTCTCAGAAAGTTTTTTTCCAGTTTTTATCTGAGGATATTTCCTTGTCGCCATAGGCTATAACGCGATCCAAAATATTCCTTCTCAGATTTCACAAAAACAGTGCTAACATAGTGATCCATGAAAAGAATCACACAACTCTGTGAGATGAATTCACATATCCTAAGCAGTTTCTCAGTAAGCTTATTTTTGGTTTCTGTCTGAGGATATTTCCTTTGTCAGCCTAGGCCTCAATGTGCTCCCAAACATCCTATTGCATTTTCCACGAAAACAGTGTTAGCAAACTGCTGTATGAAAAGAACAGTGTAACTCTGTGTGATGAATTAACCAATCACAAAGCAGTTTCTCAGAAATCTTCTTCTAGTTTTTTTATCTGATGATATTTCCTTTGTTACCATAAGCTTCATTGCCCTAAGAAATATCCCATTGCAGAAATCAAGAAAACAGTGTTAGCAAACTGGTCAATGAAAAGTGTAACTTTGTGAGTTACATTCACACATCACAATGCAGTTTCTCAGAAAGCTTCTTTCTACTTTTTATCTGAAGGTATTTCCTTTTTCACCATAGGCCTCAAAGCGATCACAACTATCACTTTGCAGATTCCATGAAAACAGTGTTAGCAAACTGCTTCATGAAGAGAAAGGTGTAACTCTGTAAGATGTATTCACACATCACAAAGAAGTTTATCAGGAAACTTCTTTCCAGTTTTTATCTGAGGATATTTCCTTGTCACCATAGGCTACCTTGTGTTCCAAAATATCCCTTCTCAGTTTTCCCAAAAACAGTGCTAACACAATGATCCATGAAAAGAATCGTGTAACTCTGGAGACAAATTCACACATCCAAAGTAGTTTCTCAGAAAGCTTCTTTTTTCGTTTTTATCTGAGGATATTTCCTTTGTCACCATACGCTTCAATGCACTCCCAAACATCCTATTGCATTTTCCACAAAAACAGTGTTAGCAAACTGCTATATGAAAAGAATGGTGTAACTCTGTGTGATGAATTGACACATCACAAAGCAGTTTCTCAGAAAGCTTCTTTCTAGTTTTTATCTGAGGATATTTCCTTTTTCACTGTAGGCCTCATAGTGCTTCCAAATATCTCTTTGCAGATTCCATGAGAAGATTGTTAACAAATTGCTCAATGAAAAGAAAGGTGTAACTCTGTGAGATGAGTTACCCCATCACAAAGCACTTTCTCAGAAAACTTCTTTCTAGTTTCTATCTGAGGATATTTCCTTTTTCACCATAAGCTTCATTGCGCTAAGAAATATCCCGTTGCAGATTCCAAGAAAACAGTTTTAGCAAACTGTTCAATGAAAAGAAAAGTGTAACTCTGTGAGATGCATTCACATATCACAAAGCACTTTCTCAGAGAGCTTCTTTCTACTTTTTATCTGAGGATATTTCCTTTTTCACCCTAGGCCTCAAAACACTCCCAAATATCACTTTGCAGATTCCTCAAAAACAGTGTTAGCAAACTGCTTCATGAAGAGAAAAGTGTCACTCTGTGAGGTGAATTCATACATCACAAAGAAGTTTCTCAGAAAGCTTCTTTCCAGTTTTTATTTGAGGATATATCCATTCTCAGTGTAGGCTTCGATGCAAGCTGAAATATCCCCTTTCAGATTCCCCCAAAACAGTGGTAACAGACTGCCCCATGAAAAGAAAGTGTAACTCTCTGAGATGAAATCACACATTTGAAAGCAGTTTCTCAGACATTGCTAACATAGTGATGCATGAAAAGAATCGTGTAACTCTGTGAGATAAATTCACACATCCAAGGAAGTTTCTCAGAAGGCTTCTTCTTGGTTTTTATCTGAGGATATTTCCTTTGTCGCCATAGGCTTCAATGCGCTCCCGACCATCATATTGCATTTTCCACAAGAACAGTGTTAGCAAACTGCTGTATGAAAAAACGCTGTAACTCTGTGTGATGAATTCACACATCACAAAGTAGTTTCTCAGAAAGCTTCTTTCTAATTTTCATCTGAGGAAATTTCCTTTATAACCATATGTTCATTGTGCTAAGAAATATCCCATTACAGATTCCAAGGAAACAGTGTTAGCAAAGTGCTCAATAAAAAGAAAAGTGTAACTCTGTGAGATGCATTCACACATCACAATGCAGTTTCTCAGAAAGCTTCTTTCTAGTTTTTAACTGAGGATATTTCCTTTTTCACCAAAGCATCAATGCGCTCCCAAATATCGCGTTGCAGATTCCACGAAAACAGTGTTAGCAAACTGCTTTATGAAGAGAAAGCTGTAACTCTGTGAGATGATTTCACACATAACAAAAAATTTCTCAGAAAGCTTCTTTTTATCAATTGGCTCAGAAAAAGCACTGTGTAGCTCTGTGAAATGAATTCACCCATCACAAAGCAGTTTCTCTGATAGCTTATTTCTAGTTTTTATCTGAGCTTATTTCCTTTTTCACCATAGGCCTCAATGCGTTCCCAATATCCCTTTGCAGTTTCCACGAAAACAGTGTTAGCCAACTGCTCCACGAAAAGAAAGGTGTATCTCTGTGAGCTGAATTCATACATCACAAAGAACTTTCTGAAAAGCTTCTCTCTATTTTTTATCTGAAGATATTTCCTTTGTCACCATAGGTTTCAGGATGATCCAAAATATCCCTTCTCAGATTCCCCAAAAACAGTATTATAACACTGATACATGAAAACTATCATGTAACTCTGTGAGACGAATTAACAAATCACTGAGCATTTCTCAGAATGTATCTTTCTACTTTTTGTCTGAGGATAATCACTTTTTCACAATAAGTTTCAATGCGGTCTGAAATATTTCATTGCAGATTTCAAGAAAACAGTGTTAACAAACTGCTCAATGAAAAGAACACTGTAACTCTGTGAATTGAATTCACAAATCACAACGCAGTTTCTCAGAAAGTTTCTTTTTGTTTTTTTCTATGAGGATATTTCCTTTGTCACCATAGTCTTCAATGCACTCCCAAATATCCTATTGAAGATTCAATGAAAACAGTGTTACCAAAATGCTCAGTGAAAAGAATGGTGTAACTGAGAAATGATTTCACACGTCACAGAGCAGTTTCTCAGAAAGCTTCTTTTTGGTTTCTGTATGAGGATATTTCCTTTTTCATTATAGCCCTCAATGTGCTCCAAAATATCCCTTTGCAAATTCCATGAAAAGTGTGTTAGCAAACTGTCCCATGAAAATAAACGTGTAACTCTGTAAGATGAATTCACACATCACAAGGAACTTTGTCAGAGGGGTTTTATCTAGTTTTTATCTGACGATATGTCATTAGTCACCATTCTTCAATGCAATCGAAAATATCGCTTCCCAGAGTCCCCAAAGCAGTGCTAACAAACTGATCTTTGAAAACAATCGTGTACTTGTATGAGAAGAATTAACACATCACAAAGTGGTTTCTCAGAAAGCTTCTTTCTAGTATTTATATGAGGATATTTCCTTTGTCACCATAAGCTTCAATGCAATCTGAAATATGCCATTGCAGGATACACAAAAACAGTGTTAGCACACTGCTCAAAGAGAAAACAGTGTAACTCTCTCATATGAATTCACATATCACAAAGCAGTTTCTCAGAAACTTATTTCTAGTTTTGTCTGAGGATATTTCCTTTTTGACACTAAACTTCAATGCACTCTGAAATATCACATTGCAGATTCCAAGGAACCAGTGTTAGTAAACTGCTCAATGAAAGGAACATTGTAGCTCTGTGAGATGAATTGACACAACACAAAGCAATTTATCAGAAAGCTTTTTGGTTTTATCTGAGGATATTTCTTTTTCACCATAGGTTTCAAAGAGCTCTGAAATATCCTATTGCATATCCCATGAAAAATGTGTTTTAAACTGCTCAATGAAAAGAACAGTTTAGCTCTGTGAGACGAATTCACACACCACAAAGGAATTTGTCAGAAAGTTTCTTTCTAGTTTTTATCTGAGGATATTTCTTTTTTCACAATAGTCCTCAATGCGCTCACAAGTATTGCTGATTCCACAAAAGCGGTGTTAGCAATCTACTCCATAAAAAGAAAGCTACAACTCTGTGAGATGAATTCACACATCACAAAGAAATTTCTCAGAAAGTATCTTTCTAGATTTCATCTGAGGATATTTACATTGTCACCATTGGCTTTGAAGTAATCCAAAATATCCTTTCTCAAATTACTCAAAAACAGCGCTAACAGACAGATCCATGGAAAGAATCGTGTAATGCTGTGAGTTGAATAAGCACATCTCAAAGCTTTTTCTCAGAAAACTTCTCTCTAGCAT
Organism: Rhinopithecus roxellana; assembly: GCF_007565055.1. Lineage (NCBI taxonomy): Eukaryota > Metazoa > Chordata > Mammalia > Primates > Cercopithecidae > Rhinopithecus > Rhinopithecus roxellana. Next base: position 11,890,751 of record NC_044567.1, on the reverse strand, counting down.
TTATATGAGGATATTTCCTTTGTCACAATTGACTTCAAGGCGATCCAAAATATCCCTTCTCACATTACCCAAAAACAGTGCTACCAAACTGCTCTGTGAAAAATACTGTGTAACTCTGTGAGATGAATTCACAAGTCACAAAGCAGTTTCTCAGAATGTTTCTTTCTAGGTTTTGTCTTTGGATATTTACTTTTTCGTAATCAGCTTCAATGCTCTCCAAAACATCCCATTGTAGATTCCAAGAAAAGTGTGTTACCAAAATGCTCAAGGAAAACAATCATGTAACTCTGAAAGATAAGTTAATACATCACAAAGTGGTTTCTCAGAAAGCTTCTTTTTGGTTTTTCTATGAGGTTATTTCCTTTGTCACCATAGTCTTCATTAGACTCCCAAATATTCTATTGCAGACATCATGAAACAGTGTTATCAAACAGTTCAAAGAAAAGCACAGTATAGCTTTGTGAGATTAATTCACCCATCACAAAGTAGTTTCTCAGAAAGCTTCTTTCTAGTTTTTATCTGACGATATTTTCTTTTTCACCATAGGCAAAATGCCCTCCCAAATATCCCTTTAAAGATGCCGCAGAAACAGTGTCAGTAAACTGCTCCATGAAAAGAAAGGTATATCTCTGTGAGATGAATTCACAAATCACAAAGAACTTTCTCAGAAGCTTCTTTCTAGTTATCTGAGGATATTTCCCTTGTCACCATAGGCTTTAATGCGATCCAAAATACCCCTTCTCAGATTCCCCAAAAACAGTGTTATCAAACAGATCCATGAAAACAATCGTGTAACTCTATGAGATGAAATCACAAAGCAGGTTCTCAGAAAGTATCTTTCCAGTTTTGGTCTCAGGATATTTACTTTTTCACAATAAGTTTCAATGCTTTCTGAAATATCTCTTTGCAGATTCCAAGAAAACAGTGTTAACAAACCGCTCAATGAAAAGAACAGTGTAACTCTGTAAATTGAATTCACAAATCACAACACAGTTTCTCAGGAAGCTTCTTTTTGGTTTTTCTATGAGGATATTTCCTTTGTCACCATAGGCCTCGATGTGCTCCGCAATATCTCTTTGCAGATTCCATGAAAACAGTGTTATCAAACTGTTCCATGAAAGGAAAGGTATATCTCAGTGAGATAAATTCATGCATCAAGAAAACTTTCTCAGAAACTTCATTCTAGTTTTTATCTGAGGATATTTCCTTAGTCACCATAGGCTTCAATGCAATCCAAAGTATCCCTTCTCAGATTCCCCAAAAACAGTGCTAAAATCTGATCCACGAAAAGAATCGTGTAAATCTGTGAGATGGATTAACACATTACATAGCAGTTTCTCAGGAAACTTCTTTCTAGTTATTATAGAGGATACTTCCTTTGTCACCACAAACTTCAATGAGCTCTGAAATATAACACTGTGGTTTCCAAGAAACCAGTGTTAGCAAACTGCTCAATGAAAAGAACAGTGTAACTCCCTGACTTGAATTCACACATCACAAAGCAGTTTTTCAGAAAGCTTCTTTTTAGTTTTTTTCTGAGGATATTTCCATTTTCACAATAAGCTTCAATGCACTCCAAAATATGCCATTGCAGATTCCAAGAAAACAGTGTTAGCAAACTGCTCAATGAAAGGAACAATGTAAATCAGTGAGTTGAATTCACACATCACAAAGCAGTTTCTCATAAAGCTTCTTTCTAGTTTTTCAATGAGTATATTTCCTTTTATTCACTATAGGCCTCAATGGTCTCCCAAATATCTCTTTGCAGATTCCAAGAAAAGGGTGTTAGCAAAGTGCTCAATGAAAAGATCAGTGTAACTCCATGAGATAAATTAACACAACAGATAGCACTTTCTCAGAAAGGTTCTTTTGGGGTTTTGTCTGAGGATATTTCCTTTATCACCATAGACTTCAAGGCTCTCCCAAATATCCTATTGCAGAGTCCACGAAAACTCTGTTAGCAAACTCCTCCATGAAAAGAAAGGTGTAATTCTGTGAGATAAATTCACACATCAGAGAACTTTCTCAGAAAGCTTCTTTACAGTATTAATCTAAGGATATTTCCTTTGTCACCATAGACTTCAATGCGATCCAAAATATCCCTTTTCAGATTCCCCAAAAACAGTGCTACCAAACTGATCCATGATCCAAGAATCGTGTAACTCTGTTAGATGAATAAACACATCACAAAGTAGTTTCTCAGAAAGCTTCTTTATAATTTTTCTATGAGGATATTTCCTTTGTCACTGTAGGATTCAATGCGCTCCCTATTATCCTATTGCAGATTCCATGAAAACAGTTTTATCAATCTTCTTAACGAAAAGAATGGTGTACCTCTGTGAGAGGAAGTCACACATCACAAAGCAGTTTATCTGAAAGCTTCTTTCTAGTTTTCCTCTGGGGATATTTCCTGTGTCACCATAGGCTTCAATGCAATCCAATATATCCCTTCTCAGATTCCCCCAAAACAGTGCTATCAAATTGATAAATGAAAGGAATCATGTAACTCTGTGAGATGAATTAGCCCATCAAAAAGTAGTTTCTCATGAAGCTTCTTTCTAGTTTTTATATGAGGATATTTCCTTTGTCACGATAAACTTCAATGTGTTCTGAAATATCCCTTTGCAGATTCCAAGAAAACAGTGTTAGAACACCGCTCAATGAAAATGGCAGTGTATCTCTGTGAGGTGAATTCACACGTTACAAATCAGATTCTCAAAAAACTTCTTATTGTTTTTTTTTTCCTGAGGCTATTTCCTTTGTCACCATGGGCTTCAATGCGATCCCAAATATCCTTTTGCAGATTCCACAAAAACAGTGTTATGAAACTGCTCAATGCAGAGAATGGTGTAACTCCATGAGATGAATTCACTCATCACAAAGCAGTTTCTCAGAAAGCTTCTTTCTAATTTTTATCTGAGGATGTTTCCTTTCTCAACATAAGACTCAATGCACTCCCAAATATCAGTTTGGAAATTCCACGAAAACAGTGCTAGAACACTGATCCATGCAATGAAAAGTGTAACTCTCTGAGACAGGTTCTCACATCACAGAGAACGTTCTCAGAATGGTTCCTGCTGGATTTTATCTGAGAATATTTCCTTTGTCAGCATAGGCTTCAATGCGATCCAATATTTCCCTTCTCACGTTACAAAAAGAAAGTGCTACCAAACTGATTCGTGAAAAGTATCGTGTAGCTCTGTGAGATTAGTTAACAATTCACAAAGAGGTCTCAGAAAGCCTCTTTCTAGTTTTTTGTGAGCATATTTCCTTTGTCGCCATAAGCTTCAATGTGCACCAAAATATTCCATTGCAGATTCCAAGAAAACAGTGTTAGCCAACTGCTCAATGAAAAGAACAGTGTAACTCTATGAGATAAATTCACACATCACAAAGCAGTGTCTCAGAAAGCTTCTTTTTGATTCTTCTCTGAGGATAATTCCTCTTTCACCATAAGCATCAATGTGTTCCCAAATGTCCCTGTCCAGATTCCTGGAAAACAGTGTTAACACACAGCTTCATGAAAGGAAAGGTGTAACTCTGTGAGAATAATTCACACGTCACAAAGAACTTTCTCAGACAGTTTCATTCTAGTTTTTATCTGTGGATATTTCCTTTGTCTCCATATGCTTCAAAGCAATCCAAAATATGCCTTCTCAGATTCCCCAGAAACAGTGCTACCAAACTGATCCATGAAAAGAACGTGTAACTCTGTGAGATGAATTAACACATCACAAAGCAGTTTCTCAGAAAGCTTCTTTCTAGTTTTTCTATGAGGATATTTCCCTTGCCACCATAGGATTCAATGCAATCCCTAATATCCTATTGCAAATTCCACGAAAACAGTGTAATCAATCTTCTCAATGAAAAGAACGGTGTAACTCTGTGAGATGAACGTACACATCACAAGGAACTTTCCCTGAAAACTTCTTTCTAGTTTTTATCTGAAGATATTTCCTTTGTCACCATAGGCTCAATGTGATCCAATATATCCCTTCTCAGACTCCCCAAAAACAGTGCTACCAACTGATAAATGAAAAGAATCGTGTAACTCTGTGAGATGAATTAACATATCACAAAGTGGTTTCTCAGAAGACTTCTTTCCAGTTTTTATATGAGGATATTGCCCCTGTCACCATAGGCTTCAATAGGATCCAAAATATCCCTTCTCTGATACCCCAGAAACACTGCTACCGAATTGACCCATGAAAAGTATCCTATAACTTTGTGAGATGAAGTAACACATCAGAAAGTGGTTTTTCAGAAAGCTTCTTTCTAGTTTTTATATGCGGATAATTCCTTTTTCACCCTAGTCTTCAAAGTGCTCTGAAATATCCCATTGCAGATCCCAAGAAATCAGTGTTAGCAATCTGCTAAATGAAAAGAACAGTGTAACTGTGAGACGAATTCACGTATCATGAACCAGTTTCTCAGAAACCTTCTTTTTGTTTTTTCTATGAAGATATTTCCTTAGTCACCATAGGCTTCAATGTGCTGCCAAGTATCCTTTTGCAGATTCCATGAAAACAGTGTATCAAACTGCTCAATGAAAAAATGGTGTACCTCTGTGAGATGAATTTACACATCCCAAAGCAGTTTCTCAGAATGTTTCTTTCTAGGTTTTGTCTTTGGATATTTACTTTTTCGTAATCAGCTTCAATGCTCTCCAAAACATCCCATTGTAGATTCCAAGAAAAGTGTGTTACCAAAATGCTCAAGGAAAACAATCATGTAACTCTGAAAGATAAGTTAATACATCACAAAGTGGTTTCTCAGAAAGCTTCTTTTTGGTTTTTCTATGAGGTTATTTCCTTTGTCACCATAGTCTTCATTAGACTCCCAAATATTCTATTGCAGACATCATGAAACAGTGTTATCAAACAGTTCAAAGAAAAGCACAGTATAGCTTTGTGAGATTAATTCACCCATCACAAAGTAGTTTCTCAGAAAGCTTCTTTCTAGTTTTTATCTGACGATATTTTCTTTTTCACCATAGGCAAAATGCCCTCCCAAATATCCCTTTAAAGATGCCGCAGAAACAGTGTCAGTAAACTGCTCCATGAAAAGAAAGGTATATCTCTGTGAGATGAATTCACAAATCACAAAGAACTTTCTCAGAAGCTTCTTTCTAGTTATCTGAGGATATTTCCCTTGTCACCATAGGCTTTAATGCGATCCAAAATACCCCTTCTCAGATTCCCCAAAAACAGTGTTATCAAACAGATCCATGAAAACAATCGTGTAACTCTATGAGATGAAATCACAAAGCAGGTTCTCAGAAAGTATCTTTCCAGTTTTGGTCTCAGGATATTTACTTTTTCACAATAAGTTTCAATGCTTTCTGAAATATCTCTTTGCAGATTCCAAGAAAACAGTGTTAACAAACCGCTCAATGAAAAGAACAGTGTAACTCTGTAAATTGAATTCACAAATCACAACACAGTTTCTCAGGAAGCTTCTTTTTGGTTTTTCTATGAGGATATTTCCTTTGTCACCATAGGCCTCGATGTGCTCCGCAATATCTCTTTGCAGATTCCATGAAAACAGTGTTATCAAACTGTTCCATGAAAGGAAAGGTATATCTCAGTGAGATAAATTCATGCATCAAGAAAACTTTCTCAGAAACTTCATTCTAGTTTTTATCTGAGGATATTTCCTTAGTCACCATAGGCTTCAATGCAATCCAAAGTATCCCTTCTCAGATTCCCCAAAAACAGTGCTAAAATCTGATCCACGAAAAGAATCGTGTAAATCTGTGAGATGGATTAACACATTACATAGCAGTTTCTCAGGAAACTTCTTTCTAGTTATTATAGAGGATACTTCCTTTGTCACCACAAACTTCAATGAGCTCTGAAATATAACACTGTGGTTTCCAAGAAACCAGTGTTAGCAAACTGCTCAATGAAAAGAACAGTGTAACTCCCTGACTTGAATTCACACATCACAAAGCAGTTTTTCAGAAAGCTTCTTTTTAGTTTTTTTCTGAGGATATTTCCATTTTCACAATAAGCTTCAATGCACTCCAAAATATGCCATTGCAGATTCCAAGAAAACAGTGTTAGCAAACTGCTCAATGAAAGGAACAATGTAAATCAGTGAGTTGAATTCACACATCACAAAGCAGTTTCTCATAAAGCTTCTTTCTAGTTTTTCAATGAGTATATTTCCTTTTATTCACTATAGGCCTCAATGGTCTCCCAAATATCTCTTTGCAGATTCCAAGAAAAGGGTGTTAGCAAAGTGCTCAATGAAAAGATCAGTGTAACTCCATGAGATAAATTAACACAACAGATAGCACTTTCTCAGAAAGGTTCTTTTGGGGTTTTGTCTGAGGATATTTCCTTTATCACCATAGACTTCAAGGCTCTCCCAAATATCCTATTGCAGAGTCCACGAAAACTCTGTTAGCAAACTCCTCCATGAAAAGAAAGGTGTAATTCTGTGAGATAAATTCACACATCAGAGAACTTTCTCAGAAAGCTTCTTTACAGTATTAATCTAAGGATATTTCCTTTGTCACCATAGACTTCAATGCGATCCAAAATATCCCTTTTCAGATTCCCCAAAAACAGTGCTACCAAACTGATCCATGATCCAAGAATCGTGTAACTCTGTTAGATGAATAAACACATCACAAAGTAGTTTCTCAGAAAGCTTCTTTATAATTTTTCTATGAGGATATTTCCTTTGTCACTGTAGGATTCAATGCGCTCCCTATTATCCTATTGCAGATTCCATGAAAACAGTTTTATCAATCTTCTTAACGAAAAGAATGGTGTACCTCTGTGAGAGGAAGTCACACATCACAAAGCAGTTTATCTGAAAGCTTCTTTCTAGTTTTCCTCTGGGGATATTTCCTGTGTCACCATAGGCTTCAATGCAATCCAATATATCCCTTCTCAGATTCCCCCAAAACAGTGCTATCAAATTGATAAATGAAAGGAATCATGTAACTCTGTGAGATGAATTAGCCCATCAAAAAGTAGTTTCTCATGAAGCTTCTTTCTAGTTTTTATATGAGGATATTTCCTTTGTCACGATAAACTTCAATGTGTTCTGAAATATCCCTTTGCAGATTCCAAGAAAACAGTGTTAGAACACCGCTCAATGAAAATGGCAGTGTATCTCTGTGAGGTGAATTCACACGTTACAAATCAGATTCTCAAAAAACTTCTTATTGTTTTTTTTTTCCTGAGGCTATTTCCTTTGTCACCATGGGCTTCAATGCGATCCCAAATATCCTTTTGCAGATTCCACAAAAACAGTGTTATGAAACTGCTCAATGCAGAGAATGGTGTAACTCCATGAGATGAATTCACTCATCACAAAGCAGTTTCTCAGAAAGCTTCTTTCTAATTTTTATCTGAGGATGTTTCCTTTCTCAACATAAGACTCAATGCACTCCCAAATATCAGTTTGGAAATTCCACGAAAACAGTGCTAGAACACTGATCCATGCAATGAAAAGTGTAACTCTCTGAGACAGGTTCTCACATCACAGAGAACGTTCTCAGAATGGTTCCTGCTGGATTTTATCTGAGAATATTTCCTTTGTCAGCATAGGCTTCAATGCGATCCAATATTTCCCTTCTCACGTTACAAAAAGAAAGTGCTACCAAACTGATTCGTGAAAAGTATCGTGTAGCTCTGTGAGATTAGTTAACAATTCACAAAGAGGTCTCAGAAAGCCTCTTTCTAGTTTTTTGTGAGCATATTTCCTTTGTCGCCATAAGCTTCAATGTGCACCAAAATATTCCATTGCAGATTCCAAGAAAACAGTGTTAGCCAACTGCTCAATGAAAAGAACAGTGTAACTCTATGAGATAAATTCACACATCACAAAGCAGTGTCTCAGAAAGCTTCTTTTTGATTCTTCTCTGAGGATAATTCCTCTTTCACCATAAGCATCAATGTGTTCCCAAATGTCCCTGTCCAGATTCCTGGAAAACAGTGTTAACACACAGCTTCATGAAAGGAAAGGTGTAACTCTGTGAGAATAATTCACACGTCACAAAGAACTTTCTCAGACAGTTTCATTCTAGTTTTTATCTGTGGATATTTCCTTTGTCTCCATATGCTTCAAAGCAATCCAAAATATGCCTTCTCAGATTCCCCAGAAACAGTGCTACCAAACTGATCCATGAAAAGAACGTGTAACTCTGTGAGATGAATTAACACATCACAAAGCAGTTTCTCAGAAAGCTTCTTTCTAGTTTTTCTATGAGGATATTTCCCTTGCCACCATAGGATTCAATGCAATCCCTAATATCCTATTGCAAATTCCACGAAAACAGTGTAATCAATCTTCTCAATGAAAAGAACGGTGTAACTCTGTGAGATGAACGTACACATCACAAGGAACTTTCCCTGAAAACTTCTTTCTAGTTTTTATCTGAAGATATTTCCTTTGTCACCATAGGCTCAATGTGATCCAATATATCCCTTCTCAGACTCCCCAAAAACAGTGCTACCAACTGATAAATGAAAAGAATCGTGTAACTCTGTGAGATGAATTAACATATCACAAAGTGGTTTCTCAGAAGACTTCTTTCCAGTTTTTATATGAGGATATTGCCCCTGTCACCATAGGCTTCAATAGGATCCAAAATATCCCTTCTCTGATACCCCAGAAACACTGCTACCGAATTGACCCATGAAAAGTATCCTATAACTTTGTGAGATGAAGTAACACATCAGAAAGTGGTTTTTCAGAAAGCTTCTTTCTAGTTTTTATATGCGGATAATTCCTTTTTCACCCTAGTCTTCAAAGTGCTCTGAAATATCCCATTGCAGATCCCAAGAAATCAGTGTTAGCAATCTGCTAAATGAAAAGAACAGTGTAACTGTGAGACGAATTCACGTATCATGAACCAGTTTCTCAGAAACCTTCTTTTTGTTTTTTCTATGAAGATATTTCCTTAGTCACCATAGGCTTCAATGTGCTGCCAAGTATCCTTTTGCAGATTCCATGAAAACAGTGTATCAAACTGCTCAATGAAAAAATGGTGTACCTCTGTGAGATGAATTTACACATCCCAAAGCAGTTTCTCAGAATGTTTCTTTCTAGGTTTTGTCTTTGGATATTTACTTTTTCGTAATCAGCTTCAATGCTCTCCAAAACATCCCATTGTAGATTCCAAGAAAAGTGTGTTACCAAAATGCTCAAGGAAAACAATCATGTAACTCTGAAAGATAAGTTAATACATCACAAAGTGGTTTCTCAGAAAGCTTCTTTTTGGTTTTTCTATGAGGTTATTTCCTTTGTCACCATAGTCTTCATTAGACTCCCAAATATTCTATTGCAGACATCATGAAACAGTGTTATCAAACAGTTCAAAGAAAAGCACAGTATAGCTTTGTGAGATTAATTCACCCATCACAAAGTAGTTTCTCAGAAAGCTTCTTTCTAGTTTTTATCTGACGATATTTTCTTTTTCACCATAGGCAAAATGCCCTCCCAAATATCCCTTTAAAGATGCCGCAGAAACAGTGTCAGTAAACTGCTCCATGAAAAGAAAGGTATATCTCTGTGAGATGAATTCACAAATCACAAAGAACTTTCTCAGAAGCTTCTTTCTAGTTATCTGAGGATATTTCCCTTGTCACCATAGGCTTTAATGCGATCCAAAATACCCCTTCTCAGATTCCCCAAAAACAGTGTTATCAAACAGATCCATGAAAACAATCGTGTAACTCTATGAGATGAAATCACAAAGCAGGTTCTCAGAAAGTATCTTTCCAGTTTTGGTCTCAGGATATTTACTTTTTCACAATAAGTTTCAATGCTTTCTGAAATATCTCTTTGCAGATTCCAAGAAAACAGTGTTAACAAACCGCTCAATGAAAAGAACAGTGTAACTCTGTAAATTGAATTCACAAATCACAACACAGTTTCTCAGGAAGCTTCTTTTTGGTTTTTCTATGAGGATATTTCCTTTGTCACCATAGGCCTCGATGTGCTCCGCAATATCTCTTTGCAGATTCCATGAAAACAGTGTTATCAAACTGTTCCATGAAAGGAAAGGTATATCTCAGTGAGATAAATTCATGCATCAAGAAAACTTTCTCAGAAACTTCATTCTAGTTTTTATCTGAGGATATTTCCTTAGTCACCATAGGCTTCAATGCAATCCAAAGTATCCCTTCTCAGATTCCCCAAAAACAGTGCTAAAATCTGATCCACGAAAAGAATCGTGTAAATCTGTGAGATGGATTAACACATTACATAGCAGTTTCTCAGGAAACTTCTTTCTAGTTATTATAGAGGATACTTCCTTTGTCACCACAAACTTCAATGAGCTCTGAAATATAACACTGTGGTTTCCAAGAAACCAGTGTTAGCAAACTGCTCAATGAAAAGAACAGTGTAACTCCCTGACTTGAATTCACACATCACAAAGCAGTTTTTCAGAAAGCTTCTTTTTAGTTTTTTTCTGAGGATATTTCCATTTTCACAATAAGCTTCAATGCACTCCAAAATATGCCATTGCAGATTCCAAGAAAACAGTGTTAGCAAACTGCTCAATGAAAGGAACAATGTAAATCAGTGAGTTGAATTCACACATCACAAAGCAGTTTCTCATAAAGCTTCTTTCTAGTTTTTCAATGAGTATATTTCCTTTTATTCACTATAGGCCTCAATGGTCTCCCAAATATCTCTTTGCAGATTCCAAGAAAAGGGTGTTAGCAAAGTGCTCAATGAAAAGATCAGTGTAACTCCATGAGATAAATTAACACAACAGATAGCACTTTCTCAGAAAGGTTCTTTTGGGGTTTTGTCTGAGGATATTTCCTTTATCACCATAGACTTCAAGGCTCTCCCAAATATCCTATTGCAGAGTCCACGAAAACTCTGTTAGCAAACTCCTCCATGAAAAGAAAGGTGTAATTCTGTGAGATAAATTCACACATCAGAGAACTTTCTCAGAAAGCTTCTTTACAGTATTAATCTAAGGATATTTCCTTTGTCACCATAGACTTCAATGCGATCCAAAATATCCCTTTTCAGATTCCCCAAAAACAGTGCTACCAAACTGATCCATGATCCAAGAATCGTGTAACTCTGTTAGATGAATAAACACATCACAAAGTAGTTTCTCAGAAAGCTTCTTTATAATTTTTCTATGAGGATATTTCCTTTGTCACTGTAGGATTCAATGCGCTCCCTATTATCCTATTGCAGATTCCATGAAAACAGTTTTATCAATCTTCTTAACGAAAAGAATGGTGTACCTCTGTGAGAGGAAGTCACACATCACAAAGCAGTTTATCTGAAAGCTTCTTTCTAGTTTTCCTCTGGGGATATTTCCTGTGTCACCATAGGCTTCAATGCAATCCAATATATCCCTTCTCAGATTCCCCCAAAACAGTGCTATCAAATTGATAAATGAAAGGAATCATGTAACTCTGTGAGATGAATTAGCCCATCAAAAAGTAGTTTCTCATGAAGCTTCTTTCTAGTTTTTATATGAGGATATTTCCTTTGTCACGATAAACTTCAATGTGTTCTGAAATATCCCTTTGCAGATTCCAAGAAAACAGTGTTAGAACACCGCTCAATGAAAATGGCAGTGTATCTCTGTGAGGTGAATTCACACGTTACAAATCAGATTCTCAAAAAACTTCTTATTGTTTTTTTTTTCCTGAGGCTATTTCCTTTGTCACCATGGGCTTCAATGCGATCCCAAATATCCTTTTGCAGATTCCACAAAAACAGTGTTATGAAACTGCTCAATGCAGAGAATGGTGTAACTCCATGAGATGAATTCACTCATCACAAAGCAGTTTCTCAGAAAGCTTCTTTCTAATTTTTATCTGAGGATGTTTCCTTTCTCAACATAAGACTCAATGCACTCCCAAATATCAGTTTGGAAATTCCACGAAAACAGTGCTAGAACACTGATCCATGCAATGAAAAGTGTAACTCTCTGAGACAGGTTCTCACATCACAGAGAACGTTCTCAGAATGGTTCCTGCTGGATTTTATCTGAGAATATTTCCTTTGTCAGCATAGGCTTCAATGCGATCCAATATTTCCCTTCTCACGTTACAAAAAGAAAGTGCTACCAAACTGATTCGTGAAAAGTATCGTGTAGCTCTGTGAGATTAGTTAACAATTCACAAAGAGGTCTCAGAAAGCCTCTTTCTAGTTTTTTGTGAGCATATTTCCTTTGTCGCCATAAGCTTCAATGTGCACCAAAATATTCCATTGCAGATTCCAAGAAAACAGTGTTAGCCAACTGCTCAATGAAAAGAACAGTGTAACTCTATGAGATAAATTCACACATCACAAAGCAGTGTCTCAGAAAGCTTCTTTTTGATTCTTCTCTGAGGATAATTCCTCTTTCACCATAAGCATCAATGTGTTCCCAAATGTCCCTGTCCAGATTCCTGGAAAACAGTGTTAACACACAGCTTCATGAAAGGAAAGGTGTAACTCTGTGAGAATAATTCACACGTCACAAAGAACTTTCTCAGACAGTTTCATTCTAGTTTTTATCTGTGGATATTTCCTTTGTCTCCATATGCTTCAAAGCAATCCAAAATATGCCTTCTCAGATTCCCCAGAAACAGTGCTACCAAACTGATCCATGAAAAGAACGTGTAACTCTGTGAGATGAATTAACACATCACAAAGCAGTTTCTCAGAAAGCTTCTTTCTAGTTTTTCTATGAGGATATTTCCCTTGCCACCATAGGATTCAATGCAATCCCTAATATCCTATTGCAAATTCCACGAAAACAGTGTAATCAATCTTCTCAATGAAAAGAACGGTGTAACTCTGTGAGATGAACGTACACATCACAAGGAACTTTCCCTGAAAACTTCTTTCTAGTTTTTATCTGAAGATATTTCCTTTGTCACCATAGGCTCAATGTGATCCAATATATCCCTTCTCAGACTCCCCAAAAACAGTGCTACCAACTGATAAATGAAAAGAATCGTGTAACTCTGTGAGATGAATTAACATATCACAAAGTGGTTTCTCAGAAGACTTCTTTCCAGTTTTTATATGAGGATATTGCCCCTGTCACCATAGGCTTCAATAGGATCCAAAATATCCCTTCTCTGATACCCCAGAAACACTGCTACCGAATTGACCCATGAAAAGTATCCTATAACTTTGTGAGATGAAGTAACACATCAGAAAGTGGTTTTTCAGAAAGCTTCTTTCTAGTTTTTATATGCGGATAATTCCTTTTTCACCCTAGTCTTCAAAGTGCTCTGAAATATCCCATTGCAGATCCCAAGAAATCAGTGTTAGCAATCTGCTAAATGAAAAGAACAGTGTAACTGTGAGACGAATTCACGTATCATGAACCAGTTTCTCAGAAACCTTCTTTTTGTTTTTTCTATGAAGATATTTCCTTAGTCACCATAGGCTTCAATGTGCTGCCAAGTATCCTTTTGCAGATTCCATGAAAACAGTGTATCAAACTGCTCAATGAAAAAATGGTGTACCTCTGTGAGATGAATTTACACATCCCAAAGCAGTTTCTCAGAATGTTTCTTTCTAGGTTTTGTCTTTGGATATTTACTTTTTCGTAATCAGCTTCAATGCTCTCCAAAACATCCCATTGTAGATTCCAAGAAAAGTGTGTTACCAAAATGCTCAAGGAAAACAATCATGTAACTCTGAAAGATAAGTTAATACATCACAAAGTGGTTTCTCAGAAAGCTTCTTTTTGGTTTTTCTATGAGGTTATTTCCTTTGTCACCATAGTCTTCATTAGACTCCCAAATATTCTATTGCAGACATCATGAAACAGTGTTATCAAACAGTTCAAAGAAAAGCACAGTATAGCTTTGTGAGATTAATTCACCCATCACAAAGTAGTTTCTCAGAAAGCTTCTTTCTAGTTTTTATCTGACGATATTTTCTTTTTCACCATAGGCAAAATGCCCTCCCAAATATCCCTTTAAAGATGCCGCAGAAACAGTGTCAGTAAACTGCTCCATGAAAAGAAAGGTATATCTCTGTGAGATGAATTCACAAATCACAAAGAACTTTCTCAGAAGCTTCTTTCTAGTTATCTGAGGATATTTCCCTTGTCACCATAGGCTTTAATGCGATCCAAAATACCCCTTCTCAGATTCCCCAAAAACAGTGTTATCAAACAGATCCATGAAAACAATCGTGTAACTCTATGAGATGAAATCACAAAGCAGGTTCTCAGAAAGTATCTTTCCAGTTTTGGTCTCAGGATATTTACTTTTTCACAATAAGTTTCAATGCTTTCTGAAATATCTCTTTGCAGATTCCAAGAAAACAGTGTTAACAAACCGCTCAATGAAAAGAACAGTGTAACTCTGTAAATTGAATTCACAAATCACAACACAGTTTCTCAGGAAGCTTCTTTTTGGTTTTTCTATGAGGATATTTCCTTTGTCACCATAGGCCTCGATGTGCTCCGCAATATCTCTTTGCAGATTCCATGAAAACAGTGTTATCAAACTGTTCCATGAAAGGAAAGGTATATCTCAGTGAGATAAATTCATGCATCAAGAAAACTTTCTCAGAAACTTCATTCTAGTTTTTATCTGAGGATATTTCCTTAGTCACCATAGGCTTCAATGCAATCCAAAGTATCCCTTCTCAGATTCCCCAAAAACAGTGCTAAAATCTGATCCACGAAAAGAATCGTGTAAATCTGTGAGATGGATTAACACATTACATAGCAGTTTCTCAGGAAACTTCTTTCTAGTTATTATAGAGGATACTTCCTTTGTCACCACAAACTTCAATGAGCTCTGAAATATAACACTGTGGTTTCCAAGAAACCAGTGTTAGCAAACTGCTCAATGAAAAGAACAGTGTAACTCCCTGACTTGAATTCACACATCACAAAGCAGTTTTTCAGAAAGCTTCTTTTTAGTTTTTTTCTGAGGATATTTCCATTTTCACAATAAGCTTCAATGCACTCCAAAATATGCCATTGCAGATTCCAAGAAAACAGTGTTAGCAAACTGCTCAATGAAAGGAACAATGTAAATCAGTGAGTTGAATTCACACATCACAAAGCAGTTTCTCATAAAGCTTCTTTCTAGTTTTTCAATGAGTATATTTCCTTTTATTCACTATAGGCCTCAATGGTCTCCCAAATATCTCTTTGCAGATTCCAAGAAAAGGGTGTTAGCAAAGTGCTCAATGAAAAGATCAGTGTAACTCCATGAGATAAATTAACACAACAGATAGCACTTTCTCAGAAAGGTTCTTTTGGGGTTTTGTCTGAGGATATTTCCTTTATCACCATAGACTTCAAGGCTCTCCCAAATATCCTATTGCAGAGTCCACGAAAACTCTGTTAGCAAACTCCTCCATGAAAAGAAAGGTGTAATTCTGTGAGATAAATTCACACATCAGAGAACTTTCTCAGAAAGCTTCTTTACAGTATTAATCTAAGGATATTTCCTTTGTCACCATAGACTTCAATGCGATCCAAAATATCCCTTTTCAGATTCCCCAAAAACAGTGCTACCAAACTGATCCATGATCCAAGAATCGTGTAACTCTGTTAGATGAATAAACACATCACAAAGTAGTTTCTCAGAAAGCTTCTTTATAATTTTTCTATGAGGATATTTCCTTTGTCACTGTAGGATTCAATGCGCTCCCTATTATCCTATTGCAGATTCCATGAAAACAGTTTTATCAATCTTCTTAACGAAAAGAATGGTGTACCTCTGTGAGAGGAAGTCACACATCACAAAGCAGTTTATCTGAAAGCTTCTTTCTAGTTTTCCTCTGGGGATATTTCCTGTGTCACCATAGGCTTCAATGCAATCCAATATATCCCTTCTCAGATTCCCCCAAAACAGTGCTATCAAATTGATAAATGAAAGGAATCATGTAACTCTGTGAGATGAATTAGCCCATCAAAAAGTAGTTTCTCATGAAGCTTCTTTCTAGTTTTTATATGAGGATATTTCCTTTGTCACGATAAACTTCAATGTGTTCTGAAATATCCCTTTGCAGATTCCAAGAAAACAGTGTTAGAACACCGCTCAATGAAAATGGCAGTGTATCTCTGTGAGGTGAATTCACACGTTACAAATCAGATTCTCAAAAAACTTCTTATTGTTTTTTTTTTCCTGAGGCTATTTCCTTTGTCACCATGGGCTTCAATGCGATCCCAAATATCCTTTTGCAGATTCCACAAAAACAGTGTTATGAAACTGCTCAATGCAGAGAATGGTGTAACTCCATGAGATGAATTCACTCATCACAAAGCAGTTTCTCAGAAAGCTTCTTTCTAATTTTTATCTGAGGATGTTTCCTTTCTCAACATAAGACTCAATGCACTCCCAAATATCAGTTTGGAAATTCCACGAAAACAGTGCTAGAACACTGATCCATGCAATGAAAAGTGTAACTCTCTGAGACAGGTTCTCACATCACAGAGAACGTTCTCAGAATGGTTCCTGCTGGATTTTATCTGAGAATATTTCCTTTGTCAGCATAGGCTTCAATGCGATCCAATATTTCCCTTCTCACGTTACAAAAAGAAAGTGCTACCAAACTGATTCGTGAAAAGTATCGTGTAGCTCTGTGAGATTAGTTAACAATTCACAAAGAGGTCTCAGAAAGCCTCTTTCTAGTTTTTTGTGAGCATATTTCCTTTGTCGCCATAAGCTTCAATGTGCACCAAAATATTCCATTGCAGATTCCAAGAAAACAGTGTTAGCCAACTGCTCAATGAAAAGAACAGTGTAACTCTATGAGATAAATTCACACATCACAAAGCAGTGTCTCAGAAAGCTTCTTTTTGATTCTTCTCTGAGGATAATTCCTCTTTCACCATAAGCATCAATGTGTTCCCAAATGTCCCTGTCCAGATTCCTGGAAAACAGTGTTAACACACAGCTTCATGAAAGGAAAGGTGTAACTCTGTGAGAATAATTCACACGTCACAAAGAACTTTCTCAGACAGTTTCATTCTAGTTTTTATCTGTGGATATTTCCTTTGTCTCCATATGCTTCAAAGCAATCCAAAATATGCCTTCTCAGATTCCCCAGAAACAGTGCTACCAAACTGATCCATGAAAAGAACGTGTAACTCTGTGAGATGAATTAACACATCACAAAGCAGTTTCTCAGAAAGCTTCTTTCTAGTTTTTCTATGAGGATATTTCCCTTGCCACCATAGGATTCAATGCAATCCCTAATATCCTATTGCAAATTCCACGAAAACAGTGTAATCAATCTTCTCAATGAAAAGAACGGTGTAACTCTGTGAGATGAACGTACACATCACAAGGAACTTTCCCTGAAAACTTCTTTCTAGTTTTTATCTGAAGATATTTCCTTTGTCACCATAGGCTCAATGTGATCCAATATATCCCTTCTCAGACTCCCCAAAAACAGTGCTACCAACTGATAAATGAAAAGAATCGTGTAACTCTGTGAGATGAATTAACATATCACAAAGTGGTTTCTCAGAAGACTTCTTTCCAGTTTTTATATGAGGATATTGCCCCTGTCACCATAGGCTTCAATAGGATCCAAAATATCCCTTCTCTGATACCCCAGAAACACTGCTACCGAATTGACCCATGAAAAGTATCCTATAACTTTGTGAGATGAAGTAACACATCAGAAAGTGGTTTTTCAGAAAGCTTCTTTCTAGTTTTTATATGCGGATAATTCCTTTTTCACCCTAGTCTTCAAAGTGCTCTGAAATATCCCATTGCAGATCCCAAGAAATCAGTGTTAGCAATCTGCTAAATGAAAAGAACAGTGTAACTGTGAGACGAATTCACGTATCATGAACCAGTTTCTCAGAAACCTTCTTTTTGTTTTTTCTATGAAGATATTTCCTTAGTCACCATAGGCTTCAATGTGCTGCCAAGTATCCTTTTGCAGATTCCATGAAAACAGTGTATCAAACTGCTCAATGAAAAAATGGTGTACCTCTGTGAGATGAATTTACACATCCCAAAGCAGTTTCTCAGAAAGTTTCTTTCTAGTTTTTATCTGATGATATTTCCTCTTTTACCATACACCTCAATGAGCTCCCAAATATCCCTCCGCAGATTTCACAAAATCTGTGTTAGCAACCTGCTCCATGAAAAGAAAGATATAACTCTGTGGGATGAAATCACGCTTTGCAAAGGACGTTCTCAAAATGCCGCTTTCTTGTTTTTATGTGAGGATATTTCCTTTGTCACCGTAGCCTTCAATGCAATTCAAAATATCCCTTCTCAGATTCCCCAAAAACAGTGCTACCAAAATGATCCACGAAAATAATCCTGTAACCCTGTGAGATGAATTAACACATTAAAAAGTGGTTTCTCAGAATGCTTCTTCCTAGTTTTTATGTGAGTTTGTGTCCTTTGTCACCATAAACTACTTTGTGCTCTGAAATATCCCATTGCAGATTCCAAGAAAACAGAGTTAGGAAACTGCTCATTGAAAAGAACATTGTAACACTGTGAGATGAATTCACAAATCACAAAGCAGTCTCTCAGAAAGCTTCTTTCTAGTTTTTATCTGAGGATACTTCATTTTTCACCAAAGGTTTCAATGCACTCCAAAATAGACTAGTGCAGATTCCACAAAAATGAGGTTAGCAAATTGCTCCATAAATATAAAGTTGTAACTCTGTGAGATGAATTCCCACACCAAAGAACTTTCTCATAAAACTTCTTTCTAGTTTTTATCTGAGGATATTTCCTTTGTCACCACAGACTTCAATGCGACCCAAGATATGCCTTCTCAAATTCCCCCAAAACAGTGCTACCAAAAGGCTCCATGAAAAAAACGTGTAACTCTGTGAGATGAATTCACAAATCACGAACTTTTTTCTCAGACAGCTTCTTTCTAGCTTTTTCTGAAGTTATTTCCTTTGTTACTCTAAGCTTCAATTCACATCGAAATATCTCATTGCAGATTCTAAGAAAAAGTGTTACCAAATTGCTCAATGAAGAGAACAGTGTAAATCTGTGAGCTGAATTCATACATCACAAAGCAGTTTCTCCAAAGACTTCTTTCTAGTTTTTATCTGATGATGTTTCCTTTTTCACCATAAGCCTCAATGTGCTCCCAAATATCCCTTTGCAGAATACACGAAAACAGTGACAGCAATGTGCTCCATGAAAAGAATTATGTAACTCTGTGAGATGAATTCACAAATTACAAAGCAGTTTCTCAGAAAGCTTCTTTCTAGTTTGTATCTGAGGATATTTCCTTTGTTACCATAGGCTTCAATGCGATCCAAAATATCCATTCTCAGTTTACCCAGAAACAGTGCTACCAAACTGCTCCATGAAAAGAACTATGTAACTTCATGAGATGAATTCAGAAAACACAAAGCAGTTTCTCAGAAAGGTTCTTTCTAGTTTTTGTCTGAGGATATTTCCATTTTCACCATAAGCTTCATGTGCTCCAAAATATCCCATTGCAGATTCTGAGAAAACAGTGTAAGGACACTGTTGAATGAAAAGAGCAGTGTATCTCTGTGAGATGAATTCACATATCGCAAATCAGTTTCTCAGAAAATCTTTTTTTTTCCTGAGGATATTTCCTTTGCCACCATAGACTTCAATGCACTCCCAAATATCCTAATGCAGATCCCACAAAGCAGTGCTACCAGCTGCTCAATGCAGAGAATGGTTCAACTCTGTGCAATGAATTCACACATCATAAGTCAGTTTCTCAAAAAGCTTCTTTCTAGTTTTTATCTGAGGATATATCTTTTTTCACTATAGGCCTCAATGCACTCATAAATATCCCTTTGCAGCTTCCACGAAAACAATGTTGGCAAGCTGCTTCATGAAAAGAAAGGTGTAACCCTCTGTGATGAATTAACACATCACAAAGCGGTATCTCATAAAGCTTTTTTGCAGTTTATATTTGAGGATATTTCCTTTGTCACCATAGGATTCAATGTGATCCAAAATCTCCCTTCTCAGATTCCCCAAAAACAACATTACCAAACTGATCCATGAAAAGAATCCCGTTACTCTGTGAGATGGATTGAGATACTCCAAAGCGGTTTCTCAAAAAGCTTCTTTCTAGTTTTTATATGAGGATATGTAGTTTTTAACCATAAGCTTCAATACGATCTGAAATAGCCCATTGCAGGTTCCAAGGAAAGAGTGTTAGCAAACTGCTCAATGAAAAGAACAGTGTAACTCCATGAGATGAATTCACACATCACAAAACAGTTTCTCAGAAAGCATAATTTGGTTTTTATCTGAGTATATTTCCTTTGTCACCATAAGCTTCAATGTGCTGCCAAATATCCTACTGCAAATTCCATGAAAACAGTATTATAAAACTGCTCAATGAAAAGAATGGTGTAACTCTGTGAGATGAATTCACATATGACATAGCAATTTCTCAGCAGGCTTCTTTCTAGTTTTTATCAGGATACTTCCTTTTCCACCATAGGCATGAATTTGCTTCCAAATATCACTTTGCAGATACCACAAAAAGTGTGTTAGCAAACTGCTGCATGAAAAGAAAGGTGTATCTCTTTGAGATGAATTCACACAGAGAAGAGATCACTCTCAAAAAGCTTCCTTCTCGCTTTTATCTGAGGATATTTCCTTTGTCACCATGGACTTCAATGTGATCCAACCTATCCCTTCTCAGATTCCCCAAAAACAGTGTTACCAAGCTGCTCCATGAAAATAATCATGTAACACTGTGAGATGAATTCCCAAATCATGAAGCAGTTTCTCAGAAAGCTCCTTTCTAGTTGTTGTCTGAGGATATTTCCTGTTTCACTGTGGGCTTCAATATGATCCAAAATATCTCCTCTCAGATTCACCAAAAACAGTGCTCCCATACTGCTCCATGAAAGGAATCATGTAAGTCTGTGAGATGAATTCACAAATCATGAATCAGTTTCTCAGAAAGCTTCTATCTAGTTTTTGTCTGTGGATATTTCCTTTGTCACCATAAGCTTCAATGCACTTTGAACTATCCCATTGCAGATTCCAAGAAAACAGTATTGGCAAACTGCTCAATGAAAAGAACAAGGTAGCTCTGTGAAGTGAACACACACATCACAAATCAGTTTCTCAGAAAGATTCTTTTGTTTTTTTTCGGAGGTTGTTTCCTTTGTCACCATAGGCTTCAATGCACTCCCAAATATCCTATTGCAGATTCCACAAAAACACTGCTATCAAACTGCTCAATGAAAAGAATAGTGTGGCCGGGTAAGGTGGCTCACACCTGTAGTCCCAGCACTTTGGGAGTCTGAGGCGGGTGAATCAAGAGGTCAGGAGATCAAGAACATCCTGGCAAACACGGTGAAATACTGTCTCTACAGAAAATACAAAAAAGAAAAAAATAGCCAGGCGTGGTGGTGGGCACCTGTAGTCTGAACTTCTAGGGAGGTCGAGGCAGGAGAAGGGTGTTAACCTGGGAGGTGGTACAGCTGACAGTGAGTGGAGATCATGCCACTGCCCTCCAGCCTGTGTGACAGAGCGAGACTACGTGTCAAATAAAAAAGAAAGAAAGTAAAGAATGTTGAAATTCTTTGAGATGAATTCACACATTACAAAGGAGTTTCTCAGAAAGATTCTAGTTTTTATCTCAGGATATTTATTTTTTCACTATAGGTTCCAATGTGCTCCCAAATACCCCTTTGCAGATTCCAAGAAAACAGTGATAGCAAAGTGCTCCATGGAAACAAAGGTGTAACACTGTGAGATGAATTCACACATCACAAAGCTGTTTCTCAGAAAACTTCTTTCCAGTTATTATACAAGGATATTTCCTTTGTCACCATAGGCTTCAAAGCAATCCAAATTATCCCTTCTCAATTTCCCCAAAAACACTGCTAGCAAACTGATGCATGAAAAGAGTCGTGTGACTCTGTGAGATGAATTAACACATCACAAAGCGGTTTCTCAGAAATCTTCTCTCTAGTTTTTATATTATATTATTTCCTTTGTCACCATAAGCTTCAAAATGCTCTGAAATATCCCATTTCAGATTCCAAGAAAACAGTATTAGCAAACCACTCATTGAAAAGAACATTGTAACTCTGTGAGAAGAATTCACGCAACACAAAGCAGGTTCTCAGAAACCTTCTTTCCAGTTTTTATCTGAGGACATTTCCTTTTTCACCATAGGCATCAATGCACTCCCAAATATCTCTTTGTAGATTCCACGAAAATAGTGTTAGCAAACTGCTCCATGGAAAGAAAGGTGTAACTCTGTGAGATGTGTTCGCACACTACAAAGAACTTTCTCAGAAAGCTTCTTTCTAGTTTTTATCTGAGGATATTTCCTTTGTCACCATAGGCTTCAATGTGATCAAACATATGCCTTCTCAGGTTCCCGAAAAACTGTGCTACCAAAATCCTAAATAAAAAGAATCATGTAACTCAGTGACATGAATTCAGAAATCACAAATCAATTTCTCAGAAAGCTTCTTTTTAGTTTTTGTATGAGGATATTTCCTTTGTCACCTTAAGCTTCCATGCACTTGGAGAGATCCCATTGTAGATTTCAAGAAAACACTGTTAGCAAAATGCTCAATGAAATGGACAGTGTAGCTCTGTGAGATAAATTCACAAAACACACAGCAGTTTCTCAGAAAGCTTCTGTCTGGTTTTTACCTGAGGATATTTCCTTTTCCAATAAATGCCTCTATGAGCTCCCAAATATCTTCGCAGATTCCACGAAAACAGTGTTGGCATACTGCCCCATGAAAAGAAAGTTGTAACTATGTGAGATAAATTCACACATCACAAAGAACTTTCTCAGAAAGCTTCTTTCTAGTTTTTATCTGAGGATATTTCTTTTTTGACCATAGGCTTCAATTCGATTCAAAATATCCAATCTCTCAGTCCCCAAAAACAGTGCTACCAAACTCCTCCATGAAAAGAATCATGTAATTCTATGAGATGAATTCAAAAATCACAAAGAAGTTTACCAGAAAGCTTCTTTTAATTTTTGTGTGAGGATATTTCCTTTGTGAACCTAGGCTTCAAAGCACTCCAAAATATCCCATTGTAGATTCCAAGAACACAGTGTTAGCAAACTCATCAAGGAAATGAACAGTGTATCCTTGAGAGTTATATTCACACATCACACTGAAGTTTCTCAGAAAGCTTCTTTCTAGTTTATATCTGGGCATATTTCCTTCTTCACCATAGACCTCTATTCCTTCCCAAATATCCCTTGGTAGATTCCACGAAAACAGTGGTAGCAAAGTGCTTCATGAAAAGAAAGGTGTAACTCTGTGAGATGAATCAATGCATCAGAAATCGGTTTCTCAGAAAGCTTCTTTCCAGTTTTTACATGAGAATAAGTCCTTTGTCTTCATGGCTTCAATGCAATCCAAAATATCCCTTCTCAGATTCCCCAAAAACACTGCTAGCAAACTGATCCATGAAAAGTATCGTGTATCTCTGTGAGATGAGTTAATACATCAAAAAGCAGTTTCTCAGAAAGCTTCTTTCTAGTTTTTATTTGATATTACTTCCTTTGTCACCATAAGCTTCAATGCGCTCTGACATATCCCATTTCAGATTCTAGGAAAACAGTGTTGGCAAACTGCTCAATGAAAAGAACAGTATAACACTGTGAGATGAATTCACACATCACAAAGCAGTTTCTCAGAGAGATTCTTTCTAGTTTTATCTGAGGATATTTATGTTTTCACTGTAGGTCCCAAAGTGCTCCCAAATATCCCTTTACAGATCCACGAAAACAGGGATAGTAAAGTGCTTCATGAAAACAAATGTGTAACTTTGTGGATGAATTCATGCATCAAAAAGCGGTTTCTCAAAAATCTTCTTTCCAGTTTTTATATGAGGATATTTCCTTCATCACCATAGGCTTCAATGCAATTCAAAATATCCCTTCTCAGATTCCCCAAAAACAATGATAGCAAACTGATCCATGAAAAGAGTTGTGTAGCTCTGTAAGATGAATTAATAAATCACAAAGAGATTTCTCAGAAATCTTCTCCCTAGTTTTTATATGATATTTTTCCTATGTCACCATAAGCTTCATTGCGCTCCAAAATATGCCATTGCAGATTCCAAGAAAACAGTGTTAGCAAACTGCATAATGAAATGAACAGTGTAACTCTGTGAGATGAATTCACACATTACATAGAACTTTCTCAAAAATCTTTTTTAATTTTTATCCGAGGATATTTATATTGTCACCATAAGCTTCAAAGCAATTCAAAATAAATTCCAATAAAACAGTGTTAGCAAGCATGTCAATGAAAAGAACAGTGTATCTCTGTGAGATGAATTCTCGCATCACAAAGCAGTTTCTCAGAAAGTTTCTTTTTGGTTTTTATCTGAGGATATTTCCTTTGTCACCATAGGCTTCCATGTGCTCCCAAATATCCTATTGCAGATTCCACGAAAACAGTATTATCAAACTGCTGAATGAAAACAATGGTGTAACTCTGTGAGATGAATTCACACATCACAAAGCAGTTTCTCAGAAAGCTTCCTTCTCGTTTTTATCTGAGGATATCTCTTTTTTCACTATAGGCCTCAATATGCTCCTAAAAATGCCTTTGCAGATTCCAAGAAAACACTGTTAGCAAACTGCTCAATGAAAAGAAAGGTGTAACTGTGAGATGAATTCACGCATCACAAAGAACTTTCCCTGTTACCTTTTTTCTCATTTTTATAAGAGAATATTTCCTTTGTCACCTTAGGCTTCAATGCGATCCAAAATATCCCCTCTCAAATTCCCCAGAAACAGTGCTTCGAATCTGTTCTATGAAAGAAATCAAGTAACTATGTGAGATGAAGTAACACATCACAAAGCCGTTCCTCAGAAAGCTTCCTTCTCGCTTTTATATGAGGGTATTTCATTTGCCAACATAAGCTTCAAATTGCTCCGAAATATCCCATTGCAGATTAGAAGAAAACAGTGCAGACAAACTGCTGAATGAACAGTATAACTATGTGAGATGAATTCACACATCACAAAGAGTTTCTCAGAAAGCTTCTTTCTAGTTTTGTCTGAGGATATTTTCTTTGTCACCATAAGCTTCAATGTACTCCCAAATATCCTATTGCAGATTCTACACAAAAAAAGTATTATCAAACTGCTCAATGAAAAGAATAGTGTAGTTCTGAGATGAATTCACACATCACAAAGTATTTTCTCAGAAATCTTCTTTCTAGCTTTCATCTGAGGATATTTCTTTTTCACTATAGGCTTCAATGTGCTCCCAAATATACCTTTGCAGATTCCATAAAAACAGTTTTAGCAAATTGCTCCATGAAAAGAAAGGTGTAACACTGTGAGATGAATTCCCACATCACATGGAAGATTCTCAGATATCTTCTTACAGTTTTTATCACAGGATATTTCATTTGTCACCACAGGCTTCAAGGCAATCCAAAT
This sequence comes from Rhinopithecus roxellana, assembly GCF_007565055.1. Classification (NCBI taxonomy): domain Eukaryota; kingdom Metazoa; phylum Chordata; class Mammalia; order Primates; family Cercopithecidae; genus Rhinopithecus; species Rhinopithecus roxellana. The sequence continues at coordinate 11,865,407 of NC_044567.1, read as the reverse complement.
TATCCCTTTTAAGGTTGCCCAAAATCAGTATTACCAAACTGATCCATGAATAGAATTGTGTAACTCTGTGAGATGAATTAACACATCTCAAAGCAGTTTCTCAGAAAGCTTCTTTCTCATTTACATATGAGGATATTTCACTTTTCACCAGAAGCTTCAATGCACTCCAAAATATCACATTGAATACTCCAAGAAAACAGTGTTAGCAAACTGCTCCGTGAAAAGAAAGATGTAACTCTGTTTGATGAATTCACACATCACAAAACAGTATCTCTGAAAGCTTCTTTCTAGTTTTTATCTGAGGATATTTCCTTTGCCACCATAGTCCTCAAATCACTCCCTAATATCCCTTTGCAGATTCCATGAAAACAGTGTGTGAAAACTGCTCCATGAAAAGAAATATATAACTCTGTGAGATGAATTCACACATCACAAATAACTTTCTAAGAATACTTCTCTCTAGTTGTTATCTGAGGATATTTCCTTTGTCTCCATAGGCTTTCATGCGATCCAAAATATCCCTTCTCAGATTCACCAAAAATAGTGCTACCAAACTGCTACCTGAAAAGAATCATGTAACTCTGTGAGATGAATTTGAAAATCCCAAAGCAGTTTCTCAGAAAGTTTCTTTCTAGCTTTTGTCTGAGGATATTTCCTTTGTCACCAATACCTTCCATGCACTCAGAAATGTCCCATTGCAAATTCCAAGAAAACAGTGATGGAAAACTGCTCAATGAAAAGAACAGTGTAACTCTGTAAGATGAACTCAAACATCACAAAGAAGTTTCTCAGAAAGCTTTTTTCTACTTTTTGTATGTGGATACTTCATTTTAAACCATAGGCTTCAGTGCGCTCCTAATATCCCTTCTCAAACACCACAAAAGCATTGATGTCAAAGTGCTCCCTCAACAGAAACGTTTGGCTCTATGAGATGAATGGATGCATCACAAATGATTTTCTCTGAAACTTCTCTCCAGTTTCTACCTGGAGAATTTTCTTTCTTCACCTTCAGACTCTATGTGCTCCAAAATACCCCTTTAAAGATTCCACAAGAACAGTGTTACCAAACTGCTCAAGAAAAGAAATATTTAACTCTGTGAGATGAATTCACCCATCAAAAAACAGTCTCTCAGAAAGCTTCTTTCTAGTTTTTATCTGAGGGTATTTCATTTCTCACCACAGGCTTCTCTGTGCCCTGAATATCCCTTTATAGATTCCACAAAAACAGGGTTAACAAACTGCTCAATGAAAAGAATGGTTTACCTCTCAGAGAGAAATTCACCCATCACAAGGAAATTTCTCAGAAAGCTCCTTTCTAGTTTTCATCTGTGCAGCATATTTACTTTTCCACCATCAGCCTCAATGCACTCCCAAATATTCCTTCTCAGACACCACAAAAACAGTGATGACAAACTGCTCAATCAACAAAATGGTTTATCTCTCTGAGGTGAATACAGACATCACACAACAGTTTATCAAAACCCTTCTCTCCAGTTTTTATCTGAAGATATTTCCTTTTTCACCATCAGCCTCTATGAGCTCCCGAATATCCCTTTGCAGATTCCCAAAAAACAGTGCTACCAAACTGCTGAGTGAAAAGAAAGGTATAACTCTGTGAGATGAATTCACCCATCACAAAGCAGTTTCTCATAAAGCTTCTTTCTACTTTTTATCTGAGGACTTTTCTTTTTTCAGCATAGGCCTCAAGGTGCTCGCAAATATCCCTTTGCAAATTCCGGGAGAGCAGTTTAAGCAAACTTCTCCATGGAAAGAAAGGTGTAAGTCAGTGAGATGAACTCATACATCACCAATAACTTTCTCAGAAAGCTTCTTTCTAGTTTTTATCTGAGGATATTTCCCTAGTCTCCAAAGGCTTCAACACGATCCAAAATATCCCTTCTCAGATTCCACAAAAACAGTGCTACCAAACCGATACATGAAAATCATCGTGTAACACTGTGAGATGAATTAACACATCACAGAACAGTTTCTCAGAAATATTCTTTCTAGTTTTTATCTGAGGATATTGGCTTAATCACTATAGGCCTCAATGAGCTCCCAAATATTCCTTTACAGATTCCACGAAAACAGTGTTAGCAAACTGATCCATGAAAAGAAAGGTGTAATTGTGTGAGATGAATTAACACATCACCAACAACTTCCTCAGAAAGCTTGTTTCTGGTTTTTATCTGAGCATATTTCCCTTTCCACCATAGGGTTCAATGTGCTCCCAAATATCCCTTCTCAGACACCACAAAAACAGTGATGCCAAAGTGGTCCCTCAATAGAAAGGTTTAGATCTATGAAATGAATGCACACATCACTAAGTAGTTTCTCAGAAATCTCTCCAGTTTTTAACTGAAGATATTTCTTTTTTTGCCATTGGAGTCTAATTGTTCCCAAATATTCCTTTGTAGATTACACAAAAACATTGTTACCAAACTGCTCCAGAAAAAGAAAAGTGTAAATCTGTGAGATGAGTTCACACATCATGAAGAAGTTTATCAGAATGCTTCTCTCTAGTTTTTAATCTGAGGATATTTCCTTTGTCACCATAGGCTTCAATGGGCTCTGAATTATCAGACTGCAGACTCCAAGAAAACATTGTAAGAAAACTGCTAAATGCAAAGAACAGTGTAACTCTGTGAGACGAATTCACCAATCACAAAGCAGGTTATCAGAAAGTTTCTTTCTAATTTTTATGTAAGGATATTTCCTTTTTCAATTTAGAACTCAAGGCGCTCCCAAACATCCCTTGCAGATTCCAGGAAAACAGTGTTAGCAAACTTCTCCATGAAAAGAAAGCTGTAACTCTTTGAGGTGAATTCACACATCATGAAGAAGTTTCTCAGAAAGCTTCTTTCTAGTTTTTATTAGAGGATATATCCATTCTCAGCATAGGCTTCAATGCGATCCAAAATTTCCCTTCTCAGACTCCCCAAAAACAGTGCTAACAAACTGCTCCATGAAAATGAAGGTGTACCTCTGTGACATCAATTCACAAATCACAAAGAAGTTTTCTAGAAATCTTCTTTATAGCCTTTATCTGAAGATATTTCCTTTTTCACTGTAGGCTTCAATGCAATCCAAAATATCCCTTCTCAGATTCCCCAAAAACAGTGCTACCAAACTGCTCCATGTAAAGAGTCATATAACTCTGTGAGATAAATACACAAATCAAAAAGCAGTTTCTCAGAAATCTTCTTTCTAGTTTTGTTTTAGGATATTTCCTTTTTCACCCTAGACCTCAATGTGCTCATGAATATCCTTTTGCAGATTCCAAGAAAACAGTGTTAGCAAACTGCTCCATGAAATCAACTATGTATATCTGTGAGATGAATTAACACATCACAAAGCAGTTTCTCAGAAAGCTTCTTTTTGATTTTTGTCTGAGGATATTTCCTTTGTCAACATAGGATTCATGACACTCCAAAATATCCTATTGCAAATTCCACAAAAACAGTGTTAGCAAACTGCTCAAAGAAAACAACAGTGTAACTCTGTGAGATGAATTCACACATCACAAGGAAGTTTCTCAGAAAGCTTTTTACTAGTTTTTATCTGAGGATATTTCCTTTGTCAACCTAGACATCAATGCCATCCAAAATATCCCTTTGCAGATGCCCCAAAAACAGTGCTACCAAACTGCTCCATGAAAAGCATGGTGTAACGCTGTGAGATGAATTTACACCTAAGAAAGGTGTTTGTCAGAAAGCTTCAACCTGCTTTTTATCTTAGGATATTTCCTTTTTCACCATATTCCTCAGTGCATTCCAGAATATCCCATTGCAGAATCCACAAAAAAATTGTTAACAAACTTCTCAATGAAGCGAATGGTGTAACTCTGTGAGATGAATTCACACATCACAAAGAAGTTTCCCAAAAAGTTTCTGTCTAGATTTTACTGAGAATATTTCTTTTGTCACCATAGCTTTCAATGCAATCCAAGATATCGCTTCTCAGATTCCCCAAAAACAGTGCTACAAAAATGCTCCATGAAAAAAAATCATGTAACTCTGTGAGGTGAATTCACAAATCTCAAAGCAGTTTCTTAGAAATCTTGTTTCTAGTTGCTGCCTGAGGATATTTCCTTTTTCACCATTTTCCTCAATGCGCTCGAAAATATCCCTCTGCAGATTCCATGAACACAGTGTTAGAAAAATTCTCCATGAAAAGAAAGATGGAAATCTGTGAGATGAATTCACACATCACAGAGCAGTTAGTGAGAAAGCTTTCTTCTAGTTTTTATCTGAGGATATTTCCTTTGTCAGCATAGGCTTAAATGCAACCCAAAATATCACTTCTCAGATCCCCCAAAAGCAGTGGTAAAAAACTGTTCCATGAAAAGGATGGTGGAGCTCTGTGAGATGAATTCACATATCACAAAAGTGTTTCTAAGAATACTTCTTTCTAAGTTTTATCTGAGGATACTTTCTTTTTCACCACATTTCTCAATGCAATCCCGAATATCCAATTGCAGACTAAATGAAAAAAGTGTTAGCAAAATTCTCAATGAAAAGGACTGTGTAATTCAGTGAGGTGAATTCAAACATCAAAAAGCAGTTTTGGAGTAAGTTTCACTTGGTTTTTACCTGAGGGTATTTTCTTTGTCAACATAGGCTTCAAAGCACTCCCAAATATCTAATTGCAGATACCACAAAAACAGTGTTATCAAATTGCTCAATGAAAACAATGGTCTAACACTGTAAGATGAATTCACACATCAAAAAACTGTTTCTCAGAAAGCTTCTTTCTAGTTTTTGTCTGAGGATATTTCCTTTTACACTATGGTCCTCGATATGCTCCCAAATATCCCTTTGCAGATTCCATGAAAACAGTGTTAGCACTGCCCCATGCAAAGAAAGGTGTAACTCTGTGAGATTAATTCACAGATCACAAAGAACTTTCTCAGAAATCTCCCTTCTTGTCATTATCTGAGGATATTTTCTTTGTCAACATAGTTTTCAATGCAGTCCAAAGTGTCCTTTCTCAGATTCACCAAAAATAGGTCTACAATACTGCTTCTTGAGAAGAACCGTGTAACTTCGTGATATAAACTAAGACATCACAAAGTGGTTTCTCAGAAATCTTCTTTCTGGTTTTTACATGAGGATATAACCTTTGTCACTATAAGCTTCAACGCGCTCAGAAATATCAGATTGCAGATTCAAAGACAAAAATGTCAGCAAACTGCTCAATGCAAAGAACAGTGTAACTCTGTGAGATGTCACACATCACACAGAAGTTTCCCATAAAGCTTCTTCCTAGTTTCTATCTGAGGGTGTTTCGTTTCTGACCATACGCCTCAATCCAATCCCAAATCTTCATTTGCAGATTCCATAAAAACAATGTTAGCAAACTCTTCCATGAAAAATATCTTGTAACTCTGAGATAAATTCACACATCACAAAGAAGTTTCTCAGAAAGCTTCTTTCTGGTTTTTATCTGAGGATAAGTCCTTTGTCACCCTAGGTTTCAATGAGATCCAAATATCCCTTTTCACATTAACCAAAATCAGTGCTTCCAAACTGCTCCATGAAAAGAAAGGTGTAAATTTGTGAGATGAATTCACACATCACAAGAAGTTTCTCAGAAAGTTTCTTTTTGGTTTGAGGATATTTCCTTTGTCACCATAACCATCAATGAGCTCCGAAAAATCCCATTGCAGATTCCAAGGAAACAGTGTTAGCAAACTGGTCAAGCAAAAGTACAGTGTAACTTTGTGAGATGAATTCACACATCACAAAGTAGTTTCTCAGACAGCTTCTTACTAGTTTTTATGTGAGGATATTTCCTTTGTCACCATATGCTTCAATGTGATCCAAAATATCCATTCTCGTATTCCCCAAAAATAGTGCTACCCAACTGTTCCACAAAAAGAAAGGTGTAACACTGTGAGATAAATTCACACATAACAAAGAACTTTCTCAGAAAGCATCTTTCTAGTTTTTATCTGAGGATATTTCCTTTGTCACCCTAGGCTTCAATGCAATACAAAATATCCCTTCTCAGATTCCCCAAAAACAGTGCTACCAACCTGCTCCATGAATATAATCGTGTAACTCTGTGAGACGAATTCACAGATCACAAAGAAGTTTCTCAGAAAGCTTCTTTCTAGTTTTTATCTGAGGATATTTCCTTTGTCACTATATGCTTCAATGAGATCCAAAATATCCATTCTCAGATTCCCCAAAAATAGTGCTACCAAACTGTTCCATGAAAAGAAAGATGTAAGTCTGTGAGAGGAATTCACACATCACAAAAATCTTTCTCAGAAAGCATCTTTCTAGTTTTCATCTGAGGATATATCCTTTGTCACCATATGCTTCAATATGATCCAAAATATCCATTCCCAGATTCCCCCAAAACAGTGATACCAAAGTCTTCCATGAAAAAAAAGCTGTAACTCTGTGAGATGAATTCACACATCACAAAGAACTTTCTCAAAAGCATCTTTCTAGTTTTTATCTGAGGATATTTCCTTTGTCACCCACAGCTTCAATGCGATACAAAATAACCCTTCTCAGATTCCACAAAAACAGTGCTACCAACCTGCTCCATGAATAGAATCATGTAACTCTGTGAGATGAATTCACAAACCTCAAAGCAGTTTCTCAGAAAGCTTCTGTCTAGTTTTTTTGCTGAGGATATTTCCTTTGTCACCCTAAGCTTCAATACACTCCGAAATAATCCATTCCAGATTCCAAGAGAACAGTGTTAGCTAAGTGGTCAATGAAAGAAACAGTGTAACTCTGTGAGATGAATTCACACACCACAAAGCAGTTTCTCAGAAACCTTCTTTCTAGTTTTCATCTGAGGATATTTCCTTTGTCACCGTAGGTTTCAATGCGATCCTATATTCCCCACAAACCCTGCAACCAAAATGATCCATGAAAAGAATCGGGTAACTCTGTGAGTTGAATTCAAATACCACAAAGCAGTTTTTCAGAAAGTCTCTTTCTAATTTTTATATGAGAGTATTCCTTTGTCACCATAAGCTTCAATGTGCTCCTAAACATCCCGTTGCAGTTTCCAAGAAAACAGTGTTGGCAGACTGCTCAATGAAAAGAATGGCTTTACTCTGTAAGAGGAATTCACACACCACAAAGCAATTTGTCAGAAAGTTTCTTTCTAGTTTTTATGAGTATGTTTACTTTTTCAGCGTAGGTCTCAATATCCTCCCAAATATCGCTTTGCAGAATCCACGAAAACAGTGTTAGCAAACTGTTACATGAAAAGAAAGGTGTAACTCTGTGAGATGAATTCACACATCAAAAAGAAGATTCACAGAATGCTTCTTTCTAGTTTTAATCTGTGGATATTTCCTTTGTCACCATAGGTTTCAATGCGATTCAAAATATCCCTTCTCAGATTTCCCAAAAACACTGCTACCAAACTGATCCTTGAAAAGAATGGTGTAACTCTGTAAGATTAATTCAGAAATCACAATGCGGTTTCAAAGAAAGCTTCTGTCTCGTTTTTGTCTGAGGATATTTCCTTTGTCACGCTAAGTTGCAATGCACTCTGAAGTATCCCATTGCAGATTCTAAGAAAACAGTGTCAGCAAACTGCTCCATGAAAAGAAAGGTGTAACGCTGAGACGAATTGGCACATCACAAGAAATTTCTTAGAAAACTTCTTTCTAGTTTTTATCTGAGGATATTTCCTTAGTCACCATAGGCTTCAAAGAGATCCAATATATCCCTTCTCTGATTCGTCATGAACAGTGCTACGAAACTGCTATATGAAAAGAGCCATATAACTCTGTGAGATAAATTATCAAATCACATCGGTTTCTCAGAAAGCTTCTCTCTGGCTTTTATATAAGGCCATTTCCTTTTCCACCACAGTCTTCAACACGCTCCCAAATATTCCTTCTCAGACACCACAAAAATAGTGGTGCCAAAGTGCTCCCTCAACAGAAACATTTAGCTCTTTGAGATGAATGCACACATCACAAAGGACTTTCTCAGAAAGCTTCTCTCCAATTTTTACCTGAAGAATTTTCTTTTTTCACCTCATGCCTCTATGCACTCCCAAATATCCCTCTGCAGATTCCACAAAAACAGTGCTACCACACTGCGCAATGAAAAGAAAGGTTTAACTCTGTGAGATAAATTAACCCATCACAAAGCTGTTTCTCAGGAAGCTTCTTTCTAGTTTTTATCTGAGGATATTTCCTTTTCCACCATAGGCTTCAATGTGCTCCCAAATATCCCTTCTCAGACACCACAAAAAAGGAGATTCCAAAGTGCTCCCTCAACAGAAACATTTATCTCTATGAGATGAATGCACACATCACAAAGGAGTTTTTCAGAAAGCTTCTCTCCAGTTTTTTCCTGAAAATATTTCCTTTTTCACCATTGGACTCTATGCGCTCCCAAATATCCCTTTGCAGATTGCACAAAAACTGTGTTACCAAATTATTCAATGAAAAGAAAAGTGTAACTCTGTGAGATGAATTCTCCCATCACAAAACAGTTTCCGAGAAAGCTTCTTTCTAGTTTAAATCTGAGGATATTTCCTTTTTCACCATAGGCTTCAATGAGCTCCCAAATATCTCCTCTCAGATAGCACAAAAACAGTGATGCCGAACTGCTCAATCAACAAAAAGTTCAAACTCTAAGAGATGAATACACACATCACAAAACCGTTTCTCAAGAAGCATCTCTCCAGTTTTTATCTGAAGTTGTTTCCTTTTTCACCACAGGCCTCTAGGAGCTCCAGAATGTCTTTTTGCAGATTCCACAGAAACAGTGCTACCAAACTGCTCAAACAAAATAAAGGTGTAACTCAACGTGATGAAGTCAGCCATCACAAAGAAATTTCTCAGAACACTTTTTCTAGTTTTCTCCTCAGGATATTTATTTTTCCACTATCACCTTCCATAACCTCCCAAATATCCCTTCTCAGACACCACAAAGACAGTGCCACCAATCAGATCAATGAAATGAATCATGTAACTCTATGAGGTGAATTAACATATCACAAAGCGGTTTCTCAGAAAGCTTCTTTCTTCTTTTTATATGAGGATATTTTCTTTTTTGCAATAGGCCTCAATGTGCTCCAGAATATAACATTGAAGATTCCATGAAAACATTGTCAGCGAACTGCTCCATGAAAAGAGAGGTGTAACTCTGTGAGATGAATTCACACATCACAATGAAGTTTCTCAGAAAGCCTCTTTCCAGTTTTTATCTGAGGATATTTCATATGTCAGCATAAGCTTCAACGTGATCCAAAATATCCCATTGCAGATTCCAAGAAAACAGTGTTAGCAAACTGCTCAATGAAAAGAACAGTGTAACACTGTGAGATGAAATCACACATCACAAAGCAGTTTCTCAGAAAGTTTCTTTCTAGTATTTATCTGAGGATATTTCCTTTTACACCATAGGCCTCAATGTGTTCCCATGTATCCCTTTGCAGATTCCAAGAAAGCAGTGTTAGCAAACTGCTCAATGGAAAGAACGGTATAACTCTGTGAGATGAATTTACACATCATGAAGCAGTTTCTCAGAAAGCTTGTTTTCGGTTTTTATCTGAGAATATTTCCTTTGCCACCATAGGCTTCAGTGCACTCCCAAGTATCCTATTGCAGATCCCAAGAAAACAGTGTTGTATAACAGCTCTATGAAAAGAATGATGTAACTCTGTGAGATGAAATCACACATCAGAAAGCAGTTTCTCAGAAAGCTTCTTTCTAGTATTTGTCTGAGGATATTTCCTTTTTCACTATAGGCCTCAATGGGCTCCTAAATATCCCTTTGCAGATTCCATGAAAAGTGTTAGCAAAATGCTCAATGAAAAGAACAGTGTAACTCTGTGAGATGAATTTGCACATCACAAAGCATTTTCTCAGAATGTTTCTTTCTAGATTTTATCCGAGGATATTTCCTTTTTCACTATAAGCCTCCATGTGCCACCAAATATTCCTTTGCAGATTCCAAGAGAACAGTGTTACAAAATTGCTCCTGAAAAAAATGGTGTAACTCTGTGAGATTAATTCACACATTCCAAAGAATTTTCTCAGAAAGCTTCCTTCTAGTTTTTATCTGAGGATATTTCCTTTGTCACCCTTGGCTTCAATATGATCCAAAATATCTCTTCTCAGATTCCCCAAAAACAGTGCTACAAAACTGCTCCATGAAAATAATCGGGTAACTCTGTAGATGAATTAACACATCTGAAAGCGTTTTTGCAGAAAGCTTCTTTTTAGTTTTTATATGAGGGTATTTCCTTTGTCACCTTAAGCTCCAATGCTCTCTGAAATAACCCTTTGCAGATTCCACAAAAACAGTGTTAGCACACTGCTCAATGAAAAGAACAGTGTAAATCTGTGAGATGAATTCATACATCACAAAGCACTTTCTCAGAAACCTTCTTCCTAGTATTATCTGAGGATAATTACTTTTTCACCATAGGAGATCATTCCACTGCCCTCCAGCCTGTGCGTCAGAGCGAGACTATGTTTCAAAAGAAAGAAAGAAAGAAAGAAAGAAAGAAAGAAAGAAAGAAAGAAAGAAAGAAAGAAAGAAAGAAAGAAAGAAAGATGAAATTCATCACATAGCAGTATCTCAGAAAGTTTCTTTCTAGTTTTTATCTCAGGATATTTATATTTTCACTATAGGTTTCAATGTGCTCCAAAATACCCCTTTGCAGATTCCAAGAAAACAGTGATAGCAAAATGCTCCATGGAAACATACGTGTAACACTGTGAGATGAATTCACACATCACAAAGCTGTTTCTCAGAAAGTTTATTTTCAGTTATTATATGAGGATATTTCCTTTGTCACCATAGGCTTCAAAGCAATCCAAATTATCCCTTCTCAGTTTCCCCAAAAACACTGCTAGCAAACTGATGCATGAAAAGAGTTGTGTAACTCTGTGAGATGAATTAAGACATCACAAAGCGGTTTCTCAGAAATCTTCTCTCTAGTTTTTATATTATATTATTTCCTTTGTCACCATAAGCTTCAAAATGCTCTGAAATATCCCATTTCAGATTCCAAGAAAACAGTGTTAGCAAACCACTCATTGAAAAGAACATTGTAACTCTGTGAGAAGAATTCACACAACACAAAGCAGATTCTCAGAAATCTTCTTTCCGGTTTTTATCTGAGGACATTTCCTTTTCACCATAGGCATCAATGCACTCCCAAATATCTCTTTGTAGATTCCACTGAAAATAGTGTTAGCAAACTGCTCCATGGAAAGAAAGGTGTAACTCTGTGAGATGTGTTCGCACACTACAAAGGACTTTCTCAGAAAGCTTCTTTCTAGTTTTTATCTGAGGACATTTCCTTTCTCACCATAAGCTTCAATGACATCCAAAATATTGCTTCTCAGATTCCCCAAGAACAGTACAACCAAACTAATCCATGAAAAGAAAGGTGTAGCTCTGTGAGATAAATTCACAAATCACAAAGCAGTTTTTCAGAAAGCTTCTCTCTAGTTTTTGTCAAAGGATATTACCTTTGTCATCTTAAGCTTCAAAGCACTCCAAAATATCCCATTGTAGATTCCATGAAAACAGTGTTAGCAAACTGCCCAATTAAAAGAACAGTGTAATTCTGTGAGGTGAATTCATCCATAACAAAGCAGTTTCCCAGAAAACTTCTTTCATTTTTATCTGAGGACATTTCCTTTTTCACTATAGGTCTCCATGAGCTGCAAAATATTCATTAGCAGATTCCACGAAAGCAGTGTTAGCAAACTCTTCAATGAAAACAACAGTGTAACTCTGTGAGCTGAATTCACATTTCACAAGCAGTTTCTCAGAAAGTTTTATTCGAGTTGTTATCAGAGGATGTTTAGTTTTTCACCATAGGCCTCAATGTGCTCCAAAATATCCCTTTGCAGCTTCCATGAAAACAGGGTTAGGAAACGGCTACATGAAAAAAAAAATGTAACTCTGTATGATGAATTCACACGTCACAAAGAACTTTCTCAGAAAGCATCTTTCTAGTTTTTGTCTGAGGATATTTTCTTTGTCAGCATAGGCTACCATGTACTCTGAAATATCTAATTGCAGATTAAACGAAAACAGTGTTAGCAAACTGGTCAATGGAAATTGCGGTGTAACTCTGTGAAATGAATTCACACATTACAAAGCAGTTTCTCAGAAAGCTTCTTTCTAGTTCTTATCTGAAGATATTTCCTTTGTCACCACAGGCTTCAATGCAATCCCAAATATGCCTTCTCAGATTCCCCAAAAACAAGGCTGCCAAACTGATCCATCAAAATAATCGTGTAACTATGTGAGATGGATGCACATTATCACAGCAAGATTCTTTCTAGTTTTTATCTGAGGATATTTACTTTATCAGCATAGCCTTCAATGCACATCAAAATATCCAATTGCAGATTCCGTGAAAACAGTGTTATCAAACTGCTCAAAGAAAAGTACTGTGTAATTCTTTTAGGTGAATTCACACATCACAAAGCAGCTTCTCAGAAAGCTTCTTTCCCATTTTTATATGGGGATATTTCATTTTTCCCTTTAGACCTCAATGGGCTCCCAAATATTCCTTTGTAGATCCTATGAAAACAAGTTAGAAAACCGTTCCATGCAAAGAAAGTTGTAACTCAGAGAGATGAATTCACACATCAGAAAAAAAGTTCTCAGAAAGCTTCTTTCTGGTTTTTATCTGAGGATATAAACCTTGTCAGCATAGGCTTCAATGCGATCCAAAATATCCCTTCTTATATTCCTCAAAAAGAGTGCCACCAAGCTGATCCATGAAAAACATCGTGTAACTCTGTGAGATGAATTACCACATCAGACAGCGTTTCCTTGGAAAACTCCTCTCTAGTTTTTATATGAGGGTATTTCCTTTGTCACCTGAAGCTTCAATGTGCTCCTAAATATCCTGTTGCTGCTTCCCTGAAGCAGTGTTATCAAACTGCTCAATGAAAAGAATCATGAACCTCTGTGAAATAAATTCACGCATCACAAAGAGATTTCTCAGAAAGTTTCTTTCTAGTTTTTATCTAAGGATGTTTCCTTTGTCACCCTAGGCTTCAATGTATTAGAAAATATCCCTTCACAGATTAACCAAAAACAATGCTATTAAACTACTCCATGAAAAGAAATGTGTAATTCTGCGAGGTGAATTCACACATCACAAAGCAGTTTCTCAAAAAGGTTCTCAGAAAGGTGCATTTGGATTTTTGTCTGAAGATATTTCCTTTGCACCATAAGCTTCAATGTGCTCCAAAATATCCCATTGCAGATTCCAAGAAAATAATGTTAGCACACCGCTCCATGAAAAGAAAGGTGTATATCTGTAAGGTGAGTTCATACATCATGAAGAAGTTTCTCAGAAAGCTACTTTCTAGTTTTTATCTGAGGTTATTTCCTTTGTCACCATAGGCTTCAATGCGCTCCCAAATATCCTGTTGCAGATTCCGCGAAAACAGTGTTATCAAACTGCTGAATGAAAAGAATGGTGCAACTCTGTGAGAATAAGTCACACATAGAAAAAACTATCACAGAAAGCTTCTTTCTAGTTTTTATCTGGGGATATTTTCTTTGTCACCATAGGCTTCAATGCTATCCAAATATTCCTTCTCAGATTCCCAAAAAAAAGTGAAATCAAAGTGAACCATGAAAAGAATGGCGTAACTCTCTGAGATGAATTAACACGTCACAAAGTGGTTTCTCATAAAGTAATTTCTAGTTTCTATGGGAGGGTATTTCCTTTGTCACCATAAACTTCAATGCGCTCCAGAATATCCCATTGCAGATTCCAAGAAAACAGTGATAGGAATCTGCTCAATGAAAAGAACAGTGCTACTCCATGAGATGAATTCACATGTCACAAAGTAGTTTCTCAAGAAACTTCTTTCTAGTTTCTATCTGAGGATATTTAGTTTTTCACCATAGGCCTCAATGTGCTCCCAAATATCCCTTTGCAGTTCCCATGAAAACAGTATTAGCAAACGGCTCCATGAAAATAAAGGTGTAACTCTCTGAGATGAATTCACACAACACAAAGAAGTTTCTAAGAAATCTTCTTTCTAGTTTTTATCGGAGGATATTTCCTTTGTCACTATATGCATCAATACGATACAAAATATCCCTTCTCATATTCCCCAAAAACAATGTTACCATAATGATCCACGAAAAGAATTGTGTAACTCTGTGGGATGAATTAACACATCACAAAGCAGTTTCTCAGAAAGCTTCTTTCTACTTTTTCTATGTGGATATTTATGTCACCATAAGCTTCAAGGCTCTCCAAAATATCCCATTGCAGATCCCAACAAAATAATGTTAGAAAACTGCTCAATGAAATAACCTGTGTAATTCTGTGAGATGAATTCACACATCACAAAGCAGTTTTTCAGAAAACTTCTTTCCAGATTTATCTGACAATACTTCCTTTCTCATCATAGGCCTCAATGCACTCCAAAAATATCCCTTTGCAGATTCCACAAAAAGCAGTGTTAGGAATCTACTCTATGAATGAAAACCTGTAACTCTGTGAGATGAATTCACACATCACAGAGAACTGTCTTAGAAATCTTCTCTCTGGTTATCATCTGAGGATAATTCCTTTGCAAACATAGGCTTCAAAGCGATACAAAATATCCATTCTCAGATTCCCCAGAAACAGTGTTACCAAACTGATCCATGAAAAGAATCGTGTAACTCTGTAAGATGAATTAACATATCACAAATGGGTTTCTCAGAAAGCTTCTTTCTAGGATTTAAATGAGAATATTTCCTTGTCACCATAGGGATCAATGCACTCTGAAATATCCCACTGCAGATTCCAAGAACACAGTGTTACCAAACTGCTCAGTGAAAAGAACAGTGTAATTCTGTCAGATGAATTCACACATCACAAAAGTTTCTCACAAAGGTTCTTTCTAGTTTTTATCTGAGGGCATTTCCTTTTTGACCACAGACCTTGAGGCACTCCCAAATATCCCCTTGCAGATTGCACGAAAACAGTGTTAGTAATCTGCTCCATGAAAAAAAGGTGTAACTCTGTGAGATGAATTTACACATGACAAAGCAGTTTCTCAGAAAGCTTCTTTCTAGTTTTAATCTCAGGAAGTTTTCTATATCACCATAGACTTCAATGCAATCTAAAATATCCCTCTCAGATACCCCAAAAACATTGCTATCAAACTGCTCCATGAAAAGAATCGTGTAACTCTGTGAGATGAACTCTCAAATCACAAAGCTGTTTCTCAGGAAGCTTCTTTCTAGTTTTTGTCTGATGATATTTCCTTTGTCACCATAGGCTTCAATGCACTCCAAAATATCCTATTGCAGATTCCAGGAAAACAGTGTTATAAAACAGCTCAATGAAAAGAACAGTGTAACAATGTGAGAAGAACTCACACATCCAAAGCAGTTTCTCAGAAAGCTTCTTTCTAGTTTTTGTCTACGGATGTATATTTTTTTCATTAAAGGTCTCAATGTGCTCTCAAATATTCCTGTGCAGATTCCATGAAAAGAGTGTTAGTGAAGGGCACCTCCATGAAAAGAAAGGTGTAACTCTGCGAGATGAATTCATACATCACAAAGAACTGTCTCAGAAAGATTCTTTCTAGTTTTTATCTGAGGAGACTTCCTTTGTCATTGTAGTCTTCAATGTTATCCAAAATATCCATTCTCAGATACTCCAAAAACACTGCTACCAAACTGATCCATGAAAAGAATTATGTAACTCTGTGAGATGAATTAACACATCACAAAGCAGTTTCTTAGAAAGTTTCTTTCTAGTTTTTATCTGAGGATATATCCTCTTTCACCATAGGCCTCAATACTCTCCCATATATCCATATGCAGATTCCATGATAGCATTGATAACAAACTGCTCAATGGAAAAAAAAAAGGTATTTCTGTGAGACGAATTCACACATCACAAAGCAGTTTGTCAGAAAGCTTCCTTCTAGTTTTTATCTGAGGATACTTCGTTTTTCAGCATAGGCCACAATGCACTCCCAAATATCCCTTTGCAGATTCCAAGAAAACAGTGTTAGCATCAGCTACATGAAAAGAAAGGCATAACTCTTGGAGATGAATTCACACGTCACAAAGAACTTTCTCAGACAGCTTCTTTCTAGTTTTTATCTGAGGATACTTTCTTTGTCACCATAGGCTTCAATGCGATCCAAAGTATCACTTCTTCGATTCCCCAAAAATGGTGCAACCAAACTGCTCCATGAAAAGAATTGTGTAGCTCTCTGATATGAATTCACAAACCACAAAGCAGTTTCTCAGAAAGCTTCTTTCTAGTATTTATATGAGGCTATTTCCTTTTTCACCATAGACATCAATGCAATCCTAAATATCCCTTTGCAGATTCATGAAGACAGTATGAGCAAACATGTAAATGAAAAGAAAGGTGCAACTCTGTGAGATGAATTCACACCTCATGATGAAATTTCTCAGAAAGTTTTTCACTAGTTTTTATATGAGGATATTTCCTTTACCACCATAGGCTTCAGTGCCATTCAAAATATCCCTTCTCAGGTTCCCCAAAAACTGTGCTACCAAAATGCTCCACGAAAAGAAAAATGTAACTCTGTGACATGATTTCACGAATCACAAAGCAGTTTCTCAGTAAGCTTCTTTCTATCTTCTGTCTGAGGATATTTCCATTGTCACCATAAGCTTCAATGCGCTCTGAAATATCCCATTGCAGATTCCAAGAAAATAGATTCAACAAACTGCTCAGTGAGAAGAACCGTGTATCTCTGTGAGATGAATTCATACATCCCAAAGCAGCTTCTCAGAAAGCTTCTTTCTAGATTTTTTTTCTGAGGATATTTCCTCTTTCACCATAAGCCTCAAAGCGGTCCTTAATATCCCTTTGCAGTTTCCACGACCACAGTGTTAGCTAACAGCTCCATGAAAAGAATGGTGTAACTCTGTGAGATGAATTCACACATCAGAAAAAGTTTCTCAGAAAGCTTTTTCTGTTTTTTATCTGAGGATATTTCCATTATCAACTTAGGCTTCAATGCCATCCAAAACATCCCTTCTCAGATTCCCCATAAACTGTGCTACCAAAAGGCTCCATGAAAAGAATAATGTAACTCTGTGAGATGGATTCACAAATCACAAAGCAGTTTCTCAGGAGGCTTCTTTCTAGCTTTTGTCTGAGAATAATTACTTTGTCACCATTAGCCTCAATGTGCTCCAAAATATCCCTTTCCAGATTCCATGAAAACACTGTTCTCAAACTGCTCAATGTAATGAATGGTGCAACTCTGTGAGATGAATTCACGCATCACAAAACAGGTTCTCAGGAAGATTGTTTCTAGTTTTTATCTGAGAATACTTCTTTTTTCAATATTGGCCTCAATGCTCTCCCAAACATCCCTTTAAAAATTCCGTGAAAACAGTGTTAGCAAACTGCTCCATGAAAGGACAGATGTAACTCTATGATATAAACTCTCACATCACAAAGATCATTCTCAGAAATCTTCCTTCTACTTTTTATCTGAGGATATTTCCTTTGTCACCATAGGCTTCAATGCCATCCAAAATATCCCTTTTCATATTCTGCTAAAACAGTGCTACCAAACCGATCCATTAAAACAATTGTGTAACTCTGTGAGACGATTTAATACATCACAAAGCAGTTTCTCAGAAAGTTTCTTTCTAGTTTTAGAAGAGACTATTTCCTTTGCCACTGTATGCTTCAATGCTCTCAGAAATATCCCATTGCAGATTCCAAGAAAACTGTGTTACAAAACTGCTCAATGAAAAGAACACTGTAACTGGGTGAGCTGAATTTACACATCACAAAGCAATTTCTCAGAAAGCTTCTTTCTATTTTTTATCTGAAGATATTTCCTTTTCCACCATAGACCTCTAAGGTCTCCCAAATATCCCTTTACAGATTCCATGAAAGCAGTGTTAGCAAACTGCTCCATGAAATGGAAGGTTTATCTCTGTGAGATGAATTCACACATTACAAAGAACTTTCTCAGACAGCTTATTTCTTTCTTTCTTTTCACCATAAGTTTCAACGTGCTCTGAAATATCCATTTCAAATTCCAAAAAAACCGTGTTAGCTAACTGCTCAATGAAAAGCACAGTGCAACACAGTGAGATAAATTCACACATCACAAAACACTTTCCCAGAAACCTTCTCTTTGTTTTTTATCTGAGGATATTTCCTTTGTCACCATAGGCTTCAATGTAACCCAAAGCATCCATTCTCAGATTCCCCAAAACCAGTGCTACCAAACTGTTCTTTTTTCACCATAGGCCTCAATGTGCTTCAAAATATCCCTTTGCAGGATGAACGAAAACAGTGTTAGCAAACTGCTCCATGAAAAAAAAAGCTGTAACTCTGGGAGATGAATTCACACATCACAGAGAACTTTCTCAGAAAATTTCTTTCTAGTTTTTATCTGAGGATATTTCTTTTTTCACCGTAGGCCTCAATTCGCTCCAGTATATCCCTTTGCAGATTTCAAGAAAACAGTTTTAGGAAGCTGCTCCATGAAAGGAAAGGTGAAACCCTGTGAAATGAATTCACACACCACAAAAAAAGTTTCTCAGAAAGCTTCTTTTTAGTTTTGTCTGAGTGTATTTCCTGTGTCACCATAGGCTTCAATGCCATCCAAAATTTCGCTTCTCATATTTCCCAAAAACAGTTCTAACAAACTGCTCCATGTAAAGAAAGATGGAACTATGTGAGAAGAATTCACAAATCACAAAGCAGTTTCTCAGGAAGATTCTTTCTAGTTTTAATCTGAGGACATTTCTTTTGTCACCACAAGCTTCAATGTGCTCCAAAATACCCCATTGCAGATTCCAAGAAAACAGTTTTAACAAACTGCTCAATGAAAAGGACAGTGTAATTCAGTGAGATCTATTCACACAACATAAAGTAGTCTCTCAGAAAGTTTCTTTTTGGTTTTTATCTTAGGATATTTCCTTTTTCACCATAGGCTTCAATGCACTCTAAAATATCTCTTTGCATATTGCACCAAACAAGTGTTAGCCAATTGCTCCATGAAGAGAAATATGTAACTCTGTGAGATGAATTCACACATCACAAAGAACTTTCTCTGAAAGCTTCTTCCCAATTTTTATCTGAGGATATTTCCTTTTTCACCATAAGTTTCAATGGGATACAAAACATCCCTTCTTAGCTTACCCAAAAACAGTGTTACCAAACTGATCCATGAAAAGAATTGTGCAACTCTGTGAGATGAATTACCACATCACAATGCAGTGTCTCAGAAAACTTCTTTCTACTTACTCTAAGAGGATATTTCCTATGTCACCATAAACTTCAATGTGCTCCAAAATATCCCATTGCAGATTCCAAGAAAACAGTGTTCACAAACTGCTCAATGAAAAGAACAGTGTAACTCTGTGAGATGAATTCACACATCACAAACTAGTTTCTCAGAAAACTTCTTTCTAGTTTTTATTTGAGGATACTTCCTTTTTCACCGTAGGCTTCAATGTGCTCCAAATATCCCTTTGCAGGTAAACGAAAACAGTGTTAGCAAACTGCTCCATGAAAAAAAATCTGTAACTCTGTGAGATGAATTCACACATCACAAAGAACTTTATTAGAAAGCATCTTCCTAGTTTTTATCTGAGGATATTTCTTTTTCATCATAGGCCTCAATACACTCCCATATATTCCTTTGCAGATTCCACGAAAACAGTTTTAGCAAACTGCTCCATGAAAGGAAAAGTGTAATCTTTGAGAGGAATTCAAACAGCACCAAGAAGTTGCTCAGAAAGCTTCTTTCTAGTTTTTACCTGAGGGTAATTCCTTTGTCACCATAGGCTTCAATGCTATCCAAAATATACCTTCAAAGATTCCTCAAAAACAATTCTAACAAACTGCTCCTTAAACGAAAGGTGTAACTCTGTGAGGTAAATTCGCAAATCACATAGCAGTATCTGAGGAAGCTTCTTTCTAGTTTTAATCTGAGGATATTTCCTTTGTCACTACAATCTTCAATGTGCTCCGAAATATCCCAATGCAGATTTCAAGAAACAGTGTTAGCAAACTTCTCAATGAAAAGTTCAGTGTAATTCAGTGAGATTTATTCACACAACACAAAGCAGTCTCTCAGAAAGTTTCTTTTTGGTTTCTTATCTCAGGATATTTCCCGTGTTACCATAGGCTTCAATGTGCTCCCAAATATCTTGTTGCAGATTCCAAGAAAACAGTGTTATCAACCTGCTGAATGAAAAGATCAGTGAAATTCTGTAAGATGAATTCACATATCACAAAGAAATTTCTTAGCGTCTTTCTAGTATTTATCTGAAGATATTTCCTTTGTCACCGTAGCCTTCAATGTGATCCCAAATATCCGTTCTCAGATTCCCCAAGAACAGTGCTACCAAACTGATGCATGAAAAGAATTGTGTAACTCTGTGACATGAATTAACACATCACAAAGCGTTTTCTCACAAAGCATCTTTCTAGTCTTTGCCTGAGGATATTTCCTTTTTTACCATAAGCTTCAATGCACTCCTCAATATCCCATTGCCGATTCCAAGAAAACAGTGTTAGCAAACTGCTCAATGAAAAGAACAATGTTATTCTGTGAAATTAATTCACACATCACAAAGTAGTTTCTCAGAAAGCTTCTTTTTGGTTATTATCTTAATATATTTCCTTTGTCTCAACGAGATTCAATGTACTCCAAAATATCCCATTGCTGATTCTAAGAGAACAGTGTTGTCACACTGCTAAATGAAAAGAACAGTGTTACTCTGTGAGGTGAATTCACAAATCACAAAACAGTTTCTCAGAAAGCTTCTTTCTAGATTTTGTCTGAGGATATTCACTTTGTCACCAAAAGCTTCAATGCACTCCGAAATATCCCATTGCAGATTCCAAGAAAACAGTGTTAGTAAACTGCTCCTTGAAAAGAACAGTGTAACTCCGTGAGATGAATTCACCCATCACTAAGCAGTTTCTCAGAAATCTTCTTTCTAGTTTTTATATGAGGATATTTCTTATTTCACTGTAGACCTCAATGAGCTCCCAAATATCCCTTTGCAGATTCCATGGAAACAGTGTTAGCAAACTGCTACATGAAATGAAAGGTGTTACTTTGTGAGATGAATTCATACATCACAAAGAACTTCCTCAGAAAGCTTCTTTCTAGTTCTTAATCTGAGGATATTTCCTTTGTCACCATTGGCTTCAATGCGATCCACAATATCCTTTCTCAGATTCCCCAAAAACAGTACTAAGAGACTGATCCAGGAAAGGAATCGTGTAATGCTGTGAGATTAATTAACATGTTTCAAAGTGGTTTCTCAGAAAGCTTCTTTCTAGTTTTTATCTGACGATATTTCCTTTGACACCATGGGCTTCAATGCAATCCAAAATATCCCTTCTCAGATTCCCCCAAAACAGTGTTACCAAACCGATCCATGAACTGAATCGTGCAACTCTGTGAGATGAATTCAAAAATCACAAAGGAGTTTCTCAGAAAGCTTCATTCCAGTTTTTGTCTGAGGATGTTTCCTTTCTCACCATAAGCTTCAATGCGCTCCGAAATATCCCATTGCAGATTGCAAGAAAACAGTGTTAGCAAATTGCTCAATGAAAAGAACACTGTAACTCTGAGAAATGAATTGACACAACACAAAGCAACTTCTCAGAAATCTTATTTTTGGTTTATCTGAGATGTTTCATTTGTCACCATAGGCTTCAATGCATTCCCAAATATCCTATTGCAGATTCCACGAAAACAGTGTTATCAAACTGCTCAATGAAAAGAATGGAGTGACTCTATGAGATGAATTCAGACATCACAAAACAGTTTTCAGAAAGCCTCTTTCTAGTTTTTAGCTGAGGATATTTCTATTTTCACTGTATACCTCAATGGGCTCCCAAATATCCTTTTGCAGATTCCATGAAAACAGTGTTAGGAAACTTTTCCATGTAAAGAAAGGTGTATCTCTGTGAGATGAATTCACCCATCACAAAGAACTTTCTCAGAAAGCTGCTTTCTAATTCTTTACTAAGGATATTTCCTTTGTCACTATAGGCTTCAAGGCGTTCCAAAATATCCTTTCTCAGATTCCCCAAAAAGAGTGCTAACAGACTAATGCTTGAAAAGCAACATGTAATGCTGTGAGATGAATTAACATATCTCAAAGCGGTTTCTCAGAAAGCGTCTTTGAATTTTTTATATGAGGATATAATCTTTGTCACCATTGGCTTCAAAGCGATCCAAAATATCCCTTCTCAGACTTCCCCAAAACAGTGCTCCCCAAGTGCTCTATGAAGGGAATCATGTAACTCTGTGAGTTGAATTCACAAATCAAGAAGCACTTTCTCAGAAAGCTTCTTTCTATTTTTTGTCTGAAGATATTTCCTTTGTCATCATAAGCTTCAAGGTACTCGGAAATTTCCCATTGGAGAATCCAAGAAAACAGTGTTAACAAACTGCCCAATGAAAAGAAGAGTGTAACTCTGAGATGAATTGACCTAACACTAAGCAATTTCTGAAAAAGTTTCTTTTTGGTTTTTATCTGAGGATATTTCCTTTGTCACCACAGGCTTCAATGTGCTCCAAATATCCTATTGCATTTTCCATGAAAAAAAAAAGTGTTATGAAACTTCTCGGTGAAAAGAATAGTGTAGCTCTGTGACATGAATTCAGACATCACAAAGCAGTTTCTCAGAAAGCTTCGTTCCTGTTTTTATCTGAGTATATTTCCCTTTTCACCATAGGCTTCAATGCAATTCAAAGTATCTGTTCTCAGATTCCCCAAAAACGGTGCTACCTAACCTGATCCATGAAAAGAATCATGTAGCAATATCAACACACAAAGCAGTTTCTCAGGAACCTTCTTTCTAGTGTTTTTTGAGGATATTTCCTTTGTCATCCTAACCTTCTATGTGCTCTGAAATATCAGATTGCAGATTCCAAGAAAACAGTATTAGCAAACTGCTCAATGAAAAGAACAGTGTAACTCTGTGAGATTAATTCACACAAAACAAAACAGTTTCTCAAAAATATTCTTTCTAAATTTTATCTGAGGATATTTCCTTTATCACCACAAGCATCAGTGTGCTCCCAAATGTCCCTTTGCAAATTCCACGAAAACAGTGTTCGCACACTGTTCCACTGAAAGAAAAATGTAACTCTGTGAGAATAATTCACACATCACAAAGAGCTTTCTCAGACAGCTTCCTTCTAGTTTTTACTTCAGGATATTTCCTTTATCACCATAGGCTTCAATGTGATCCAAAATATCCCTTCTCACATTCCCCAAAAACAGTGCTACCAAACTGCTCCATGAAAAGAGTCATGTAACTCGGTGGGTTGAATTCACAAATATAAAGCAGTTTCTCAGAATGCTTCTTTCTAGTTTCTGTCTGAGGATATTTCCATTGTCACCCTAAGCTTCAAATTGCTCCAAAGTATCCCATTGTAGATTCCAAGAAAACAGTGTTAGCAAGCTGCTCAATGAAAAGAACAGTGTAAAGCTGTGAGATGAATTCACACATCACAAAACAGATTCTCAGAAAGTTTCTTTCTAGTGTTAATATGAGGATATTCTCTTTTTCACTATAAGCCTCAATGCACTCCCAAATATCCCTGTGTGGATTCCACAAAAACAGTGTACACAAACTGCTCCATGAAAAGAAAGGTGTAACTCTGTGAGATGAATTAACACATCACAAAGCAGTATCTCAGAAAGCTTCTGTCTAGTTTGTATATGAGGATATTTCCTTTGTCACCATAGGCCTCAAAGTACTCAAAAATACCCCTTTTGCAGATACCATGAAAACAGTGTATGTAAACTGCTCAATGAAAAGAAAGATATACCTCTGTGAGATGAACTCACACATCACAGAGAACTTTCTGAGAAAGATTTCTTCTAATTTTTATCTGAGGATATTTCCTTTGTCACCATAGGCTTCAATGTGATACAAAATATCCATTCTCAGATTCCCCAAAAACGGTGCTACCAAACTACTCCATGAAAAGAATCGTGTAACTCTGTGAGATGAATTAAAAAACCACAAAGCAGTTTCTCAGAAAGCTTCCTTCTCGTTTTTGTCTGAGGATATTTCCTTTGTACCATAAGCTTCAATGCGCTCCAAAATATCCCACTGCAAATTCCCAGAAAACAGTGTTGGCAAACGGCTCAATGAAAAGAACAGTGTAGTTTTTTGAGATGAACTCACACATCACAAAGCAGTTTCTCAGAAAGCTTCTTTCTAGTTTTTATATACAGATATTTCCTTTTAAACCATGGGCTTCAATGTGCTCCCAAATATCCCTTCTCAGACACCACAAAAACAGTGATGCCAATGTGCTCCCTCCACAGAAACGTTTAGCTCTATGAGATAAATGCACAAATCACAAAGAATTTTCTCTAAAACTTCTCTCCATTTTTTACCTGGAGAATTTTCTTTTTTTACCTTAAGCCTCTATGTCCTCCCAAATAGTAAATTGAAAATTCCACAAAAGCAGTGTTACCAAACTGCTCAATGAAAGGAAAGTTTTAAGTCTCTGAGATGAATTCTCCCATCATAAAGCAGTCTCTCAGAAAGATTCTTTCTAGTTTTTATCAGAGGAAATTTCCTTTTTCACCACAGGCTTCTCTGTGCTCTGAATATCCCTTTGTAGATTCCACAAAAACAGGGTTAGCAAACTGCTTAATGAAAAGAATGGTTTATATCTGGAA
The DNA here is from genome assembly GCF_007565055.1 of Rhinopithecus roxellana. Taxonomy (NCBI): domain Eukaryota; kingdom Metazoa; phylum Chordata; class Mammalia; order Primates; family Cercopithecidae; genus Rhinopithecus; species Rhinopithecus roxellana. The sequence continues at coordinate 11,840,736 of NC_044567.1, read as the reverse complement.
GATGAATTCACCCACAAGAAAGACATTTCTCAGAAATCTCCTTTCTAGTTTTCATCTATACAGCATATTTAGTTTTGCACCATCAATCTCAATACATTCCCAAATATCCCTTCTCAGACACCACAAAAACAGTGATGCCAAACTGCTCAACCAAAAAAATGGTTTCTCTCTCTGAGGTGAATACACACATCACAAAACAGTTTCTCAAAAACCTTCTCTTCAGTTTTTATCTGAAGATATTTCCGTTTTCACCATCAGCCCTTGGGAACTCTGGAATATCCCTTTGCAGATTCCCCAACAACAGTTCTACCAAACTGCTATATAAAACGAAAGGTGTAACTCTGTGAGATGAATTCACCCATCACAAAGCAGTTTCTCATAAATTTTCTTTCTAGTTTTTATCTGAGGATGTTTCTTTTTTCACCATAGGCCTCAAGGTGCTCCCAGATTTCCCTTTGCAAATTCCAGAAAAGCAGGTTTAGCAATCTGCTCCATAAAAAGAAAGCTGTAATTCAGTGAGATGAACTCACACATCACAAAGAACTTTCTCAGAAAGCTTCTTTCTAGTTATTATCTGAGGATATTTCCTTAGTCACCAAAGGCTTCAATGTAATTCAAAATATCCCTTCTCAGATTCCAAAAAACAGTGTTACCAAACTGGTCCATGAAAAGGATCGTGTAACTCTGTGAGATGAATTAACACATCACAAAGACGTTTATCAGAGGGCTTCCTTCTAGTTTTTATATGAGGATATTTCCTTTATCACCATAAACTTCAACGTGCTTCTAAATATCGCATTGCAGGTTCCAAGAAAACAATGTTAGCAAACTGCTCAATGAAAAGAACAGTGTAGCTCTGTGAGATGAATTTACACATGAAAAATCAGTTACTGAGATAGCTTCTTTCAAGTTTTCATCTGAGTATATTTCCTTTTTCACCATAGGCCTCAACTCACACCCAAATATTCCTTTGCAGATTCCATGAAAACAGTGTTAGCAAACTGCTCCATGAGAAAAATGCTGTAACTCTGAGAGATGAATTCACACAACACAAAGCTGTTTCTCAAAAAGCTGCTTTCCAGTTTTTATCTGAGGATGTGTACTTTTTCACCATATTCCCCAATGCTCTGCGGAATATCCCATCGCAGTTTCCAGGAAAAAAGTGTTTGCAAACTTCCTAATGAAAAGAACTGTGTAACTGTGAGATGAATTCACACATCAGAAAGAAATTTCTCAGAAAATTTATCTCTAGACATTTTCTGAGGATATTTATTTTGCCACCATAGGGTTCAATGTGATCCAAAATATCCTTTCTCATATTCCCCAAAACAGTACTACCATGCTGCTCCAGGAAAACAGTCGTGTAACTCTGTGAGATGAATTCAAAAATCACAAAGCAGTTTCTCAGAAAGCTTCCTTCTAGTTTTTGTCTGAGGATATTTCCTTTTTCACCATTTGCCTCAATGTGCTCAACAATATCCCTTTCCACATTACACAAAAATAGTGTTAGCAAAGTGGTCCATGAAAGGAAGGTGTAAATCTGTGAGATGAATTCGCACATCACAAAGCAGTTTCTGAGAACCGTTCTTTTTGGTTTTGTCTGAGGATAATTCCTTTGTCACCACAGGCTTCAATGCAATCCAAAGTATCCCTTCTCAGATTCTACAAAAACAGTGATACCGAAGTGATTCATTAAAAGGATTATGTAACTCTGTGAGATGAATTAACACATCACAAAATAGTTTCTCTGAAAGCCCTTTTTGATTTGTATCAGAGGATATTTCCTGTTTCACTATAGGCCTCAATGCACTCCGAAATATCCCATTGCAGATTCCAAGAAAACAATGTTAACAAACAGCTCAATGAAAAGAACAGTGTAACTCTGTGAGTTTCATTCAAAAATCACAAAACAGATTCTCAGAAAGCTTCTTTCTAGTTTTTATCTGAGCATATTTCCCTTGTCACCATATGCCTAATCACGAATGAAAATATCCCCTTTCAGGTTCCCTAAAAACAGGCCAAAAACTACTCCATGAAAAGAATGGTGTAACTTTCTGAGATAAATTCACACATCACAAAGCAGTTTCTCAGAAACCCTCTTTCTAGTTTTTATCTGATTATACTTCGCTTTTCACCATATTCCTCAATGCACTCCTGAATATCCCATTAGTTTCCATGAACAAAGTGTTAGCAAACTTCTCAATGAAAAGAATGGTGTAACTCTGTGAGATGAATTCACGCATCACAAAGCAGTTTCACAGAAAGCTTCTTTATGATTTTTATCTGAGGATAATTCATCTGTCACCATAGGCCTCAATGCACTCCCAAATATCCCTTTGCAGATTCCACGAAAACTGTCTTAGCAAACTGCTGCATGAAAAGAAAGGTGTAACTCTTTGAGGTGAATTCACACATAACAAAGAACTTTCTCATAAAGCTTCTTTCTAGTTTTTATCTGAGAATATCTCCTTTGTCACCATAGGCTTAAATGCGATCCAAAATATCCCTTCTCAGATTCCCCAAAAAGAGGGCTACAAAGCTACTCCCTGAAAAGAATCGTGTAACTCTGTGAGATTAATTCAAACATCACAAAGCAGTTTCTCGGAATGCTTCTTTCTAGTTTTTATCTGATTATATTTCAATTTTCACCATATTCCTCAATGTGCTCCTGAATATCCCATTGTAGTTTCTGCAAACAAAGTGTTAGCAAACTTCTCAACGAAAAGAACAGTGTAACTCTGTGAGATGAATTCACGCATCACAAAGCACTTTCACAGAAAACTTCTTTTTGATTTTTATCTGAGGATATTTCATTTGTCACCACAGGCCTCAATGGGCTCCCAAATATCCCTTTGCAGATTCCATGAAAACTGTTAGCAAACTGCTACATGAAAAGAAAGGTGTAACTCTTTGAAATCAATTCACACATAACAAAGAACTTTCTCATAAAGCTTCTTTCTAGTTTTTATCTGAGAATATCTCCTTTGTCACCATAGGCTTAAATGCGATCCAAAATACCTTTTCTCAGATTCCCCAAAAAGAGGGCTAACAAACTGCTCCATGGAAAGAATCATGCAACTTTGTGAGATGTAGTCACAAATCACAAAGCAGTTTCTCAGAAAGAATCTTTCTAGTATTTTTATGAGGATATTTCCTTTGTCACCATAAGCTTCATTGTGCTCCAAAATATCCCATTGTAGACTCCAGGAAAACAGTGTTAGCACACTGCTCAATGAAAAGAACAGTGTAAATCTGTAAGATGAATTCACACAGCACAAAGCAGTTTCTCAGAAAGTTTCTTTCAAGTTTTTATCTGAGAATATTTCCTTTTTCACCATAGTCCTCAATGCGTACCCAAACATCCCTTTGCTGATTCCATGAAAACAATGTTAGCAATCTGCTCCAGGAATAGAAAGGTGTTACACTGTGAGATGAATACACACATCACAGAGAAGTTACTGAGAAAGCTTCTTTCTAGTTTTTATCTGAGAATATTTCCTTTGTCACCCTAGACTTCAATTCAATCCAAAATGTCTCTTCTCTGTTCACCCTGAAACAATGCTACCAAACTGCTCCATGAAAAGAATGCTGCAACTCTGTAGATGAATTCCCACATGACAAAAAAGTTTCACAGAAAGCTTCTTTCTAGTTTTTGTATGAGGATATTTCCATTTTCACCATATTCCTCAGTGCATTCAGGAATATCCCTTTTCAGATTCCACGAAAATAGTTAGCAAACTGCTCCATGAAAGAAAAACTGTAAATCTGTGAGATGAATTCACACATCACAAAGCAGTTTCTCAGAAAGCTTCTTTCTAGTTTTTGTCTGAGGATATTTCTTTTGTCACTATAAGCTTCAATACACTCCGAAGTATCACTTTGTAAATTCCACAAAAATAGGGTTAGCAAACTGCTTAATGAAAAGAACAGTGTAACTCTGTGAGATGAATTCAGACATCACAAAGAACTTTCTCAGAAAATTTCTTTATAGTTTTTATCTGAGGATATAACCTTTGTCACCATAGGCCTCAATGCGCCCCCAAATACACTTTTGCAGATTGCATGAAAACAGTGTTAACAAAGTGCTCAATGAAAAGAACGGTGTACACTGTGAGTTTAACTCACACATTACAAAGCCGTTTCTCATAAAGCTTCCTTCTAGTTTTTATCTGAGGATATTTCCTTTGTCACCATAGGCTTCAATGTGATCCAAAATATCCCTTCTCATTCTCCAAAAGCAGTGCTATCAAACTGCTCCATGAAAAGAATCGTGTAACTCTGTGAGATGAATTCACAAATCACAAATCAGTTTCTCAGAAAACTTTCTAATTTTTGTCTGAGGATATTTCCTTTGTCACCATAAGCTTCAATGTGCTCTGAAATATCCCATTGCAAATTCCAGAAAACAGTGTTAGCAAACTACCCAATGCAAAGAACAGTGATGAATTCACGCATCACAAAGCAGTTCTCAGAAAGTTTCTTTCTAGTTTTTATACGAGGATATTTCCTTTGTCACCATAAGCCTCAATGCACTCCTAAATATCCCTTTGCAGATTCCATGAAAACAGTGTTAGCAAACTGCTCAATGAAAATAATGGTGTAACTCGGTGAGATGAATTCACACATCACAAAGCAGATTCACAGAAATCTTCTTCTTTGTTTGTATCAGAGACTATTTGCTTTTTCACCATAATCCTCCATGCACTCCCAAATATTCCTTTGCAAGTTCCAATAAAACAGTGTTAGCAACCTGCTAAATGAAACAAAATGTATAACTCTGTGAGATGAATTCACACTTCACAAAGCAGTTTCTCAGGAAGCTTATATCTAGTTTTTAACTGTGGATACTTCCTTTGTGACCATAAACTTCAACGTGATCCAAAATATCCCCTCTCAGATTCCCCAAAAACAGTGCTACCAATCTGATCCATGAGAAGAATTGTGTAACTCTGTGAAATAAATCAAATCATCACAAAGTGGTTTCTCAGAAATCCTCTTTCCAGTTTTTATATGAGGATATTTCCTTTGTCACCATAAGCTTCTATGCACTCTGAAATATCCTATTGCAGATTCTAAGAGAACAGTTTTAGCAAACTGCTCAAAGAAAAGAACAGTGTAACTCTGTGAGATGAATTTACACCTCACAAAGCAGTTTCTCTGAAAATTTCTCTTTATTTTTATCTGGGGATATTTCCTTTTTCAAAAGAGGCCTCAACTCATTTCCAAAACTCCCTTTGCAGATTCCATGAAAACAGTGTTAGCAAAGTGCTCCATGCAAAGAAAGGTGTTATTCTGTGTGATGGATGTATGCATCACAAAGCAGTTTCTCAAAAAGTTTCTAGTTTTATCTGAGGATATTTCCTTTTTCACCATAATCCTCCATGCACTCCCAAATATCCTTTTGGAGATTCCACGAAAGCAGTGTTAGCAAACTGCTCCATGAAAAGAAAGATGTAAATCTGTTGGATGAATTCACACATCACAACGTGCTTTCTCAGAATGATCCTTTCTACTTTAATTTGGAGATATTTCCTATTTCACCAAATGCTTCTATGCGATCAAAAACAACCTTTCTCTGATTCCCCAAAAACAGTCCTACAAAACGGCTCCATGAAAAGAAAGTTGAAAATATGTGAGATGAATTAACATATCACAAAGCGTTTTCTCAGAAAGCTTCTCTCTAGTTTTTGTCTGAGAATATTTTCTTTTTCATCAAAGGCCTCAGTGGGCTCATGAATATCCCTTTGTAGAGTCCATGAAAATAGCGTTAGCAAATGGCTCCATGAAAAGAAAGTTGAAAATACGTGAGATGAATTAACACATCACAAAGTGTTTTCTCAGAAAGCTTCTCTCTAGTTTTTGTCTGAGAATATTTTCTTTTTCATCAAAGGCCTCAGTGGGCTCATGAATATCCCTTTGTAGAGTCCATGAAAATAGCGTTAGCAAATGGCTCCATGAAAAGAAAGTTGAAAATCTGTGAGATGAATTCACACATTGCAATGCAGTTTTTCAAAAAGCTTCTTTTTGGTTTTTGTCTGAGGATATTTCTTTTTCCACCATAGGCTTCAATGTGCTCCCAAATATCCTATTTGAGGCTCCTTGAAAAAAGTGTTAGCAAACTGCTGCAAGAAAAGAATCGTGTAACTCTGTGAGATGAATTCACACATCACAAAGCAGTTTCTCAGAAAATTTCTTTCTAGTTTTTATCTGAGGATATTTCCTTTGTCACCATAGGCTTCAAAGCACTCCAAAATATTCCATTGCAGATTCCAAGTAGTGTTAGCAAACTGCTCAATGAGAAGGGCAGTATAACACTGTGAGATGAATTCACACGTCACAATGCAGTTTCTCAGAAAGATTCTTTCTAGTTTTTATTTGAGGATATTTTTTTTGTCACCATAAGGTTCACTGCGTTCTGAAATATCAGATTGCAAATTGCAAGAACACAGTGTTAGCAAACAGCTCAATGAAAAGAACAGTGTAACCTTGTGAGATGAATTCACACATCACAAAGTAGATTCTCAGAAGGATTCTTTCTAGTTTTTGTCTGAGGATATATCATTTTTCACCATGGTCCTCAATGCACTCGCAAAAATTCCTTTGCAGATTCCACGAAAATAGTGTTAGCAAACTTCACCATGAAAAGGATGGTGTAAGTCTGTGACATGAAATCATACATCATAAAGCATTTTCTCAGAATGCTGCTTCTTGTTTTTTTGTATGAGGATATTTTTTTTTTTCGCTATTGGCCTCCACTCGCTCCCAAATATCCCTTCATAGATTCCACGAAAACAGTGTTAGCAAATTCCTCCATGAAAAAAATGGTGTTACTCTGTGAGATGAATACACACATCACAAAGTTTCTCAGAAAGCTTCTTTCTAGTTTTTCTCTGAGGATATTTCCTTTCTCAATGTAAGTTTCAATGCACTCTGAAATATCCCATTGGAGATTCCAGGAAAACAGTGTTAGCAAACTACTCAATGAGAAGAACAGTTTTACTCTGTGAGACGAATTGACATAAAAGGAAGAAGATTCTCAGAAAGCTTCTTTTAGGTTTTCATCTGAGGATATTTCCTGTGTCACTATAGGCTTCAGGGTGCTCCCAAACATCCTATTGCATTTTCCACAAAAACAGTGTTAGCAAACTGCTGTACAAAAAGAACGATGTAGCTCTATGAGATGAATTCACACAGCACAAACAACTTTCTCAGAAAGCTTCTTTCTAGTTTATATCTGAGAATATTTCCTTTGTCACCGTAGGCTTTAATGTGATCCAAAATACCCTTTCTCAGATTCCCAAAAAACATCGCTAACAGACTGATCCATGAGAAGAGTGGTGTAACGCTGTGAGATGAATTAACACATCTCAAAGCGGTTTCTCAGAAAGCTTCTTTCTAGTTCTCATATGAAGGTATTTCCTTTGTCACCATAGGTTTCAATGCAATCCAAAATATCCCTTCTCAGATTCCCCAAAAGAATGCTACCAAACCGCACCATGAAAAGAATCATTTAACTCTGAGATAAATTCACAAATCACAAAGCAATTTCTCAGAAAGATTCTATCTAGTTTTTGTCTGAAGATATTTCCTTTGTCACCATAAGTTTCAATGAGCTATGAAATATCCCATTGCAGATTCCAGGAAAACAGTTTTAGCAAACTACTCAATGAGAAGAACAGTTTTACTCTGTGAGACGAATTAACACAACACAAAGAAGATTCTCAGAGAGCTTCTTTTAGGTTTTCATCTGAGGATATTTCCTGTGTCACCATAGGCTTCAATGCACTCCCAAATAACCTTTATCAGATTCCACGAAAAAAGTGTAATCAAATTGCTCAATGAAAATAATGGTGTAGCACAGTGAGAGGAATTCATACATTACAAAGAACTTTCTTATAAAGCTTCTTTCTGGTTTTTATCTGAAGATATATCCTTAGTCACCATAGGCTTCAATGTGATCCAAAATATCCTATCTCAGTTTCCCCAAAAGCATTGCTACCAAACTGATCCATGAAAAGAATAGTGAAACTCTGTGAGATGAATTTACACATCACAAAGTGGTTTCTCAGCAAGCTTCTTTCTAGCTTTTATATGAGGATATTTCCTTTGTCACCATAAGCTTCAATGCACTCTGAAATATCCCATTGTAGATTCCAAGAAAACAGTGTTAGCAGACTGCTAAATTAAAAGAACAGTGTACATTGTGAGATGAACTCACACATCACAAAGTAGTTTTTCAGAAAACCTCTTTGTAGTCTTAACTGAAGATAATTCCTTTTTTCACCATAGGCCTCAATGTCCTCCCAAATGTACATTTGCACATTCCAAGAAAACAGTGTTAGCAAACTTCTCCATAAAAAGAAAGGTGTAACACTGTTAGGTGAATTGCCACATCACAACGAAGTTTTCAGAAAGCTTCTTTCTAGTTTTTATCTGAGGATATTTCCTTTGTCACCAAAGGCTTCAATGCAATCCAAATTATACCTTTTCAGATTCCCCAAAGACAGTGCTACCAAACTGCTGTATGAAAAGTATCGTGTAATGCTGTGAAATGAACTGACACATCTCAACACAGTTTCTCGGAAAGCTTCATTTTAGTTTTTATGTGAGGATATTTCCTTTGTCACCATAGGATACAAGGAGATCCAAAATGTACCTTCTCAGATTCCCCAAAAACAGTGCTACCAAAATGTTCCATGAAAAGAATTGTGCAACTCTGAGAGATGAATTCACAAATCACGAAGCTGTTTCTCTGAAATCTTCTTTCTAGTTTTTGTCTGAGGATATTACCTTTGTCACCATAAGCTTCCATGTGCTCTCAAATATCCCTTTGCAGATTCCAAGAAAACAGTGTTAGCAAACTGTTTAATGAAAATAACAGTGTAACTCTGTTAGATCAATTCACATATCACAAAGCAGTTTCTCAGATAGATTCTTTCTAGTTTATATCTGATGATATTTCCTTTTTCACCATAGGCCTCAATGTGCTCCCATATATCCCTTTGCAGACTCCACGAAAAGAGGGTTAGCAAACTGCCTCATGAAAAGAAACGTGTAAATCTGTGAGATGAGTTCACACATCACAAAGCAGTTTCTCAGAAAGCTTCTTTTTGTTTTCTATCTGAGAATATTTCTTTGTCACCATAGGCTTCAATGTACTCCAAAATATCCTGTTGCAGATTCCACAAAAACAGTTTTATCAATCTGCTCAATGAAAAAAACTTTGTAACTCTTTGAGATAAATTCACACATCACAAAGTATTTTCTCAGAAAGCTTCGTTCTAGTTTTTAATCAGAGGATATTTCTTTTATCACTATAGGCACCAATGCCCTCACAAATACCTCTTTGTAGATTCCATGAAAACATTGTTACTTAATAGCTTCATGAATAGAAGTTGTAAGTCTGTCAGATGAATTCACACGTCACAAAGACCTTTTACAGAAAGCTTCTTTCTAGTTTTTATCTGGCGATATTTCCTTTATCATCATAGGCTTCAATGTGATCCAAAATATCCTTTATCACATTCCCCAAAAACAGTGCTAACAGACTGATCCATGAAAAGAATCGTGTGACGCTGTGAGATGAATTAACACATCTCAAAGCGGTTTCTAAGATAGCTTCTTTCTAGTTTTTATATGAGGAGATTTTCTTTGTCACCATAGGCATCAATGCAATCCAAATTACCACTTTTCAAATTATCCAAAAACAGTGCTACCAAACTGATCAACAAAAAGAATCATGTAACTATGTGAGATGAATTCACACATCACAAATCAGTTTCTCAAAAAGCTTTTATCTAATTTTTAAATGACAATATTTCCATTGTCACCATAAGCTTCAGTTTGCTCCATAATATCCCATTGAAGATTCCAAGAAAACACTGTTAGCAAACCGCTCATTGAGAAGAACATTGTAACTCTGTGAGATGAATTCACACATCACAAAGCAGATTTTCAGAAAGCTTCTTTCTAGTTTGTATCTGAGGATATTTCCTTTTTCACCACAGACCACAATGTGCTCCCAAATATCCCTTTGTAGATTCCCTTAAAACCCTGTTAGCAAACTGCTCCATGGAAAGAAACGTGTAACTCTGTGAGATGAATTAAGGCACCATGAAGAACTTTCTCAGAAAGCTACTTTCTAGTTTTTATCTGAAGATTTTTCCTTTGTCACCATAAGCTTCAATCTGATCCAAAATATCCCTTCTCAGATACCCTAAACAACAGTGTTACCAAACTGCTCCAAGAAAGGAATCGTGTAACTCTGAGAGATGAATTCACAAATCATAAAGCAGTTTCTCAGAAAGCTTCCTTCCAGTATTTTATCCTATTACAGATTCAAGAAAGCAGTGTTAGCAAACTGCTTAATAAAAAGAATGGTGTAACTTTATGAGATGAATTCAAAAATTGCAAAGCAGTTTGTCAGAAAGCTTCTTTCTAGTTTGTGTCTGAGGATATTTCCTTTGTCACAATAAACTTCAATGTACTCTGAAATGTTGCATTGCAGATTCCAAGAAAAGAGTGTTGGCAAACTGCTCAGTGAAAATAACAGTATAACTCTGTGAGGTGAATTCACATATCTCACAGTAATTTCTCAGTAAGCTCCTTTTTGTTATTTGTCTGAGGGTATTTCCTTTTTTACGACCATCTTCTACTCTCTCCAAAATATCCCTTGGCAGATTCCATGAAAACAATGTTAGCAAACTGCGTCATTAAAAGAAAGGTGTAACTCTGTGAGATGAATACACTCCTCAGAAAGAAGTTTCTCAGAAAGTTTCTTTCTTGTTTTTGTCTGAGGCTATTTCCTTTGCCACCATAAGCTTCAAAGTGTTCTGAGATGTCCCAGTGCAATTTCCAAGGAAACAGTGTGAGCAAACTCCTCAATGAAAAGAACAGTATAATACTGTGAGATAAATTCACACATCACAAAGCAGTTTCTCAGAAAGCTTCTTTCTAGCTTTAATCTAGCTTTTATTTTGTTTTTCACTAAAGGCCTCAATGCGCTCCAAAATATCCCTTTGCAGTTTCCATGAAAACAGTGTTAGCAAAGGGCTCCATGAAAAGAAAGGTGTAACACTGTGAGGTGAATTCACACATCACAAAGAACTTTCTTAGAAAGTTTATTTCTAGTTTGTATCTGAGGATATTTTCTTTGTCACCATAGGCTTCAATGCAATCCAAAATATCCTTTCTCAGATTCCCGAAAAACAGTGCTAACAGACTGATCCATGAAAAGAATCGTGTAACGCTGTGAGATGAATTAACACATCTCAAAGTGGTTTCTCAGAAAGCCTCCTTCTAGTTTTTATCTGAGGATCTTTCCTTTGTCATCGAAGGCTTCAATGAGATCCAAAATATCCCTTCTCAGATTCCCCAAAAAGAGTGCTACCAAACTGAACCATGAAAAGAATGACGTAACTCTGAGATAAATTCACAAATCAGAAACAGTTTCTCAGAAAGCTTCTTTCTAGTTTCTGTCTGATGATGTTTCCTTTGTCATCAAAAGGTTCTATGTTCTCCGAAATTTCCCATTGCAGATTCCAAGAAAACAGTGATAGGAAATCACTCAATGAAAGAACAATGTAACTCTGTGAGATAAATTGACACAATACAAGGAAGATTCTCAGAAAGCTTCTTTTAGGTTTTTATCTGAGGATATTTCCTTTGTCACCATAGGTTCAATGCACTCACAAATATCCCATTGCAGATTGCACGAAAATAATGCAATCAAACTGCTCAATGAAAAGAATGTTGTAGCTCTGTGACATGAATGCACACATCACAGTGCAGTTTCTCAGAAAGCTTCGATCTAGTTTTTATCTGAGGATATTTCCTTTTCCACTATTGGCCACGATGTGCTCCCAAATATCCCATTGCAGTTTCCACGGAAACAGTGTTAGCAAACTGCTCCATGAAAAGAAAGGTGTAATTCTGTGAGGTGAATTCACACATCACAAAGAACTTTCTCAGAAAGCTTCCTTCTACTTTTTATCTGAAAATATTTCCTTAGTAACCATAGGCTTCCTTTCTATCCAAAATATCCCTTCTCAGTTTCCCCAAAAACAGGGTTACCAAACTTATCCATTAAAAGACAAATGTAACTCTGTGAGTTGAATTAAAACATCACCATGTGGTTTCTCAGAAAGCTTCTTTCTAGGTTAGGATAATTCCTTTGTCACCATTAGCTTCAATGCGCTCCAAAATATCCCATTGCAGACTACAAGAAAACAGGGTTAGCAGACTCCTAAATTAAAAGAAGAGTGTAACATTGTGAGATGAACTCCCACATGACCAAGCAGTTTCTCAAGGAGCGTCATTCTAGTTTTTATCTGAGGATATTTCCTTTTTCACCATAGGCGTCAAGGTGCTGCCAAATGTCCTTTTGTAGATTCCACGAATATAGAGTTAGCAAACTTCTCTATGAAGAGAAAGATGTAACACTGTGAGATGAATTCCCATATCACAAAAAAGTTTCTCAGAAAGCTTCTTTATAATTTTATCTTAGTATATTTCCTTTGTCACATAGGCTTCAATGGTATCCAAATTATGCCTTTTCAGATTCCCCAACACAGTGCTACCAAACTGCTCTGTGAAAAAAATCATGTAACACAGTGAGATGAACTAACACATCTCAAAGCAGTTTCTCAGAAAGCTTCTTCTTAGTATTTATGTGAGGATATTTCCTTTGTCACCATAGGATACAATCCAATCCAAAGTATCCCTTCTAAGATTCCCCAAAAACAGTGCTACCAAACTGTTCCATGAAAAGAATCATGTAACTCTGTGAGATGAATTTACAAATCACAAAGCTGTTTCTCAGAAAGCTTCTTTCTAGTTTTTATCTCAGGATATTTCCTTTTTCACCATATTCCTCAATGCGCTACGATATATCCCATCACCGATTCCATGAATAAAGTGTTATCCAACTTCTCAATGAAAAGAATGGTGTAACTCTGTGAGATGAATTCAAACATCACAGAGTTGTTTCTCAGAAAGCTTCTTTCTAGTTTTTGTCTGAGGATATTTTCTTTTTCACCAATTGCCTCAATGCACTCATGAATATCCCTTTGCAGATTCCACGAAAATAGTGTTTGCCAGCTGCTCCATGGAAAGAAATGTGCAAATCTGTGAGATGAATGCACACATCACAAAGCAGTTTCTCAGAATGCGTCTTTTTGGTCTTTTTTTTTTTCCTTAAGATATTTCCTTTGTCATCATAGGGTTCAATTCACTCCCAAATATTCTATTGCAGATTCCATGAAAATAGGGTTATCATACTACTCAATGAAACAACAGTGTATCTCTGCGAGATGAATTCACACATCCAAAAGTAGTTTCTCAGAAGGTTTCTTTCTACTTTTAATCTGAGAATATTTCCTTTTTCACCATAGGCCTCAATGCAATCCAGGATATCCCAGCGCAGATGCCACGATAGCAGTGTTAGCAAACTGCTCCATGAAAAGAAAGGTGTAACTCTGTGAGATGAATTCAAACATCACAAAGAACTTTCTCAGAAATCTTCTTTGTAGTTTTTGTCTGAGGAGATCTCGTTTATCACTACAGGCTTTAATGTGATACAAAATATCCCTTCTCAGATTCCCCCAAAACAGTGTTACCAAACTGATCCACGAAAAGAATCATGTAACTCTGTGAGATGAATTAACACATCAAAAAGTGGTTTCTCAGAAAGATTCTCTCTAGTTTTAATATGAGAATATTTCCTCTGTCACCGCAAGCTTCAATGTGCTCTGAAGTATCCCATTGCAGATTCCACGAAGACAGTGTTAGCAAGCTGCTCAATGAAAAGTACAGTGTAACTCTGTGAGGTGAATTAGCACATCATAAAGAAGTTTATCAGAAAGCTTCTTTCTAGTTTTTGTATGAGGATATTTCCATTTTCACTATAGGCCTTATTGCACTTGCAAATACCCCTTGGCAGAATCCCCAAAAATAGTGTAAGCAAATTGCTCCATGAAAAGCAACATGTAAAATTGTGAGATGAATTCACACATCACATAGCAGTTTCTCAGAAAGCTTCTTTTGTTTTGTGTCTGAGGATATTTCCTTTGTCACAATAGATTTCAATGCACTCCCAAATATCCTATTTCAGTTTACCTGAAAACAGTGTTAGCAAACTGCTCCAAGAAAAGAATAGTTTATCTCTGTGAGTTGAATTCACATATCACAAAGCACTTTCTCAGAAAGCTTCTTTCGAGCTTTAACCTCAGGATATTTCCTTTTTCACAATAGACTTCAATGCAATCCAAAATATCTGTTCTCAAATTCCCCAAAAACAGTGCTACCAAAATGTTCCATAAAAAGAATCATGTAACTCTGTGAGATGAATTAACACATCACAAAGAAGTTTCTCAGAAAACTTATTTCTAGTTTTTATTTCAGGATATTTCCTTTGTCACGCTAAGCTCAATGCGCTCTGAAATATCAGATTGTAGATTTCAGGGAAACAGTGTTAGCAAACTTCTCAATGAAAAGAACAGTGTAAATCTGTGAGGTGAATTCACACATCAAAAAGCAGTTTCTCAGAAATCTTCTTTCTAGTTTTTTTTTTTTCCCGAGGCTATTTCCTTTTTCACCATAGGCATGAATGCACTAGCGAATATCCTTTTGCAGATTCCACAAAAATCATTGTCGCAAACTGTTTCATGGAAAGAAAGGTGTAAATCTGTGAGATGAATTCACGCATCACAAAATAGTTACACAGAAAGCTTCTTTTTGGTTTCTGCCTGAGAATATTTCCTTTTCTACGATCAGCCTCAAATCACTCCCAAATATCCCTTTGCAGAATCCATGAAAACAGAGTTAGCAAACTGCTCCATGAAAAGAAAGTTGTAACTCTCTGAGATGAATTGACCCATCCCAAAGAACTTTCTCAGAAGGCTTCCTTCTAAATTTATCTGAGGATATTTCCTTTGTCACCATAGGATTCAATGCCATTCAAAATATCCCTTTTCAGATTCCCCAAAAACAGTGCTACCAAACTGATACACGAGAAGAGTTGTGTAACTCTGTGAGGTGAATTAACATATCAGAAAGCTGATTCTCAGAAAGTTTCTTTCTAGTTGTTATATGAGGATATTTCCGTTGTTACCATAAGCTTCAATACACTCTGAAATATCAGATTGCAGATTTCAAGTAAACAGTGTAAGCTAACTTCTCAATGCAAAGGACAGTGTAACTCTGAGATGAATTCACACATTGCAAAGCAGTTTCTCAGAGAACTAATTCCTAGTTTATGTCTGAGGATATTTGCTTCTTCACTCTAGGCATCCATGCACTCCCAAATATCTCTTTGCAGATTCCATGAACACAATGATAGCAAAGTGCTCCATGTGTACCTCTGTGAGTTGAATTAACACATCACAAAGCGGTTTCTCAGAAAGCTTCTTTCCAGTTTTTATGTGAGGATATTTCCTTTGTCGCCACAGGCTTCAATACAATCCAAAGTATCCCTTCTCAGATTTCCCAAAAACACTGCTACCGTATTGATCTATGAAAAGAATCCTGTAACTCTGTGAGATGAAATAACACACCAGAAAACAGTTTTTCAGAGAACTTCTTTCTAGTTTTTATATGAAGCTATTTCCTATTTCACCAGAGGCTTCAATGCGCTCCCAAATATCCTCTTGTAGATTCCACAGAAACAGTGTTAGCAAACTGCTCCATGAAAAGAACGGTGTAACTCTGTGAGATGAATTCACACATCACAAAGCAGTTTCTCAGAGAACTACTTCCTAGTTTATATCTGAGGATATTTGCTTCTTCACTATAGGCATCCATGCGCTCCCAAATATCTCTTTGAAGATTCCATGAAAACAGTGATAGCAAAGTGGTCCGTGTGTACCTCCGTGAGTTGAATTAACACATCACAAAGTGGTTTCTCAGAAAGCCTCGTTCCAGTTTTTATGTGAGGATATTTCCTTTGTCACCACAGGCTTCAATGTAATTCTCCCAAAAACACTGCTAGCAAACTGATCCATGAAAAGAATCATGTATATGTGAGGTGAATTAACACATCAAAAAGCACTTTCTCAGGAAGTTTCTTCTCTGTTTTTATGTGAGATTATTTGCTTTGTCACCATAACTTTCAATGCACTCCAAAATATCCCATTGCAGATTCCAAGAAAACAGGGTTGACAAACTGCTCAATGAAAAGTACAGTGTAACTCTGTGAGATGAATTCACACATCATAAATCAGTATCTCAGAAAGCTTCTTCCTAGTTTTTATCTGAGGATATTACCTTTTTCACTAGAGGCCTCAATTCGCTCCAAAATATCCCTCTGCAGATGCCACGAAAACAATGTTAGCAACCTACTCCATGAAAAGAAAGGTGTAACTCTGTGAGATGAACTAACACATCACAAAGCGGTTTCTCAGAAAGCTTCCTACCAGTTTTTATATGAGGATATTTCCTTTGTCACCATAGGCTTCAAAGTGATCCAAAAAATCCCTTCTCAGATTCCCCAAAAATAGTGTTACCAAACTGATCCATGAAAAATCTCTTGTAACTCTGTGACATGAATTAACACATCACACAGTGGGTTCTCTGAAAGCTTTTCTCTAGTTTTTTTCTGAGGATATTTCCTTTTTTACCATAAGTTTCAATGTCCTCTGAAATATCCGATTACAGATTCCAAGAAAACTGTTAGTAAACTGTTCAAAGCAATGAACAGTGTAACTCTGAGAGTTGTATTCACACGTCACAAAGCAGTTTCTCAGAAAGCCTCTTTTTGGTTTTTCTATGAGAATATTTCCTTTGTCACCATAGGTTTCAATGTCCTCCAAAAATCCTATTTGCAGATTCCATTAAACAGTGTTATCAATCTGCTCAATGAAAATAATGGTGTAAATCTGTGAGATGAATTCACACATCATGAAGCATTTTTTCACAATAGGCCTCAATTTGCTCACAAGTATTCTTTTGCAGATTTCACGAGAACTGTGTTAGCAAACTGCTGCATGAAAAGATAGGTGTAACTCTGTGAGATGAATTCATGCATCACAAAGAATTTTCTCAGAAAGCTTCTTTCTAGTTTTTATTGGAGGATATTTCCTTTGTCACCATAGGATTCAATGAGATCAAAAAATATCCCTTCTAAATTCCCCAAAAAGAGTGCTACCAAACTGCTCCATGAAAAGAATCATGTAATTCCTTGAGATGCATTCACAAATCACAAAGCAGTTTCTCAGAAAACTTCTATCTACTTTTTGTCTGAGGATATTTCCTTTGTCACTCTAAGCTTCAATGTGCTCCAAAGTATTCCACTGAAGATTCCAAGAAAACAGTGTTAGCAGACTGCTCAATGAAAAGAACGGTGTAACACTGTGAGACGAATTCACACATCAAAAGGCAATTTCTCTGAAAGCTTCTTCCTACTTTATATCTGAGGATATTTGCTTTTTCACTATAGGCCTCAAGGTGCCCCCAAATATACTTTTTCAGATTCCATGAAAGCAGTGATAGCAAACTACTTCATGAAAAGAAAGAAGTAACTCTGTGAGATAAATTAACACATCACAAAGTGGTTTCTCAGACAGCTTCTTTCCAGTTTTCATCTGACGATATTTCTTTTGTCACCATAGGCTTCAATGTGATCCAAAATATCCCTTCTCAGATTCCCCAAAAACACTGCTAGCAAACCGATCCATGAAAAGAATTGTGTATCTCTTGGAGATGAAATATCACATCACAATGCACTTTCTCAGAAAGCTTCTTTCTAGTTTTTATATGAGATTATTTCCTTTTTCACCATAAGCTTCAATGGGCTCTGAAATATTACATTTCAGATTCCAAGATAACAGTGTTAGCAAACTGCTCAATGAAAAAAACAGTGTAACTCTGTGAGATGAATTCACACATCACAAAGTAGTTTCTCAGAAAGCCTTTTCTAGATTTTATCTAAGGATATTTCCTTATTCACTATAGACCCAAATGCACTCTGAAATATTCCTTTTCAGATTCCATGATAACAGAGTTAGCAAACTGCTCCATGAAAGAAAAAGTGTAACTCTGTGAGATGAATTCACACATCACAGAGAAATTTGTCAATAGGCTTGTTTCTACTTTTTATCTGAGGATATTTCGTTTGTCACCTCAGGTGTTAATGCAATCCAAAATATCCCTTCTCAGATTCCCCAAAAACAGTGCTAGCAAATTGATCCATGAAAAGAATCTTGTAACTCGGTGAGATGAATTATCACATCACAAAGCAATTTCACAGAAAGTTTCTCTCTAGTTTTTGTCTGAGGATATTTCCTTTATCAGTCTAAGCTTCAATGTGCTCTGAAATATCCCATTGAAGATTCCTAGAAAACAGTGTTAGCAAACTGCTCACGGAAAAGAACAATGTAACTCTGAGAGTTGTATTCACACATCACAAAGCAGTTTCTCAGAAAGCTTCTGTTTAGTTTTTCTATGAGGATATTTGTCATCATAAGTTTCAATGTGCTCCGGAATATCCTATTGCACATTCTGAGAAAACAGTGTTATCAAGCTGCTCAATGAAAAGAATGGTGTAACTCTGTGAGAAGAATTCACACATCACAAAGCATTTTCTCAGAAAGCTTCTTTCTAGTTTTTAACTGAGGATATTTCTTTTTTCTCTTTAGGTCTCAATGTGCTCCCAAATATCCCTTTGCAGATTCCATGAAAAGAGTGTTAGGAAACTGCTCCATGAAAAGAAAGTTGTAACTCTGTGAGATGAATTCACACAACACAAATACCTTTCTCAGAATGCTTCTTTCCAGTTTCATCTGAGGATATTTCCTTTATCATCATTGGTTTCATTGCAGTTCAAAATATCCCATCTCAGATTCCACAAAAACAGTGCTACCAAACTGGTCCATAGTAGGAATTGTGTAACACTGTGAGGGTAATTAACACATCAAAAACGGTTTCTCAGAAAGCTTCTTTCTAGTTTTTATATGATATTAATTCCTTTGTCACTATAAGCTTCAATGCGCTCTGAAATATCCCATTGCAGTTTCCAAGAGAATAGTGACAACCAACTGCTCAATGAAAAGCACATTGTGACTCTGTCAGATAAATTCCCCCATCACAAAGCAGTTTCACAGAAAGCTTCTTTTTGGTTTTTCAACGAAGATATTTCCTTTGCAACCATAGGTTTCAAGGTGCTCCCAAATATCCTATTGCACATTTCAAGAAAACAGTGTTATCAAACTGCTCAATAAAGAATGGTGTAACTCTGTGAAATGAATGGACACATCACAAATCATTTTCTCAGAAAGTTTCTTCCTAGTTTTTATCTGAGGATATTTCCTTTTTCACTATAGGCCTCAATGCACTCCAAAATATCCCGTTGCAGATTCCACGAAAACAGTGTTAGCACCCTACTCCATGAAAAGAAAGGTGTAACTCTGGGAGGTGAAATAAAACATCACAAAGTGGTTTTGCAGAAAGCTTCCCTCCAGTTTTTATGTGAGGATATTTCCTATGTCACCATAGGCTTCAATGCAATCCAAAATATACCTTCTTGTATACCCCCAAAACAGTGCTACGAATCTGATCCATGAAAACAATAATGTAACTCTGTGAGATTAACTAACACAAAACAAAGTGGTCTCTCTGACAGCTTCTTTCTAATTTTCATATGAGGATATTTCTTTTTTCACCATAAGCTTCAATGCGCTCCAAAATATCCGATTGCAGATTCCAAGAAAACAGTGTTAGCAAACTTCTCAATGCAATGAACAGTGTAACTCTGCGAGATGAATTCCTCACATCACAAAGCAGTATCTCAGAAAGCTTCTTTCTAGATTTTATATGACAAAATTTTCTTTTTCACCATAGGCCTCAATGCGCTCCCAAACATTCCTTTGCAGATTCCATGAAAACAGTGTCAGGAAACTGATCCATGAAATGTAAGGTGTAACTGTGTGAGATGAATTCACACATCTCAAAGTACGTTCTCAGAAAGCTTCTTTCTAATTTTTATCTGAGGATATTTCCTTTGTCACCGTAGGCTTAAATGCAATTGAATACATCCCTTCTCTGATTCCCCAAAAACAGTGCTAGCAAACTGATCCATGAAAAGAATCTTGTAATTCTGTGAGATAAATTATCACATCACAAAGCAATATCACAGAAAGCTTCTTCCTAGTTTTTGTCTGAGGATATTTCCTTTGTCACCCTAAACTTCATAGAGCTGTGAAATATCCTATTTCAGATTCCTAGAAAACAGTGTTAGCAAACTGCTCAAGAAAAAGAACAATGTAACTCTGAGAGTTTGATTCACATATCACAAAGCAATTTATCAGAAAACTTCTTTTTGGTTTTTCTATGAGGATATATCCTTTGTCACCGTAGGTTTCAATGCACTTCCAAATATCCTATTGCAGATTCCAAAAAATCAATGACAGCAAAGTGCTGCATGAAAGCAATCATGTAACTTTGTAAGACGAATTCGGAAATCACAAAGCAGTTTCTCAGAAAACTTATTTGTAGTTTTTATCTGAGGATATTTCCTTGGTCATGGTAGGCTTCAATGCCACCCAAAATATTCTCTCTCAGATTCCTCAAAAACACTGCTACCAAACTGATCCTTGAAAATAGTCGTGTACCTCTGTGAGATGATTTAACACATCATGAAGTAGTTTCTCAGAACGATTCTTTCTAGTTTTTGTCTGAGGATATTTCCTTTGTCACCATAAGCTTCAATGTGCTCCAAAATATCCCATTGCAAATTCCAAGAAAACAGTGTCAGCACACTGCTCAGTGAAAAGATCAGTATATCTCTGTGAAATGAATTCACATATCACAAATGAGTTTCTCAGAAAGTTTCTTTTGGTTTTTTTCTGAGGATATTTCCTTTGTCAGTATAGGGTTCAATGCGATCCAAAATATCACTCTCAGATTCCTCAACAACAGTGCTACCAAACTGCTCCTTGAAAACATTCGTGAAACTCTGTGAGATGAATTAACCAGTCACAAAGCAGTTCCTCAGATAGTATCTTTATAGTTTTGTCTTAGGATAATTACTTTCTCACCATAAGCTTCAATGGGCTCCCATATATCCCTGCAGATTCCAGGAAAATAGTGTTAGCAAACTGCTCAATGAAAAGAATGGTGTAACTCAGTAAAATGAATTCACACATCACAAATCAGTTTCTCAGAAAGCTTCTTTCTAATTTTTATTGGAGGAAACTTGCTTTTTCATCACAGGCCTCAGTGTGCTCCCAAATATCACACTGCAGATTCCACGAAAACAGGGTTAGCAAACTGCTCCATGAAAAGGAGGCTGTAACTCTGTGAAATGAATCCACACATCACAAAGAGCTTTCTCAGGAAGCTTCCTTGTAGTTTTTTATCTGAGGATATTTCCTTTGTCACCATATGCTTCAAGGTCATCCAAAATCTCCCTTCTCAGATTGTCCAAAAACAGTGCTATCAAATTGCTCCATGAAAAGAATTGTGTAACTCTGTGAGCTGAATTCACAAATCACAAAGCAGTTTCTCAGAAAATGTATTTCCAGGTTTTGTCTCAGGATATCTCCTTTGTCACCATAAGCTTCAATGCTCTCCAAAATATTTTATTGCAGATTCAACAGAAAGAGTGTAAGCAAACTGTTCAATAAAAGAGCAGTGTAACTCTGTAAGACGAATTCGCACATCACAAAGTAGTTTTCAGAAAACTTCTTTCTAATTTTTATCTGAAGATATTTAGTTTTTCACCATAGGCCTCAATGCACTCCCAAATATGCCTTTGCAGATTCCACGAAAACAGTTTTCGCAAACTGCTCCATGAATAGAAAGGTGTAACTCTGTGAGAGGAATTCACAGATCATGAAGAAGTTTGCCAGAAAACTTCATTCTAGTTTTTATCTGATGATATTTCCTTTGTCACCATAGGCTTCAATGCCATCCAAAATATACCTTCTCAAATTCCCCAAAAGGAGTGCTACCAAACTGCGCTGTGAAAGAAAGTGTAACTCTGTGAGATGAATTCACAAATCACAAAGCAATTTGTCAGGAATCTTCTTCCTAGCTTTTGTCTGAGCATATATACTTTGTCATCGTAGGCTTCAATGCATTACAAAATATCCCATTGCAGATTTGAAGAAAACAGTGTTAACAAACTTTCATTGAAAAGAACAGTGTAACTCTATGAACTGAATTCACACATCACAAAGCAGTTTCTCAGAAAGCTTCTATTTGATTTTTATCTGAGGATATTTCCTTTCTCACCATAGGCTTCAAAGCACTCCCAAATAGCCTTTTGCAGATTCCACAAAAACAGTTTTAACAA
This sequence comes from Rhinopithecus roxellana, assembly GCF_007565055.1. Taxonomy (NCBI): domain Eukaryota; kingdom Metazoa; phylum Chordata; class Mammalia; order Primates; family Cercopithecidae; genus Rhinopithecus; species Rhinopithecus roxellana. Next base: position 11,818,451 of record NC_044567.1, on the reverse strand, counting down.
ACTGCTCAATGAAAAGAATGGTGTAACTCTGTGAGATGAGTTCACACGTCACAAAGAATTTTCTCAGGGAGCCTCTTTCTAGTTTTTATCTGAGGATATTTCCTTTGTCACTGTAGGCTTCAATGCAATTCCAAATATCCCTTCTCAGATTCCCCAGAAACACTGACACCAAACCGATCAATGAAAATAATCGTGTACCTCTGTGAGATGAGTTAACACATCACAAAGCAGTTTATCTGAAAGCTTCTTTCTATTTTTTATCTGAGGATATTTTCTTTTCCACCATAGGTCTCAATGCATTCTCAAATATTGCTTTGCAGTTTCCACAATAACATTTTTAGTAATCTGCTCCATGAAAATAAAGGTCTAACTCTGTGAGATGAATTCCACCTCACATATCAGTTTCTCAGAAAGTTTTTTTTTTTTTTTTGGTGTTTATCTGAGTATATACCCTTTGTTACCATAGGCTTTAATGTGCTCCAAAATAGCCCTTTGCAGACTCCACGAAAAGTGTGTTGTCAAACAGCTCAGTGAAAAGAATGGTGTAACTCGATGAGATGAATTCACACATCACAAAGCAGTTTCTCAGAAAGCTTCTTTCTCGTTAGTATCTGAGCCTATTTCACTATAGGCTCAAAGTGATCCAAAATATCTCTCTCAGATTCCCCAAAAACAGTGCTACCAAACTGCTCCATGAAAATAATCGTGAAATTTTGTGAGATGAATTAACCAGTCACAAGACAGTTTCACAGAAAACTTCTTTCTAGTTTTTGTCTGAGGATATTTTCTATGTCACAATTAGCTTCAATGCACTTGGAAATATCCCATTGCAGATTCCAGGAAAACAGTGTTAACAAACTGCACAATGAAAAGAACAGTGTAACTTTGTGAGATGAATTCACACATCACAAAGCAGTTTCTCAGGAATCTTCTTTCTAGTTATTATCTGAGGATATTTCCTTTTTCACTGTAGGCCTCAATGCGCTCCCAAATATCCCTTCACAGAATCCATGAAAACCGTGTTAGCAAACTGCTCTATGAAAAGAAAAGTGTAACTTTGTGTGAAGAATTCACACATGTGAAAGCTATTTCTCAGAAAGCTTCTTTCTAATGTTTATGTGAGGATATTTAGTTCTTCACCATAAACCTCAATGAGATCCCAAATATCCAAATGAGGATTCCACGAAAACAGTGTCAGCAAATGGCTCCATGAAAGAAAGGGTAAATCTGTGAGATGAATTACACATCGCAAATAACTTTCTCAGAAGTTTCTTTCCAGTTTTTTCTGACGATATTTCCTTTGTCACCATTGGCTTCAATGAGATCCAAAATATCCCATCTCAGATTCCCAAACAGTGCGGCCAAACTGCTCCATGAAAAAAAGGTGTAACTTACTGAGGTGAATTCACACATCACAAAGCAGTTTCTCAAAAAGATTCTTTCTAGTTTTTATCTGAGGATATTTCCTTTTTCTTCATAGTCTTCAAAGAGCTCCCAAATATCAATTTGCAGAGTCCATGAAAACGATGTGAGCAAACGGATCCATGAAAGAAAGGTATAAATCTGTGAGATGAATTCACACATCACAAAGAACTTTCTGAGGAAACTTCTTCCCAGTTTTTATCTGAGGACATTTCCATCATCACCACAGGCTTCAATGTGATCCAAAATATCCCCTCTCAGATTTCCCAAAAGCAGTGCTACCAAAATGATCCATGAAAAGAATCAGGTGTGTCTGTGAGATGAATTCACTTATCATGAAGAAGTTTATCAGAAAGCTTCTTTCTAGTTTTTATCTGAGGATATATCCTTTGTCACCATAGACTTCAATGCCATCCAAAAATATGCCTTCTCAGATTACCCAAAAAAAGTGCTACCAAAATGCTCCATTGAAAGATTAGTGTAACTCTGTGAGATGAATTCAAAAATCGCTAAGAAGTTTCTCAGAAAGCTTCTTTCTAGTTTTTGTCTGAGGATATTTCCTTTGTCACCATAAGCTTCAATGCACTCAGAAATATCCCATTGCAGATTCCAAGAAATCAGTGTTAACACACTGCTCAATGAAAATTAGAGTGCAGCCCTATGGGATGAATTGACACATCATAAAGCAGTATTGCAAAAAGCTTCTTTCCAGTTTTTATATGAGGGTATTTTCTTTGTCACCATAACTTTCAACGCACTCCGAAATATCCCTCTGCAGTTTCCAAGAAAACAGTGTTAGCAAACTGCTCAATGAAAAGGGGGATGTAATTCTGTGAGATGAATTCACACATCTAAAGCAGTTTCTCAGAAAGCCTCATTCTACTTTTAATCTGAGGATATTTAGTTTTTCACCAAAGGCCTCAATGTGCTCCCAAACACCCCTTGGCAGATTCCATGAAAACAGTGTTAGCAAACAGCTCCATGAACTGAAAAGTGTAACTCTGTGAAATGAATTCACACATCACAAAGAACTTTCTCAAAAAGCTTCTTTCTAGGTTTTATCTGAGGATATTTCCTTTTACACTGTAGGTCTCAATGGCCTCCCAAATATCCCTTTGCAGATTCCACGAAAACAGTGTTAGCAAACTGCTTCATGAAAAGAAAAGTGTATCTCTGTGAGATGAATTCACACGTCACAAAGCAGTTTCTCAGAAATCCTCTTTCTAATTTTTATGTGAGGATATTTCCTTTGTCAACATAGGCTTCAATGAACTCCGAAATATCAGATTGTAGGTTCCAAGGAAACAGTGTAAGCAAACTGCTCAATGCAAAGAACAGTGTAACTCTGTGAGATGAATTCATCCATCACAAGGCAGTTTATCAGAAACCTTCTTTCTAATCTTTATCTGAGGATGTTTCCTTTTCTTTTTTAGGCCTCAAGTCGCTCACAAGTATCCCTTGCAGAATCCAGAAAAACAGGGTTAGCAAACTTATCCATGAAAAGTTAGGTGTAACTCTGTGAGATGAACTCACCCATCATGAAGAAGTTTCTCAGAAAGCTTCTTTGTAGTTTTTAACGGAGAATATTTGTTTTGTCACCAGAGTCTTCAATGCGATCCAAAATATCCCAACTCAGATTCCCCAAAAACAGTGCTACCAAACAGCTCCTTGAAAAGAAAGGTGTAACTCTGTGATATCAATTCACAAATCACAAAGAAGTTTCTCAGAAATCTTCTTTATAGCTTTTAGCTGAAGATAATTCCTTTGTCACCACAGGCTTCAATACGATCCAAAATATCCCTTCTCAGATTCCCCAGAAACAGTGTTACCACACTGCTCCATGAAAAGAATTGTAAACCTCTGTGAGATGAATACAGAAATCACAGCGCAGTTTCTCAGCAATCTTCTTTACAGTTTTTGTCTGAGGAGAGTTTCTTTATCACTGTAGGCCTCAATGAGCTCGAGAATATCCCTTTGCAGATTCCACGAAAACAGTGTTAGCAATCTGCTCCATGAAAACAATGTGTAAATCTGTCAGATGAATTCACACATCACAAAGCACTTTCTCAGAAAACTTCTTTTTGGTTTTTGTCTGAGGATATTTCCTTTATCACCATAGGCTTCTATGCGCTCCCAAATATCCTGTTGCAGATTCCACAAAAACAGTGTTAGCAAACTGCTCCAAGGAAAGAATCGTGTAACTCTGTGAGATGAAATCACACATCATAAGGAAGGTTCTCAGAAAGCTTCTTTCTAGTTTTTATCTGAGGATATTTCCTTTGTCAACCTGGACTTCAATGTGATCCAAAATATCCCTTTCAGATTACCCAAAAACAGTGCTACCAAACTGCTCCATGAAAATAATGGTGTAACTCTGTAAGATGAATTTACACATCCCAAAGTGTTTCTCAGAAAGCTCCTTTCTGGTTTTTATCTGAGGGTATATCCTTTTTCACCATATTCTTCTGTGTGTTCCAGAATATCCCATTGCAGATTCCTCGAAAAAATTGTTAGACGATTTATCAGTAAAAATAATGGTGTAACTCTGTGAGGTGAATGCACACATTACAAAGAAGTTTCTCAAGAAATTTCTGTCTAAATTTTACTGATGTTAATTTTTTTGTCACCATAGACTTCAGTGCAATCCTAAATATCCTATCTCAGATTCCCCAAGAACAGTGCTACTAAACTGCTCCTTGAAAAGAATCATGAAACTCTGTGAAGTGAATACACAAATCCCTAAGAAGTTTCTCAGAAATCTTCTTTCTAGTTTTTACCTGAGGATATTTCCTTTTCCAGCATTTTCCAATATGTGCTCGAGAATATCCTTTTGTGTATTCCACAAAAACAGTGTTAGCAATCTGTTCCCTGAAAACAAAGATGAAAACCTGTGAGATGAATTTGCACATCACAAAGCAGTTCCTCAGAAAGTTTCTTTCTGTTTTGTATCTGAGGATATTTACATTGTCAGTGTAGGCTTCGATGCAACCCAAAATATCACTTCTCAGATTCCCCAAAAATGGTGCTACCGAACTCTTCCATGAAAAGGATGGTGTAACTCTGTGAGATGAATTCACACATCCAAAAATGTTTCTAAGAAAACGTCTTTTTAGTTTTTTTCTGAGGATATTTTCTTTTTCACCATATTCCTCAATGCACTCCCGAATATCCAATTGCAGATTAAATGAAAAAAGTTTTAGCAAACATCTAAATGAAAAGTACTGTGTAACTCAGTGAGGTGAATTCACACATCAAAAAGCAGTTTCACAGTAAGCTTCTTTGGTTTTTACCTGATGATATTTCCTTTGTCAACATAGGCTTCAATGCACTCCCAAATATCCTATTGCACCTGCCACAAAAACAGTGTTATCAAATTTCTCACTGAAAACAACAATCTAACTTTGTAAGGTAAATTCACAGATCACAAAATTGTTTCTCAGAAAGATTGTTTCCAGTATTTATCTGAGGATATTTCCTTTTTCACTCTACTCCTCAATGCCCTCCCAAATATCCCTTTGCAGATTCCACGAAAACAATGTTAGCAAACTATTCCATGAAAGGAAAGCTGTATCTCTGTTAGACGAATTCACACATGAAACAGAACTTTCTCAGAAGTCCCCTTTCTAATTTTTATCTGAGGATATTTCCTTTCTCAACATAGTTTTCAATGTGATCCAAAGTATCAATTCACTGATACACCAAAAAGAGTGCTGCAAAACTGCTCCATTGGAAGAATCATATAACTAAGTGAGATGAATTAAGACATGAGAAAGTGGTTTCTCAGAAATCCTCTTTATAGTTTTTATATGATGATATATCCCTTGTCACCATAAGCGTTAATGTGTTCTGAAATATCAGATTGCAGATTCCAAGACAACAGTGTCAGCAAACTGCTCAATGCGAAGAACAGTGCATTTCCGTGAAATGAATTCACACATCACAAATAAGTTTCTCAGAAAGATTCTTATTCTTTCTAGGTTTTATCTGAGGATATTTCCTTTTTCATCATAGGCCTAACTCTGTGAGATAAATTCACACATCACAAAGAAGTTTCTCAGAAAGCTTCTTTCTAGTTTTTATCTGAGGATAATTCCTTTGTCACCCTAGGCTTCAATGCGATCCAAAATATCCATTCTGACACTAACCAAAAACGGTGCTACAAAACTGCTGCATGAAAAGAAAGGGGTAAATCTGTGAGATGAATTCACACATGGCAAAGCACTTTCTCAGAAATGTTCTTTTTGGTTTTTGTCTGAGGATATTTCCTTTGTCACCATAAGCCTCAATGTGCTGGCAAATATCCCATTGTAGATTCCAAGAAAACAGTTATAGCAAACTGTTCAATCAAAAGAACAGTGTGTCTCTGTGAGATGAATTCACACATCAAAAAGCAGTTCCTCAGAAAGCTTCTTTCCAATTTTTGTCTGAGGATAATTCCTTATACACTATAGGTCTCAATTTCACTTCGTGGAATCCACAAAAACAGTGATAGCAAATTGCTCAATGGAAGAAACAGTGTAACTCTGTGAGGTGAATTCACACATCACATAGCAGTTTCTCAAAAAGCTTCTTTCTAGTTGTAATCTGAGCATATATCCTTTGTCACCAAATGCCACAATGTGCTCCAAAATATCCCTTTGAAGATTCCATGAAAACATTGTGAGTAAACTTCTCCATGAAAAGAAAAGTTTAACTCTGAGATGAATTCACACATCACAAGAGATTTCTCAGAAAGCTTCTTTCTAGTTTTTATCAGAGGATATTTATTTTGTCACCATAGACTTCAATGTGATCCAAAATATCCCTTCTCAGATTCCCCAAAAAGAGGGCTACCAAAGTTTTCCATGAAAAGAGTCATGAAACTCTATGAGAAGAATTCACAAATCACAAAGCACTTTCTTAGAAAGCTTCTTCCTAATTTTTATCTGAGGATATTTCCTTTGTCACCATTAGCTGCAATGTGCTCCAAAATATGCCAGTGCAGACTCCAGGAAAACAGTGTTAGTGAGCTGCTCAATGATAAAACAGTGTAACTCTGTGAGATGAACTCACACATCACAAAAAAAGCAGTTTCCCAGAATGTTTTTCTCTGGTTTATATCTGTGGATATTTAATTTTTCACCATAGGCCTCAATGCACTGTCAAATATCCCTTTGAAGATTCCACGAAAACTGTGTTAGAAAGTGACTCCATGAAAAGAAAGGTGTAACTCTGTTAGATGAATTCAGACAGCCCAAATAACTTTCTCAAACAGCTTCTTTCTAGTTTTTATCTGAGGATATTTCCTTTGTCACCACAGGCCTCAGTGTGCTCCCATATATCACTTTGCAGATTCAAAAAACAGTGTTATCAAACTGCTCAATGAAGAGAATGGTGTAACTCTCTGAGATGAATTCACACATCTCAAAACAGTTTCTCAGAAAGCGTGTCTCTATTTTTTATTTGAGGACACTTCCTTTTTCACCATAAGGCTCCATGTGCTCCAAAATATCCCTTTGCAGATTCCACGAAAACAGTGTTAGCAAACTGCTCCATGATAAGAAAGCTGTACCTCATTGAGGTGAATTCCCACATCCCAAAGAACGTTCTCAGAAAGTTCTTTAAGTTCTTTCTAGTTTTTATCTGAGAATGTTTCCTTTGTCACCATAGGCTTCGATGAGATCCAGAATATCCCTTCTCAGATACCACAAAAACAGTGCTATCAAACTGATCCATGAAAAGAGTCGTGTAACTCTGAGAAGAATTCAGAAATCACAAAGTAGCTTTCCAGAGAGCTTCTTTCTTCTTTTCCTATGATGATAATTCGTTTGTCACCATAAACTTCATTGCACTCTGAAATATCCCTTTACAGATCCCAAGAAAACAGTGTTAGCATACTGCTCAATGAAAACAACAGTGTAACACTGTTACACGAATTCACACATCACAAAGCAGTTTCTCAGAAAGTTTTTTTCAATTTTTTTCTGAGGATATTTCCTTTTTCACCATAGGACTCAATATGTGAAAAAAAATCCCTTTGAAGATTCCATGAAAACAGTGTTAGAAAACTGCTCCATGAAAAGAAAGGTGAAAATCCTTGAAATGAATTCACATGTCATGAAGAAGTTTCTCAGAAAGCTTCTTTCTAGATTTTAACTGAGGACATTTCCTTTGTCACCATAGGCTTCAATGTGCTCCCTAATATCCTGTTGCAGATTCCTGAAAAACAGTGTTATCAAAATGCTCAATGAAAAGAATAATGTAAGATTGTGAGATGAGTTCACACCTCACAAAGGACTTCCTCAAAAAGCTTCTTTCTACTTTTTACCTGAGGATATTTCCTTTTCACCATAGGTTCCAATGTGATCCTAAATATCTCTTCTCAGATGCCCCAAAAAGAGTACTACCAAACTGATCCATGACAGGAATCATGTAACTCTGTGAGATGAATTAACACATCATGAAATGGTTTCTGAGAAAGCGTCTTCCTAGTTTTTATGTGAGGATTTTTCCTTTGAAACCAAAAGCTTCAATGTGCTCCAAAATATCCCATTGCTGATTCCATGAAAACAGGGTTGGTACACTGCTCCATGAAAGGGAAGGCGTAATTTTGTGAGATGAATTCCCACATCACAAAGCAGTTTCTCAGAAAGCTTCTTTCTCGTTTTTATCTGAGGATATTTCCTTTTGCAACATAGGCCTCACCTCGCTTCAAAAATCCCTTTTTTTGATTCCAGGAAAACAGTGTTAGCAAACTGCTTCATAGAAAGAAAAGCGTAACTTTGTGAGATGAATTCATGCATGACAAAGTCTTTTCTCAGAAAGTTTCTTTCTAGTTTTTGTCTAAGGATATTTCCTTTTTCACTATAAGCCTCAATGCACTCCGGAATGTAAGATTACAGATTCCATGAAAACAGTGTTAAGGAACTGCTCCAGGAAAAGAAAGGTGTAACTCTGTGAGATGAATTCACACATCATAAAGAACTTTCTCATTAAGCTTCTTTCTAGTTTTTAACTGAGGATATTTCCTTTATAACCATAGGCATCAATGTGATTCAAAATATCCATTCTCAGATTCCCCCAAAACAGCACTACCAAATTGCTCCATGAAAAGAGTGGTGTAAATCTGTGAGATGAATTCACACATCACAAAGCAGTTTCTCAGAAAGCTTCTTTTTGGAATTTATCTGAGGTTATTTCCTTTGTCACCGTAGGCTTCAATACGCTCCCAACTATCCTATTGCAGATTAAATGAAACCAGTGTTTTCTGAATGCTCAATTAAAATAACAGTGTAACGCTGTGAGATGAATTCACAAGTCACAAAGCAGTTTCACAGAAAACTTATTTTTGGTTTTTATCTGAGGTTATTTCCTTTGTCACCTTAGACATCAATGTGGTCCAAAATATCCCTTCTCAGATTCCACAAAAACAGTGCTAATAACTGCTCCATGAGAAAAATGGTGTTAGTCTGTGAGATGAATTCCCACATGACAGAGTTGTTTCTCAGAAAGCTTCTTTCCAGTTTTTATCTGAGGATCTTTCCTTATTCACCATATTCCTCAATGAGCTCCAGAATATCGCATCCCAGATTCCACAAAAATAATGTTAGCCAACTTCTCAATGAAAACAATGGTGTAACTCTGTGAGCAGAAATCACACAGCACAAAGAACTTTCTCAGAAAGATTTCTTCTAGATTTTGTCTAAGGATATTTCCACTGTCACCACAGGCTTCAATGCGATCCAAAATATCCCTTCTCAGATTCCCCAAGAACAGTGCTATCAATCTGCTCCAGGAAAGGAAGCATGTAACTCTGTGAGATGAATTCGTTAGTAACAAAGCAAATTCTCAGAAAACTTCTTTCTAGTTTTTCACTGAGGATATTCCCTTTTTCACCATTTTCCTCAATGTACAGCCCTTTGTGGATTCCACGAAAATAGTGTTAGCAAAAGGCTCTATGAAAAGAAATGTGTAAATCTGTGAGATGAATTTACACATCACAAAGCAGATTCTCAGAAAGCTTCTTTTTGGTTTTAGTCTGAGGATATTTAGTCACCATAATCTTCAATGAACTCCCTAATATCCTACTGCAGATTACTCAAAAATAGTGTTATCAAACTGCTCGATGGAAACAACAATGTATCTCGGTGAGATGAATTCACAGAAAGCTTCTTTATCAGAAAGCTTTCTTCTAGTTTTTATCTGAGGATATTTCCTAGGCATCAATGTGCTCCCAAATATCCCCTTGCAGATTCCATGATAACAGAATTAGCAAACTCCTCCAAGAAAACAAAAGTTTAACTCTGTGAGATGAATTCACACATCACAAAGGTTCTTTTTGTTTTTTTTCTGACAATATTCTCTTTAGCACAATAGGCTTCAATGCGATTAAAAAATCCCTTCTCAGATTCCCCAAAAACAGTGGTACCAAACTGATCCATGAAAAGAATTGCGGAACACTGTAAGATGAATTAATACATCAAAAAGTAGTTTCTCAATATGCTTCTTTCTGGTTTTTATATGAGGGTATTTCCTTTCTCACCATAAGCTTCAATGTGCTCAGAAACATCCCATTGCAGAATCCAAGAAAAGAGTGTTAGCAAACTGGTAAATGAAAAGAACTGTGTAACTCTGTGAGATGAATTCACACATCACAAAATAGTTTCTCAGAAAGATTCCTTCTACTTTTTATCTGAGAATATTTCCGTTTTCACCAGCAATGTTAGCAAATTGCTCAATTAAAAGAACTGTGTAACTCTGTAAGATGAATTCACACGGCCGGGCACGGTGGCTCAAGCCTGTAATCCCAGCACTTTGGGAGGCCGAGACGGGTGGATCACGAGGTCAGGAGATCGAGACCATCCAGCTAACATGGTGAAACCCTGTCTCTACTAAAAAATACAAAAAACTAGCCAGGCAGGGTGGCGGGTGCTTGTAGTCCCAGCTACTCGGGAGGCTGAGGAAGGAGAACAGCGTGAACCCAAGAGGAGGAGCTTGCAGTGAGCTGAGATCTGGCCACTGCACTCCAGCCTGGGTGACAGAGCAAGACTCCATCTCAAAAAGAATAAAAAAAGATGAATTCACACATTACAAAGAAGTTTCTCAGAAAGCTTCTTTCTAATTTAAATCTGAGGATATTTTCCTTGTCACCATAGGCTTCGATGTGATCCAAAATATCCTTTCTCAGATTCCTGAAAAACAGTGCTACCAAACTTATCCATGAAAAGAATCGTGCAACTCTGTGAGATGAATTAACACATCACAAAGCAGTTTCTACGAAAGCTTCTTTCTAGATTTTATATGAGGATATTTCCTTTTCCACCATAGGCTTCAATGCACTCCAAAATATCCATTCTAAGACATGAGAAAAAGAGTAATGCCAAAGTACTCCCTCAACAGAAACGTTTAACTCTGTTAGATGAATGCACATATCACAAGGGAGTTTCTGCAAAATCTTCTCTCCTGTTTTTACCTGAAGAATATTCTTTTTCTACCTTAGGTCTCTACGCAGTCCCAAATATCCCTCAGCAGATTCCACAAAAACAGTGTTAACAAACTGCTCCATGAAAAGAATGATGTAACGCTGTGAGATAAGTTGACTCATCACAAAGTAGTTTCTCAGGAAGCTTCTTTCCAGTTTTTATCTGAGGATATTTGCTTTTCCACCATATGCCTCAATGCGCTCCCAAATATCCCTTCTCAGGTATCACAAAAACAGTGATGCCAAAGCGTTCCCTCAACAGAAACATTTAGATTGATGAGATGAATGCACACATCACAAAGGAGTTTCTCAGAAAGATTCTCACCAGTTTTTACCTGAAGATATTTCCTTTTTCGCCATTTGACTCTATGCGCTCCTGAATATCCCTTTGCAGATTCCCAAAAACCGTGTTACCAATCTGCTCAATGAAAAGAAAGGTTTAACTCTGTGAGATGAATTCACACATCACAAAGCAGTTTCTCAGACAGCTTCTTTCTAGTTTAAATCTGAGGACGTTTCTTTTTTCACCATAGGCTTCAATTTGTTCCCAAATAACTCCTCTCAGATATCACAAAAACAGTGATGATGAACTACTAAATCAACAAAAATGTTAAACTCTATAAGATGAATACACAAATCACAAAACCGTTTCTCGAAGAGCTTCTCTCCACTTTTCATCTGAAGTTATTTCCTATTTCACCATAGGCTTCTAGGAGCTCCCGATTATCCCTTTGCAGATATCATGAAAGCAGTGCTACCAAAATTCTCAAAGAAAACAAACGTGTAATTCTGTGTGGTGAATTCACCCATGACAAAGAAATTTCTCAGAACGTTTCTTTCTAGTTTTTATCTCAGGATATTTTCTTTTCCACCATCAGCTTCCATGCACTCACAAATATCCCTTCTCTGACACCACAAAAACAGTGATGCCAAACTGCTCTCTCAACAGAAAGATTTACCTCTATGAGATGAATGCACACATCACAAGGGAGTTATCAGAAGATTTCTCTCCTGTTTTTACCTGAAGATATTTCCTTTTTGAACATTGGCCTCTATCTGCTCCCAAATATCCCTTGCATATTCCACAAAAAGAGTGCTAACAGACTGCTCAATGAAAAGAAAGATTTAACTCTGTGAGATGAATTCATCCATCACAGAGCAGTTTCTCAGAATGTTTCTATCTAGTTTTTATCTGAGAATATTCCCTTTGTCACCATAGGCTTCAATGTGATCCAAATTATCCCTAATCAGATTCCTCAAAAACAGTGCTACCAAGCTTCTCCATGGAAAGAATCATGTAAGTCAGTGAGATGAACTCACAAGTCAGAAAGCAGTTTCATGGAAAGTTTCTTTCTAGTTTTTGTCTGAGGATATTTCCTTTGCCACCATAGGTTTCAATGTGCTTCCAAATATCCTATTGTAGATTCCACAAAAACAGTTTTACCAAACTACTCCAAGAAACGAATCATGCTACACTGTGAGTTGAATACACACATCACAAAGAAGTTTATCAGAAAGCTTCTTTCTAGTTTTTATCTGAGGGTATTTCCTTTTTCATGATAGGCTTCAAGGCATTTCAAAATATCCTTTTTCATGATAGGCTTCAAGGCATTTCAAAATATCCCTTCTCACATTCCCCAAACACAGTGCTATTAAGCTTCTCCATTAACAGAATGGTGTAACTCTGTGAGATGAATTCACAAATCACAAAGCAGTTTCTCAGAAAGCTTCTTTCTAGTTTTTTTATGAGGATATTTGCTTTGTCAACATAACCTTCAATGCGCTCTGAAATATCTGATTGCAGATTCCAAGAAAACAGTGTTAGCGAATTGCTCAATGAGAACATTATAAGTCTCTGAGATGAATTCACACATCATGAAGCAGTTTCTCAGAAAGTTTCTTTCTAGTTATTATCTGAGGATAATTCCTTTTTCACCATATTTCTCAATGTGCTCCTTAATATCGCATTGCAGATTCCACGAAATAAGTGTTATCAAACTTCTCAATGAAAAGTAAGGTGTAACTCTGTGAAATGAATTCACACATCACAAAGAAGTTTCTCAGAAAGCTTCTCTCTAGTTTTTATCTGAGGACAACCTTCAAAGACATCCAAAATATCCCTTCTTAGATTCCCTAAAAACAGTGCTACCAAACTTCACCATGAAAAGAAAGGTGTAACTCAGTGAGATGAATTCAAAAATCACATAACAGATTCTCAGGAAACTTCTTTCTAGTTTTTGTCTGAGGATATTTCCTTTGTCACCATAGGCTTCAATGCTATCCGAAATATCCCATTGCAGGTAGCAAGAAAACAGTATTAGCAATCTGCTTAATGAAAAGAACAGTGTAAATCTGGGAGATCAATTCACACATCACAAAGCAGTCTCTCAGAAAGTTTCTTTTCGGTTTTTGTCTGAGGATATTTACATTGTCCACATACAATTCAATGAGCTTCCAAATATCCTGCTGCAGTTTCCAGGAGGACAGTGTTATCAAACTGCTCAATGAAAAGAATGGTGTACATCTTTGAGATGAATTTACAGATCACAAAGAACTTTCTCAGAAAGCTTCTTTCTCCTTTTTATCTGAGGATATTTCCCTTGTCACCATAGGCTTCAAAGGGATCCAAAATATCCCTTCTCAGATTCCCCAAAATGAGGGCTACCAAACTGATTCATGAAAACTATCTTGTAACTCTATGAGATGAATTCACAAATCACAAGCAGTTTCTAAGAAAGATTCTTTCCAGCTTTTATCTGAGGATATTTCCTTTGTCACCATAGGCTTCAAGTCACTCCCGAATATCCTATTGCAGATTGCAGGATAAAAGTGTTATCAAACTGCTCAATGAAAAGTACAGTGTAACTCTGTGAGATGAATTCAATACATCACAAAGAAGTTTCTCAGAAAGATTCTTTCTAGTTTTATCTGAGGGTATTTTCTTTTTCATCCTAGACCTCAAAGCACTCCAAATATACCTTTACAGATTCCACAAAAGCAGTGTTAGCAAACTGATCCATGAAAAGAAACGTGCAACTCCATGAAATGAATTCATGCATCATGAAGAAGTTTCCCAGAAAGGGTCTTTCTAGTTTTGATCTGAGGATATTTCCTTTCTCACCATAGGCTTCAAAGTGATTGAAAATATCCCTTCTCGGGGGCAGAGCAAGATGGCCGAATAGGAAGAGCTCCAGTCTCCAACTCTCAGCGCCAGCGACACAGAAGACCGGTGATTTCTGCATTTTCAACTGAGGTACTGGGGTTATCTCACTAGGGAGTGCCGGACAATCGGTGCTGGTCAGCTGCTGCAGCCTGACCAGCGAGAGCTGAAGCAGGGTGAGGCATCGCCTCACCTGGAAGTGCAAGGGGGAAGGGAATCCGTTTTCCTAGCCAGGGGAACTGAGACACACAACACCTGGAAAATCGGGTAACTCCCACCCCAATACTGCGCTGTAAGCATACAGGCACACCAGGAGAATATATCCCACACCTGGCCGGGAGGGTCCCACGCCCACGGAGCCTCCCTCACTGCTAACACAGCAGTCTGCGGCGATCTATCGGCAAGGCAGCAGTGAGGCTGGGGGAGGGGCGCCCGCCATTGCTGAGGCTTAAGTAGGTAAACAATGCCGCTGGGAAGCTCGAATTGGGTGGAGCCCACAGCAGCTCAAGGAAGCCTGCCTGTCTCTGTAGACTCCACCTCTGGGGACAGCGCACAGCTGAAGAGCAACAGGGGAAGCAGCGGGGGCCGGTGCAGACGCGAACGACTCTGTCTGACAGTTTTGGGGAGAGTTGTGGATCTCCCAACTCGGAGGTTGAGATCTGAGAATGGACAGACTGCCTGCTCAGGTGGGTCCCTGACCCCTGAGTAGCCTAGCTGGGAGAAATCCCCCACTAGGGGCAGTCTGACACCCCACACCTCACAGGGTGGAGTACACCCCTGAGAGGAAACTTCCAAAGGAAGAATCAGACAGGTACACTCGCTGTTCAGCAATATTCTATCTTGGGCAACCTCTGCTGCTGATACCCAGGCAAACAGGGTCTGGAGTGGACCTCAAGCAATCTCCAACAGACCAACAGACAGTCTTTCTGACTGTCAGAAGGAAAACTATCAAACAGGAAGGACACCAATACCAAAACCCCATCAGTACGTCACCATCATCAAAGACCAGAGACAGATAAAACCACAAAGATGGGGAAGAAGCAGGGCAGAAAAGCTGGAAATTCAAAAAATAAGAGCGCATCTCCCCCTGCAAAGGAGCGCAGCCCATCGCCAGCAACGGATCAAAGCTGGTCAGAGAATGGCTTTGACGAGAGGAGAGAAGAAGGCTTCAGTCCATCAAACTTATCAGAGCTAAAGGAGGAATTACGTACCCAGCGCAAAGAAACTAAAGATCTTGAAAAAAGAGTGGAAGAATTGACAGCTAGACTAATTAATGCAGAGAAGATCATAAATGAAATGACAGAGATGAAAACCATGACACGAGAAATACGTGACAAATGCACAAGCTTCAGTAACCGACTCGATCAACTGGAAGAAAGAGTATCAGCGATTGAAGATCAAATGAATGAAATGAAGCGAGAAGAGAAACCAAAAGAAAAAAGAAGAAAAAGAAATGAACAAAGCCTGCAAGAAGTATGGGATTACGTAAAAAGACCAAATCTACGTCTGATTGGGGTGCCTGAAAGTGAGGGGGAAAATGGAACCAAGTTGGAAAACACTCTTCAAGATATCATCCAGGAGAACTTCCCCAATCTGGGTAGGGCAGGCCAACATTCAAATTCAGGAAATACAGAGAACGCCACAAAGATACTCCTCGAGAAGAGCAACTCCAAGACACATAATTGCCAGATTCACCAAAGTTGAAATGAAGGAAAAAATCTTAAGGGCAGCCAGAGAGAAAGGTCGGGTTACCCACAAAGGGAAGCCCATCAGACTAACAGCAGATCTCTCGGCAGAAACTCTACAAGCCAGAAGAGAGTGGGGGCCGATATTCAACGTTCTTAAAGAAAAGAATTTTCAACCCAGAATTTCATATCCAGCCAGACTAAGTTTCAGAAGTGAAGGAGAAATAAAATCCTTTACAGATAAGGAAATGCTTAGAGATTTTGTCACCACCAGGCCTGCCTTACAAGAGACCCTGAAGGAAGCCCTAAACATGGAAAGGAACAACCGGTACCAGCCATTGCAAAAGCATGCCAAAATGTAAAGACCATCGAGGCTAGAAAGAAACTGCATCAACTAACGAGCAAAATAACCACTTCATATCATCATGGCAGGATCAAGTTCACACATAACAATATTAAACTTAAATGTTAATGGACTAAATGCTCCAATTAAAAGACACAGACTGGCAAACTGGATAAAGAGTCAAGACCCATCAGTCTGCTGTATTCAGGAGACCCACCTCACATGCAGAGACATACATAGGCTCAAAATAAAGGGATGGAGGAAGATCTACCAAGCAAATGGAGAACACAAAAAAGCAGGGGTTGCAATCCTTGTCCCTGATAAAACAGACTTTAAACCATCAAAGATCAAAACAGACAAAGAAGGCCATTACATAATGGTAAAGGGATGAATTCAACAGGAAGATCTAACTATCATAAATATATATGCACCCAATACAGGAGCACCCAGTTTCATAAAGCAAGTCCTTAGAGACTTACAAAGAGACTTAGACTCCCATACAATAATAATGGGAGACTTCAACACTCCACTGTAAATATTAGACAGATCATCGAGACAGAAAGTTAACAAGAATATCCAGGAATTGAACTCATCTCTGCACCAAGCGGACCTAATAGACATCTATAGAACTCTCCACCCCAAATCAACAGAATATACATTCTTCTCAGCACCACATCGCACTTATTCCAAAATTGACCACATAATTGGAAGTAAAGCAATCCTCAGCAAATGTAAAAGAACAGAAATTATAACAAACTGACTCTCAGACCACAGTGCAATCAAACTAGTACTCAGGACTAAGAAACTCAATCAAAACCGCTCCACTACATGGAAACTGAACAACCTGCTCCTGAATGACTACTGGGTACATGACGAAATGAAAGCGGAAATAAAGATGTTCTTTGAAACCAATGAGAACAAAGATACAACATACCAGAATCTCTGGGACACATTTAAAGCAGTGTGTAGAGGGAAATTTATAGCACTAAACGCCCACAAGAGAAAGCAGGAAAGATCTAAAATTGACACTCTAACATCACAATTAAAAGAACTAGAGAGGCAAGAGCAAACACATTCAAAAGCTAGCAGAAGGCAAGAAATAACTAAGATCAGAGCCGAACTGAAGGAGATAGAGACACAAAAAACCCTGCAAAAAAATCAATGAATCCAGGAGTTGGTTTTTTGAAAAGATCAACAAAATTGACAGACCGCTAGCAAGAATAATAAAGAAGAAAAGAGGGAGGAATCAAGTAGATGCAATAAAAAATGATAAAGGGGATATCACCACTGACCCCACAGAAATACAAACTACCATCAGAGAATACTATAAACGCCTCTACGCAAATCAACTAGAAAATCTAAAAGAAATGGATAATTTCCTGGACACTTACACTCTCCAAAGACTAAACCAGGAAGAAGTTGAATCCCTGAATAGACCAATAGCAGGCTCTGAAATTGAGGCAACAATTAATAGCCTACCCACCAAAAAAAGTCCAGGTCCAGATGGATTCACAGCTGAATTCTACCAGAGGTACAAGGAGGAGCTGGTACCATTCCTTCTGAAACTATTCCAATCAATAGAAAAAGAGGGAATCCTCCCGAACTCATTTTATGAGGCCAACATCATCCTGATACCAAAGCCTGGCAGAGACACAACAATAAAAGAGAATTTTAGACCAATATCCCTGATGAATATCGATGCAAAAATTCTCAATAAAATACTGGCAAACCGGATTCAGCAGCACATCCAAAAGCTTATCCACCATGATCAAGTGGGCTTCATCCCTGGGATGCAAGGCTGGTTCAACATTTGCAAATCAATAAACGTAATCCAGCATATAAACAGAACCAATGACAAGAACCACATGATTGTCTCAATAGATGCAGAAAAGGCTTTTGACAAAATTCAACAGCCCTTCATGCTAAAAACGCTCAATAAATTCGGTATTGATGGAACGTACCTCAAAATAATAAGAGCTATTCATGACAAACCCACAGCTAATATCATACTGAATGGGCAAAAACTGGAAAAATTCCCTTTGAAAACTGGCACAAGACAGGGATGCCCTCTCTCACCACTCCTATTCAACATAGTGTTTGAAGTTCTGGCTAGGGCAATCAGGCAAGAGAAAGAAATCAAGGGTATTCAGTTAGGAAAAGAAGAAGTCAAATTGTCCCTGTTTGCAGATGACATGATTGCATATTTAGAAAACCCCAGCGTCTCAGCCCAAAATCTCCTTAAGCTGATAAGCAACTTCAGCAAAGTCTCAGGATACAAAATTAATGTGCAAAAATCACAAGCATTCTTATACACCAGTAACAGACAAGCAGAGAGCCAAGTCAGGAATGAACTTCCATTCACAATTGCTTCAAAGAGAATAAAATACCTAGGAATCCAGCTTACAAGGGATATAAAGGACTTCTTCAAGGAGAACTACAAACCACTGCTCAGTGAAATCAAAGAGGACACAAACAAATGGAAGAACATACCATGCTCATGGATAGGAAGAACCAATATCGTGAAAATGGCCATACTGCCCAAGGTTATTTATAGATTCAATGCCATCCCCATCAAGCTACCAATGAGTTTCTTCACAGAATTGGAAAAAACGGCTTTAAAGTTCATATGGAACCAAAAAAGAGCCCGCATTGCCAAGACAATCTTAAGTCAAAAGGACAAAGCTGGAGGCATCACGCTACCTGACTTCAAACTATACTACAAGGCTACAGTAACCAAAACAGCATGGTACTGGTACCAAAACAGAGATATAGACCAATGGAACAGAACAGAGTCCTCAGAAATAATACCACACATCTACAGCTATCTGATCTTTGACAAACCTGAGAGAAACAAGAAATGGGGAAAGGATTCCCTATTTAATAAATGGTACTGGGAAAATTGGCTAGCCATAAGTAGAAAGCTGAAACTGGATCCTTTCCTTACCCCTTATATGAAGATTTATTCAAGATGGATTAGAGACTTAAATGTTAGACCTAATACCATAAAAACCCTAGAAGAAAATCTAGGTAGTACCATTCAGGACATAGGCATGGGCAAGGACTTCATGTCTAAAACACCAAAAGCAACGGCAGCAAAAGCCAAAATTGACAAATGGGATCTCATTAAACTAAAGAGCTTCTGCACAGCAAAAGAAACTACCATCAGAGTGAACAGGCAACCTACAGAATGGGAGAAAATTTTTGCAATCTACTCATCTGACAAAGGGCTAATATCCAGAATCTACAAAGAACTCAAACAAATATACAAGAAAAAAACAAACAATCCCATCAAAAAGTGGGCAAAGGATATGAACAGACATTTCTCAAAAGAAGACATTCATACAGCCAACAGACACATGAAAAAATGCTCATCATCACTCGCCATCAGAGAAATGCAAATCAAAACCACAATGAGATACCATCTCACACCAGTTAGAACGGCAATCATTAAAAAGTCAGGAAACAACAGGTGTTGGAGAGGATGTGGAGAAATAGGAACACTTTTACACTGTTGGTGGGATTGTAAACTAGTTCAACCATTATGGAAAAGAGTATGGCAATTCCTCAGGGATCTAGAACTAGATGTACCATATGACCCAGCCATCCCACTACTGGGTATATACCCAAAGGATTATAAATTATTCTACTACAAAGACACATGCACACGTATGTTTAATGCGGCACTATTCACAGTAGCAAAGACTTGGAATCAACCCAAATGTCCATCTGTGACAGACTGGATTAAGAAAATGTGGCACGTATACACCATGGAATACTATGCAGCCATAAAAAAGGATGAGTTTGCGTCCTTTGTAGGGACATGGATGCAGCTGGAAACCATCATTTTTAGCAAACTATCACAAGAACAGAAAACCAAACACTGCATGTTCTCACTCATAGGTGGGAACTGAACAATGAGATCACTTGGACTCGGGAAGGGGAACATCACGCACTGGGGCCTATTATGGGGGGGGGAGGAGGGAGGGATTGCATTGGGGAGTTATACATGATATAAATGATGAATTGATGGGTGCTGAGGAGTTGATGGGTGCAGCACACCAACATGGCATAAGTATACATATGTAACAAACCTGCACGTTATGCACATGTACCCTAGAACTTAAAGTATAATAAAAAAAAAAGAAAATATCTCTTCTCAGATTACCCAAGAACAGTCCTACCAAACTGATCCATAAGTAGAATCCTGTTACTCTAAGACATGAATTAACCCATCACAAAGCGGTTTCTCTGAAAGAATTCCTCTAGTTTTTGTATGAGGATATTTCCTTTGTCTCCATAAGCTTCAATGCACTCCAAAATATCAGATTGCAGATTCCAACAAAACAGTGTAAGCAAACTTCTCATTGCAAAGATCAGTGTAAACCTGTGAGATGAAGTCACACGTCACAAAGCAGTTTCTCAGAAAGCTTCTTTCTAGTTTTTATCTGATATTATTTCCTTTTTCACCATAGACCTCAATACGCTGCCAAATATCCCCTTACAGATTCCAGGAAAACAATGTTATCAGTGTTATCAAACTGCTGAATGAAAAGAATGATGTAGCTCTATGAGATGAATTCGCACATCACAAAGAACTTTCAGAAAGCTTCTGTCTAGTTTCAACTTGAGTATATTCACTTTGTCACCGTAGGCTCCATGTGATACGAAATATCTCTTCTCAGAGTTCTCAGAAAGAGTGCTACAAAACTGCTCCATGAAAAGAATTGTGAAACTCTGTGAGTTGAATTCACAAATCACCAATCAGTTTCTCAGAAAGCTTCTTTCTAGTTTTTTCTAAGGATATATCCATTGTCACCCTAAGCATCAATGTGCTCTGAAATATCCCATTGCAGATTCCTTGAAAACAGGGTTAGCAAACTGCTCCAATAAAAGAATCATGTAACGCTGAGAGATGAATTAATACATCACAAGCGGTTTCTCAGAGATCTTCTTTCTAGTTTTTATCTGATTATATTTCCTTTGTCACCATAGAATTCAATGCATTTCAAAATATCCCTTTTATCTAAGGATGCTTCCTTTGTCACCATTGGCTTCAATGTGATCCAAAATATCCTTCCTCAGATTCCCCAATAACAGTGCTAGCAAACTTATCCATGAAAGGAATCGTGTAACTCTGTGAGATGAATTAACACATCACAAAGCGGTTTCTCAGAAAGCGTCTTTGTAGTTATTATCTGAGGATATTTTCTTTGTCAACATAAGCTTCACTGTGCTCCAAAATATCCCATTGTAGACTCCAGGAAAACAGTGTTAGCAAACTGCTCAATGAAAAGAACAGTGTAACTCTGTGAGATGAATACACACATCACAAAGCAGTTTCTCATAAAACTTCTTTCTAGGTTTTATCTGATGATATTTCCTTTTTCACTGTAGGCCTATATGCACTTCCAAATATCCCTTTGTAATTCCAGGAAAACGGTGTTTGCAAACTGCTCTGTGAAAATAAAGGTGTAACTCTGTGGGATGAATTAACACATCAGAAAGTAGTTTTTCAGAAAGCTTCTTTCTAGTTTTTATCTGAGGATGTTTTATTTGTCACCATAGACTTCAATATGATATAAAATATCCCTTCTCATATTTCCCAAAAGCACTGCTACCAAAATAGTGAATGAAAAGCATCGTGTTACACTTTGAGATGAATTTACGCATCACAAAGTGGTGTCTCAGAAAGCTTCGTACTAGTTTTTATCTGAGGATATTTCCTTTGTCACCATAAACTTCAGTGCGAACCAATTCTTGCAGATTCCAAGAAATGAGTGGTCACCAAGTGCTCAAGGAAAAGAACAGTGTAGCTCTGTGATATGTATTCACACATCACAAAGCAGTTTCTCAGAAAACTTCTTTCTAGTTTTTAACTGAGGATATTTCCTTTTTCACCTTAGGCCTCAATGGGCTCTCAAGTATCTATTTGCAGATCCCAGTTGAAAAGTGTTAGCTAACTGCTCTATGAAAATAAAAGTGTAAGGCTTTGAGCTGAATTAACACATCAGAAAGAACTTTCTCAGAAACATTCTTTCTATTTTTTATCTGAGGATATTTTCTTTCTCACCTAAAGCTTCAATGTGCTATGAAATATCCCATTGAAGATTAGCAAACTGCTCAATGAAAAGAACAGTGTAATTCTGTGCGATAGATTCACTCATCACAAAGCAATTTCTCAGAAAGCTTCTTTTTGTTTTTTATCTGAGGATATTTCCTTTGTCAACGTAGGCTTCAATGCACTCCCAAATATCCTATTGCAGATTCCATAAAAACAGTGCTAGCAAACTGCTCAATGAAAAGAATGGTGTAACTCTGTAAGATGAATTCACACATCACAAAGGAGTTTCTCAGAAAGATTCTTTCTAGTTTTCATCTGAGGATATTATCTTTTTCACTGTAGTCCTCATTGTGCTCCCAAATATCCCTTTTCAGATTCCACGAAAACAATGTTATGAAACTGCTCCATGAAAAGAAAGGTGTAACTCTCTGAGATGGATTCACACATCACAAAGAACTTTCACAGAAAGCTTCTTTCTAGTTATTGTCTGAGGATATTTTCTTTGTCAACGTACGGTGGTCCAGAATATTCCTTCTCAGATTCACCAAAACAGTGATACCAATCTCCTCAGTGAAAAGAATCGTGTAACTCTGTGAGATGAATTAACACATCATAAAGAGGTTTCTCAAAAAGCTTCTTTCCAGTATTTTTACGAGGATATGTGCTTTGTCACCATAATCTTCAATGCGTTCCAAAATATCAGATTGCAGATTCCAAGATAACAGTGTAAGCAAACTGTTCAATGCAAAGAACAGTGTAACTATTTGAGCTTAATCCACACATCACAAAACAGTTTCTCTTGTTTACATCTGAGGATATTTCCTTTTTCACCATAGGCCTCAATACACCCCCAAGTATCACTTTACAAATTCCATGAAATCAGTGTAAGCAAACTCCTCCATTTAAAGAATCATGTAACTCTGTGAGATAAATTCAGGCATCACAAAGAAGTTTCTCAGAAAGCTTATTTCTGGTTTTTCTCTGAAGATATTTCCTTTGCTACCCTAGGCTTCTATATGATCCAAAATATGCCTTCTCAGATTCCCCAAAAACAGTGCTACCAAACTTCTCCATGAATATAATGGTGTCATTCTGTTAGATGAATTCACAAAGAAGTTTCTCATAAAGATTTGTTCTAGTTTTAATCTGAGGATATTTCCTTTGTCACCATAATCTTCAATGCAATCCAAAATATCCTATTGCAGATTCCATGAAACCAGTGTCAAAAAGCTGCTGCAAGAAAAGAACTGTGTAACTCTGTGAGATGAATTCACACATCACAAAGCAGTTTCTCAGAAATCTTCTTTCTAATTTTTATCTGAGGATATTTCCTTTGTCACCATTGGCTTCAATGTGCTCCAAAATATTCTATTGTAGATTCCACAAAGCCAGTGTTATGAATATGCTCAATGAAATTAATGGTGTAACTCTGTAAGATGAATTCAGACATCAAAAAGCAGTTTCTCAGAAAGCTTCTTTCTAGTTTTTATGTGATTATATTTCCTTTTTCACTATAGGCCTCAATGTACTCCCAAATATCCCTTCACAGATACCACGAAAACAGTGTTAGCAAACTGCTCTATGAAAAGAAAGGTGTAAAACTGTGAGATGAATTCAAATTTCACAAACAACTTTCTCATAAAGTTTCTTTCTAGTTTTTATCTGAGGATATTTCCTTTGTCACCATAGGCTTCAATGTGATACAATATATCCCTCCTCAGATTCCCCAAAAACAGTGCTACCAAACTAATCCATGAAAAGAATCGTGAAACACTGTGAGGTGAATTAACATGTCACAAAGCAATTTATCAGAAAGCTTCTCTCTAGTTTTTATATGAGGATATTTAATTTGTCACTATAAACTTCAGAGTGCTGCAAAATGTCCTTCACAGATTCCACGAAACTAGAGTTAGCAAACCGCTCCATGAAAAAGAAAGTGTAAGTCTCTGAAATGAATTCACCCATCATTAAGCAATTTCTAAGAAAGCTTCTTTATAATTTAAATCTGTTGATAATTCCATCTTCACCATAGGCTTCAATGTGCTCCCTAATATCTCCTCTCAGATACCACAAAAAGAGTGATGCTGACCTTCTCAATCAACAAAAAGGTTACACTCTATGATGTGAATACACATATCAGAAAACCATTTCTCGAAAAGCTTCTCTCCAGTTTTTATCGGAGGTTATTTCCTTTTTCATCATAGGCCTCTAGGAGCTTCCTAATATCCCTTTGAAGATGCCATAAAAAACTGCTACCAAACTTCTCCTTGAAAAGAGTCGTGTAACTCTGTGAGATGAATTCACACCACACAAAGCAGTTTCTCAGAAGCCTTCTTTCTTGTTTTTGTCTTAGGATATTTCCTTTGTCACCGTAGACTTCAATGCAATCCAAAATATCCTTTTTCAGATTCCACGAAAGCAGTGCTAACAGACTGATCTGTGAAAAGAGTTGTGTAATGTTGTGAGATGAAGTAACACATCTCTCAAAGGTTTATCAGAAATCTTCTTTCTAGTTTTTGTATGAGGATATTTTGCTTGTCACCATAGGCTTCATTGCGATCCAAAATATCCCCTCCCAGATTTCCCAAAAATAGTGCTACCAAACTATTCCTTGAAAAGAATTGTGTAACTCTGAGATGAATTCACAAATCACAAAGCAGTTTTTCAGAAAGCTTATTTCTAGCTTTTGTCCGAGGTTATTTCCTTGTCACCAGAAGCTTCAATGCACTCCGTAATATCCCACTGCAGATTCCACAAAAACAGTGTAAGCAAACTGATCCATGAAAATAAAGGTGTAATTCTGGAAGACAAATTAACAAATCACAAAGCAGTTTCTCAGAAAACATCTTGCCAGTTTTATATGTGTATATTTCCTATGTCACCAAAATTTTCAATGTGATCCGAAATATCCCTTCTCAGACTCCCCAATAACAGTGCTACCAAACTACTCCATGAAAAGAATCATGTAATTCTGTGAGATGAATTAACACATCTCAAAGCCGTTTCTCAGAAAGCTTCTTTCTAGTTTTTATATGAGCATATTTTCTTTGTCACCAAAGGCCTTAAAGTGATCCAAAATATCCCTTCTCACATTCCCCCAAAACAGTGCTAACAGACTGCTGCATGAAAAAAATTGTCTAAATCTGTGAGACGAACTGCGAAATCACAAATCTGTTTCTCCAAAAGCTTCTTTCTAGTTTTTTGTCTGAGGGTATTTCCTTTGTCACCATAATCTTCAATGCACTCCAAAATATCCCATTGCAGTTTCCAAGAAAACAGGGTTAGCAAACCGCTCAATGAAAATAACAGTGTAACTGAGTGTGATGAATTCACAAAACACAAAGCAGTTTCTCAGAAAGCTTCTTTCTAGTTTTTCTATGAGGATATTTCCTTTTCACCATAGGCCTCAATGCACTTCCAAATATTCCTTTGCAGATTCCACAGAACCAATGGTAGCAAACTATGCCCTGAAGAAAAAGGTGTAACACTGTGAGATGACTTCACACGTCACAAAGAATTTTCTCAGAAAGCTTCTTTCTAGTTTTTATCTGAGGATATTGATTTGTCATCATTGGTTTCAACGCGATCCAAATTACCGCTTCTCAGATTTCCCAAAAGCAGTGCTATCAAACTGAACCAAGAAAATAATCATGTAACTCTGTGAGATGAATTCAAAAATCACAAATCAGTTTCTCAGAAAGATTCTTTGTAGTTTTTGTCTGAGAATATTTCCTTTTTCACAGTAAGCTACAATGCTCTCCGAAATATCAAATTGTATATTCCAAGAAAACAGCACTAGCAAACTCCTTAATGAAGACAATGGTGTAACTCTGTGAGTTGAATTCACACATCACAAAGCGGTTTCACAGAAAGCTTCCTTTTGGTTTTTCTATGAGGATATTTCCTTTGTCACAATAGGCTTCAATGTGCTCCCAAATAACCTATTGTAGATTCAACGAAAGCAGTGTTATCAAACGTCTCAATGAAAAGACTGGTGTAGCTCTGTTAGATAACTTCACCCATCACAGAGCAGTTTCTCAGAAAGCTTAGTTTTGGTTTTTCTATGAGGATATTTACCTTGTCACAATAGGCTTCAATGCACTCCCAAATATCTTATTGCAGATTCCACGAAAGCAATGTTATCAAACGGCTCTATGAAAAGAATTGTGTAGTTCTGTGAGAGAAATTCACCCATCACAAAGCAACTTCTCAGAAAGTTTCTTTCTAGTTTTTATCTGAGGGTACTTCGTTTTTCACTATAAGCTTCAATGCACACCCAAATTTCCCTTTGGAAATTTCCTGAAAACAGTGTTAGCAAACTGCACCATGAAAAGAAAGGTGTAACTCTGTGAGATGAATTAACACTTCATGAAGAACTTTCTCAGAAAGCTTCTTTCTAGTTTTTATCTGAGGATATTTCCTTAGTCACCATATTCTTCAATGCAATCCAAAATATTCCTTGTCAGTTTCCCCAAAAACAGTTCTACAAAACTGATCCATAAAAAGAGTCATGTAACTCAGTGATAAGAATTAACACATCACAAAACAGTTTCTCAGAATGCTTCCTTCTAGTTTTTATCTGAGGATATTTTCTTAGTCACCATATTCTTCAATGTGATCCAAAATATCCTTTGTCAGTTTCCCCACAAACAGTGCTACAAAACTGATCCATGAAAAGAGTCGTGTAACTCAGTGATATGAATTAACGCATCACAAGGCAGTTTCTCAAAAAGCTTCTCACAATTTTTTATATGAAGATATTTCCTTTGTCACCATAAGTTTCAATGCGCGCTAAAACATCCCATTGCAGATTCCAAGAAAACAGTGTTAGCCAGCTGCTAAATGAAAATAGGAGTGTAAATCTGTGAGATGGACTCACACATCACAAAGCAGTTTTTCAGAAAGCTTCTTTCTAACTTTTATCTGGGGATATTTCCTTTTTCACATAGACATCAATGAGCTCCCAAATATGCCTTTGCAGATTCCATGAAAAAAGTGTTAGAAAATTGCTCCATGAATAGAAAGGTGGAACTCTCTGAGATGAACTCACATATCACAAAAAACTTTATCAGAAAAATTCTTTCTAATTTTTATCTGAGGTTATTTCCTTTGTCACCACAGGCTTCAATGAGATCCAAAATATCCCTTTTCAGTTTCCCCAGAAACACAGCTATCAACTTGATCCATGAAAAAAATCGTGTAACTCTCTGAGATGAATTCACATCACAAACCAGTTTCTCAGAAAGTTTCCTTTTTCTTTTTTTATTTTGAGGATATGTCCTTTGTCACCATAAGCTTCAATGTGCTCTGAAATACCCTATTGCAGATTACAAGAAAACAGTGTTAGTTAATTGCTCAATGAAAAGAACAGTGTAACTTTGTGAGATGAATTCACACACCACAAAGCAGTTTATCAGAAAGCTTCTTTCTAGTTTTTGCCTGAGGATATTTCCTTTTTCACCATAGTCCTCAAATTGCTACCAAATATCCCTTTGCAGATTCTACGAAAGCAGTGTCAGCAAACTGTTCCATGACCAAAAAGGTTTACCTCTGTAAGACAAATTCACACATCCCAAAGAATTTTCTCAGAAAGCTTCTTTCTAGTTTTTATCTGAGGATATTTCCTTAGTCACCACATTCTTCAATGCTATCCAGAATATCTCTTCTCAGTTTACCCCAAAACAGTGCTACCAAACTGATCCATGAAAAGGGTCATGTAACTCAGTGAGATGAATTAATACATCACAAAGCGGTTTCTCAGAAGGTTTCTTACTCGTTTTTATATGAAGATATTTCCTTTGACACCATAAGTTTCAATGCACTCCAAAATATCCCATTGCAGATTACAAGAAAACAGTGTTAGCAAACTTCTCATTGAAAAGAACAGTGTAACTCTGTGAGATGAATTCACACATCACAAACCAGTTTATCAGAAAGCTTCTTTCTAGATTTTATCTGAGGATATTTCCTTTTTCGCCATTGGCCTAAATGCACTCCCAAATGTCCCTTTGCAGATTCCATGAAAACAGTGTTATGAAACTGCTCCATGAAAAGAAGGGTGTAACTCCGTGAGTTGATTTCACATATCACAAAGAACTTTTTCAGAAAGCTTCTTTCCAGGTTTTATCTGTGGATATTTCTTTGGCATCATAGGCTTCAATATGATCTAAAATATCCTTTCTCAGGTTCCCCCAAAACAGAGCAATCAAACTGATCCATGAAAAGAATTGTGTAACTCTGCATTGATTTTACATATAACAAAGAACTTTCTCAGACAGCCTCCTTGTATTTTTTATCTGAGGATAATTCTTCGGCACCATAGGCTTCAATGAGCTCCAAAATATCCCATTGTAGATTCCAAGAAAACAGTGTTAGCAAACTGCTCAATGAAAAGAGCAGGGTAAATCTGTGAGTTGAAATCACACATCAAAAAGCACTTTTCAGAAAGTTTCTTTTTGGTTTTTCTATGGGAATATTTTCTTTGTCACCATGGGCTTCAAATCACTCCGAAGTATCCTATTGGAGACTCCACAAAATCAGTGTTTTCAAATGGCTCAAAGAATACCATGGTGTAGCTCTGTGAGATGAATTCACCCATCACAAAGCAGTTTCTCAGAACTCTCTTTCAAGCTTTTATCTGAGGATATTCCCTTTTTCGCCGTAGCCTCAAAGCACTCCCAAATATCCCTTTGCAGAGTCCACGAAAACAGTGTTAACGACCTGCTCCGTGAAAAGAAAGGTGTATCTCTGTGAGATGAATTCACACATCATGAAGAACTTTCTCAGA
Organism: Rhinopithecus roxellana; assembly: GCF_007565055.1. Lineage (NCBI taxonomy): Eukaryota > Metazoa > Chordata > Mammalia > Primates > Cercopithecidae > Rhinopithecus > Rhinopithecus roxellana. The sequence goes on along the minus strand of NC_044567.1, from coordinate 11,789,533 downwards.
AAGCTTCTTTCTCGTTTTTCTGTGAGGATATATCATTTTTCACCATAGGCCTCAATGTGCTCCCAAATATACCTTGCAGAGTCCAGGAAAGCAGTGTTAACAAACTGCTCCATGAAAAAAAAGGTGTTTCTCTGTGAGATGAATTCACACATCACGAAGAACTTTCTCAGAAAGCTTTCTTCTCGTTTTTCTGTGAGGATATATCCTTTTTCACCATAGGCCTCAAGGCGCTCCCAAATATACCTTTGCAGATTCCAGGAAAACAGTGTTAACAAATTGCTCCATGAAAAGAAAGGTGTTTCTCTGTGAGATAAATTCACACATCACAAATAACTTTCTCAGAAAGCTTCTTTTAATTTTTATCTGAGGATATTTTCTTAGTCACAACAAGCTTCAAGGTGATCCAAAATATCATTTCTCAGATTCCCCAAAAATGGTTCTACCAACCTACCCCATGGAAACAATCGTATAACCCTGTGAGATGAATTCACAAATCAATCACAAAGCAGTTTCTCAGAAATTTTCTTCCTAGTTTTTATCTCAGGATATTTCCTTAGAAACCATAGGATTCAATGCGATCCAAAATATCCCTTCTGAGATTCCTCAAAAATAGTGCTAACAAACTGATCCATGAAAAGTATCGTGTAACTCTGCAAGGTGAATTAACACATCTCAAAGCGGTTTCTCAGAAAGTTTCTTTCTAGTTTTTATATGAGGATATTTCCTTTTTCATGACAAGCTTCAATGTGCTCTGAAATATTCCATTTCAGATTCCAAGTTAACAGTGTTAGCAAACTCCTCAATGAAAAGAACTGTGTAATTCTGTGAGATGAATTCACACATCAAAAATCAGTTTCTCAGAAAGTTTCTTACTACTTTTTATCTGAGGCTATTTCCATTGTCACCATAGGCCTCAATGCACTCCCAAATATCCCTTTGTAGATTCCACGAAAACAGTGTTAGTAAACAGCTCCCTGAAAAGAAAGGTGTAACTCTCCAAGATGAATTCACACAACACAAAGAACTTTCTCAGAAAGTTTCTTTCTAGTTTTTATCTGAGGACATTTCCTTTATCAAAATAGGCTTCAAAGCAATCCAAAATATCCCTTCTCAGATATCCCAAAAACAGTGCTACCAAACTGCTCCATGAAAAGAATCATGTAACACTGTGAGATGAATTCGCAAATCACAAAGCACAAATCACAGAGCAGTTTCTCAGAATGTTTCCTTTTACCTTTTGTCTGAGGATATTTACTTTTTCACAAAATACTTCATTACGCTCCAAAGTATCACACCGTAGTTTCCAAGAAAACAATGTCAGCAAACTGCTCAATGAGTAGAGCAGGGTAACTCTGTGACTTGAATTCCCACATCTCAAAGCAGTTTCTCAGAAAGCTTATTTTTGGTTTTTCTATAGGGATATTTCCTTTGTCCCCATAGCCTTGAAAGCACTCCCAAATATCCTATTGCAGACTCTATGAGAACAGTGTTATCAAACAGCTCAAAGAAACGAACAGTGTAGCTCTGTGAGAGGAATTCACCCATCACAAAGCAGTTTCTCAGAAAGCTTATTTCTAGTTTTCATCTTAGGATATTTCCTTTTCACCATAGCCCTCAATGTGTTCACAAATATCCCTTTAGAGATTCCTCGAAAATAGTTTTAGCAAACTGCTCCATGTAAAGAAAGGTGTGACTCTGTGAGACGAATTCACACATCTAAAAGATCTTTCTCAGAAAGTTTCTTTCTAGTTTTTGTCTGAGGATATTTAATTTTTAACAGTAGGCTTCAATGTGCTCTAAAACATGCCATTGCAGATTCCAAGAAAACAGTGCTAGCAAACTGTTCAATGAAAAGATCAGTGTAATTCTGTGAGTTGAATTCACCCATCACAAAGAAGTGTCTCAGAAAGCTTCTTTCTAATTTTAATCTGAGGATATTTCCTTTTTCACCATAGGCCTCAATGTGCTACTGAATATCCCTTTGCAGATTCCACAAAAACAGTGTTAGCAAATGGCTCCATGAAAATAAAGGTGGGGATATTTACTTTTTCACCATAGGTTTCAGTGCAATACAAAATATCCCTTCCAAGATTCCCCAAAAGCAGGGTTACCAAACTGCTCCATGAAAACAATGGTGTAACTCTGTGAGATTTATTCAGACATCACAAAGCTGTTTCTAGAAAGCTTCTTTCTAGCTTTAATCTGAGGATATTTGCTTTTTTCCATATTCCTCAAAGCGATCCCAAATATCCCATTGCAGATTCCATGAAAAAAGTGTTAGCAAACTTCTCAAGAAAAAAAATGGTGTACCTCTTTGAGATGAATCCACAATCACAAAGAATTTTCTCAGAAAACTCCTTTCTAGTTTTTGTCTGATAATATTTCCATTGTCAATATAGGCTTCAATGTGATCCAAAATATCCCTTATCAGAGTCACCAGAAACAGTGCTACCAAACTTCTCCATGAAAAGAGCCGTTTTACTCTGTGAGATGAGCTCACAAATCACAAAGTGGTTTTTCTATGAGGATATTTCCTTTTTCACTCTAGGCCTCAACACGCTTGTGAATATCCCTTTGCAGATTATACGAAAATAGTGTTAGCAAACTGCTCGATTAATAGAAAGGTGTTACTCTGTTAGATGAATACACAAACCACAAAGAAGTTTCTCAGTAAGCTTCTTTCTAGTTTTTATCTGAGGTTATTTCCTTTGTCACTGTAGGCTTCAATGCAATCCAAAATATCCCTTCACAGATCCACAAAAACAGTGCTACTAAACTGCCTCATGAAAACAATGGTGTAACCCTGTGAGATGAACTCACACATTGCAAAACTTTTTCTCAACAAGCTTCTTTCTAGTTTTCATCTGAGCATATTTACTTTTTCAAAATATTACTCAATGAACTCCCGAATATCCCATTGCAGATTCCATGAAAAAAGTGTTAGCAAACTTACCAATGAAAAGAACGGTGTAACTATGACTGATGAATTCACACATCACAAAGAGGTTTCTCAGAAGGATTCTTTCTAGTTTTTATCTGAAGATATTTCCTCTGTCACCATAGGCTTCAAGGGGAATCAAATAATCCCTCCTCAGATTCCCCAAAAACAGTGCTACCAAACTGATCCATGAAAAGAGTGCGTTAACTCTGTGAGATGAATTAACAAATCACAAAGCAGTTTCTCAGAAAGTTTCTTTCTACTTTTTATCTGAGGGTATTTCCTTTGTCAACATAAGCGTCAATGCGCTACAAAATATCCCATTGCAGATTTCAAGAAAACAGTGTTAGCACACTGCTCAATGAAAAGAACAGTGTTACTCTGTGAGATGAATTCACATCTCATAAAGCACTTTCTCATAAAGCTTCTGTTTGGTTTTTATCTGAGGATATTTCCTTGGTCATCAAAGGCTTCATTGAGCTAACAAATATCCCTTTACAGATTCCACAAAAACAGTGTTAGCAAACTGCCCCATGAAAAGAAACGTGTAAATCTGTGAGATGAACCAAACTGATGCATGAAAAGAATCATAAAACTTTGTGGATTGAATTGACAAATCACAAAGCGGTATATCAGAAAGCTTCTTTCTGGTTTTTATCTTAGGATATTTTCTTTGTCACCATGGACTTTAACACGATCCAAAACATCCCTTCCTAGATTGCACAAAAACAGTGCTGCCAAAATGCTCCATGAATAGAATTGTGTAACCTGTGAGATGAATTCACAAATCACAAAGCAGTTTCTCATAAAGTTTCTTTCTAGTTTTTATCTGAGGACATTTCCATTTCCACCATAGGCCTCAATTTGCTCACTAATAGCCCTTTGCAGATTCCACGAAAATAGGGTTAGCAAACTGCTCCATGAAATGTAAGGTGTATATTTGTGGGATGAATTCACACATCACAAACCAGTTTCTCAGAAAGCTTCTTTTTGGTTTTTGTCTGAGGATATTTCCTTTGTCACCATAGGCTTCAGTGCACTCCAAAATATCCTATTGCAGATTCCCCAAAAGCAATTCTACCATACTGATCCATGAAAGGAATGGTGAAACTGTGTGAAATGATTTCACACATCACATTGCTGTTTCTCAGAAATCTTCTTACTATTTTTTATCTGAGGATATGTCCTTTTTCAACATATTCCTCTATGTGCTCCCAAATATCGCATTGCAGATTCCACCAAAAATGTGTTAGCAAACTTCTCAATGAAAAGAATGGTGTAACTTTGTGAGATGAATTCATACATCACAAAACAGTTTCACAAAATGATTCTTTTTGGTCTGTGTCTGAGAATATTTCCTCTGTCTCCAGAGGCTTCAATGCACCCCCAAATGTCCTATTGCAGATTACACAAAAACAGTTTATCAAACTGCTCAATGAAAATTATCGTGTAACTCTGTAAGCTGAATTGACACATCACAAAGCAGTTTCTCAGAAAACTTCTTTCATGTTATTATCTGAGTATATTTCCTTTTACACCATAGGTCTCAGTGCACTCTCAAATATCCTTTTGCAGATTCCACGAAAACAGTGTTAGCAAACTGCTCCATGAAAAGAAAGGTGTAACTCTCTGAGATGAATTCACACATCAGAAAGAACTTTCTCTGAAAGCTTCTTTCTAGTTTATATCTGAGGATATTTCCATTGTCACCATGGGCTTCAATGTGATCCAAATTATCCCTTCTCGGTTTCCCCAGAAACAGTGCTATGAAACTGCTCCATGAAAAGAATGTGTAACTCTCTGAGATGAATTCACAAATCACAGAACAATTTCTCAGGAAGCTTCTTGCTAGTTTATGTATGAGGATATTTCCCTTTTAACTATAGACCTCAATGTGCTCGCCAACATGCCTTTGCAGATTACATGAAAATAGTGTTAACAAACTGCTCCATTAAAAGACACATGTAAATCTGTGAGATGAATTCACACATCACAAAAAAACTTCTCAGAAAGTTTATTTTTGGTTTTTGTGTGTGGATATTTCCTTGTCACTATAGGCCTCAATGCACTCCCAAATATCCCTTTGGAGATTGCACAAAAACAGTGTTAACCAACTGCTCAATGAAAAGAATGATGTAACTCTGTAAGATGAATTCACACATCGCAAATCAGTTTCTCAGAAATCTTCTTTCTATTTTTTGTCTGAGGGTATTTACTTTTTCACTATTGGCCTCAATGCACTCCCAAATATCTCTTCGCAGATTCAAAGAAAACAGTGTTAGCAAAAGATATCATGGATAGAAAGGTGTAAATCTGTGACATGAATACAAACATCACAAAGAACTTTCTCAGAAAGCTTCTTTCTAATTTTTATCTGAGGATATCTACTTTGTCACCATAGGCTTCAGTGAGATCCAAAATATCCCTTCTCATATTCCCAAAAAACAGTGCTACCAAACTGATCCGTGAAAAGAATCCTGTAACTCTGTGAGATTAATTAACACATCACAAAGAACTTCCTTAGAAAATTTCTTTCTAGTTTTTATATGAGGATATTTCCTTTGCCACCATAAACGTCTATGCACTCCAAAATATCCCATTGAAGACTCCAGGAAAACAGTGTTAGCAAACTGCTCAATCAAAAGAACAGTGTAAATCTGTAAGATGAATTCACACATCGGAAAGGAGTTTCTCAGAAAGCTGGTTTCTAGTTTTTAACTCAGATTATTTCCTTTTCAACCATAGGCCGTATGTGCTCCCAAATATCCTATTGCAGATTAAATGAAAACAGTGTTATCAAGCTGCTCAATGAAAAGAACCATGTAATTATCTGAGATAAATTCACGCATCACAAAGCAGTTTCTCAGAAAGCTTCTTTCTACTTTTTATCTGAGGATATTTCCTTTTTCACTACAAGCCTCAATGCACTCCCAAATATCCCATTGCAGAATCAACGAAAACTATTTTTGCAAACTGCTCCATGTAAAGAAAGGTGTTACGCTGTGAGATGAATTCATACATCAAAATATCCTTTCTCAGAAAACTTCCTTATACTTTTTTTCTGAAGATATTTCTTTTGTCACCAGAGTCTTCAATGCGATCTTAAGTATCCCTTCTCAGTTTCCCCAAAAAGAGTGCTATCAATCTTCTCCAGGAAAAGAATCGTGTAACTCTGTCAGATGAATTAACACATCACAAAGTGGTTTCTCATAAAGCTTCCTTCTAGTTTTTTTCTTAGGATATTTCATTTTTCACTATAGGCCTCAAAGCGCTCACATATATCCCTTTGCAGATTACATGAAAATAGTGTTAGCAAACTGCTCAATGAAAAGAACAGTGTAACTCTGTGACAGGAATTCCCACATCAAAAGCAGTTTCTCAGAAAGTTTCTTTCTAGTTTTTATCTGAGGATATTTCCTATTTCACGATAGACCTCAAGGTACTCCCAAATATCCCCTTGCAGATTTCACAAAAATGGTGTTAGTAAACTGCTCCATGGAAAGAAAAGTGTAACTTTGTGAGTTAAATTCACAAATCACAAAACGGTTTCTCAGAAAGTTTCTTTCTAGTTTTTGTCTGAGGATATTTCCTATGTCACTATAAGCTTCAATGCACTCTGAAATATCCCATTGCAGACTCAATGAAAACAGTGTTATCAAATAGCTCAATGAAAAGAATGGTGTAACTCTGTGAGATGATGTCACATATCAAAAAAAGTTTCTCAGTGTTTCTTTCTAGTTTTTATCTGAGGATATTTCCTTTGTCACCATATGCTTCAATGAGATTCATAATATCCCATCTCAGACTCCCCAAAAACAGTGTCACAAAACTGATCTATGAAAAGAATTGTGTAACTCTGTGAGATGAATTCACACATCACAAAGTGGTTTCTCAGAAAACTTCCTTCTCATTTTTGTCTGAGGATATTTAATTTTTCACCATAGGCCTCAAAGCACTCCCAAATATCCATTTGCAGATTCCATGAAAACAGTGTTAGCAAACTGCCCCATGAGAAGTATGGTGTAACTCTGTGAGCTGAATTCATACGTCACAAAGGACTTTCTCAGAAAGCTTCTTTCTACTTACTGTCTGAGGATAGTTCCTTTTTCACCACAGGTCTCAAGGCGCTCATGAATATCCCTTTGTAGATTCCATGACATCAGTATTAGCAAACTGCTCCATGAAAAGAAAGGTGTAATTCTGTGACATGAATTCACACATCACAAAAAAGTTTCTCTGAAAGTTTATTTCTGGTTTTTGTCTGGGAATATTTCCTTTGTCACCATATTCTTCAATGCACTCCCAAATATCCTATTGCAGATTCCACGAAAACAGTGTTATCAAACTCCTCAATGAAAACAACATTATATCTCTGTGAGTTGAATTTACACATCCAAAAGTAGTTTCGTAGAAAGCTTCTTTCAAGTTTTTATCTGAGAATATTTCCTTTTTTACCATAGGCCTCAATGCGCTCCCATATATCACTTTGCAGATTTCACAAAAATAATGTTTGCAATCTGTTCCATGAAAAGAAGCATGCAACTCTGTGAGATGAAATCACACATCACAAAGAACTTTCTCATAAAGTTTCTTTCAAGTTGTTATCTGAGGATATTTCCTTTGTCACCATAGGCATCAATGCGATCCACAATATCCCTTTCAGATTCCCCAAAAACAGTATACCAATCTGCTCCATGATAAGAACGGTATATCTCTGTGAGATGAAATCAAACGTCACACAATTGTTTCTCAGAAATCTTCTTTCTAGTTTTTATCTGAGGATATTTCCTTTTTCATCATATTCTACATTGGGCTTCAGAATATCCCATCGCAGATTCCACAAATAAAGTGTTATCAAACTTCTCAATGAAAAGAATGGTGTAACTCTGTGAGATGAATTCAAACATCACACAGCTGTTTCTCAAAATTTTTCTTTCTTGTTTTGTCTGAGGATGCTTCCTTTTTCACCGTTTGCCTCAATGCACTTGTAAATATCTCTTTGAAGATTTCACAAAAATAGTATTTGTAAACTGCTCTATGAAAAGAAAGGTATAAATCTGTGAGATGAATTCACACATCACAAAACAGTTTCTCTGAAAGCTTATTTTTGTTTTTTTTTCTTAAGATACCTCCTTTGTCACCATAGGCTTCAATGAGCTCCAAAATATCCTATGGCAGTTTCCACAAAGCAGTGTTATCATACTGCTCAATGAAAACAACGGTTTATCTCTGTGAAATGAATTCACACATCCAAAAGTAGCTTCTCAGAAAGTTTCTTTCTTGTTTTTATCTGAGGATATTTACTTTTTCACCATAGGCCTCAATGCAATCCAGAATATCCCATCGCAGATTCCATAAAAGCATTAGCACACCTCTCAGTGAAAAAAACTGTGTAACTCCATGAGGTTAATTCACACATCACAAAGAAATTTCCCAGAAAGTTTCTTTCTAGTTTTTATCTGAGGATAATTCCTTTGTCATCAAAGGCTTCAATGCGATACAAAATGTTCCTTCTCAGATTCCGCAAAAACAGTACTACCAAATTGCTCCATGAAAAGGATCATGTAACTCTATGAGATGAATTCACTAATCACAAAGCAGATTCTCAGAAAGCTTCTTTCTACTTTTTGTCTGAGGATATTCCTTTTTCACCGTTTGCCTCAATGTGCTTGCAAATATCCCTTTTAAGATTCCACAAATATAGTGTTAGCAAACTGCTCCATGAAAATAAATTTGTAAATCCGTGAGATGAATTCACACATCACAAAACAGTTTCTCAGAAAGCTTCCTTTTGTTTTTTGTGTGATTATATTTCCTTTGTCACCATAGGCTTCAATGTGCTCCCAAATAACTCTTCTCAGGTACCACAAAAACAGTGATGATGGACTGTTCAATCAACAAAAAGGTTAACCTCTATGACTTGAATACACACATCACAAAACTGTTTCTTGAACAGATTCTCTCCAGTTTTTATCTGAAGTTATTTTCTTTTTCACTGTAGGCTCCTAGGAGCTCCCAAATATCCCCTTGAAGATTCCTTAAAAACAGTGCTACCATACTGCTCAAAGAAAATAAAGGTGTAACTCTCTGTGAAGAATTCACCCATCACAAAGAAAGTTCAAAGAAAACTTCTTTCTAGTTTTTATCTCAGTATATTTCCTTTCCCACCATCAGCTTCCACGCACTCCCAAATATCCCTTCTGAGACACCACAAAAACAGTGTTACCAATCTGATACATGAAAAGAATCGTGCATCTTTGTGAGATAAATTGACACAACACAAAGCAGTTTCTCAGAAAGGTTGATTCTAGTTTTAATATGAGGATATTTCCTTTGTCACCATAATCTTCAATGTGCTCCTTAATATCCCATTAGAGATTCCAAGGAAACAGTCTTAGCACGCTACTCAATGAAAAGAACAGTGTAACTCTGTGAGATGAATTCACACATCACAAAGCAGTTTCTCAGAAAGCTTCCTTCTATTTTTTATCTCAGGGTATTTACTTTTACACTTTAGGATTCAATAGACTCCAAAATATACCTTTGCAGATTCCATGAAAAGAGTGTCAGCAAATTGCTCCATGAAAAGAAAGGTGCAGTCCTGTGAGATGAATGCACTGATCACAAAAACTTTCTAGGAAAGCTTCTTTCAAGTTTTTATCTGATGATATTCCCTTTGCCCTGTAGGCTTCAATGTGATCTAAAATATCCCTTTTCAAATTCCCCCAAAACAGTGCTACCATACTGCTCCATGAAAAGTTTCATGTAAATCAGTGAGATTAATTCACGAATCACAAAGTAGTTTCTCAGAAAGCTTCTTTCTAGTTTTGTCTGAGGATATATCCTTAGTCTACACAAACTTTCCATTGAGAAGTTTGCTAACACTGTTTTCTTGTCATCTGCAATGTGATATTTCATAGTGCATAGAAGCTTATGGTGACATAGGAAATATCCTCATACAACAATGAGAAAGAAGCTTTCTAAGAAACTATTTTGTGATTTGTGATTTCTTCTCACAGAGTTACACTGTTCTTTTCATTGAGCAGTTTGCTAACACTGTTTTCTCGGAATCTGTAATGGGATATTTTGGAGCACCGTGAAGTTTATGATGCCAAAGGAAATATTCTCATATAAAACCTTGCAAGAAACTTTGCAGATTTCACGAAAACAGTGTCAGCAAACTGTTCCTTGAAAAGAAAGGTGTAGCTCTCTGAGATGAATTCACTCATCACAAAACTTTCTAAGAAAGCTTCTTTCTAGTTTTTATCTGAGGATCTTTCCTTTGACACCATTGGCTTCAATCCAATCCAAAACATCCCTTCTCAGACTTCCAAAAAACTGTGCTACCAAACTGCTACATGAAAAGAATCATGTAGCTCTGTGAGAAGAAATCACAAATCACAAAGCAATTTCTCAGAAAGCTTCTTTCTAGTTTTTCTCTAAGGATATTTCCTTTGTCACCATAAGCTTCAATGCGCTCCAAAATATCCCATTGCTGATTAAAAGATATCAGTGCTAGCAAATTGCTCACTGAAAAGAACAGTGTAACTCTGTGTGACGAATTGACACAACACCAAGCAGTTTTCCAAACACCTTCTTTTTGGTTATTATCTGTGGATATTTCCTTTGTCACCATAGGCTTCAATGTGATCCAAAACATCCCTTCTCAGATTCCCCAAAAACTGTGCTACCAAACTGCTCCATGAAAATAACAGTGTAACTCCGTGAGATTAATTCCCACATCACAAAGCAGTTTCTCAGAAAGCTTCTTTCTAGTTTTTAACTGAGGATGTTTTCCATTTCACTATAGGTCTCAAGGCGCTAAAAAATATCCTTTTGCAGATTCCACGAAAACAATGTTAGCAAACTGCTCCATGAAATGAAAAGTGTAACTCTGTGAGATGAATTCACACATGACAAAAAACTTTCTCAGAAAGTTTCTTCCTAGTTTTTATTTGAGAATATTTCCTTAGTCCCCATATTGTTCATGGGGATCTCAAATATCCCTTCTCAGATTACCAAAAAATAGTGCTACCAAACTGATCCTTGAAAAATATTGTGTAACTCCATGAGCTGAATTAACATATCACAAAGCAGTTTCTCAGAAAACTTCTTTCTAGTTTTTATATAAGGATATTTTCCTTTTCACTATAGGTCTCAAGGCACTAAAAAATATCCTTTTCACAGGTTCCACAAAAACAGTGTTAGCAAACTGCTCCATGAAAAGAAAAATGTAACTCTGTGAGATGAATTCACACATCACAAAGAACTTTCTCAGAAAGTTTCTTTCTAGTTTTTATTTGAGAATTTTTCCTTCATCCCCATATTGTTCAATGAGAGCCAAAATATCCCTTCTCAGATTCCCCAAAAATTGTGTTACCAAACTGATCCTTGAAAAGTGTCGTGTAACTCGGTGAGTTGAATTAAACACATCACAAAGCGGTTTCTCAGAAAACTTCTTCCTAGTTTTTATTTGAGAATATTTGTTTTGTCACCATAAACTTCAATGTGCTCCAAAATACCCTATTGCAAATTACAAGCTAACAGTGTTAGCAAACTCCTCAAAGAAAAGAACACTGTAACTCAGTGAGATGAATTCACACATCACAAAGCAGTTTCTCAGAAAGCTTCTTTCTGGTTTTCATCTGAGGATATTTCCTTTTTCACCATAGGCCACAATGTGCTCCTAAATATCCCTTTGCAGATTCCACGAAAACGAAATTCCACGAAAACTGCTCCATGAAGAGAAAGGTGTAACTCTCTGAGATGAATTCACATATCACAAAGAAGTTTCCCAGAAGACTTCTTCCTAGTGTTTATCTGAGGATATTTCCTTAGTCCCCATATTGTTCAATGCGATTCAAAATATCCCTTCTCAGGTTCCCCAAAAATTGTGCTACCAAACTGATCCATGAAAAGTATCGTGTAACTCTGTGAGGTGAACTAACACATCACAAAGTAGTTTCTCAGAAAGCTTCTTTCTAGTTTTTATATGAGGATATTTTCTTTTTCACCATAGGCCACAATGCGTTCTTAATATTCCTTTGCAGATTTCACGAAAGCAGTGTTAGCAAACTACTCCATGATAAGAAAGATGTCACTCTTTGATATGAATTCACACATCACAAAGAACTTTCTCCGAAAGCTTCTTCTAGTTTTCATCTGAGAATATTTCCATTGTCAGCATAGGCTTCAATGTGATCCAAAATATCAGTTCTCAGTTTCCTCATAAACAGTGCTATCAAACTGATCCATGAAAAGAATCGTGTAACTCCCTGGGATGAATTCACAAGTCACAAATCAGTTTCTCAGAATTTTTTTTTAGTTTTTGTCTGAGGATTTTTACTTTTTCACAATAAGCTTCAATGTGCTCCGAAATATCCCATCGTTGATTCCACGAAAACAGTGTTACTAAACTGCTCAATGAAAAGAACAGGGCAACTCTGTGAGTTGAATTCACCCATCACAAAGCAGTTTCTCAGAAAGCTTCTTTCTAGTTCTTATCTGAGGATATCTCCTTTGTTACCATAGGCTTCAATGTGATCCAAAATCTCCCTTCACAGATTCCCCTGAAAATAGTGCTATCAAACTGATCGATGAAAAGAATCGTGTAACTCTGTGTGATGAATTCACAAATCACAAAGCAGTTTCTCAGAAAGTATCTTTCTAATTTTTCTCAGAGGATATTTCCTTTTTCGCAATAAGTTTATTTGTGCTCCCAAATATCCTATTACAGATTCCAGTATAACAGTGTTAGCAAACTGTTCAATGAAAAGAACAGTGTAACTCTGTGGGTTGAATTCACACATCGCAAAGCGGTTTCTCAGAAAGCTTCTTTGTAGTTTTTATATGAGGATATTTCCTTTGTCAGCATAAGCTTCAATGTGCTCTGAAATATGCCATTGCAGATTCCAAGAGAACATTGTTAGCAAGGTGCTCAATGAAAAGATCTGTGTAGCTCTGTGAGCTGAATTCACACATCACAAAGCAGTTTCTCACAAAGCTTCGTTTTGCTTTTTCTATGAGGATATTTCCTTTGTCACCTAAGGCTTCAATATGCTCCCTGATATCCTATTGCAGATTCCAGGAAAACAATGTTATCAAACTGCACAATGAAAAGAACGGTGTAACACTGTTGGATGTATTCACACATCACAAAGCAGTTTCTCAGAAAACTTCTTTATAGTTTTTATCTGTTTATATTTCCTTTTACACTATAGGCCTCAATGAGCTCATCAATATCCCTTTGCAGATTCCAAGGAAACTCTGTTAGCAAACTGCCCCATGAAAAGAAAGGTGCAAATCTTTCAGATGAATGCAAACATCTCAAAGTGCTTTCTCAGAAACCTTCTTTCTTGTTTTTGTCTGAGGGTATTTCCTTTGACACCATAAGCTTCATTGCATTCTGAAGTATAGCATTTCAGATTCCAAGAAAACAGTGTTAACAAACTGCTCAAGGAAAAGGACAGTGTAACTCTCTGACATGAATTTAGACATCACAAAGAAGATTCTCAGAAATCTTCTTTTAAGTTTTTGCCTGAGGATATTTCCTTTGTCGCCATAAGCTTCTATGCACTCCAAAATATTCCTTTGCAGATTCCAAGAAATCAGTGTTAGCAAACTGCTCAATGAAAAGAACAGTGTAACACTGTGAGGTGAATTGACACAACACAAAGCAGTTTCTCAGAAAGCTTCTTTTTGGTTTTCATCTGAGGATATTTCCTTTGTCATCATAGGCTTCAAAGCACTCCCAAATATCCTATTGCAGATTCCACGAAAAAGGTGTTATCAAACTGCTTAATGAAATGAATGGTGTAGCTCTGTGTGATAAATTCACCCATCACAAAGCAGTTTCTCAGAAACCTTCTTTCTAATTTTTATCTCAGGATGTTGCCTTTTTCACTAAAGGCCACAATGAGCTCCCAAATATCCCTTTGCTAATTGCACAAAAATGGTGTTAGCAAACAGATCCCTGAAAAGAAAGGTGTATCATGGTGAGATGAATTCACACATCAAAAAGAACTTTTTCAGAAAGCTTCTTTCTAGTTTTTACCTGAGTAAATTTCCATAGTCACCAAAGGCTTCAATGTGACCAAAAATATCCCTTCTCAGTTTCCTCAAAAACAGTGCAACCAAATGATGCACGAAAAGAATCGTGTAACTCTGTGACATGAATTAACACATCACAAAGGGGTTTCTCAGAAAGCTTCTTTCTAGTTTTTATGGGAAGTTATTTTCTTTGTTACCGTAAGCTTCAATGCCCTCCGAAATATCCCCTGGCTGATTCCAAGAAAACTGTGTTAGTAGACTGCTCAATGAAAAGAAAAGTGTAACTTTGTGAGATGAATTCACACATCACAAAGCAGTTTCTCAGAAAGCTTCTTTCTAGTTTTTATATGAGGATATTTCTTATTTCACTTCTTTCAGTTTTATCTGAGCCTATGTCCTTTTTCACCATAGGCCTCAATTTGTTCCCAAATATCCCTTTGTAGACTCCGTGAAAGCAGTGCTAGCAAACTCTCCATGAAAAGAAAGGTGTAACACTGAGATGAATTCCCACATCACAAGGAAGTTTCTCAGAAAATTTCTTTATAGCTTTTATTTCAGGATATTTCCTTTGTCACCATAATCTTCAATGTGATCAAAACTATCCCTTCTCAGATTCCCCAAAGACAGTGCTACCCAACTGATCCAAGAAAAGAGTCGTGTATTTCTCTATGCTGAACTAAAACATCACAAAGCTGTTTCTCAGAAATATTCCTTCTAATTTTTTTATGAGGATATTTACTTTGTCACCATAAGCTTCAATGCACTCCATAATATCGCATTGCAGATTCCACGAAAACAGTGTAAGCACACTATTCAATGAAGAGAAAGGTGTAACTGTGGGAGATGAATTAACACATCACAAAGCAGTTTCTCAGAAAGCTTCTTTCCAGATTTTATATGTGGATATTTGCTTTGTCACCATAATCTTCAATGAGATCCAAAATGTCCCATCTCAGATTCCCCAAAAACAGTGCTACCAAACTACTGCATGAAAAGATTTGTGTAATGCTGCAGAAAGTTTTTTACTAGTTTTTATCTGAGGATATTTCCTTTGTCACCACAGGCTTCAATGTGATCAAAAATATCCTTTCTCAGATTCCAGAAAAACAGTGCTACCAAGCTAACCCATGAAAAGAACCATATAACTCAGTGAGATGAATTCACAAATCACAAAGCAGTTTCTCAGAAACCTTTTCCTGGTTTTTATCTCAGGAGATTTCCTTAGCAGCCATAGGGTTCATAGCAATCCAAAATATCCCATCTCAGATTCCCAAAAATAGTGCTAACAAACTGAATCATGAAAAGGATCGTGTAACTCTGTGAGGTTAATTAACACATCACAAAGCGGTTTCTCAGAAAGCTACTTTCTAGTTTTTGTCTGAGGATATTTCCCTTGTCAAAATGGGCTTCAAAGTGATCCAAAATATCCCTTCTCAGATTCCCCAAAAACAGTGCCACCAAACTGCTCCAAGAAAAGCATCCGGTAACACTGTGAGAAGAATTCACAAATCACAAAGCACAAATCACAGAGCAGTTTCTCAGAATGTTTCTTTTTACATTTTGTCTCAGGATATTTACTTTTTCACAGTAAGCTTCAATGCACTCCAAAGTATCCCACTGTAGGTTCCAAGAAAGCAGAGTTAGCAAACTGTTTAATAAAAATAACAGGGTAACTCTGTGACTTGAATTCCCACATCACAAAGCAATTTCTCAGAAAGCTTCTTTTTGATTTTTTTGTGAGGGTATTTCCTTTGTCACCATAGCCTTAAAAGCACTCCCAAATATCCTTTGCAAACTACACGAAAACAATGCTATCAAACGGCTCAAAGAAATGAACGGTGTAGCTCTGTGAGATGAATTCACTCATCACAAAGCGGTTTCTCAGAAAGCTTCTTTCTAGTTTTTATCTGAGGATATTTCTTTTTTCACTACAGGCCTCAATGTGCTCCCAAATATCCCTTTGCAGATTCCAAAAAACAGTATGAACAAATTGTTCCATGAAAAGAAAAGTGTAATTCCTTGAGATGAATTCACACGTCACAGAGAACTTTCTCAGAAAGCCTCTTTCTAGTATTTATCTGAGGATATTTCCTTTTTCACCATAGGTTTCAATGTGATCCAAAATATCCTTTCTCAGATTCCCCAAAAACAGTGTTAACAGGCAGATCCATGAAAAGAATCGTGTAACGCTGTGAGATGAATTAGCATGTCACAAAGCAGTGTCTCAGATAGTTTCTTTCTAGTCTTTATCTGAGGATATTTCCTTTTTCACTAAGGGCTTCAATGCGATCTCAAATATCCTATTGCAGATTCCATGAAAGCAGTATTAGCAGACTGCTGAATGAAAGGAACGGTGTAACTCTGTGAGATGAATTCCCACATCATAAAGAAGTTTCGCAGAAATATTTTTTCTAGTGTTTAACTGAGGATATTTCCTTTGTCCCCTTAGTCTTCCATGCGATACAAAGTATCCCTTCTCAGATTCCCCCAAAACAGTCCTAAATATCTGATCCATGAAAAGAAAGGTGTAACTCTGGGAGATGAGTTCGCAAATCAGAAAGCAGTTTCTCAGAGACCTTCTTTCTAGTTTTTCTCTGAGGATATTTCCTTTGTCACCATAAGCTTCTATGCACTCTGTAATATCCCATTGAGGATTCCAAGAAAACAGTGTTAACAAACTGCTTAATGAAAAGAACAGTGTAACACTGTGAGATGAATTCATAAATCACAAAGCAGTTTCTCGAAAAGTTCTTTTTGGTTTTTATCTCAGCATATTTTCCTTGTCACCATAGGCTTCAATGCTATCCAAAATATTCCTTCTCAGATCCCCCAAAAACCGTGCTATCAAACTATTCCATGAAAAGAACCGTGTAACCCTGTGAGCAGAATTAACACATCACAAAGAAGTTTCTCAGAAAGCTTCTTTCTAGTTTTTATATGAGTTTCTTTATCAAAATAAGGTTCTCAAAATAATATATGAGAACCTTTATCAAAATAAGGTTCAATGTGCTTCAAAATATCCCATTGTAGATTCCAAGAAAACAGAGTTAGCAAACTGCTCAATGAAAAGAACAGTGTAGCTCTCTGAGATGAATTCACACACCCCAAAGTGGTTTCTCTGAAGGCTTCTTTTTGGTTTTTAACTAAGGATATATCCTTTGCCACCATAGTCTTCAATGCCCTCCCAAGCATCCTATTGCAGATTCCACAGAAACACTGTTAGCAAACTGCTCAATGAAAACAACATTGTAACTCTCTGAGTTGAATTCATACATCACAAAGCACTTGCTCAGAAAGCTTCTTTCTAGCTTTTATGTGAGGATATCCTTTTTCAACATAGGCCCCAATGTGCTCCCAAATATTCCTTTACAGATTCCAATAAAGCAGCATTAGCAAATTGCTACATGAAAGGGAACGTGTCACACTGTGAGGTGAATTCACACACCATGAAGAAGTTTCTCAGTAAGCTTCTGTCTAGTTTTCATCTGAGGATATTTTCTCTGTCAGCATAGGCTTCAAGGCTATCCAAAATATTCCTCCTCAGATGCCCCAAAAACAGTGCTAACAAACTGCTCTATGAAAGGAAATTGTAACTCTGTGAGATAAATTCACAAATTAGAAATTAGTTTGTCAGAAAGCTTCTTTGTAGTTTTTGCCTGAGGTTATTTCCTTTGTCACTATAAGCTTCAATGTGCTCTGAAATATCCCATTGCAGATTCCAGGAAAACAGTGTTACCAAACTGTTAATGAAAAGAACAGTGTAACTGTGGGAGACAAATTTACACATCACGAAGCAGTTTCTCAGATAGCTTCTTTTCCGTTTTTATCTGTGGATATTACCTTTGTCACCTTAGGCTTCAATGCGCTTCCAAATATCCTATTGCAAATTCCAAGAAAACAGTGTTAGCAGACTGCTTCATGAAGACTAAGTTGCAACTCTGTGAGATGAATTCACATATCACAAAGAAGTTTCTCAGAAAGCTCCTTTCACTTTTTAATTGAGGATATTTCGTTCATTATCATAGACCTCAATGCGATCGAAAGTATTCCTTCTCGGATTCCCCAAAGACAGTGGCAATAGATTGCTCCATGAAACAAAAGCGTAACTCTGTGAGATGAATTCGCACATCACAAAGAAGTTTCTCAGAATTCTTCTTCCTAGTTTTTATCTGAGGATGTTTCCTTTGTCACCATGGGCATCATTGTGATCCAAAATATTTTCCAAAAACAGTAGTAACAAACTGCTACATGGGAAAAAAAAGGGTAATTCCATGCGACGAAATAACACATCACAAAAGAATTTCTCAGAAATCTTCTTTCAGGTTTTAATATTAGGATATTTCCATTTTCACCATAAGTTTCAATGCACTCTGAAATATCCCATTGCGGATTCCAAGGAAAAGATGGTGACGAACGGCTCCATGAAAAAAATCGTGAAACACTGTGAGACGAATTCACAAATCACAAAGCGGTTTCTCAGAGAGCTTCATCCTAGCTTTTGTTTGAGGATATTTTCGTTTTTCAAAGAAGGCCTCAATGAGCTTGTGAATATCCCATTGCAGATCCCATGTAAATAGTGTTAGCAAACAGCTTCAGAAAGGAAGGGTGTAAATCTCTGAGAGGAATTCACACATCACAAAGCTGTTTCTCAAAAAGTTTCTTTTTGGTTTTTTTCTGAGGATATTTCCTTTGTCACCATAGGCTTCAATGTGCTCCCAAATATCCTATTGGAGATTCCCCAAAAACAGTGCTACCAAACTGATCCATGAAAAGAATTGTGTAACTCTGTTAGATGAATTAACACATCACAAAGTGGTTTCTCAGAAAGCTTCTTTCTAGTTTTTGTCAGAGGTTATTTCGTTTTTCACACTAGACCTCAATGTGCTCACGAATATCCCTTTGCAGATTTCATGAAAAGAGTGTTAGGAAACTGCTCCATGAAAAGAAAGGTGTAACTCTGTGAGATAAATTGACACATCACAATGAAGTTTCTCAGAAAGCTTCTTTGTAGTTTTTATCTGAGGATATTTCCTTTGTCACCATGGTAGTCAATTAGATCCAAAATGTCCATTCTCAGATACCTCAAAAAGAGTGCTACCAAATTGCTCCATGTAAAGGATCATGTATCTGTGTGAGATGAACTCACACATCACAAAGCAGTTTCACAGAATGCTTCTTTTTGGTTTTTGTCTGAGGATATTTCATTTGTCACCATAGGATTTAATGCGCTCCAAAATATGCCATTGCAGATTCCACGAAAACAGTGTTAGCAATCTGCTCCAGGAAAACAGTGGTGTAAATGTGTGAGATAAATTCACACATCACAAAGCAGTTTCTCAGAAAGCTTCTTTCTAGTCTTTAACAGGATATTTCCTTTTTCACCATATGTCTCAACTCACTCCCAAATATCACTTTGTAGATTCCACAAAAACAGTTTTAGCAAACTGCTCCATGAAAAGAAAGGTGTTACTCTGTGAGATGAATACACATATCACAAAGAAGTTTCTCAGAAAATTTCTTTCTAGCTTTTATCTTATTATATTTCCTTTGTCACCATAGTCCTCAAGGCAATCCAAAATATCCCTTCTGAGATTCCCCAATAACAGTGCTACCATACTGCTCCAGGAAAAGAATTGTGAGACTCAATGAGATGAATTCACACATCACAAAGCAGTTTCTCAGAAAGTTTCTTTTTGATTTGGTCTGAGTATATTTCCTTTGTCACCAGAGGCTTCAATGGGCTCCCAAATATCCCATTGAAAAATCCGCAAAAACAGTGCTACCTTACCACTCCATGAAAAGAATGGTGTAACTCTGTGAAATGAATTCACACATCACAAAATGGTTTCTCAGTAACATTTTTACTAGTTTTTATCTGAGGATATTTCCTTTTTCACCATATTCCTCTATGCACTCCCAAAATATTCCATGGCAGATTCCACAAAAAATGTGTTAGTAAACTTCTCAAAGAAAAGAAGCATGGAACTTTGTGAGTTGAATTCACACATCACAAAGCACTTTCACAGAACCACTCCTTCCCGTTTTTATCTGAGGATATTTCGTTTATCACCATAGGCTTCAATGTGCTTCAAAATATCCTAATGCAGATTCCACAAAAACAGTGTTATCAAACTGCTCCATTTAAAGAATGGCGTAACTCTGTAAGATGAGTTCAAACATCACAAAGCTGTTTCTCGGAAAGTTTCTTTCTGGTTTTTATTTGAGGATATTTCCGATTTCACCATAGGCCTCAAGGCACTCCTAAATATCCCTTTTCAGATTCCATGAGAAGAGTGATATCAAACTGCTCCATGAAAAGAAAGGTGTACCTCTGTGAGATGAATTCACACATCACAAATAACTTTCTCAGAAAGCTTCTTTCTATTTTTTTCTGAGGATATTTCCTTTGTCGCCATAGGCTTCAATGCAATCCAAAATATCCCGTCTCATATTCCCCAAAAGCAGTGCTACCAAACAGCTGTGAAAAGGATCCTGCAACTCTGTGAGAGGAATTCACAAATCACAAATCAATTTCTCAGAAAACTTATTTCTTGTTTTTTCTGAGGATATTTCCTTTGTCAACATAAGCTTCAATTCGCTCTGAAAAACCCCATTGCATATTCCAAGAAAACATTGTTAGCAAATTGCTCAATGAAAAGAACGGTGTTACTCTGTGAGATGAATTCACCCATCACAAAGCAGTCTCTCAAAAAGATTCTTTTTGGTTTTTATGTGAGTATATTTCCTTTGTCACTGTAGGCTTCAATTCACTCCCAAATATCCTATTGCAGATTCCACGAAAACAGTGTTATCAAACTGTTCAATGAAAAGAACAATGTAATTCTGTAAGATGAAGTCAAACATTACAAAGTAGTTTCTTAGAAAGTTTCTTTCTAGTTTTTATCTGAGGATATTTCCTAATTCACTATAGGCCTCAATGCACTTCCAAATATCCCTTTACAGATTACACGAAAACAGTGTTAGCAAACTGCTCCATGAAAAGAAGGGGGTAACTCTGTGGGATGATTTAACACATCACGGAGAACTTTCTCAGAAAGCTTCTTTCCAGTTTTTATCTGAGGATATTGTCTTTTTCACCATATTCTTCAATGAGCTGCCGTATATCCCATTGCAGATTCCACAAGAAAAGTGTTAGCAAACTTCTCAGTGAAAAGAACAGTGTAACTCTGAGAGACGAATTCACACATTACAAAGAACCTTCTCAGAAAACTTCTTTCTAGTAATTATCTGAGGCTATTTCCCTTGTCACCATAGGCTTCAATGAGATTGAAAATACCCCTTCTCAGATTCCCCAAAACAGTGCTACCAAACTCTTCCATGAAAATAATTGTGTAACTCTGAAAGATGAATTCACACATCACAAAGCAATTTCTCAGAAAGCTTCTTTTTGTTTTTTTTTCTGAGGATACTTCCTTTGTCACCATAGGCTTCAATGACATCCAAAATATCCCTTCTCTGATTCCCCAAAAAGAGTACTACCAAACTGCTCAATGAAAAGAAAGGTGTAACTCTGTGAGATGAATTCAAAAATCACAAAGCAGTTTCTCAGAAACCTTCTTTCTAGCTTTTGTGTCAGGATAATTCCTTTGTCACCATAAGCTTCAATGCATTACAAAATATCCCATTACAGATACCAAGAAAACAGTGTTAGCAAACTTCTCAATAAAAGCAACAATGTAATTCTGTGAGATGAATTCACACATCACAAAGCAGTTTCTCAGAAAGCTTCCTTCTATGTTTTATCTGAGGATATTTCCTTCTTCACCATAGGTCTCAATGTGCTTCCAAATATCATTTTGTAAATTCCATGAAAACAGTGTTAGCAAAAAGCTCCATGAAAAGAAAGGTGTTACTCTTTGCGATGAATACACACATCACAAAGAAGTCTCCCAGAAGTTTTCTTGCTGGTTTTCATCCGATTATATTTCCATTGTCACCCTGGGCTTCAATGCGATCCAAAATGTCCCTTTTCAGATTCCCCCAAAACAGTGTTACCACACTGTTCCATGAAAAGTATAGTGTAACTCTGTGAGATGAATTTGCACATCACAAAGCTATTTCTCATACCGCTTCTTTCTAGCATTTAACTGCACATATTTCCGTTTTCTCCATATTCCTCAATGCTCTCCAGAATATCCCATTGCAGATTCCATAAAAGAGTGTTAGCAACCTTCTCAATGAAAAGAACTTGGTAACTCTGTGAGATGAATTCATACATCATAAAGCAGTTCCACAGAAAGCTTCCTTTTGATTTTTATCTGAGGATATTTCCTCTTTCACCATAGGTCTCAATGTGCTCCCAAATAACCTTTGGCAGATTCCAGGAAAACAGTTTGAGCAAACGGCTCCATGAAATGAAAGGTGTAACTCTGTGAAATGAATTAACACAACACAAAGCATTTTCTCAACAACCTTCTTTCTACTTTTTTTCTGAGTATATTTCCTTTGTAACCATAGGCTTCAATGTGATCCAAAATATCCCTTCTCAGATTCACCAAAAACAGTGCTACCAAACTACTCCATGAAAAGGGTGGTGTGACTCTTTGAGATGAATTCACACAACACAAAAAGGTTTCTCAGAAAGCTTCTTTCTAGATTTTTTCTGAGGATATTTCCTTTTTCACCACAGGCCTCATCTCGCTATGAAATATGCCTTTGTAGGTTCCACGGAAACAGTGTTAGCAAACTGCTCCATGGAAAGAATGGTGTTACTCTGTGATATGAATACACACATCACACAGAAGTTTCTCAGAAAGCCTCTTTCTAGTTTTAATCTGAGCATATTTCCTTTGTCACCTTAGGCTTCAATGAGATCCAAAATATCCCTTCTCAGACTCCCCAAAAATAGTGCTACAAAATTGCTCCATGAAAAGAATGGTGTAAATCTTTGAGATGAATTGACACATAACAAAGCAGTTTCTCAGAAAGCTTCTTTCTAGTTTTTATATTAGGATATTTCCTTTCTCACTATAGTCCACAGTGGGCTCCCAAATATCCCCTTGCAGATTCCACAAAATCTGTGTTAACAAACTGCTCAATGAAAAGAAAGGTGTAACCCTGTGAGATAAATTTACTGATCACAAAGCAGTTTCTCATAAAGTTTCCTTCTGGTTTAAATCTGAGGATATTTCCTTTTTCAACACTGACTTTGATGTGCTCCCAAATATCTCCCCTCAGATACCACAAAAACAGTGATGATGAACTGCTCAATCAACAAAATGGTTAAATTCTATGAGAAGAATACACACACCAGAAAACCGTTTCTCGAAAAGCTTCTCTCCAGTTTTTATCTGAAGTTATTTCCTTTTTCGCCATAGGCCTCTAGGAGCTCTCGAATATCCCTTTGCAGACTTCTTAAAAACAGTGCTACCAAAATGCTCAAAGAAAACAAGTGTGTAACTCTGTGTGATGAATTCACCCATCAAAAAGAAATTTCTCAGAAAGCTTCTTTCTAGTTTTTATCTGAGGATATTTCCTTTGTCACCATACGCTTCAATGTGCTCCCAAAAATAATATGGCAGATTCCACGGAAACAGTGTTATCAAACTGCTCAATGAAAACAACAGTGTATCTCTGTGAGATGAATTCACACATCACAAAGTAGTTTCTCAGAAAACTTCTTTCTCGTTTTTATAGGAGGATATTTCACTTTTCACTATAAGTCTCAATGCGCTCCCAAGATTCCTTTGCAGATTCCACGAAAGCAGTGTTAGAAAACTGCTCCATGAAAAGAAAGGTGTAATTCTGTGAGATGAATTCACAAATCACAAAGAACTGTCGCAGAAAGTTTCTTTCTACTTTTTATCTGAGAATATATCCTTTGCCACCATAATCTTCAATGCGATTCAAAATATCCCTTCTCAGATTCCAGAAAAACAGAGCTACCAAACTGATCCCTGCAAAGAATCATGTAACTCTGTGAGACGAATTAACACATCACAAAGCAGTTTCTCAGAAAGCTTCTTTCCAGTTTTTATATGTGTATATTTCCTGTGTCACCATAAACTTCAATGCGCTCCGAGATATCCCATTGCAGATTCCAAGAAAACAGTGTTAACCTACTGCTCTATGAAAAGAACAGTGTAACTCTGTGAGATGAATTCACACATCACTAAGCAGTTTCTCAGAAAGCTATTATCTAGTTATTATTTGAGGATATTTCCTTTTTTCACCATATTCTTCAATACGCACCCAAATATCCTATTGCAGATTCCATGAAAACAGTTTTAGCACACTGCTCAGTGAAAACAACGGTGTAACTCTGTAAGATAAATTCACACATCACAAATCAATTTCTCAGAAAGCTTCTTTTTGGTTTTTATCTGAGAATATTTCCTTTGTCACCATAGCACCTTAGGTTTCAATGCACTCCCAAGTATCCTATTGCAGTTTCCACGAAACCAGTGTTATTGGACTGCCCATTGAAAAGTATGGTGTTACTCTGTGAGAGGAATATACACATCACAAAGCAGTTTCTTGGACAATTTCTTTCTAATTTTTATCTGAGGATATTTCCTTTCTCACTATAGTCCTCAGTGCACTCCCAAATATCCCATTGCAGATTCCACGAAAACACTGTTAGCAAACTGCTGCTACTTGAAAAGAAAGGGGAACCTCTGTGAGATGAATTCACACATCACAAGAAGTTTCTTAGAAAGCTTCTTTCTAATTTTTATCTGAGGATATTTCCTTTGTTACCATAGGCTTCAATGTGATTCAAAATATCCCTTTGTAGATTCCGTGAAGAGTGTTAACCTACGGCTCAATAAAAAGAACAGTGGAACTCTGTGGGATGAATTCACACATCACTAAGCAGTTTCTCAGAAAGCTCTTTTCTAGTTATTATTTGAAGATATTTCCTTTTTCTCCATAGGCTTCAATGTGCTCCCAAATAGCCTATTGCAAATTCCACGAAAACAGTGCTAACATACAGCTCAATGAAATTAATGGTGTTACTCTGTGAGATGAATTCACACATCACAAAGCAGTTTCTCAGAAAGCTTCTTTTTGGTTTTTACCTGAGGATATTTCCTTTGTCACCATAGGCTTCAATGCGCTCTCAATTATCCTATTACAGATTCCACGAAACCAGTGTTATCAGACCGCCCAGTGAAAAGAGTGGTGTAACTCTGTGAGATGAATTCACACATCAGAAAGCAGTTTCTCAGACAATTTCTTTCTAGTTTTTTTTCTGAGGATATTTCTTTTCTCACTATATTCCTCAATGCACTCCCCAATATCCCATTGCAGATTCCACAAAAACAGTGTACGCACACTGCTCCATGAAAAGAAAGACATACCTCTGTGAGATGAATTCACACATCACAAAGAACTTTCTCAGAAAGCTTCTTTCTAATTTTTATCTGAGGATATTTCCTTTGTTACCATAGGTTTCAATGCGATCCAAAATATCCCTTCTCAAATTCCAGAAAAACAGAGCTACCAAACTGATCCCTGCAAAGAATCATGTAACTCTGTGAGATGAATTAACACATCACAAAGCAGCTTTTCAGAAAGCTTCTTTCTAGTTTTTATATGTGGATATTTCCTTTGAAACTGTAGACTTCATTGTGCTCCTGATAATCCCTTCTCAGACACCATAAAAGCAGTTATGCCATAATGTTCCATCTACAGAAATGTTTAGCTCTATGAGATGAATGCACAAATCACAAAGGATTTTCTCTGAAAGCTTCAATCCAGTTTTTACCTGGAGAATATTCTTTTTTCACCTTTGTCCTCTATGTGCTCCAAAATATGCCATTACAGATTCAACAAAAACAGTGTTACCAAACTGCTCAATGAAAAGAAAGATTTACCTCTGTGAGATGAACTCACCCAACTCAAAACAGTCTCTCAGAAAGCTTCTTTCTAGTTTTTATTTGAGGGTATTTCCTTTTTCAAAATAGGTTTCTCTGTTCTCTGAATATCCCTTTGTAGATTCCACAAAATCAGCGTTAACAAACTGCTCAATGAAAAGAGTAGTTTATCTCTGGGAGACGAATTCACTCATCACAAAAATATTTCTCAGAACTCTCCTTTCTAGCTTTCATCTGTGCAACATATTTACTTTTCCACCATCGGCCTCAATGCGTTACCAAATATCTCTTCTCAGACACCACAAAAACATTGATGCCAAACTGTTCAATCAACAAAATGGTTTATCTCTCAGAGGTGAGTACACACATCACAAAACAGTTTCTCAAAAACTTTCTCTTCAGTTTTTATCTGAAGATATTTCCTTTTTCACCATCAGCCTCTATGAGCTCCCAAATAGCCCTTTGCAGATTCCCCAAATACAGTGCTACCACACTGCTTAATGAAAAGAAAGGTGTAACTCTGTGAGATGAATTCATGCATCACAAAGTAGTTTCTCATATGGCTTCTTTCTAGTTTTTATCTGAGGATGTTTCTTTTTTCACCGTATGCTTCAAGGCACTCCCAGATATCCCTTTGCAAATTCCAGGAAAGCAGTTTTAGCAAACTGCTCCATGAAAAGAAAGGTGTAATTCAGTGAGATGAACTCACACATCACAAGGAAATTTCTCAGAAAGCTTCTTTCCAGTTTTTATCTGAGTATATTAACTTTGTCACCAGGGGCTTCAATGCAATACAAATATCCCTTCTCAAATTAAACAAAAACAGTGCTATCAAACTGATCCATGAAAAGGATCATGTAGCTCCGTGAGATGATTTAACTCATCACCAAGCAGTTTCTCAGAGAGTTTCTTTCTAGTTTTTATATGAGGATATTTCATTTACCATCAGAAGCTTCAACGTGCTACTAAATATTCCACTGCAGATTCCAAGAAAACAATATTAGCAAACTGCTCAATGAAAAGAACAGTGTAACACTGTGAGATGAATTCACACATTAGAAAGCAGTTTCTGAGAAAACTTCTAGTTTTTATGTGAGGATATTTTCTTTTCCACCATAGGCCTCAAAGCCCTCACAAATATCCCTTTGCAGATTCCAATAAAACAGTGTTAGCAAACTACTACTTGACAAGAAAGGTGTAAATCTGTGAGATGAATTCACAAATCACAAAGCAGTTTCTCAGAAAGCTTCCTTTCAGTTTTTGTCTGAGGATATTTCCTTTGTCACCATAGGCTTCAATGCACTCCCAAATATCCTATTGCAGATTCCACAAAAACAGTGATATCAAACTGCTCAATGAAAACAACAGTGTAACACTGTGAGATGAATTCACACATGATGAAGTAGTTTCTCAGAAATCTTCTTTCTAGTTTTTAATTGAGGATATTTCCTTTGTCTCATAGGCTTGAATGTGCTCCCAAATATCCCTTCTCAGACACCACAAAAACAGTGATGCCAAAGCACTCTCTGAACAGAAAGTTTTATCTGTATGAGATGATTGAACACATCCAAAGGGGTTTTCAGAAAGTTTCTCTCCAGTTTTTACCTGAAGATAATTCCTTTTAAAACATTGGACTCATTCTGCTCCCGAATATCCCTTTGTATATTCCACAAAAACAGTGTTAATAAGCTGCTCAAAGAAAGGAAAGATTTAACTCTGTGAGATGAATTCACCCATCAAAAAGCAGTCTCTCAGAAATCTTATTTTCAGATTTTATCTATGCATATTTACTAATCCACAATCAGCCTGAAGGCACTCCCAAATATCCCTTCTCAGACACAACAAAAACAGTGACGCCAAACTGCTCAATCAACAAAATGGTTTTTCTCTATGAGGTGAATGCACACATCACAAAACAGTTTGTCGAAATCCTTATCTCCAGTTTTTATCTGAAGATATTTCCTTTTTCACCATATTCCTCTATGAGCTCCTGAAAATCCCTTTGCAGATTGTCCAGCAACAGTGCTACCAAACTGCACAATGAAAAGATAGATGTAACTCTGTGAGATGAATTCACCTATCACAAAGCAGTTTCTCAGAAAGCTTCTTTATAGTTTTTTTCTGAGGATATTTCCTTTTTCACCATAGACCTGAAGGCACTCCCAAATATCCCTTCACAGATACCAGGAAAGCAGTGTTAGCAAACTGCTCCATGAAAAGAACGGTGTAACTATGTGACATAAATTTATACATCACAAAGAACTTTCTCAGAAAGCTTCTTTCTAATTTTTCTCTGAGGATATTTTCCTTGTCACCATAGGCTTCAATGCAATCCAAAATATCCCTTCTCAGATTCCCCAAAATCAGTGCTACCAAACTGATCCATGAAAAGAATCGTGTAACTGTGTGAGATGAATTAACACATCACAAAGCAGTTTCTCAGAAAACTTCTTTCTAGCTTTAATATGAGGATATTTCCTTTGTCACCACAAGCTTCAAAGCACCCTGAAATAGCCCATTGCAGATTCTGAGAAAACAGTGTCACCAAACTGCTGAATGAAAAGAAAGGTGTAACTCTGCACTGAATTCACACATCACAAAGCAGTTTCTCAGAAAAATTCTTTCTAGTTTTTATCTGAGGATATTGAATTTTTCACCATATGTCTAAAGTCACTCAAAATGTCACTTTGTAGATTCCACAAAAACAGTGTTTGTCCACTGCTCCATGAAAAGAAAGGTGTAACTCTCTGAGTTGAATTCACACATCACAATGAACTTTCTCAGAAAGCTTCTTTCTAGTTTTTGTCTGAGGATATTTCCTTTGTCACCACAGGCTTCAATGTGATCCAAAATATCCTTTCTCAGATTCCCCAAAAATAGTGCTAACAAACTGCTCCGTGATAAGAAAGTGTGACTCTGGGATGTGAATTCACACATTGCAATGAAGTTTCTCAGAAAGCTTCTTTCTAGTTTTCATCTGAGGATATTTCCTTTGTCAACATAGTCTTCAAAGTGCTGCGAAATATCTTTTACAGATTACAAGGAAACGGTATTAGCAGACTGCTCGATGAAAAGAACATTGTAACTCTGTGTCATGAATTCACACAACACAACGAACTTTCTCAGAAAGCTTCTATCCAGTTTTTATCTGAGGATATTTCGTCACCACAGGCTTCACTGCATGAAGAAATGTCCCATTGCAGATTCCAAGAAAACAGTGTTAGCAAACTGCTCAATGAAAAGCACAGTGTAACTCTGTGAGATGCATTCACACTTCACAATACAGTTTCTCAGAAAGCTTCTTTCTGCTTTTTATCTGAGGATATGTCCTTTTTCACCAAAGGACTCAAGGCACTCCCAAATATCCCTTTGCAGATTCCACGAAAACAGTGTTAGCAATGGCTTCATGCAGAGAAAGGTCTAGCTCTGTTAGATGAATTCCCTTCTGAGAAACCCCCAAAGCAGTGCTACCAAACTTCTCCATGAAAACTTTCATATAACTATGTGAGATGTATGAACACATCACAAAGTGGTTTCCCTGAAACATTCTTTTTTTATATGACAGTATTTCCCTTGTCAACATAAGCTTCAAAGCACTCCAAAATATCCCATTGCAGATTCCAAGAAGACAGTGTTAGCAAACTGATCAGTGGAAAGAACAGTGTACCTCAGTGAGGTTAATTCACACAACACAAATTAGTTTCTCAGAAAGTTCTTTTTGGTTTTTATCTGTGGATATTTCTTTTGTCAACATAGGCTTCAATGAGATACAAAATGTCCCTTCTCAGATTGCACAAAAACAGTGCAAACTGATCCACGAAAACACTCGTGTAACTCTGTGAGATGAATTCGCACATCACAAAACTGTTCGTCAGTAAACTTCTTTGTAGTTTTTATCTGAAGATTTTTCCTTTGTCACCATATGCATCAATGTACTCCTAAATACGCTATTGCGGATTCCACAAAAACAGTGTTAGCAAAATGCTGAATGAAAAGATCAATGTAACTCTGTTAGATGAATTCATACATCCTCAAGCAGTTTCTCAGAAAGATTCTTTTTCGTTTTCATCTGAGGATATTTCTTTATCCACTACAGGCCTCAATGCACTCCCAAATATTCCTTTGCAGATTCCACGAAAAGAGTGTTAGCAAACTGCTCAATGAAAAGTAAGGTGTAACTCCTTGAGATAAATTCACACATCACAAACAACTTCCTCAGAATGCTTCCTTCTAGTTTTTATTTGAGGATATTTCCTTTTCCACCATAGGCTTTATATGCTCCCAAATATCCCTTCCCAGACACCACAAAAACAGTGATGTCAAAGTGCTCCCTCAAAAAAAAACCGTTTAGATCTATGAGATGAATGCACACATCACAAAGGAGTTTCTCAGAAAGCTTCTCTCCTGTTTTTGCCTGAAGATATTTCCTTTTTCACCATTGGACTCTATGCACTCCCGAATATCCCTTTGCAGATTCCACAAAAACAGTGTTATCAAACTGCTCAATTAAAAGAAAGGTGTATCTCTATGAGACGAATTCACCATCACAAAGCAGTTTCTCAAAAAGCTTCTTTCTAGTTTAAATCTGAGGATATTTCCTCTTTCATCCTAGGCTTAAATGTACTCAAA
Source organism: Rhinopithecus roxellana (assembly GCF_007565055.1). Lineage (NCBI taxonomy): Eukaryota > Metazoa > Chordata > Mammalia > Primates > Cercopithecidae > Rhinopithecus > Rhinopithecus roxellana. The sequence goes on along the minus strand of NC_044567.1, from coordinate 11,759,080 downwards.
ATTAACTCCTCTCATATACCAGAAAAACAGTGCCACTGAACTGTTCAATCAACAAAAACGTTAAACTCTTTGAGATGAATACACACATCACAAAATCGTTTCTCAGAAATCTCTCTAGTTTTTATCTGAAGTTATTTCCATTTCCACTGTAGGCCTCGAGGGGCTCCCGAATATCCCTTTGCTGATTCCATAAAAAGAGTGCTACCAAACTGCTAAAAGAAAAGAAAGGTGTAATTCTGCATGACGAATTGAACCATCACAAAGAAATTTCTCAGAAAACTTCTTTCCATTTTTTTTCTCAGGATATATCCTTTTGCACCTTTGGCTTCCATGTGCTCCCAAATATCCCTTCTCAGACACCATAAAAAGAGTAATGCCAAAGTGCTCTCACAACAGAAAACTTTATCTCTATGATATGAATACACACATCACAAAGGAGTTATCAGAAATTTTCTTTCCAGTTTTTACCTGAAGATATTTCCTTTTTCAACATTGGTCTCTAACCTCTCCCAAATATCCCTTTGCATATTGCACAAAAACAGTGTTAACAAACTGCTCAATGAAATGGATGATTTATCTCTATGAGATGAATAGTAACACCAGAAAGCAGTTTCTCAGAAAGCTTCTTCCAAGTTTTTATCTGAGGATATTACTTTTCCACCCTAGGCCTCAATGCGCTCCCAAATATCCCTATGCAGATTTCAAGAAAACAGTGTTAGCAAACTGCTCCTTGGAAAGAAAGGTGCATCTCTATTAGATGAATTCACAGATCACAAAGAACTTTCTCAGAAAGCTTCTTTCTAGTTTTTATCTGAGGATTTTTCCTTTGTCACCATAGGCTTCAATGCAATCCAAAATATCCCTTCTCAGATTCCCCAAAAACATTGCTACCAAACTGTTACATGAAAAGAATGGTGTAACTCTTTGAGGTGAATTCATATATCACAGTGTTCTTTCTCATAAAACTTCTTTCTAATTTTTATCTGAGGATATTCTCTTTTGCACCATATTCCTCAATGCGCCCAGTATACCCCATTGAAGAATAAACGAAAAAAGTGTTAACTAACTTCTCAATGAAAACAATGGTGTAACTGTGTGAGGTGAATTCAAACATCACAAAGCCATTTGACAGAAAGTTTCTTTTTGTTTTTTATCTGAGGATAGTTCCTTTGTCACCATAGGATTCAATGTGCTCCCAAATATCCTATTGGAGATTTCACGAAAACAGTGTTATCAAACTGTTCCACAAAAAGAACGGTGTAACTCTGTGAGATGAATTAACACATCACAAACAACTTTCTCAGAGAGCTTCCTTCTAGTTTTTATCTGAAGATATTTCTTTTGTAACCATAGGCTTCAATGCAATCCAAATTATCCCTTCTCAGATTTCCCAAAAACAGTGTTGTCTAACTGCTCCATGAAAAGGATCATGTAACTCTGTGAGATGAATTCAGAATCACAAAGCAGTTTCTCACGCCACTTCTTTCTGGTTTTTTTTCTGAGGATATTTCCTTTGTCACCCTAAGGTTCAATGCTCTTCAAAAATTTGAATGGCAGATTCCAAGAAAACAATGTTAGCAAACTGCTCAATGAAAAGTATAGTGCAACTCTGTGAGTTGAATTCACACATCACAAAGCAGTTTCTCCAAAATCTTCTTTTTGATCTTTCTCTGAGGATATATCCTTTGTCACCATAGGCATTAATGCACTCCCAAATATCCTATTGCATATTCCATGAAAACATTGTTAGCCAACTGCTCCATGAAAAGAACTGTGTAATTCTGTGAGATGATTTCACACATCACAAAGCAGTTTCTCATAAAGCTTCTTTCTAGTTTTTATCCGAGGATATTTCTTTTTCATCCTGGGCTTCAATGCAATACAAACTATCCCTTCTCTGATTCCACAGAAGCAGTGCTAACAAACTGCTCCATGAAAAGAATGGTGTACCTCTGTGAGATGATTTCACACATAACAAAGCAGTTTCGCAGAAAGTTTCTTTCCAGTTCTTATCAGAGGATATTCCTTTTTCATCCTGGGCTTGAATGCAATCTAAAGTATATCCCTTCTCAGATTCCCCAGAAGCAGTGCTAATAAACTGCTCCATGAAAAGAATGGTTTACTTCTATGAGATGAATTCACAGTGACACCAAAGGGCTCCTTCAACAGAAACATTTAGATCTATGAGATTAATGCACACATCACAAAGGAGTTTCTCAGAAAGCTTCTCTCCAGTTTTTACCTGAAGATATTTCCTTTTTCACCATGGGTCTCAATGCGTTCCCAAATATCCCTTTGGAGATGCCACGAAAACAGCTTTAGCACTCTACTCCATGAAAAGAAAAGTGTATCTGTGAGATGAATTCAAACATCACAAAGCAGTTTCTCAGCAGCTTTCTTTTTGACTTTTATCTGAGGATATATCCTTTGTCACCATTGGCAGTGCACTCCTAAATATCCTATTGCAGATTCCACGAAAACAGTGTTATCAAACTGGTCAATGAAAATAATGGGGTAACTGTGTGAGATGAATTTACATATGAAAAAGCAGTTTCTCAAAAAGATTCTTTCTAAATTTTTTGTGTGGATATTTCCTTTTTCACCATAGGCCTCATCTCGCTCACCAATGTCCTTTTGTAGGTTCCACGAAAAATGTGTTGCCAAACTGCTCTATGAAAAGAAATGTAATCCCAGCACTTTGGGAGGCCGAGACGGGCGGATCACGAGGTCAGGAGATCGAGACCATCCTGGCTATCATGGTAAAACCCCGTCTCTACTAAAAAAAATACAATAAACTAGCCGGGCGAGGTGGCGGGCGCCTGTAGTCCCAGCTACTCGGGAGGCTGAGGCAGGAGAATGGCGTAAACCCGGGAGGCGGAGCTTGCAGTGAGCTGAGATCCGGCCACTGCACTCCAGCCTGGGTGACAGAGCGAGACTCTGTCTCAAAAAAAAAAAAAAAAAAAAAGAAAAGAAATGTGTCACTCTGTGAGACGAATACACACATCACAAAGAAGATTCTCAGAGAAAGATGGCCGAATAGGAACAGCTCCAGTCTCCAGCTCCCAGCGTGAGCGACACAGAAGACAGGTGATTTCTGCATTTTCAACTGAGGTACTGGGTTCATCTCACTAGGGAGTGCTGGACAATTGGTGCTGGTCAACTGCTGCAGCGTGACAAGCAAGAGCTGAAGGAGGGTGAGGTATCACCTCACCTGGGAAGTGCAAGGGGGAAGGGAATCCCTTTTCCTAGCCAGGGGAAATAAGACACACAACACCTGGAAAATAGGGTAATTCCAACTCCAATATTGTGCTCTACCAAGGGTCTTAGCAAACGGGCACACCAGGAGATTATATCCCACACCTGGCCGGGATGGTCCCACACCCTCCTACGGAGCCTTCCTCACTGCTAGCACAGCAGTCTGCGATCTAACTGCAAGGCAGTAGTGAGGCTGGGGGAAGGGCACCCACCATTGCTGAGGCTTAGGTAGGTAAACAAAGCCACTGGGAAGCTCGAACTGAGTGGAGCTCACAGCAGCTCAAGGAGGCCTGCCTGTCTCTGTAGACTCCATCTCTGGGGACAGGGCACAGCTAATCAACAACAACAACAACAACAACAACAAAGCAGCAGAAACCTCTGCAGATGCAAACAACTCTGTCTGACAGCATTGAAGAGAGTAGTGGATCTCCCAACACAGAGGTTGAGATCTGAGAACAGACAGATTGCCTGCTCAAGTGGGTCCCTGACCCCTGAGTAGACTAACTGGGAGACATCCCCCACTAGGGGCAGACTGACACCCCACACCTCACATGGTGGAGTATATCCCCTGAGAGGAAGCTTCCAAAGAAAAATTAGACAGGTACATTCGCTGTTCAGCAATATTCTATCTTCTGCAGCCTCTGCTGCTGATACTCAGGCAAACAGGGGATGGAGTGGACCTCAAGCAACCTCCAACAGATGTACAGCTGAGGGTCCTGACTGTTAGAAGAAAAACTAACAAACAGGAAGGACACCCACACCAAAACCCCATTAGTACGTCACCATTATCAAAGACCAGAGGCAGATAAAACCACAAAGATGGGGAAAAAGCAGGGCACAAAAGCTGATAATTCAAAAAGTAAGAATGCATCTCCCCCTCCAAAGGAACGCAGCTCATCGCCAGCAATGGATCAAAGCTGGACAGAGAACGACTTTGACGAGTTGAGAGAAGAAGTCTTCAGTCCATCAAACTTCTCAGGGCTAAAGGATGAATTACGTACCCAGTGCAAAGAAACTAAAAATCTTGAAAAAAGAGTGGAAGAATTGATAACTAGAATAATTAATGCAGAGAAGGCCATAAACGAACTGATACAGATGAAACCCATGACACGAGAAATACGTGACAAATGCACAAGCATCAGTAACTGAATCAATCAACTGGAAGAAAAAGTATCAGTGATTGAGGATCAAATGAATGAAATGAAGCGAGAAGAGAAATCTAAAGAAAAAAGAAGAAAAAAAATGAACAAAGCCTGCAAGAAGTATGGGATTATATAAAAAGACCAAATCTACGTCTGATTGGGGTACCTGAAAGTGAGGGGGAAGATGGAACCAAGTTGGAAAACACTCTTCAGGATATCATCCAGGAGAACTTCCCCAACTTAGTAGGGCAGGCCAACATTCAAATTCAGGAAATACAGAGAATGCCACAAAGATATTCCTCCAGAAGAGCAACTCCAAGACACATAATTGCCAGATTCACCAAAGTTGAAATGAAGGAAGAAGTCTTAAGGGCAACCAGAGAGAAAGGTCGGGTTACCCACAAAGGGAAGCCCATCAGACTAACAGCAGATCTCTTGGCAGAAACTCTACAAGCCAGAAGAGAGTGGGGGCCAATATTCAACATTCTTAAAGAAAAGAATTTTAAACCCAGAATTTCATATCCAGCCAAACTACGTTTCATCAGAGAAGGAGAAATACAATCCTTTACAGATAAGCAAATGCTCAGAGAGTTTGTCACCACCAGGCCTGCCTTACAAGAGACCCTAAAGGATGTACTAAACATGGGAAGGAACAACCAGTACCAGCCATTGCAAAAACATGTCAAAATGTAAAGACAGTAGAGGTTAGGAAAAAAACTGCATCAACTAATGAGCAAAATAACCAGTTAATATCATAATGGCAGGATCAAGTTCACACATAACAATATTAACCTTAAATGTAAATTGACTAAATGGACCAAATAAAAGACACAGACTGGCAAACTGGATAAAGAGTCAGGACCCATCAGTCTGCTGTATTCAGGAGACCCATCTCACATGCAGAGACATACATAGGCTCAAAATAAAGGGATGGAGGAAGATCTACCAAGAAAATGGAGAACAAAAAAAGGCAGGTGTTGCAATACTATTGTCTGATAAAACAGACTTTAAACCATCAAAGATCAAAAGACACAAAGAAGGCCATTACATAATGGTAAAGGGATCAATACAACAGGAAGACCTAACTATCCTAAATATATATGTACCCAATACAGGAGCACCCAGATTCATAAAGCAAGTCCTTAGAAACTTACAAAGAGACTTAGACTCCCATAAAATAATAATGGGAGACTTCAACGCCCCACTGTCAGCATTAGACAGATCAACAAGACAGAAAGTTAACAAGGATATCCAGGAATTGAACTCATCTCTGCACCAAGCAGACATAATAGACATTTACAGAACTTTCCACCCCAATTCAACAGAATATACACTCTTCTCAGCAGCACATCACTCTTACTCCAAAATTGACCACATAATTGGAAGTAAAGCACTCCTCAGCAAATGTACAAGAACAGAAATTATAACAAACGGTCTCTCAGACCACAGTGCAATCAAACTAGAACTCAGGACTAAGAAACTCAATCAAAACCGCTCAACTACATGGAAACTGAACAACCTGCTCCTGAATAACTACTGGGTACATAACGAAATGAAGGCAGAAATAAAGATGTTCTTTGAAACCAATGAGAACAAAGATATAACATGCCAGAGTCTCTGGGACACATTTAAAGCAGTGTGTAGAGGGAAATTTATAGCACTATATGCCCACAAGAGAAAGCTGGAAAGATCTAAAATGGACACTCTAACATCACAATTAAAAGAACTAGAGAAGCAAGAGCAAACACGGTCAAAAGCTAGCAGAAGGCAAGAAATAACTAAGATCAGAGCAGAACTGAAGGAAATAGAGATATAAAAAACCCTCCAAAAAATCAATGAATCCAAGAGTTGGTTTTTTGAAAAGATCAACAAAATTGACAGACCACTAGCAAGACTAATAAAGAAGAAAAGAGAGAAGAATCAAATAGACGCAATAAAAAATAATAAAGGGGATATCACCACCGACCCCACAGAAATACAAACTACCATCAGAGAATACTATAAACACCTCTATGCAAATCAACTAGATAATCTAGAAGAAATGGATAATTTCCTGGACACTTACACTCTCCCAAGACTAAACCAGGAAGAAGCTGAATCCCTGAGTAGACCAATAGCAGGCTCTGAAATTGAGGCAATATTTAATAGCCTACCAACCAAAAAAAGTCCAGGACCAGATGGATTCACAGCTGAATTCTACCAGAGGTAGAAGGAGGAGCATGTACCATTCCTTCTGAAACTATTCCAATCAATAGAAAAAGAGGGAAACCTCCCTAACTCATTTTATGAGGCCAACATCATCCTGATACCAAAGCCTGGCAGAGACACACAAAAAAAGAGAATTTTAGACCAATATCCCTGATGAACATCGATGCAAAAATCCTCAATAAAATACTGGCACACCGGATTCAGCAGCACATCAAAAAGCTTATCCACCGTGATCAAGGGGGCTTCATCCCTGGGATGCATCCTGGATCAACATACGCAAATCAATAAATGTAATCCAGCATATAAACAGAACCAAAGACAAAAACCACATGATTATCTCAACAGATGCAGAAAAGGCCTTTGACAAAATTCAAGAGCCCTTCATCCTAAAAACGCTCAATAAATTCGGTATTGATGGAACATATCTCAAAATTATAAGAGATATTTATGACAAACCTACAGCCAATATCATACTGAATGGGCAAAAGCTGGAAAAATTCCCTTTGAAAACTGGCACAAGACAGGGATGCCCTCTCTCACCACTCCTATTCAACATAGTGTTGGAAGTTCTGGCTAGGGCAATCAGGCAAGAGAAAGAAATAAAGTGTATTCAGTTAGGAAAAGAAGAAGTCAAATTGTCCCTGTTTGCAGATGACATGATTGTATATTTTGAAAACCCCATAATCTCAGCCCAAAATCTCCGTAAGGTGATAAACAACTTCAGCAAAATCTCAGGATACAAAATTAATGTGCAAAAATCACAAGCATTATTATACACCAGTAAGAGTCAAACAGAGAGCCAAATCATGAATGAACTTCCATTCACAATTGCTTCAAAGAGAATAAAATACCTAGGAATGTAACTTACAATGGATGTAAGGAACCTCTTCAAGGAGAACTACAAACCACTGCTCAGTGAAATAAAAGAGGACATAAAAAATGGAAGAGCATACCATGCTCATGGATAGGAAGAATCAATATCGTGAAAATGACCATACTGCCCAAGGTAATTTATAGATTCAATGCCATTCCCATCAAAGTACCAATGAGTTTCTTCACAGAATTGGAAAAAACTGCTTTAAAGTTCACATGGAACCATAAAAGACCCTGCATTGCCAAGACAATCCTAAGTCAAAAGAACAAAGCTGGAGGCATCACGCTACCTGACTTCGGAGTGGGGAGGGATTGCATTGGGAGTTATACCTGACGAAAATTATGAGTTGATGGGTGCTGACGCGTTGATGGGTGCAGCACACCAACATGGCACAAGTATACATATGTAACAAACCTGCACGTTATGCACATGTACCCTAGAACTTAAAGTATAATAATAAATAAATAAATAAATAAATAACAACAACAAAAAATGAAGTTTCTCAGAAAGCTTCTTTATAGTTTTTATCTGAGGATATTCCCATCATTACCATAGGCTTCAATGTGATCTTAAATATCCCTTCTCAGTTACCCAAAAACAGTGCTAACAAACTCCTCCATGAAAGTATGGCGTAACTCTGTGAGGTGAATTCATACATCACAAAGCTGCTTCTCAGAGATTTTCTTTCTAATTTTTATCTGAGGATATTTCCTTTTTCACCATATTCACCAATGTGCTCGTTAATATCCCATTGCAGATTCCACAAAAAAAGTGTTAGCAGGCTTCTCAATGAAAATAATGGTAAAACTCTGGGAGATGAATTCACGTATCACAAAGCGTTTTCTCAGAAAGCTTCTTTCTAGTTTTTATCTGAGGTTATTTCCCTTGTCACCATAGTCTTCAATGCAATCCAAAATATCCTTCTTGTATTTCCCAAAAACAATGCTACCAAACTGCTCAATGAAATGAAAGGTGTAACTCTGTGACATGAATTCACACAACACAAAGTAGTTTCTCAGAAAGCCTCTTTCTAGTTTTTATATGAGGATATTTTCTTTTTCACTATAGGCCTCAAAGTGCTTCCAATTATCCCTTTGCAGATTTCACTAAGACAGTGTTAGCAAACTGCTCCATGTAAGAAAGGTGTCACTCTCTGATATGAATTCACAGAACACAAAGAATTGTCTCAGAAAGGTTCTTTCTATTTTTCACTTGAGGATATTTCCTTTTTCACTGTAGGCCTCAGTGCACTCCCAAATCTCCCTTTGCAGTTTCCACAAAAACAGTAGTACCAAAATGCTCCATGAAAAGAATGCTGTAACTCTGTGAGGTGAATTCACATATCACAAAGAACTTTCTCAGAAATCTGCTTTCTAGTTTTTATCTGAAGATATTTCCTTGGTCACCATAACTTCAATACGATCCAAATTATCCCTTTTGAGATACCCAAAAAAAACAGTGCTACCAAACTTCTCCATGAAAAGTATCGTTTAACTCTGTGAGATGAATTAACACATCACAAAGTGGTTTCTCTGAAATATTCTTTATGGCTTTTTTTATGATAGTATTTCCTTTGTCAACATAAGGTTCAAAGCACTCCAAAATATCCCATTGCAGATTCCAAGAGGACAGTGTTAGCAAACTGATCAATGGAAAGGACAGTGTAACTCTGTGAGATTAATTCACACATCACAAAGCAGTTTCTCAGAAAGTTATTTTTGGTTTTTATCTGTGGATATTTCTTTTGTCACCATAGGCTTCAATAAGATACAAAATATTCCTTCTCAGATTCCACAGAAACAGTGCTACCAAACTGCTCCATGAAAACACTCGTGTAACTCTGTGATGAATTAACACATCACAAATGGTTTCTCAGAAATGTTCTTTCTAGTTTTCGTATGAGGGTATTTCCTTTGTCACCATAATTTTAAAATGTGCTCCAAAATATCCCATTACAGATTCCAGGAAAACAGTTTTCGCAAACTGCTCAATGAAATAGATGGTGTAACTCTGTGAGATGAATTCATACATCACCAAGAAGTTTCTGAGAAAGCTTACTTCTAGTTTTTATCTGAGGAGCTTTACTTTGTCACCATAGGCTTCAATGTGATCCAAAATATCCCTTCTCAGATTCCCCAAAAACAGTGCTATCAAACTATTCCATGAATAGAAAGGTATAATTCTGTGAGATGAAATCACAAATCAGAAAGCAGTTTCTCAGAAAGCTTCCTTCTAGTTTTTTTTCTGAGGATATTCCCTTTGTCACCATAAGCTTCAATGCTCTCCAAAACATCCCATTGCAGATGCCAAGAAAACAGTGTTAGCAAACTGCTCAATGAAAAGAACAGTGTATCTCTGTGAGATGAATTCACACATCACAAAGCAGTTTCTCAGAAGGCAACTTTTTTGGTTTTTATCAGAGGATATTTCCTTTTTCACTATAAGCCGCGATGTGCTTCCAAACGTCCCTTTGCAGATTCCATGAAAACAGTGTTAGCAAACTGGTCCATGAAATAAAGATGCAGCTCTGTGAGATGAATTCACACATCACAAGAAACTTTCTCATAAAGATTCTTTCTAGTTTTTATCTGAGAATATTTCCTTTTTCACTATAGGCCTGAAGGCGCTTGCAAATACTCGTTGGCATTTTCCACCAAAACAGTGTTAGCAAACTGCTTAATGAAAAGTACAGTGTAAGACTGTGAGATGAATTCTCACATCACAAAGCAGTTTCTCAGAAAGATCTTTTTGGTTTTTATCTGAGGATATTTCCTTTGTCACCACAGGCTTCAATGCAATCCAAAATAACCATTCACAGCCACCCCATAAACAGTACTGCCAAACTGATCCATGGAAAGAATCGTGTGACTCTGTGAAATGAATTCACACACCACAAAGCAGTTTCTCAGAAAGTTTATTTATACTTTATGACTGAGGATATTTCCTTTGACACCATAAGCTTCAATACACTCCAAAATATCCCATTGCAGATTCCAAGAAAAGAGTGTTAGTGAACTGTTCAATGAAAAAACAGTGTAATTCTGTGAGATAAATTGACACATCACAAAGCAGTTTCTCAGAAAGCTTCTTTCTGGTTTTTATCTGACAATATTTCTTTTTTCACCATAAGCCTCCTTGTGCTCCCAAATGTCCTTTTGCAGATTCCACAAAAATAGTGTTAGCAAACTTCTCCATGAAAAGAAAGGTGCAACTCTGTGAGATGAATTCACACATCACAAAGAACTTTCTCAGAAAGCTTCTTTCTAGTTTTTATCTAAGGATGTTTCCTTTGTCACCATGGGCTTCAATGCGATCCAAAATATCCTTCCTCAGTTTCCCCAAAAACAGCGCTAGCAAACTGATTCATGAAAGGAATCGTGTAACCCTGTGAGATGAATTTACAAATCACAAAGCGGTTTCTCAGAAAGCTTCTTTCTAGTTTTTATATGAATTCACATAAGCTTCAAAGCACTCTGAAATATCCCTTTGCAGATTCCAAGAAAACAATATTATCAAACTGCTCAATGAAAAGAGCAGTGTACCTCTGTGAGATTAATTCACATGTCAGAAATCAGTCTCTCAGAAAGCTTCTTTCTAGATTGTATATGAGGATATTTTCTTTGTCTCTATAAGCTTCAATACGCTCTGAAATGTCAGATTGCAGATTCCAAGAAAACAGTGTAAGCAAACTTCTCAATGTAAAGAACAGTGTAACTCTAGAAGATGAATTCACATATCACAAAGCTGTTTCTCAGAATGCTTATTTCTAGTTTTTATCTGAGGATATTTCCCTTTTCACCATATTCTTCTGTGTACTCTGGAATATCCCATCACAGATTCCAAGAAAAAAGCGTTAGCAAACTTCTCAAAAAAAAGTCAGTGTAACTCTGTGACATGAATTGACATATCAAAAAGACGTTTCTCAGAAACCTTCTTTCTAACTGTTATATGAGGATATTTCCTTTGTCTCCATAAGCTCCAATGCACTCCAAAATATCAGATTGTAGATTCCAAGAAAACAGTGTAAGCACACTGCTCAATGCAAAGAACAGTGTAACTCTGTGAGATGAATTCACACATCACATAGCTGTTTCCCAGAATGCTTGTTTCTAGTTTTTGTCTGATGATATTTCCCCTTTCACCATATTCCTCAATGCACTCTGGAATATCCCATTGCAGATTACAGAAAAAATGTTTTAGAAAAATTCTAAATGAAAATACCAGTGTAACTCTGTGAGATGAATTCACATATCAAAATAAGTTCCTCAGAAATCTTTTTTCTAGTTTTTACCTGAAGATATTTCCTTTGTCACCATAGGCTTCAATGCAATCCAAAATATCCCTTCTCAGATTACCCAAAAAGAGTGCTACCAAACTGCTCCAAGAAAAGGATCATGTAACTCTGTGAGACGAATTCAGAAATCACAAAGCAGTTTCTCAGAAACCTTCTTTCTAATTTTTGTCTGAAGATATATCCTTTTTCACCACTTGCCTCAATGTGCTCATGAATATCCCTTTGAACATTCCAGGAAAATAGTGTTAGCAAACTTCTCCATAAATGCAAAGGTGTAAATCTGTGAGATGAATTCACACATCGCAAAGCAGTTTCTCAGAAAACTTCTTTTTGGTTTTTGTCTGAGGATATCACCATTGTCACCATAGGCTTCAATGTGACCCAAAATATCCTCACTCAGTTTCCCCAAAAACAGTTCTACAACACTGTTCTATGAAAAGGATGGTGTAACTCTGTGAGATGAATGCACATATCACAAAGATGTTACTCAGATAACTTCTTTCTAGTTTTTATCTGAAGAGATTTCCTTTCTCAACATACTCCTCAATTCCCTCCCAAATATCTCTTTGCAGATTAAACGAAAAAAGTGTTAGCAAACTTCTCAACGAAAAGAATGGTGTAACTCTGTGAGATGGATTCACACATCACAGAGCAGTTTCTCAGAAAGCTTGTTTCTGGATTTTATCTGAGGATATTTCATTTGTCACCAGTGGCTTCAATGCACTCCCAAGTATCCTATTACAGATTCCACAAAAACAGTGCGACCAAACTGCTCCATGAAAAGAATCATGTAACTCTGTGAGATGAATTCACACATCACAAAGCAGTTTCTCAGAAAGATTCTTTCTCCTTATATTGTGAGGATATTTCATTTTTCACTAAATGCATCAATGTGCTCCCAAATATCCCTTTGCAGATTCCATGAAAACAGTGTTAGCAAACTGCGCCTTGAAAAAAATGGTGTAACTCTGTGAGATGAAATCACACATCACAAAGAACTTTCTCAGAAAGATTCTTTCTAGTTTTTATCTGAGGATATTTCCTATGTCACCATAGGCTTCAATGTTATCCAAAATATCCTATTGTACATTCCACGAAAACAGTGTTATCAAACTGCTCAATGAAAGGAACGGTGTAACGTTGAGAGATGAATTCACACATCACAGGGCAGTCTCTCAGAAAGCTTCTGTCTAGTTTTTAACTGAGGATTTTTCCTTTGTCACCATATGCTTCAATGCAGTTCAAAATATCCCTTCTCAGATTCCCCAAAAACAGTGACACAAAACCGCTCCATGAGAAGAAAGGTGAGACAATGTGAGATGACTTCACATATCACAAAGAAGTTTCTCAGAAAACTTCTTTCCAGCTATACCTGAGGATATTTCCTTAGTCACCATAGACTTCAATATAATCCAAAGTATCCCTTCTTGATTCCACAAAAACAGTGCTACCAAACAGCTCAAGGAAAAGAATTGTGAACTCTGTGAGATGAATTAACACATCAAAAAGCAGTTTCTCAGAATGTTTTTATCTAGTTTTTATATAAGGAGATTTCATTTGTCAGCCTAAGCTTCAATGCGCTCTGAAATATCCCATTGCAGATTCCAAGGAAACAGTGTTACAAACTGCATGATGAGGAGAACAGTGTAACTCTGTGAGATAAATTATCACATCACAAAACAGTTTCTCACAAAGCTTCTTTCTAGTTTTTATCTGAGGATTTTTCCCTTTTCACTATACGCCTCAAAGCATTCCCAAATATCCATTTGTGGATTCCATGAAAACAGTGTTAGCAAACTGTTCCATGAAAAGAAAGGTGTAACTCTGTGAAATAAATTCACACATCACAAAGATCTTTCTCAGAAAGCTGCTTTCTAGTTTTTATCTGAGGACATTTCCTTTGTAACCATATTCTTCAATGCCATCCAAAATATCCCTTCTCAGATTCCCCAAAAACAGTGCTACCAAACTCACCCGTGAAAACAAGCATGTAACCTAGTGAGATGAATTAACACGTTATAAAGCAGTTTCCCAGAAAACTTCTTTCCCATTTTTACCCAAGGATATTTACATTTTCACCATAGGCCACAATGCCCTCCCAACATCCCTTCACAGATTCCATGAAAAGATTGTAAGCAAACTGCTCTATGAATAGAAAGGTGTAAACTCGTGAGGTAAATTCACACATCACAAAGAAGTCTCTCAGAAAGGTTCTTTCTAGTTTTTATCTGAGGATAATTTCTTTGTCACCATAGACTTCAATGCAATCCAAAATATCCCTTCTCAGATCCCCAAAAACAGTGCTACCAAACTGCTCCATGAAAAGAATGTTGTAACTCTGTGAAAGGAATTCACACATCACAAAGCAGTTTCTCAGAAAGCTTCCTTCTAGTTTTTATCTGAGGATATTTACTTTTTCATCATAGACCACAATGCACTCCCAAATAACCCTCTGCAGATTCCATGAAAACAGGACAGTGAAACAAGGTGCTCCAACAAAAGAAACGTGTTACTTTGTGAGATGAATTAGCACATCACAAAACAGTTTCTCCAAAAGCTTCCTTCCAGTTTTTATATGAGGAGATTTCCTTTGTCACCATAGGCTTCAATGAGATGCAAAATATCCCTTCTCAGATACCCCCAAAACTGTACTAGCAAACTGATCCATGAAAATAATCGTGTAACTCTGTGGGATGAATTAACGCATCACAGAGCACTTTCTCAGAAATCTTCTTTCTAGTTTTTATATTACATTATTAATTTCACCATAAGCATGAATGCGCTCCAAAATATCCCATTGCAGATTCCAAGAAAACAGTGTTGGCAAACTGCTCAATGAAAAGGACAGTGTAATTCTGTGAGATGAATTCACACATCATGAAGGAGTTTCTCAGAAAGCTTCTTTCTAGTTTTTATCTGAGGGTGTTTCCTTTATCACCCTAGGCCTCAATGCACTCCAAAATATCCCTTTGCAGATTCCACGGAAAGAGTGTAAACAAACTCCTCCAAAAAAAAGAAAGGTTAACCTGTGAGATGAATTAACACACCACAAGAAGTTTCTCAGAGTGTTTCTTTTTGGTTCTTGTCAGAGGATATTTCCTTTGTCACCATAGGCTTCAATGCAATACAAAATATACCTTCTCAGATTCCTCAAAAATAGTGCCACGAAACTGAACCATGAAAAGAATTGTGCAATTCTGTGAGATGAATTAACACACCACAAACCGGTTTCACACAAAGCTTCTTTCTAGTTTTTGTCTGAGGATATTTCCTTTGTCAAAATAAGCTTCAATGCTGTCCAAAATATTCCATTGCAGATTCCAAAAAAACAGTGGTTGCAAACTGCTCAATAAAAAAAAAACTGTTTTTTTTTTGTGAGATGAATTCACACATCACAAAGTAGTTTCTCAGAAAACTTCTTTCTAGTTTTTATCTGAGGATATTTCCTTTTTCACTATAGGCCTCTATGCTATTCCAAATATCCCTTTGCAGATTTTACAAAAACAGTGTTAGCAAACCTCTACAAGGGAAGAGAGTTGTAACTGTATGAGATGAAATCACACATCACAAAGCAGTTTCTTAGAATCCTTCTTTCTCATTTTTATCTGAAGATATTTCCTTTGTCACCGTATTCTTCAATGCAATACAAAATATCCCTTCTCAGGCTACCCAAAAACAGTGCTACCAAACTGATCCACAAAAAGAGTCCTGTAACTCTGTGAGATGGATTAACATATCACAATGCGGTTTATCAGAAAGCTTCTTTCTAGTTTTTATGTGAAGTTATTTTCTTTGTCACCATAAGCTTCAATGCACTCCAAAATATCCCATGGCTGATTCCAAGAAAACAGCGTTATTAAATGGCTAAAAGAAAAGAACCTTGTAACTCTGGTAGATGAAATCACACATCACAAATTAGTTTCTCAGAAATCTTCTTTCTAGTTTTTATCAGAACATATTTCCTTTTTCACTGTAGGCCTCAAATAGCTCCCAAATATCCCTTTGCATATTTCATGAAAGCAGTGTTAGCAAACTCCTCCATGAAAAGAAAGGTGTAACACTGTGAGGTGCATCCCCACAACTCAAGGAAGTTTCTCAGAAAGATTCTTTATAGTTGTTATTTCAGGATATTTCCTCTGTCACCACAATCTTCAATGTGATCAAAAATATCCCTTCTCAGATTCCCCCAAAACAGTGCTACCAAACTGATCCATGAAGAGAATCGTGTAACCATGTGAACTGAACTAACACATCACAAAGCAGTTTCTCAGAAAGTGTCCTTCTAGTTTCTCTATGAGGATATTTTCCTTGTCACCATAAACTTCAATGCACTTCATACTATTCCATTGCAGATTCCACGAAAACGGTGTAAGCAAACTGCACAATGAAAAGAAAGGTGTCACTCTGGGAAATGAATTAACACATCACAAAGCAGTTTCTCAGAAAGATTCTTTCCAGATTTTATATGTGGATATTTCCTTTGTCACCATAAACTTCAATGCAATTGAAAATATCCCTTCTCAGTTTCCCCAAACACAGTGCTACCAAACTACTCCATGAAAATTATCCTGTAATGCTGTGAGATTAATGAACACATCTCAAAGCGGTTTCTCAGAAAGCTTCTTTCTAATTTTCATATTAGGATATTTCCTTTGTCATCAAAGTCCTCAATGTGATCCAAAATATCCCTTCTCAGATTCCACGAAAACAGTGCTAACAAACTGCTGTATGTTGATGAATTCACACATCATAAAGCAGTTTCTTAGAAAGCTTCTTTCTAGTTTTTGAATCAAGTTATTTCCTTTTTAACCATAGACCTCAATGCGCTCCCAAAGATCCCATTGCAGATTCCAGGAAAACAGTGTTAGCAATCTGCTCCATGAAGAGAAAGGTGAAACTCTGTGAGGTGAATTCAGACATCACAAAGAAGTTTCTCAGAAACCTTCCTTCTAGTTTTTATCTGAGGATATTTCCTTTTTCACTATAGGCCTCATTGAGTTCCCAAATGGCCCTTTGCAGGTTCCACGAAAACAGTGTTAGCAAACTGCTCCATGAAAAGAAAGGTGTAACTCTGTGAGATGAATTCCCACAAAAGAAAGAACTTTCTCAGAAAGCATATTTATAGTTTTCAACTGAGGGTATTTCCTTCGTCACCAAAGGCTTCAATTCGATCAAAACATCCCTTCTCAGGTTCCCCGAAAACAGTGTTACCAAACTATTCCATGAAAAGAATCGTGTAACTCTGTGTGATGAATTCGCAAACCACAAAGCAGTTTCTCAGAAAGCTTCTTTCAAGGTTTTATCTGAGGATATTTCATTTGTCACCATAAGCTTCAATGTGCAATGATATGTACCATTTCAGATTAAAAGAAAACAGTGTTTGCAAACTGCTTAATGAAAGCAACACTGTAACTCTATGAGATGAATTGACACAACACAAAGCAGTTTCTCAGAAACTTTCTTTTGGTTGTTGTCTGTATATATTTCCTTTGTCACCACAGACTTCAATGTGTTCCCAAATATCCTATAGCAACTTCCAGGAAAAAAAGGTTATCATACTGCTCAATGAAAAGAATCATGTAGCTCTGTGAAATGAATTCACAAATCACAAAGCATTTTCTCAGGAACCTACTTTCTAGTTTTTATCTGAGGATATTTTTTCACCATAGGCATCAAAGCAATTCCAAATATCCCTTTGCAGATTCCATGAAAACAGTGTTAGAAACTTCTCTGTGAAAAGAAATGTGTAACTCTGTGAAATGAATTCACACATCACAAAGAGTTTTCTCAGAAAGCTTCTTCCTAGTTTTTATCTGAGAATATTTCCTTTGTCACCATAGGCTTCAATGCGATACAAGATATCCCTTCTCAGAATCCCCAAAAACAGTGCTACTGAGCTGCTGCATGTAAAGAATTGTGTAACTCTGTGTGATGAATTCACAAATCCCAAAGCAATTTCTCCAAATCTTGTTTTCTAGTTTTTGTCTGAAGATACTTCCTTGGTCACTGTAAGCTTCAATTCACTCCCAAATATCCCGCTGTAGATTCAAAGAAACAGTGTTAGCAAACTGCTTAGTGGGAAAAACAGTGCAACTCTTTGAGATGAATTCAAACATCACAAATTAGGTTCTCAGAAAGATTCCTTTTGGTTTTTCTATGAGGATATTTCCTTTGTCACCATAGGCTTCAGTGCACTCCCGAATATCCTATTGCAGATTCCCCAAAAGCAGTGTTATCAAATGACTCAATGAAAAGAATGGTGTAGCTCTGTGAGATTAATTCACACATCAAGAAGCAGTTTCTCAGAAAACTTTTTTCAAGTTTTTTTCTGAGGATATTTCCTTTTTCACTATAGGTCTCACTGCACTCCAAAATATCCCTTTGGAGATGTCACAGAAAGAGCAAAGTGCTCCATGAAAAGAATCATGTAACTCTCTGAGATGAATTCACACATCACAAAGAACTTTATCACAAAGTTTCTTTCTAGTTTTTATCTGAGGATATTTCCTTTGTCACCATAGGCTTCAATGTGATCCAAAATATCCCTTCTCAGATTTCCCAGAAACAGAGCTATCAAACTGATTCATGAAAAGAATCATTAACTGTGAGAGATGAATTCAAAAATCACAAAGCAGTTTCTCAGAAAGTTTCTTTCTCTTTTTGTCTGAGGATATTTCCTTTGTCACCATAACCTTCAATGCACTCTGAAATATCCCATTGCAGATTACAAGAAAGCAGTGTTAGCAGACTTTTCAATGAAAAGAACAGTGTAACTCTGTGAGATGAATTCATGCATTACAAAGTAGTTTCTCAGAAAGCTTCTTTCTAATTTATATCTGAAGATATTTCCTTTTTCACTGTAGGCCTCACGGCGTTCCCAAATATCCCTTTGGAGACTCCTCGAAAACAGTGTTAGTAAACTGCTCCATGAAAGGAAAAGTGTAACTCTGTGAGACAAAATCACACAACACAAAGAACTGTCTCAGAAAGTATCTTTCTAGTTATTATCTGAGGATATTTCCTTAGTCCCCATATTCTTCAACGTGATCCAAAATATCTCTTCTCAGTTTACCCAAAAACAGTGCTACCAAAAAAATCCATGAAAGGAGTCGTGTAAGTCAGTGAGATGAATTAACACATCACAAAGCAGCTTCTCAGAAAGCTTCTTATTAGTTTTTACATGAAGATATTTCTTTTTTTACCGTAAGATTCAATGAAGTCTGAAATATGCCATTGCAGATTCCAAGAAAACCGTGTTAGCAGGCCATTAAATGAAAAGAACAGTGTAACTCTGTGAGACGAATTCACACATCACAAAGCAGTTTCTCAGAACGTTTCTTTCTGGTTATTATCTGAGGATATTTCCTTTTTCAGCCTAGATCTCAAAAGCATTCCTGAATATCCCATCGCAGAACCCAAAAAAAGTGTTAGCAAACTGCTCCATGAAAAGAAAGGTGTATCTGTGTGAGATGAATTCACACATCACAAAGAACTCTCTCAGAAGCTTTCTTTCTAGTTTTTATCTGAGGATATTTCCTATGTCACCATAGGCTTCAATGATTCCAAAATATCCTTTCTCAGATTCCCCAAAAACAGTGTTAACAGACTGATCCTTGAAAAGACTCGTGTAACTCTGTATAATGAATTCACCCATCACAAAGAAATGTCTCAGAAAGCTTCCTTCTGGTTTTTATCTCTGGATATTTCCTTTTCCACCATCTGCTTCTATGCACTCCCAAATAGCCCTTCTCAGACACCACAAAAACAGTGATGCCAAACTGCTCTCTAAATAGAAAGCTTTACCTCTATGAGATGAATGCACGTTTCACAAAGGAGTTATCAGAAACTCTCACTCCAGTTTTTACCTGAAGATTTGTCCTCTTTCAACCTGGCCTCTATCCACTCCCGAATATCCCTTTACATGTTTCTCAAAAACAGTGTTGCCAAACTGCTCAACGAAAAGAAAGATTTAACTCTGTGAGATGAATTCACCCTTCACAAAACAGTCTCTCAGAAAGCTCCTTTCTCGTTTTTGTCTGAGGATATTTCTGTTTTCACCATAGGGTTCTCTGTACTTCGAATATCCCTTTGTAGATTCTACAAAAGCTGGGTTACCACACTGCTCAATGAAAAGAGTGGTTTACTTCTGGGAGATGAATTCACTCATCACAAAGAAATTTATCAGAAAGCTCCTTTGTAGTTTTTACATGTGCATGTTTACTTTTCCACCATGAGTCTCAATGCACTCCCAAATATTCCTTCTCAGACACCACATAAACTGTGATGCCAAACTGTTCAAGCAACAAAAAGGTTTATCTCTATGAGATGAATACACACATCACAAAACAGCTTCTCAGAAACCTTCTCTCCAGTTTTTAACTGAAGATGTTTCCTTTTTCACCATAGGCCTCTATGAACTCCAGAAAATTCCTTTTCAGATTCCCCAAAAACAGTGCAACCAAACTTCTCAATGAAAAGAAAGGTGTAACTCTGTGAGATAAATTCACACATTACAAAGAACTTTCTCAGAACGTTTCTTTCTAGTTTTTATCTGAGGATATTTTCTTTGTCACCATAGACTTCAATGCAATACAAAATATCCCTTCTCAGACTCCCCAAAAATTGTGCTACCAAAGTGTTCCATGAGAAGAATTATGTAACTCTGTGATATGAATTCACAAATGACAAAGTAGTTTCTCAGAAAGCTTCTTTTTAGTTTTTGTCTGAGGATATTTCCTTGACACCATAAGCTTCAATGTGCTATGAAATATCTCATTGCAGATTACAAGAAAACAGTGTTGGCAGACTTCTCAATGAAAAGAACAGTGTAACTCTGTGAGATGAATTCACACATCACAAAGCAGCTTCTCAGTTTCTCAGAAAGCTTCTTTTTGGTTTTTATCTGAAGGTATTTCCTTTGTCACCATAGTCTTCGAGGTACTCCAAAATATCCTATTGCAGATCCCTCGAAAGCAGTGTTATAAAACTGCTCAATGACAACAGCAGTGTACCTCTGTGGGATGAATTCACCCATCCAAAAGTTGTTTCTCAGAAAGCTTCTTTCTAATTTAAATATGAGAATATTTCCTTTTTCACCATTGGCTTCAATGTGCTTCCAAATAACTCCTCTCAGATACCACAAAAACAGTGATGTCAAACTTCTCAATCAACAAAAACGTTATACTCTGAAATGAATATAGACATCACACAACCATTTCTCGAAAACCTTCTCCAAAGTTTTAATCTGAAGTTATTTCCTTTTTCACCATAGGCCTCTAGGAGCTCCCGAATATCCCTTTGCAGATTACATAAAAACAGTGCTACCAAACTGCTCAAAGAAAAGAAAGGTGTAACTTTGTCTGATGAATTCATCCATCACAAAGAAATTTCTCTGAAAGCTCCTTTCTAGTTTTTATCTGTGCATGTTTGTTTTTCCACCGTCAGTCTCAATGCGCTCCCAAATATCCCTTCTCAGAGACCACAAATACAGTGATGACAAACTGTTCAATCAACAAAATGGTTTATTAGTATGAGGTGAATACACATATCACAAAACAGTTACTCAAAAACCTTCTCTCCAGTTTGGATCTGAAGAGATTTCCTTTTTCACCATAGACCCCTATGCGCTATGAAGAATCCCTTTGCAGGTTCCCCAAAAACAGTGCTACCAAACTGCTCAATGAGAAGAAAGGTGTAACCCTGTATGATGCATTCACCCATCACAAAGCAGTTTCTCAGAAAGCTTCTTTCTAGTTTTTATATGAGGATATTTCCTTTGTCACCATAAGCTTCAAGGTGCTCCAAAATATCAGTGTGCAGATTCCAAGAAAACAGTGTAATCAAATTGCTCAAAGAATGGAACAGTGTAACTCTGTGAGATGAATTCACACGTCACAAGGCAGTTTCTCAGAAAGATTCTTTCTGATTTTAATCCGAGGTTACTTCCTTTTTCACTCTGGGCCTCAAAGCACTCCCAAATATCCCTTTGCAGATTCCACAAAAACAGGGTTATCAAAATGCTCCATGAAAAGAAAGGTGAAACTCTATGAGATGAATTCACCCATCGCAAATGACTTTCTCAGAAAGCTTCTTTGTACTTTTTATCTCAGGATATTTCCTTTTCCAACATCGGCTTCCATGTGCTCCCAAATATCCCTTCTCAGACACCACAAAAACAGTGATGCCAAACTTCTCTCTCAAAAGAAAGCTTTACCTCTATGATATGAATACACACATCACAACGGATTTATCAGAATCTTTCTCTCCAGTTTTTACCTGAAGATATTTCCTTTTTCAACCTTGGCCTCTATCTGCTCCCAAATATCCCTTTTCACATTCCACAAAAGCAGTGTTACTAAACTGCTCAATGAAAGACAGATCCCAACTCTGTGCGATGAATTCACCCATCACAAAACAGTCTCTCAGAAAGCTTCTTTCTAGTTTTAATCTGAAGGTATTCCCTTTTTTACCATAGGCTCCTCTGTGCTGTGAATATCCCTTTGTAGCTTAAATAAAAACAGGGTTACCAAATTGTTCAATGAAAATAATGGTTTACCTCTGGGAGGTGAATTCATGCATCACAAAAAATTTCTCAGGATACTCCTTTCTAGTTTTTATCTGTGCATGTTAACTTTTCCACTGTCAGCTTCAATATGCTCCCAAATATCCCTTCTCAAACACCACAAAAACAGTGATGCCAAACTGATGAATCAACAAAATGGTTTATCTCTATGAGGTGAATACACACATCACAAAACCGCTTCTCAAAAACCTTCTTTCCGGTTTTTATCTGAAGAAATTTCCTTTTTCACTGTAGGCTTCTATGAGCTCACAGAAATCCCTTTGCAGATTGCCAAAAACAGGGCTAAGAAACTGCTTGATGAAAGAAAGATGTAAATCTGTAAGATGAATTCACCCATCAAAAAGCAGTTTCTCAGAAAGTTTCTTTCTTGTTTTTGTCTGAGACTATTTCCTTTTTCACCATAGTCCTCAATGCGCTCATGAATATCCCTTTGCAGATTCCACGAAAACAGTGTTAGCAAACTGCTCCATGAAAAGAAAGGTGTAAATTTATGAGATGAATTCACACATCACAAAGAAGTTTGTAAGAAAGCTTCTTTTTGGTTTTCATCTGAGAATATTTCCTTTGTCACCATAGGCTTCAATGCACTCCCAAATATCCTATTTCAGTTTCCACGGAAACAGTATTATCAAATTGTTCAATGAAAACAACAGTGTATCTCTGTGAGATTAATTTACACATCCAAAAGTAGTTTCTCAGAAAGCTTCTTTCTTGTTTTTATCTGAGGATATTTCCTTTTTCACCATATGCCTCAATGCACTCCGGAATATCCCATCACAGATTCCACGAAAATAGTGTTAGCAACCTTCTCATTGAAAAGAATGGTGTATCTCCATGAAATGAATTCACACATCACAATGAGTTTCTCAAAAAGTTTCTTTCTAGATTTTATCTGAGGATATTTCCTTTATCACCATAGGCTTCAACACGATCCAAAATATTCTTTCTCAGGTTCCCCCAAAACAGTGCTACCAAACTGCTCAATGAAGAGGATCATGCAACTCTGTGAGATGAATTCACATATCACAAAGCAGTTTCTCAGAAAGCTTCTTTCTAGTTTTTGTCTGAGTATATTTCCTTTTTCACCGTTTGCCTCAAAGCACTTGCGAATATCCCTTTGCAGATTCCATGAAAATAGTGTTAGCAAAATGCTCTATGAAAAGAAATGTGTAAATCTGTGAGGTGAATTCACATATCACAAAGCAGTTTCTCAGAAAGCGTCTTATTGGTTTTTGTCTGAGGGTATTTCCTTTGTCACTGTAGGCTTCAATGTGCTCCAAAATATCCCTTCTCAGACACCACAAAAACAGTGATGTCAAAGTCCTCCCTCAACAGAAACTTTTAGTTCTTTGAGATGAATGCACACATCACAATGAAGTTTCTCCAAAAGTTTCTGTCCAGTTTTTACCTGGAGAATTTTCTTTTTTCACCTTATATCTCTATGTGCTCCTAAATATCCCTTTGCATATTCCATAAAAACAGTTCTACCAAACTGCTCAAAGAAAACAAAGGTATAACTCTGTGTGATGAATTCACCCATCACACAGAAATTTCTCAGAAAGCTTCTTTCTAGTTTTTATCTCAGGATATTTCCATTTCCACCATCATGTTCCATGAGCTCCCAAATATTCTTTCTCAGACATGACAGAAACAGTGATGCCAAACTGCTCTCTCAACAGAAAGCTTTACCTCCACGAGATGAATGCACACATCACAAAGGAGTTATCAGAAACTTTCTCTCCAATTTTTACCTACAGATACTACCTGTTTCAACCTTTTCCTCTATCCTCTCCTGAATATCCCTTTGCATATTCCACCAAAACAGTGTTCAATGAAAAAGAAATATTTAACTCTGTGAGATGAATTAATCCATCACAAAACGGTCTCTCAGAAAGCTTCTTTGTAGTTTTTATCTGAGGGTATTTCCTTTTGTATCATAGGCTTCTCTGTGCTCCGAATTTCCCTTTTTTGATTCCTCAAAAACAGGGTGAACAAACTGCTCAATGAAAAGAATAATTTACCTCTGGGAGATGAATTCATTCATCACAAAGAAATTTCTCAGAAAGCTCCTTTCTAGTTTTTATCTATGCATATTTACTTTTCCACTAGCAGCCTGAATTCACTCCCAAATATCCCATCTCAGACACCACAAAAACAGTGATACCAAACTGTTGAGTCAACAAAATCGTTTATCTCTATGAGGTGAATACACACATCACAAACCAGTTTCTCAAAAAACTTCACTCCAGTTTTTATCTGCAGATATTTCCTTTTTCACCATAGGACTCTATGAGCTACAAGAAGTTCCTTTGCAGATCTCCAAAAACAGTGCTACCAAATTGCTCCATGAAAAGAACCATGTAACTCTGTGAGATGTATTCAAAAATCACAAAGTAGTTTGTCAGAAAGATTCTTTCTATTTTTTGTCTGAGGATATTTCCACTTTCACCATTTTCCTCAATGCAATTGTGAATATACCTTTGCAGATTCCATGAAAATAGTGTTAGCAAACTGTTCCATGGAAAACAAGGTGTAAATCTGTGAGATGAATTCAAACATTGGAAAGCAGTTTCTCAGAAAGCTTCCTGTTGGTTGTTGTCTGAGGATATTTCCTTTGCCACCATGGGCTTCAATGCGCTCTCAGCTATCCCTTCTCAGACACCACAAAAACAGTGATGCCAAAGTGCTCCCTTAACAGAAACGTTTAGATCTATTAGATGAATGCACACATCACAAAGGAGTTTCTATGAAAGCTTCTTTCTAGTTTTTACCTGAGGATATTTCCTTTTTCACTGTATTCCTCAATGTTCTCCTGAATATTGAAGATTAAACGAAAAAAGTGTTAGCAAACTTCTCAATGATAAGAAAAGTGTTTCTCGGTGAGGTGAAAATAAAGCAGTTTCACAGAAAGCTTCTTTTTGTTTTTTATCTGAGGATAAAAACATATCTGAGGATATTTACTATGTAACCATAAGCTTCAATGCACTCAGAAGTATCAGATTGCAGATTCCAAGAAAACAGTGTAAGCAAATTGTTCAATGCAAAGAACAGTGTAACTCTGTGATATGAATTCACACATCACAAAGCAGTTTCACTGAAAGCTTCTTTTTGGTTTTTATCTGAGGATATTTCCTTTGTCAATATAAGCTTCAATGCATTCCTAAATACCCTATTTTAGATTCCATGAAAACAGTGTTATCAAACTTCTCAATGAAAAGAACCGTGTAACTCTGTAAGACGAATTCACACATCACAAAACTGTTTCCCAGAAAGCTTCCTTCTAGCTTTTACATGAGGATATATACTTTCTCACTATAGGCCTCAATGAGCTCCAGAATATTCCATTGGAAATTCCATGAAAACAGTGTTAGCAAACTGCTCCATGAATAGAATGTTGTAACTTTCTGTGACGAATTGACACATCACAAGGAACTTTCTCATAAAGCTTCTTTCTAGTTTTTCTCTGAGGATACTTCCTTTGTCAGCATAGGCTTCAACGTGATTCAAAATATCCCTTTTCAGATTTTCCAAAAACAGTGCTACCAAATTGATCCATGAAAAAATCATGTAACTCTGTGAGGTGAATTAACACATCACAAAGCAGTTTCTCAGAAAACTTCTATATTTTATATTAGGATATTTCCTTTTCCACCTTAGGATTCAATGTGCTTCTAAATATCCCTTCCTAGACACCACAAAAACAGTGATGTCAAAGTGCTCCCTCAAAAAAAAAACCGTTTAGCTCTATGAGATGAATGAACACATCACAAAGGAGTTTCTCCAAAATCTTATCTACTGTTTTTACCTGAAGAATTTTCTTTTTTCACCATTAACCCCTAAGAGTTCCCAAATATCCCTCTGCAGATTTGTGAAAAACAGTGCTGCCAAACTGCACAATGAAAAGAAAGGTTTACCTCTGTGAGGTAAATTCACCCATCACAAAGTAGTTTCTCAGGAAGCTCCTTTCCGGTTTTTATCTGAGAATATTTTCTTTCCACCATGGTTTCAATGGGCTCCCAAATATCCCTTCTCAGATAGCATAAAAACAGTGATGCCAAACTGCTCCCTCTACAGAAACATTTAACTCTATAAGATGAATGCACACATCACAAAGGAGTTTCTCAGAAAGCTTTTCTCCAGTTTTTACCTGAAGATATTTCCTTTTTCACCTTTGGACTCTATGCACTCCTGATTATCCCTTTACAGATTCCACAAAAACAGTGGAACAAACTGCTCAATGAAAAGAAAGTTTTAACTCTGTGAGATGAATTCACTCATCACAAAGCAGTTTCTCAGAAAGCCTCTTTCTAGTTTAAATGTGAGGATATTTCCTCAATTTCTCGAAGAGCTTCTCTCCAGTTTTCATCTCAAGTTATTTCATTTCTCACCATACTCCTCTAGGAGCTCCTGAATATCCCTTTGCAGATTTCATAAAAACAGTGCTACCAAACTGCTCAAAGAAAATAAACATGTAATTAGGTGTGATGAATTCATGTGTCCCAAAGAAATTTCTCAGAAATACAGAAAGCTTTACCTCTATGAGATGAATGCACAAATCACAAAGGAGTTATCAGAAACTTTCTCTCCTGTTTTACCTGAAGATATTTTCTTTTTCAACATTGGCCTCTATCCGCTCCCAAATATCCCTTGCATATTCCACAAAAAGAGTGCTAACAAACTGCTCGATGAAAAGAAACGTTTAACTCTGTGAGATGAATTCACCCATCACAAAAGAGTCTCTCAGAAAGCTTATTTCTAATTTTTATCTGAGGGTATTTCCTTTTCCACCATAGGCTTCCCTGCACTCCGAATATCCCTTTGTACATACCACAAAGCAGGGTTGCCAAACTGCTCAATGAAAACAATGGTTTACCTCTGGGAGATGAATTCATCCATCACAAAAAAACTTCTCAGAAAGCTCCTTTCTAGTTTTTATCTGTGTATATTCACTTTTACACCATCTGCCTCAATACACTCCCAAATATCGCTCCTCAGACACCACAAAAACAGTGATGAAAAACTGCTCAATCAATAAAATGGTTTATCTCTATGAGGTGAATATGAGGTGAATACACATATCAAAAAATAGTTTCTCAAAAACCTTCTCTCCAGTTTTTATCTGAAGATATTTCCATTATAACCATAGGCCTCTATGAGCTCCAAAAAGTCCCTTTGTAGATTTCCCAAAAAGAGTGCTACCAAATTGCTCAATGAAAACAAAGGTGTAACTCTGTGAGGTGAATTCAACCACCACAAAGCAGTTTGTAAGAAAGCTTTTTTCTAGTTTTTATCTGAGGATATTTTCTTTTTCACCAGAGGCCTCAAAGTGCTCCCAAATATCCCTTTGCAGATTCCACGAAAACAGTGTTTGCAAACTGCTCCATGAAAAGAAACGTGTAATTCTGTGAGATGAATTCGCACATCACAAAGAACTTTCTCAGAAAGCTTCTTTCTAGTTTTTATCTGAGGATATTTCCTTTGTCACCATAGGTTTCAATGTGATCCAAAATATCCCTTCACAGATGCACAAAAAACAGTGCTACCAAACTGCTCTATGAAAGCGATCATGTAACTTTGTGAGATGAATTAACACATCAGAAAGCAGCTTCTCAGAAAGCTTCCTTCTAGTTTTTATCTGAGGACATTTCCTTTTTCACCATATTCCTCAGTCGCAGATCAAACGACAAAAGTGTTTAGCAAACTTCTCAATGAAAAGAACAGTGTTACTCGGTGAGATGGATTCAGACATCACAAAGCAGTTTCACAGAAAGCTTATTTTTTTATCTGAGTATATTTCGTATGTCACAATAGGCTTCAAAGTGCTCCCAAATATCCTATTGCAGATACAACAAAAACAGTGTTAACAAGCTGCTCAATGAAAAGAGTGGTGTAACTCTGTAAGATGAATTCACACATCACAAAGCTGTTGCGCAGAAAGTTTCCTTCTAGTTTTTACATGAGGATATTTACTTTTTCACTATAGGCCTCAATGCACTCCAGAATAACTCATTGCAGATTCCATGAAAACACTGTTAGCAAACTACTCCTTGAAAAGAAAGGTGTAACATTCTGAGATGAGTTCACACATCACAAAAAACTTTCTCAGAAAGCTTCCTTCTTGTTTTTATCTGAGGATATTTCCTTTGTCAACATAGGCTTCAATGCGATTCAAAATATAAATTCTCAGATTCCCCAAAACCACTGCTACCAAACTGATCCATGAAAAAGATCGTGTGAATCTGTGAGATGAATTAACACATCACAACGTGGTCTCTCAGAAAGCCTCTTTCTAGTTTTTATATGAGGATGTTTCCTTCACCATCAGGTTCAATGTGCTTCAAAATATCCCATTGCCATTTCCAGGAAAACAGTGTTAGTAAACTGCTCAATGAAAACTACACTGTAATACTGTGAGATGAGTTCACACATCACAGAGCATTTTCTCAAAAATATTCTTTCTATTTTTATCTGAGAATTATTTCTTTTTCACCATAAGCCTCAATGCGCTCCAGTATATATGTTTGCAGATTCCACGAACACAGTGCGAGCAAAGTGATCAATTAAAAGAACGGTGTAACACTGTAAGATAAATTCCGAAATCACAAAGCTGTTTCTCAAAAAACTTCTTTCTAGTTTTTATCTGAGGATATTTCCTTTTTCACTATAGGCCTCAAGGCGCTCTGGAATATCCCATTGCAGATTCCCTGAAAACATTGTTAGCAAACTGCTCCGTGAAAAGAATGGCGTAACTCCATGAAATGAAATAGCACATCAGAAAGAACTTTCTCAGAAAGCTTCTTTCTAGTTTTACCTGAGGATATTTCCTTTGTCACCATAGGCTTCAATGTGATCCAAAATATTCTTTGTCAGATTCCACAAAAACAATGCTACCAAACAGATCCATGAAAAGGATCCTAACACTGTGCAATGAATTAACACATCATGGAGTGTTTTCTCAGAAAGATTCCATCTAGTTTTTATGTGAGGATATTGCATTTTTCATCATAAACTTCAACACTGCTACAAAATATACCATTGCAGATCCCAAGAAAACAGTGTTAACAAACTGTTGAATGAAATGAACAGTGTAACTCTGTGAGATGAATTCACACGTCACAAAACACTTTCTCAGAAAGTTTCTTTCTAGTTTTTGTCTGAGGATATTTCCTTTTTCACCATAGGCCTCAAGGGGCTCCAAAATATCCTTTTGCAGATTCCATGAAAACAGTGCTAGCAAACTGCTCCATGAAAGAAAAGCTGCAACTCAGTGAGATGAATTCACACACCACAAAGAAGTTTCTCAGAAAGTTTCATTTTAGTTTTTGTCTAAGGATATTTCCTCCGTCACCATAGGCTTCAATGCAATATAAAATACCCATCCTCAGATTCCCCAGAAACAGTGCTACCAAACAGCTGCATGAAAAGAAAGGTGCAACTCTGTCAGATGAACTCACAAGTCACAAAGCAGTCTCTCAGAAAACTTCTTTCAAGTTTTTGTCTGAGGATATTCCTTTTGTCACCATAAGCTTCAATGAACTCCAAAATATTCACGGCAGATTCCAAGAAAACGATGATAGCAAACTGCTCAATGAAAATAACAGTGTAACTCTGTGAGATGAATTCACACATCACAAAGCAGTTTCTCAGAAAGCTTCTTTTTTGTTTTTATCTGAAGATACATCCTTTGTCAACATAGGCTTCATGCACTCCCAAATATCCTGTGGCAGATTCCAAGAAAACAGTGTTGTCAAACTGCTCATTGAAAAGATCGGTGCAATTCTGTGAGATGTATTCACACATCATGAAGCAGTATCTCAGAGAGCTTATTTCTAGTTTTATCTGAGGATATTTCTTTTATCACTATAGGTTCTCAATGTGCTCCCAAATATCCCTTTGCAGATTCCACGAAAACAGTGTTAGCAAACTGCTTCATGAAGAGAAAGGTGTATCTCTGTGAGATGAATTCACACAACACAAAGCAGTATCTCAGAAAGCTTCTTTCTAGTTTTTATCTGAGGATATTTCCTTTTTCACCATATTCCTCAATGTGCTCCAGAATATCCCATTGAAGATTCCCAATAAAAGTGTTAGCAAACTTCTCATTGAAAGGAGTGGTGTAACTCTGTGAGATGAATTCACACATCACAAAGCAGGTTCTCACAAAGCTTCTTACTAGGTTTTATCTGAGGATATTCCTTTTTCACTATAGGCCTCAATGTGCTCCCAAATACCCTTTGCAGATTCTATGACAACAGTGTTAGCAAACTGCTCATGAAAAGAACAGTATAACTCTGAGAGATGAATTCAGAAATCATAAAGCATTTTCTCAGAAATCTTCTTTCTTGTTTTTATCTGAGGATATTTACTTTGTTCCAAAGAGCTTCAATGCAATCCAAAATATCACGTCTCAGATTCCAAAAAAACAGTGCTACCTCACTGATCCATGAAAAGGATCGTGTAACTCTGTGAGATGAGTTAACACGTTACAAAGCAGTTTCTCAGACAGCTTCTTTCTAGTTTTTATGTAAGCATACTTCCTTTGTCACCATAAGATTTAATGTGCTCCAAAATATCCCATTGAAGATTCCAAGAAAACAGTGTTTGCACACTGCTCATTGGAAAGAACAGTGTAACTCTGTGAGAAAATTCACACGTCACAAAGCAGTTTCTCACAAAGCTTCTTTTTGTTTTTTATCTGAAGATATTTCCTTTTTCAAAATAAGAATCAATGTATTCCCAAATATCTCTTTTCAGATTACAGGAAAACAGTGTTAGTACACTGCTCCATGAAAAGAAAAGTGTAACTCTGTGAGAAAAATTCACACATCACAAAGGACTTACTAAGACAGATTCCTTCTAGTTTTTATCTGAACATATTTCCTGTGTCATCTTAGACTTCAATGTGATCCAAAATATGCCATCTCCGATCCCCAAAAACAGTGCCACCAAACTGATCCATGAAACTGATAAATGAAAAGAATCATGTAACTCCATGAGATTAATTAACACCCCACAAAGCAGTTTCCCAGAAAACTTCTTTATAGTTTTTATGTGAAGATATTTCCTTTGTGACCATAAGCTTCAGTGCACTCCTAAATATCCCATTGCAGATTCCACGAAAGCAGTGCTAGCAAAAAGCTCAATGAGAATAGCAGTGTAACTCTCTGAGATGAATTCACACATCACAAAGCCATTTCTTAGAAAGCTTCTTTCTATTTTTTATCTGAGGATATTTCATTTATCACCATATGCCTCAAAACACTCCAAAATATCCCTTCACAGATTCCACAAAAATACTGTTAGCACACTACTCCATGAAAAGAAAGGTGTACCTTTGTGAGACGAATTCAACATCACAAACAACTTTCTCCGAAAGCTTCCTCCTAATCTTTATCTGAGGATATTTCCTTGGTCACCATAGGCGCCAATACGATGCAATGTATACCTTCTCACACTCTCCCAAAACAGTGCTAATAAACTGCTCCATGGAAAGAATCGTGTGACTTTGTGAGATGAATTCACAAAACACAAAGCAGTTTCTCAGAAAGCTTCTTTCTAGTTTTTGTCTGAGGATATTTCCTTTGTTACCATAAGCTTCTATGAACTCCCAAATATCCTATTGCAGATTCCATGAAACCAGTGTTATCAAACTACTCAAGATAGACCACAGTGTAACTCCATGAGATGAATTCACACATTGCAAAACATTTTCTCAGAAAGCTTCTTTCTAGTTTTTTCTGAGGATGTTTCTTTTTTCACTATAGACCTCAATGTGCTCCCAAATATCCCTTTGTACATTCCATGAAACAGTGTAGACAAACAGCTCCATGAAAAGAAAGGTGTAACTCTGTGAGATGAAATCACATATAACAAAGTGCTTTATCAGAAACCTTCTTTTTGTGTTTTATCTGAGGATATTTGCTTTGTCACCATAGGCGTCAATGTGATCCAAAATATCCTATCTCAGATTCCCCAAAAACATTGCTACCAAACTGATCCATGAGGCAGTTTCTCAGAAAGTTTCTTCTTGGGTTTTCTATGAAGATATTTCCTGTGTCTCCATAGGCTTCAATGTGCTCCCACATATCCTGTTGCAGATTACATGAAAACAGTGTTAGCAAACTGTTCCATCAAGAGAATGGTGTAACTCTGTGAGATTAATGAGACATCACAAAGCAGTTACTCAGAAAGCTTCTTTCTACTTTTTCTCTGAGGATATTTCCTTTTTCACTACAGATATCAAAGCACTCCCAAATATCCCTGTGCAGATTCCACGAAAACAGTGACAGCAAACTGCTCCATGAAAAGAAAGGTGTAACTCTGTGAGATGAATTCACACATCACAAGTCAGTTTCCCAGAAATGTTCTTTCTAGTTTCCATCTGAAGACATTTCCTTTGTCACCATAGGCTTCAAAGTGCTCTGAAATATCCCACTGTAGATTCCAAGAAAACATAGTGAGCAAACTGCTCAATGAAAATAACAGTGTAACTCTGTGAGGTGAAGTCACACATCACAAAGCAGCTTATTAGAATGCTTCTTTGTGGTTTTTATCTGAGGATATTTCCTTTGTCACCATAGGCTTCAATGCGCTGCCAAATATCATATTGCAGATAGCATGAAAACAGTGTTGTCAAACTGCTCAGTGAAAAGAATGGTGTAACTCTGTGAGATGAATCCACACATCACAAAGAACTTTCTCAAAAAGCTTCTTTCTAGTTTTTATCGGAGGATATTTCCTTTTACACCATAGGCCTAAAGGTGCTCCCAAATATTTCTTTGCAGATTCCACAAAAAGAGGGCTACCAAATTGCTTCATGAAAAAGGAGGTGTAACTCTGTGAGATGAAATCACACATTGGAAAGAACTATCTCAGAAAGCTTCTTTCTAGTTTTTACCTTAGGATATTTCCTTTGTCACCATAGGCACCAAAGTGCTCCCAAATAACCTATTGCAGATTCCACGAATAAAGTGTTATCAAACTGCTCAAGGGAAAGAACAGTGTAGCTCTGTGCAATAAATTCACACAACACAAGGACCTTTCTCAGAAAATTTCTATCTATGTTTTATCTGAGGTTACGTCCTTTGTCACCACAGGCTTTGATGTGATCCAAAATTCCCTTCTCAGATTCCCCAAAAACAGTGGTACCAAAGTGCTCCATGTAAAGTATAGTGTAACTCTGTGAGATGAATTAACACATCAAAAAACGATTTATCAGAAAGTTGCTTTCTAGTTTTTGTATGAGGATATTTCCTTTGTCACCCTAAGCTTCAATGGGTTCTGATATTTCCCATTGCGAATCAAGAAAACATGTGCAAAGCTCATGAAAAGCAGTGTAACTCTGTAGAAATCACACTCAAAAGCATTTCCCGGCGCGGTGGCTCACTGTAATCCAGCAAGGCAGACATCACGTCGAGATCGAACATCTGCTGTGAACCCCGTTCTACTAAAATACAAAAACGAACCTGGGGCGCCTGTATCCACTCGGGAGGCTGAGGCAGGAGAATGGCGTGAAAAGCGGAGCTTGCAGTGACTAGATCCGGCCACTGCACTCCAGCCTGGGCGACAGAGCGAGACTCCGTCTCAAAAAAAAAAAAAAAAAAAAAAAAAAAAAAAAAAAAAAAAAAAGCATTTTCTCAGAATGTTTCTTTTTGGTTTTTATCTGGGGATATTTCCTTTGTTACCATAGGTTTCAATGTGCTCCCAAATATCCTATTGCAGATTCTGTGAAAACAATGTCCTCAAACTCCTCAATGTAGAGAATGGTGTAACTCTGTGAGATGAATTCACATCTCACACATCAGTTTCTCATAATGATTCTTTCTAGTTTTTATCTGATGATATATACATTTCCACTATAGACCTCAATGTGCTCGCAAATATCCCTTTGCAGATTCTACAAAAACAATGCTCCATGAAAAGAATAATGTAACTCTGTGAGATGAAATAACGCATCAGAAAGCAGTTTTTAGAAAACGTCTTTCTAGTTTTTATATGAGGATATTTCCTTTTCCACCATAACCTTCAATGCCTTCTGAAATATCCCATTGCAGATGCATAGAAAACAGTGTTAGCAAACTGCTCAATGAAAGAAACAGTGTAAATCTGTGAGATGAATTCAAACATCACAAAGCAGTTTCTCTGAAAAATTATTTTTGTTTTTTTCTCAGGATATTTATTTTGTCACTGTAGGCTTCAATGTGCTGCCAAATATCCTATTGCAGATTCCACGAAAACCGTGTTATCAAACTGCAAAATTAAAAGAATGGTGTAACTCCGTGACATGAATTCACACATCACAAAGCAGTTTCTCAGAAAGCTTCTTTCTAGTTTTTTTTCTGAAGATATTTTCTTTTTCTCCATAGGCCTCAAATCGATCCCAAATATCCCTTTGCAGATTCCATGAAAACTGTGTTAGCAAACTCTTCCATGAAAAGAAAGGTGTAACTCTTTGAGATGAAATCACACATCACAAAGAACTTTCTCAGAAAGCTTCATTCTCATCTTTATCTGAGGATATTTCCTTTGTCACTATAGGCTTAAATGTGATCCAAAATATCCATTCTCAGATTCTCAGATTTGGTAGCACCAAAAAAGTGCTACCAAACTGATCCATAAAAAGAATTGTGTAGCTCTGTGAGATGAATTCACAAATCAGAAAGCAGTCTCTCAGAATGTTTCTTTCTAATTTTTGTCTAAAGTCATTTCCTTTGTCACCATAGGCTTCAATGCACTATGAAATATCCCACTGCAGATTACGAGAAACTGTGTAAACAAATGACTCAGTGAAAATAACAGTGTAACTCTGTGAGATGAATTCACATATCACAAGCAATTTCTCAGAAAACTTATTTTTATGTGAGGATATTTCCTTTGTCACCACAGGCTTCAATGCCATCCCAAACATACTTTTGCAGATTCCACAAAAACAGTGTTAGCAAACTACTCTATGAAAGAAAAGTGTAACATTGTGGGATGAATTAAAAGATCTGTAAGAGGTTTCTCAGAAAGCTTCTTTCCAGTTTCCATATGAGGATATTTCCTTTGTCACCATAAGCTTCAATGCACTCTGAAACATCCTACTGCAGATCTCAAGATAAGAGTGTTAACAAACTGCTCAATGAAAAGAACGGTGTAGCTCTGTGAGGTGAATTCAAACATCATAAAGCAGTTTTGCAGAAAGCTTCTTTCTAGTTTTTATCTGAGGATATTACCCTTTTCACTATAGGCCTCAAAGCACTCCCAAATATCCCTTTGTGTATTACATGAAAACAGTGTTAGCAAACTGCTCCTTTGAAGAAAGCTATTTCTCTGTGAGATGAAATCAAACATCAAAAAGAACTTTCTCTGAAATCTTATTTCTTTTTTTTATCTGAGGATATTCACTTTGTCACCATGGGATTCAATGCGATCCACAATATCCCTTCTCATATTCCCCCAAAACAGTGCTACCAAACTGATCCATGAAAAGAATCGTGTAACTCTATGAGATGAATTCATAAATCACAAAGCAATTTCTCAGAATGTTTCTTTAAGTTTTTGTCTGAGGATATTTACTTTTTCACAATATACTTCACTGTGCTCCAAAATATCCTATCATAGATTCCAGGAAAACAGTGTTAGCAAACTGCTCAATGAAAATAACAGGGTAACTCTGTGAACTGAATTCCCACATTACAATGCAGTTTCTCAGAAAGTTTCTTTTTTGTTTTTCTATGAGATATTTCCTTTGTCACCATAAGCTTCAATGTGCTTCGAAATATCCCATTGCAGATTCCAAGAAAACAGTGTTAACAAACTACTCAATGAAAAGAACAGTGTAACACTGTGAGATGAATTCACACATCACAAAGCAGTTTCTCAGATAGCTTCTTTTTTGTTTTTATCTGAGGATATTTCCTTTTTCATCATAGGCCTCAATGTACTCCCAAATATCCCTTGAAGATTCCACATAAACAGTGTTAGCAAAGTGCTCTATGAAAACAAAGGTGTAACTCTGTTAAATGAATTCACACATCACACCACGCTTTCTCAGAAAGCTGCTTTCTAGTTTTTATATGAGATCATTTCCTTTTTCACCATAAGCTTCAATGTGCTCCTAAATATTTCATTTCAGATTCCACAAAAACAGTGTTAGCATACTGCTCAATGAAAAGGACAGTGTAACTCTGTTAGATGAATTCACACATCACACAGCAGTGTCTCAGAAGGCTTCTTTGTAGTTTTTATCTGAGGATATTTCTTATTTACTACAGATCTCAGTGCACTCCCAAATGTTCCTTTGTAGATTCCACAAAAACAGTGTTAGCAAACTCCTCCATGAAAAGAAATTTGTAACTCTGTGAGATAAACTCACACATCACAAAGAACTTTCTCAGAATGATTCTTTCCAGTTTTTATCTGAGGATATTCCCTTAGTCACCATACACTTCAATGCGATCCAAAATATTCCTTCTCAATTTCCCCAAAAACGGTGCTACCAAACTGATATTTGAAGAAAATCGTGTAACACTGTGAGATGAATTAACACATCACAATGTGATTTCTCAGAAAGGTTCCTTCTAGTTTTTATATGAAGATAATTCCTTTGTCACCATAAGCTTCATTGTGCTCCGAAATATCCCTTTGTAGATTACAAGAAAACTGTTAGCAAACTGCTCACGGAAAACAACAGTGTAACTCTGTGAGATGAATTCACACATTACTAAGCCGTTTCTTAGAATGCTTCTTTGTAGTTTTTATCTGAGAATATTTACTTTTTTACCATAGAACTCAATGCGCTCCCAAATATCCAGTCGCACATTCCATGAAAACAGTGTCAGTAATCTGCTCCATGCAAAGAAACTTGTAACACTGTCAGGCGAATTCACACATAACAAAACTGTTTCTCAGAAAGCTCCTTTCTAGTTTTTATCTGAAGATATTTCCTTTGTCACCATAGGCATCAATGTGATCCAATTTATACCTTGTCAGATACCCCAAAAACAGTGCTAGAAACCTGCTCCATGAAAATAATCATGTAACTCTGTGAGAAGAAGTAAAGCATCACAAAACAGTTTCTCAGAAAGCTTCTTTCTTGTTTTCATCTGAAGATGTTTCCTTTTTCAGTATAGGCCTCAATGCACTCCCAAATGTTCCTTGGCAGATTCCATGAAAACAGTCTTAGCAAAATGCTCAATGAAAAGTTACACTCTCAGATGAATTCAAACTTCACAAAACAGTTTCTCAGAGAGCTTCTTCCTAGTTTTTATCTGAGGATATTTAGATTTTCACCATAGGCCTCAATGCGCTCCCAACTATCCCTTTGCAGATTCCTCGAAAACAGTGTTAGCAAATGGCTCCATGAAAAGAAATGTGTAATTCTTTCAGATGAATTCACACATCACAAAGAACTTTCTCAGAAAGCATCTTTCTAGTTTTTATCTGGGAATATTTCTGTTGTCACCATAGGCTTCAATGTGATCCATAATATCCCTTCTGAGATTACCCAAAAACAGTGGAACCAAACTGCTCCATAAAAAGCGTCATGTAATTCTGTGAGGTGAATTCAGAAATCACAAAGCAGTTTCTCAGAAAGCTTCTTTCTATTGTTGTCTGAGGATCTTTCCGTTTTTACCTTAAGGTTCAATGCTCTCTGAAATATTCCATTGCAGATTCCAAAAAAAAAAAAGTTAGCAGACTGCTCAATGAAAAGGACAGTGTAATTCTTTGAGATGAATTCATACATCTCAAAGAAGTTTCTCAGAAAGCTTTTCTAGTTTTTATCTGAGGATATTTCTTTTTTCACTATAGACCTCAATGTACTCTGAAATATCCCTTTGCAGATACCATGAAAACAGTGTTAGCAAACTCTTCCATGAAAAGAAACTTGTAACTCTGTGAGATAAATTCACACATCACAAACAACTTTCTCAGACACCATCTTTCTGGTTCTTATCTGAGGATATTTCCTTTGTCACCATAGGCTTCAATGCGATCCAAAATATCCTTTCTCAGATTCCCCAAAAAGAGTTCTAACAGACCGATCCATGAAAAGAACCGTGTCACACTGTGAGATAAATTAACACATCTCAAAGCGGTTTCTCAGAAAGCTTCTTTCTAGTTTTTATATGAGGATATTTCCTTTGCCACCATAAGATTCAATGTAATCCAAAATATCGCTTCTCAGATTCCCAAAAACAGTGCTACCAAACCGATCCATGAAGACTATTGTGGAACTCAGTGAGATTGAATTCACAAATCACAAAGCAGATTCTCAGAAAGCTTCTTTCTAGTATTTATCTGAGGATATTTCCTTTGTCACCATAGACTTCAATGCAATCCTAAATATCCCTTCTCAGAATCCCCAAAAACAGTGCTATCAAAGTGATCCATGAACAGAATGATGTAATTGTGATATGAATTCACAAATCACAAAGCAGTTTCTCAGAAAATTTCTTTATAGTTCTTGACTGAGGACATTTACTTTTTCACAATAAGCTTCAATGCACTCTCAAATGTGCCATTGTAGATTCTAAGAAAACAGTTTTAGTCAACTTCTCAATTAAAAGAACAGTATAACTCGGTGAGTTGAATTCACACATTGCAAAGCAGTTTCTTAGAAAGCATCTTTCTAGTTTTTATATGAAGATAATTCTTTTTTCACTGTAGGCCTCTATGCGCTCCCAAATATCCCTTTGAAGATTCCATGAAAACTGTGTTAGCAAACTGCTCCATGAGCAGAAAGTCGTAATTCTGTGAAATGAATTCACACATCACAAACAACTGTCTGAGAAAGCTTCTTTCTAGTTTTTATCTGAGGATATTTCCTTTTCCACCATAGGCCTCAATGTGCTCCCAAATAATCCTTTGCAGATTCCATGAAAACAGTGTTAGCAAACTGCTCCATGGAAAAAAAGGTGTGACTCTTTGAGATGAATTCACACATCACAAAGAAGTTTTTCAGAAAATTTCTTTCTAGTTTTTAGCTAAAGATATTTCCTTTGTCACCATAGACTTCTATGTGATAGATAATATCCCTTCTCAGATACTCCAAAAGCAGTGTTACCAAACTGCTCCATGAAAAGAATTGTGTAACTCTGTAAGTTGAATTCAGAAATCACAAAGCAGCATCTCAGAAAGCTTCTTTTTAGTTCTTGTCTGAGGATATTTCCTTTTTTACCAAAAGCTTCAATGTGCTCTGAAATATCCCATTTCAGATTCCAAGAAAACAGTGTTAGCAAACTGCTCAATGAAAAGAGCAGTGAAACTCTGTGAAATGAATTCACACCTCACAAAACAGTTTCTTAGAAAGCTTCTTTTTGGTTATGACCTGAGGATATTTTCTTTGTCACCGTAGGCTTCTATTCATGCCCAACTATCCTATTGGAATTCAATGAAAACAATGTTAACAAATTTCTCCATGAATAGGATGGTGTAGTTCTGTGGATTGAATTCACACATCAGAAAGCAGTTTCTCATAAAGCTTCTTTCTAGTTTTTATCTCAAGATATTTCCTTTTCCACCATCAGTTTCCACATGCTCCCAAATATCCCCTCTCATATACCACAAAACCAGTGATGCCAGCCTGCTCTCTCAACAGAAAGCTTTACCTCTATGAGATGAAGGCACACATCACAAAGGAGTTATCAGAAATTTTCACTTCAGTTTTTACCTGAAGATATTTCCTTTTTCAACCTTGGCCACTATCCCCTCCCAAATGGCCTTTGCACATTCCAAAAAAACAGTGGTACAAAACTGCTCAATGAAAATAAAGATTTAACTCTTTGAGATGAATTCACCCATCACAAAACAGTCTCTCAGAAACCTTCTCTCTACATTTATCTGAGAGTATTTCTTTTTTCACCATAGGCTTCTCTGCACTCTGAATATCCCTTTGTGGACTCCACAAAAACAGGGTTACCACACTGCTCAGTAAAAAGAATGGTATACATCTGGGAGATGAATTCACCCATCACAAAGAAATTTCTCAGAAAGATCCTTTCTAGTTTTTATATGTGCATGTTAACTTTCCAGCATTAGCCTTAAAGTGCTCCCAAATATCTCTTCTTACACACCACAAAAAAAGTGATGCCAAACGGCTCAATGAACAAAATGGTTTATCTCTATAAGGTGAATACACACATCACAAAACAGCTTCTCAAAAATCTTCTCTGCAGCTTTTAACTGAAGATATTTCCTTTTTCAACATAGGCCTCTAGGAGCTCCAGAAAATCCCTTTTTGGATTTCCCAAAAACAGTGCAACCAAACTGCTCAAGGAAAAGAAAGATGTAACTTTGTGAGATGAATGCACACATCACAAAGAACTTTCTCAGTAAGTTTCTTTCCAGTTATTATATGAGGATATCTCCTTTGTCACCATAGTCTTCAATGTGATCCAAAATATCCCTTATGAGATTCCCCAAACACAGTGATACCAAAGTGCTCCATGAAAAGAATCGTGTAACTCTGTGAGATGAATTCACAAATCACAAAGCAGTTTCTCAAAAAGCTTCTTTCTAGTTTTTGTCTGTGGATATTTCCCATGGCACAAAAAGCTTCAATGCACTCTGAAATATCCCATTGCAGATTCCAAGAAAACAGCGTTAGCAAACTGCTCCATGAAAAGAAAGCTGTAACTCTGTGAGAGGAATTCACACATCACAAAGAATTTTATCAGAAACCTTCTTTCCAGTTTTTATCTGAGGTTATTTTCTTTGTAACCACAGGCTTCAATGCGATCCACAATATCCTATCTCAGATTCTCCAAAAAGAGTGCTAACAGACAGATCCATGAAAATAACCGTGAAACTCTGTGAGATGAATTAACATATCTCAAAGTAGCTTCTCCAAAAGCTTCTTTAGAGTTTTTATTTGAGGATATTCCCTTTGTCACCATAGACTTAAATGCGATCCAAAGTATCCTTTCTCAGATTCCCCAAAAATAGTACTAACAAACTGCTGCATGAAAAGAATCGTGTAAATCTGAGATGAATTCACAAATCACAAAGCAGTTTCTTAGAACGCTTCTATCTAGTTTTGGTCTGAGGATTTTTCCTTTGTCACTATAAGCTTCAATGTGCTATGAAATATCCCTTTGCACATTCCAAGAAAACATTGTTAGCAAACTGCTCAATGAGCAAAATAGTGTAACTCTGTGAGATTAATTGACACAACACAAAGTAGTTTCTCAGAAAGATTCTTTTTGGTTTTCATCTGAGGATATTTCCTTTGTCACCATAGGTTTCAAAGCACCCAAAAATATCCAATTGCAGATTCCAAAAAGAGAGTGTTATCAAACTGCTCATTGAGAACAATGGCATAGTTCTGTGAGATGAATTCACACATTACAAATCAGTTTCACAGAAAGCTTCTTTCTAATTTTTTCTTAAGATATATCCTTTTTCACTATAGG
Organism: Rhinopithecus roxellana; assembly: GCF_007565055.1. NCBI lineage: Eukaryota > Metazoa > Chordata > Mammalia > Primates > Cercopithecidae > Rhinopithecus > Rhinopithecus roxellana. Next base: position 11,717,331 of record NC_044567.1, on the reverse strand, counting down.
CCCCAATGCGTTCCCAGATATCCCATTGCAGATGCCAAGAAAATGGTGTTATCAGACTGCTAAATGAAAAGAACAGTGTAACTCTGTGAGATGAACTCACACATCATAAAGTAGTTTCTCAGAAAGTTTCTTTCTACTTTTTGTCTGAGAATATTTCCTTTTTCAAACAAGGCCTCATTGCACTCCCAAATAACCATTTGCAGATTCCACGAAAACAGTATTAGCAACCTGCTCCATGAAAAGAAAGGTGTAACACTGTGAGATGAATTCCCACATCACAAGGAATTTTCTCAGGAATCTTCTTTACAGTTTTTATCTCAGGATATTTCCATTGTCACCATAGGCTTCAATGTGATAAAAAATATCCCTTCTCAGATTCCCCAAAATCAGTACAAGCAAACTGAATCGTGAAAAGAATTGTGTAACTCTGTGAAGTGAATAAACACATCACAAAGCGGTATCTGAGAAAGCTTCTTTCTATTTTTTATACAAGGATATATCATTTGTCACCATAAGCTTCAATGTACTCTGAAATATTGCATTGAATATTCCACGAAAACAGTGTTAGCTAACTGATCAATGAAAAGAACAGTGTAACACAGTGAGATTAATTGACAAATCACAAAGCAGTTTCTCTGAAAGTTTCTATCTAGTTTTTATTTGAGGATATTTCCTTGCTCACCATAGGCCTCATGCGCACCAATATATCCCTTGGCAGATTCCATGAAAACAATGCTAGCAAATTGTTCAATGAAAAGAACGGTGTAATTCTGTGAGATAAATTCACACATTGCAAAGCAGCTTCTCAGAAAGCTTCTCTCTAGTTTATATCTGAGAATACTTCATTTTACACCCTAGGACTCAATGTGTTCCCAAATACCTCTTTGTAGATTCCATGAAATCAGAGTTAGCAAACTGCTCCATAAAAAGAAAGGTGTAACTCTGTGAGATGAATTCACACATCACAAAGAACTTTCCCAGAAAGCTTCTTTATAGTTTTTGTCTGTGGATATTTCCTTTGTCACCATAAGCTTCACCATGATCCAAAATATCCCTTCTCAGATTCCCCAGAAACAGTGCTACCAATCTGCTCCATGAAATGACTCGTGAAACTTTGTGAAATGAATTCACATATCACAAAGCAGTTTCTCAGAAACTTCTTCTAGTTTTTGTTTGAGGTTACTTCCTTTTTAACCATAAGCTCCAAGGCACTCCAAAATATCCTTTTGCAGATTCCAAGAAAGCAATGTTAGCAAACTTCTCAATGAAAATAACAGTGTAATACTGTGAGTTGAATTTATGCATCACAAAGCAGGTTATCAGATAACTTCTTTCTATTTTTCATCTGAGGATATTTCCTTTTTTACCATAGACCTCAAGGGGCTCCCATATATCCCTTTGCAGATACCACAAAAACAGTTTTAGCAAAATGCTCAATGAAAAGAATGCTGTAACTCTGTGAGATGAATTCACACATCACAAAGAACTTTTGTTTCTTTCTAATTTTTATCTGAGAATATTTCCTTTGTCACCATAGGATTCAAGGCGACCCAAAATGTCCCTTCTCAGATTCTCCAAAAACAGTGCCACCAATCTTCTCCATGAAAATAAAGTTGTTACTCTGTGAGATGAATTCACACATCACAAAGCAGTTTCTCAGAAAGCTTGTTTCTAGTTTTTTTCTGAGGATATTTCCTTTTTGACTATAGGCCTCAATACACTCCCAAATATCCCTCTGCAGATTCCACAAAAACAGTGATAGCAAAGTGCTCCAAGAAAAGAGAAGTGTTACTATGTGAGATGAATTAGCATATCATGCAACAGTTTCTCAGAAAGCTTCTTTCTAGTTTTATATGAGGATAATTTCTTTGTCAAAATAGTCTTCAATGTGATCCAAAATATCCTTTATCAGATGCCCCCAAAACACTGCTACCAAACTGATCCATGAAAAGAATCTTGTATCTCTGTGGGATGAAGTAACACATCACAAAGCGGTTTCTTGGAAAGATTCTTTCTAGTTTTTATATAATTTTTTAAAATTTGTCACCATAACCCTCAATGTACTCTAAAATATCCCATTGCAGATTCCAAGAAAACAGTGTTAGCAAACTGCTCAATGAAAAGAACAGTGTAACTCTGTGAGATGAATTCACAAATCACAAAGTAGTTACTCAGAAAGCTTCTTTCCACTTTTATTCTGAGGATATTTCCTTTATCACCATATGCCTCAAAGGGCCCCTACTATCCGTTTGCAGACTGCATGAAGACAGTGTGAGCAAACTGCTCCATGAAAAGAACTGGTGTAACTCTGTGAGATGAAATGACCCATCACAAAGAAGTTTCTCAGAAAGCTTCTTTCTAGTTTTTATCTGAGGATATTTCCTTTGTCATCTTAGGCTTCACTGTGATCCAAAATATCCCTTCTCAGATTCCTCAAAAACAGTGTTACCAAACTGCTCCATTAAAAGAATCATGTCACTCTGTGAGATGAAATCACAAATCACAAAACAGTTTCTCAGAAAGCTTCTTTCTAATTTTTATCTGAGGATATTGCCTTTGTCACCATAAGCTTCAATGCACTCCAAAATATCGCATTGTAGATTCCAAGAAAACAGTGTTAGCAAACTGTTCAATGAAAAGAACAGTGTAACTCTGTGAGATGAATTCACACATTACAAAGCAGTTTGTAAGAAAGATTCTTTTTGTTTTTTATCTGAAGATATTTCCCTTGTAACCATAGGCTCATTGCACTCCCAAATATCGTATTGCAGATTCCACAAGAACAGTGTTATCAAATTGTCCAATGAAAAGAATGTTGTACCTTTGTGAAAAGAATACACATGTAATAAAGCAGTTTCTCAGAAAAGTTCTTTCTAGTTTTTAAATGATTATATTTTTTTCCACTATAGGCCTCAAGGTGATCCCAAATATCCTTTTGAAGATTCAACAAAAACAGTGTTTGCAAACTGTTCCATGAAAAGAAAGGTGTAACACTTTGAGATGAATTCACACATCACAAAGAAATTTCTCAGAAAGCTTTCTTCTAGTTTTTATCTGAGGATATTTCCTTTGTCACCATAGGCTTCCATGTGATCCAAAGTATCCCTTTTCAGTCTCCCTGATACAGTGATATCAAACTGATACATAAAAACAATCGTGTAACTCTGGGAGATGAATTCACAAATCACAAAGCAGTTTCTCTGTAAGTTTCCTTCTTTGTTTGTCAGAGGATATTTCCCTTGTCACAATAAGCTTCAATACGCTCCAAAATATCCCATTGCAAATTCCAAGAAAACAGTGTTAGAAAACTGCTCAATCAAAAGAACATGGTAACTTGTGAGTTGAATTTGCACATCACAAAGAGGTTCCTCTGAAAGCATCTTTCTAGTTTTTATCTGAGTACATTTCCTTTTTCACCATTGACCTCAAAGTACTCCCAAATATCCCTTTGCAGATTCCACGAAAAGTGTTTGCAAACTGCTGCATGAAAAGAAATGTGTAACTATGTGAGATGAATTCACAAATCACAAAGAAGTTTCTCAGAAAGCTTATTTCTAGTTTTTAGCTGAAGATATTTCCTTTGTCACCACAGGCTTCAATGCGACACATAATATCCCTTTTCAGATCCCCCACAAAGAGTGCTATCAAACAGCTCCATGAAAAGAACCACGTAACTCTGTGGGATGAATTCAGAAATCACAAAGCAGTTTCTCAGAAAGCTTCTTTCTGCTTTCTGTCTGAGGATATTTCCTTTTCTACTGTAAGCTTCCATGAGCTATGAAGTATCCCATTGCCTATGACAAGAAAACAGTGTTAAACCAGTCAATGAAAAGAAAGTTGTAACTCTGAGAGATGAAATAACACATCACAAAGAATTTTCTCAAAAAATTTATTTCGCGTTTTTATCTGAGGATAATTCCTTTGTCATCATAAGCTTCAAAGGGATCCAAAATATCCCTTCTCAGATTCCCAAAAAACAGTGCTACCAAACTGCTCCATGAAAAGATTCGTGTAACTCTGTGAGATGAATTCATAAATCACAAAGCAGGTTCTCAGAAAGCTTCTTTCTAGTTTTTGTCTGAGATTACTTCCGTTTTCACCAAAAGCTTCAATGCACTTTGAAATACCCTTTTTCAGATTCCAAATTTAAGAAACTGTTCAATGAAGAGAACTGTGTAACTCTGTGAGCTGAATTCACACATCACAAAGCAGTTTCTCAGAAAGCTTCTTTCTAGTTTTTATATGAGGGTAATTCGTTGGTCACCATAGGCCACAATGTGGTCCAAAATATCCCTTCTCAGATTCCTCAAAAACAGTGCTATCAAACTGCTCCATGAAAATAATCGTGTAACTCTGTGAGCTGAATTCACACATCACAATGAAGTTTCTCAGAAAGCTTACTTCTAGTTTTTATCTGAGGATATTTCCTTTTTCACCATAGGCTTCCATCTGCTCCCAAGTATCCCTTCCAATTAAATGAAAGCAGTGTCATCCAACTGCTATGTGAAAAGAAAGGTGTAACTGTGTGTGGTGAATTCACACATCACAAAGTAGTTTCTCAGAGAGCTTCTTTCTAGTTTTTATCTGAGAATATATCCTCTGTTAAACTAGGCTCTATGTGATCCAAAATATCCTTCACAGACAACCCAAAAACAGTGCTGCCAAACTGATCCATGAAAATAATTGTGTGACTATGTGAGAAAAATTCACAATTGCAAAGGTGTTACTCAGAAAGCTTCTTTCTAGTTTTTATATGAGTATATTTCCTTTGTCACCCTAAGCTTCAATGCACTCCGAAATATCCGTTTGCAGATTCCAAGAAAACAGTGTAAGCAAACTGCTGACTGAAAAGAAAGGTGTAACACTGTGAGGTGAATTTGCACATCAAAAAGCAGTTTGCTAGAAAGCTTCATTCTAGTTCTTATCTGAGGATATTTCCTTTATAACCTTAGGCTTCAATGCGCTCCCATATATACAGTTGCAGATTCCAAGAAAACAATGTTAGCAAACTGCTCAATGAAAAGAAAGCTGTAACTCTGTGAGATGAATTCACACATCAAAAGAACTTTCTCAGAAAACTTCTTTCTAGTTTCTGAGGATATTTCCTGTGTCACTATAGCATTCAACGAAATCCAAAATATCCCTTCTCAGATTGCCCAAAAACAGTGCAAACAATCTGCTCCATGAGAAGAATCATATAACTCTTTGAGATGAATTCACAAATCACAAAATAGTTTCTAAGAAAGCGTCTTTCTAGTTTTTGTCTGAGGATAATTCCTTTGCCACCATAAACTTCAATGTGCTCTTAAATATCCCATTGCAGATAGCAGGAAAAGAGTGTTAGCAAACTACTCAATGAAAAGGACAGTGTATCTCTCTGAGATGAATTCACACATCACAAAACAGTTTCTCAGAAAGCTTCTTTGTAATTTTCATCTGAAGAAATTTCCAATTTCACCACAGGCCTCAATGCACTCCCAAATATCCTTTCGCTAATTCCACGAAAACAGTGTTATTAAACAGCACAATGAAAAGAATGGTGTAACTCTGTGAGATGAATTCACACAACGCAAAGCAGTTTCTCAGAAAGCTTCTTTCTAGTTTTTATCTGAGCTTAATTTCATTTTCACTAGTGGCCTCAATGTGCTCCCAAATATTCTTTTGTTGATTCCAAGAAAACAGTGTTAGCAGTCTTCTCAATGAAAAGACAGTGTAACTCTGTGAGATGAATTCACATATCACAAAGCAGTTTCTCAGAGAGATTCTTTCTAGTTTTAATCTGAGGATATTTCCCTTTTCACCTTAGGCCTCAATGCACTCCCAAATATCCAATTGCAGATCCCAGTTAAAAAGTGTTAGCAAACTGCTCTATGAAAAGAAAGGTGTAACTCTTTGAGCTGAATTAACACATCAGAAAGAACGTTCTCAGAAAGCTTCTTTCTAGTTTTTATCTGAGGATATTTCCTTTGTCATCGTAGGCATCAATGCAATCCAAATTATTCCTTCTCAGATTCCCCAAAAACACTGTTACCAAACTGATCCATGAAAAGAATCGTGTAACCCAGTTAGATGAATTAGCACATCACAAATCAGTTTCTCAGAAAGCTTTTTTCTAGTTTTTATATGAGGATATTTCCTTTGTCATCAAAAGCTTGAGTGCACTATGAAATAGCCTGTTGAAGATTCCAAGAAAACTGTGTTAGCAACCAGCTCAAAGAAAAGAACAGTGTAACTCTGGGATATGGATTCACTCATCACAAAGCAGGTTCTCAGAAAACTTCTTTTTGTATTTTTTTTCTGAGGATATTTCCTTTGTCATCATAGGCTTCAATGCACTCCCAAATATCCTATTGCATATTCCATGAAAACAGTGTTAGCAAACTGCTCAATGAAAAGAATGGTGTAACTGTGAGATGAATTCACAAAGGAGTTTCTCAGAAAGATTCTCTCTAGTTTTTATCTGAGGATATTTTCTTTCTCGCTATAGTCCTCAATGCACTCCTAAATATCCCTTTTCAGATTCAGGTGTCACTCTCTGTGATGGATTCACATATTCAAAGAACTTTCACAGAAAACTTCTTTCTTGTTATTTTCTGAGGGTATTTTCTTTGTCATCTTATGGTTCAATGCGGTCTGGAATATTCCTTCTCAGATTCACCAAAAACAGTGCTACCAAACTTCTCCATGAAAAGAATCGTATAACTCTGCAAGATGAATTAACACATCAGAAAGCAGTTTCTTACAAAGCTTCTTTCTAGTTTTTATATGTGGATATATCCTTTGTCACCATAAGCCTCAATGTGCTCCAAAATATCAGATTGCAGAATCCAAGACAACAGTGTTATCAAACTGCTCAATACAAAGAACAGTGTAGCTCTTTGAGCTGAATTCACACATCACAAAGCAGATTCTCTGAAATCTTCTTTCTAGCTTTTATCTGAGGATATTTCCTTTATCACTATTGTCCTCAATGCACTCCCAAATATCCCTTGACAAATTCCATGAAATCAAGGTTAGCAAACTCCTCCATTTAAAGAATTGTGTAACTCTGTGACATAAATTCACACATCACAAAGAAGGTTCTCACAAAGCTTCTTTCTGGTTTTTCTCTGTGGATATTTCCTTTGTTACCCTAATCTTCAATACGATCCAAAATATGCCTTCTTAGATTCCCCAAAGACAGTTCTACCAAACTGCTCCATGAATAGAAGGGTGTGGTTCTGTGAGATGAGTTCACACATCACAAAGCTGTTTTCCAGAAAGCGTCTTTCTAGTTTTTATCTGAGGATATTTCCTTTTTCATTTGCTTCAAGGCACTAGCGAATATCCATTGCAGATTCCATGAAAACAGTGTTATCAACTTCTCAATGAAAAGAACAGTGTAACTCTGTGAGATGAATTCACACATCACAAAGCAGATTCTCAGAAAGCCTCTTTCTAGTTTTTATCCGAGGATATTTACTTTTTTACCCAAGGCCTCATTGCACTACTAAATATCCCTTTGCAGATTCCACAAAAACAGTGTTAGCAAACTGCTCCATGAAATGCAAGGGGTAACTCTGTGAGATAAATTAACACATGACAGAGAACTTACTCAGAAAACATTTTTTCTAGTTTCCATCTGAGGATATTTCCCTTGTCACCATAGGCTTTAATGGGAATAAAAAATATCCCTTCTCAGATTCCCCAAAAAGAGTGCAACCAAACTGATCCATGAAAAGAATCGTGTAACTCTGTGAGATGAAAGAACACATCACAAAGCAGTTTCTGAGAAAGCTTCTTTCTAGTTTTTATATGAGGATATTTCCTTCGTAATCATAAGCTTCAGTGCGCTCAGGAACATTGCATTGCAGATTCGAAAAAAACAGTGTTAGCAACCTGCTCAATGAAAAGAGGAGTGTAACTTTGTGGTATGAATTCATACATCACAAAGCAGTTTCTCAGAAGCCTTCTTTGCAGTTAATGTCTGAGGATATTTCCTTTTTCACTATAGGCGACAATGCACTACAAAATATCCCTTTGCAGATTCCACAAAAACAGTGTTAGTAAACTGCTGCATGAAAAGAAAAGTGTAAGTCTGTGAGATGAATTCACACATTACAAGGAACTTTCTTAGAATGCTTCTTTCTAGTTTTTATCTGAGTGTGTTTCCTTAGTCATCGTAGGCTTCAATGAGAACCAAAATATCTCTTCTCAGTATCCCCCAAAACAGTGCTACCAAAGTGACAAATGAAAAGAATTGTGTAACTCTATGAGATGAATTAACAAATCTCAAAGTGGTTTCTCAGAAATCATCCTTCTAGTTTTTATCTGAGGATATTTACTTTTACACCATAGGCTTCAATGCCATCCACAATATCCCTTCCCAGTTTCCCCAAAAGCAGTGCTACCAAACTGCTCCATGAAAAGAAAGGTGTAACTCTGTGTGATGAATTCAAAAATCACATAGTAGATCCTCAGGAAGCTATTTTTCTATTTTTTGTCTGAGGATATTCCCTCTGTCACCATAGGCTTCAATGTGATCCGAAATATCCCATTGGAGATACCAAGAAAACAGTATTAGCAAACTGTTTAATGAAAAGAACAGTGCAACTCTATGAGATGAATTTACAAATCACAAAGAACTTTCTCAGCAAGTTTCTTTCTAGTTTTTGTCTGAGCACGTTTCCTTTGTCACCATAGGCTTCAATACGATCCAAAATATCCCTTCTCAGATTCCCCAAAAACAGGGCTACGAAACTGATCCATGAAAACAATCGTGTAATTCTATGAGATAAATTCACAAATAACTAAGCAGTTTCTAAGGAAGATTCTATCCAGGTTTTATCTGATGATATTTCCTTTGTCATCATGGGCTTCAATGCATTCCCAAATATCCCTTTGCAGATTCCATGAAAACAGTGTTACCAAACTGCTCCATGAAAAGAATCGTGTAACACTATGACATGAATTAACATATCACAAAGTGGTTTCAAATAATGTTTCTTTCTAGTTTTTATATGAGGATATTTCCTTTTCCACTGTTGGCTTCAATGCACCTCCAAATATCCCTTCTCAGGCACCACAAAAACATTGATTCCAAAGTGCTCCCTTAACAGAAACGTTTAGCTCTATGAGTTGAATGCAAACATCCCAAACGAGTTTCTCTGAAAGCTTCTCTCCAGTTGTTACCTGAAGAATTTTCTTTTTTCACCTTACACCTCTATGCTCCCCCAAATATCCCTCTACAGTTTACACAAAAACAGTGCTAACAAACTGCACCACAAAAAGAATGATTTAATTCTGTGAGATAAATTGACCCATCACAAAGCAGTTTCTCGTGAAGGTTCTTTCTAGTTTTTATCTGAGAATATTTCCTTTTCCACCGCAGGCTTCAATGCACTCCCAAATATCCCTTCTCAGACACCACATACACAGTGATGCCAAAGTGCTCACTCAACAGAAACGTTTAGCTCTATGAGATGAATGAACACATCAAAAAGGAGTTTCTCAGAAAGCTTCTCTCCAGTTTTTACCTGAAGATATTTCCTTTTTTGCCATGGGACTCTATGTGCTCCTGAATATCCCTTTGCAGATTCTAAAAAAATAGAATCTGCAAATTGCTCAATGGAAACAAAATTGAAACTCTGTGAGATGAATTCACCCATCACAAAGCAGTTTCTCAGAAAGCTTATTTCTAGGCTAAATCAGACGATATTTCTTTCTTCACCATTGGCTTCAACGTGCTCCCAAATATCTCCTCTCAGATACCACAAAAACAGTGATGCCAAACTGCTCAATCAACAAAAAGGTTAAACTCTATGATGTGAATACGCACATCAGAAAACCGTTTCTCGAAAATCTTCTCTATATTTTGGCAGAGGTTATTTCTTTTTCCACTGTACGCCTCTAGGAGCTTTGGAATATCCCCTTGAAAATGCCATAAAAACAGTGCTATCAAACTACTCCCTGAAAAGAATCGTGTAACTCTGAGAGATGAATTCACAAATCACAAGGAAGTTTGTCAGAAAGCTTCTGACTAGTTTTTGTCTCAGGATGTTTTCTTAGTCACCATAAGATTCAATGCACTCCAAAATATCCCATTGCAGATTCCAAGAAAACAGTGTTAGCAAACTGATCAAAGAAAAGAACAGTGTAGCTCTGTGATATGAATTCGCTCATCACAAAGCAGGTTGTCATAAAGCTTCTTTTTTCTTATCTGAGGATATTTATTTTGTCACCATAAGCCTCAATGCAGTCCAAGCTATCCTATTGAAGATTTCACAAAAATGTTAGCAAACTGCTAAATGAAAAAAAAGGTGTAACACTGTGAGGTGAATTCACAAGTCACAAAGAAGTTTCTCAGAAAACTTTTTTCTAGCTTTTATCTGAGGATATTTCTTTTTTCACTACAGGCCTCAATGCGCTCCCAAATATCCCTTTGCAGATTACACGAAAACTCTGTTAGCAAACTGCTCCATGAAAACAAAGGTGTAACTCTGTGAGATGAATCACAGAAAACTTCTTTCTTGTTTTTGTCTGAGGATATTTCCTTTGTCACCATGGGCTTCAATGTAATTCATAATATCCTTTCTCAGATTGCACGGAAACAGTGCTAACACACTGACCCATGAAAAGAATCATGTAACACTGTGAGGTGAATTAACACATCTCACAGTGGTTTATCAGAAAGCTTCTTTCCAGTTTTTATATGAGGATATTGCCTTTGTCACCACAGGCTTCATTGTGATCCAAAATATCCCCTCCCAGATTCCCCAAAAACAGTGCTACCAAACTGTTTCATGAAAAGAATCATGTAACCCTGAGATGAATTCACACATCACAAAGCAGTTTTTCAGAACGCTTCTTTCTAACTTTTGTAAGAGGTTATTTCCTTTGTCACAATATGTTTCAGTTACTCCAAAATATCCCAGTGCCAATTCCAAGAAAACAGTGTTAACAAACTGCTCCATGAAAAGAACAGTGTACGTCTGTGAGATAAACTCATACATCACAACGCAATTTCTCAGAAAGATTCCTTTTGGTTTTTCTCTGAAAATATTTTATTTGTCATCATAGGCTTCAATGCACTCCCAAATATCCTATTGCAGATTCCACAAAAACAGTGTTATCAAATTGCACAATGAAAAGAACAATGTAACTGTGTGACCTGAATTCACACATCAGAGAGCAGTTTCTCAGAAAGCTCCTTTCTTCTTTTCGTCTGAAGGATATTTCCTTTTTCAGTATAAGCCTCAATGAACACCAAAATATCCCTTTGCAGGTTAAACTAGAACTGTGTTAGCAAAGTGCTCCATGAAAAGAAAGGTGTAACTCTCTGAGATGATTTCAAAGAACCTTCTCAGGTAGCTTCATTCTAGTTTTTATCTGAGGATATTTCCTTAGTCATTGGGCTTCAATGTAATCCAACATATCCCTTCTCAGATTCCCCCAAAACAGTGCTACCAAATTGATTAATGAAAAGAATCATGTAACCCTGTGAGATGAATTAACACATCACAAAGTGGTTACTCAGAAAGCTTCTTTCTAGTTTTTATATGAGGATATTTCCTTTGTCACCATAAGCTTCAATGTGCTCTGAAATATGCCATTGCAGATTCCAGTGTAACTCTCTGACATGAATTTACACATCACAAAGCAGTTTCTCAAAAAGTTTCTTTTTAGTTTTCATCGGAGGATATTTAATTTTTCATAATAAGCTCAATGCACTGCGAAATACACCATTGTAGATTCCAAGTAAACACTGTTAGCAAGCTGCTGAATAAAAGAACAGTGTAACTCTGTGCATTGAATTCACACATCACAAAGCAGTTTCTCAGAAACCTTCTTTCTAGTTTTTCTATGAGGATATTTCAATTTTCACTATTGACCTCAATGTGCTCTCAAATATCCCTTTGTAGATTCCACGAAAATTCTGTTAGCAAACTGCTTCATGAAAAGAAAGGTGTAACTCTGTGAGATGAATTCCCACATCATGGAGAACTTTCTCAGAAAGTTTCTTTGTAGTTTTTAATCTGAAAATATTTCCTTTGGCATTGTAGACTTCAATGTGATCCAAAATATCTTTTCTCAGATACCACGAAAACATTGTTATCAGACTGATCCATGAAAACAATCATGTAATGCTGTGAGATGAATTAACACATCTCAAAGCGGTTTCTCAGAAAGTCTCTTTCCAGTTTTCATATGATGATATTTCCTTTGTCACCATAGGTTTTATTGGATCCAGAATATCCCTTCTCAGATTCCCCAAAAGCAATGCTAACAAGCTGCTCCCTGAAACCTATCAAGTAACTCTGAAATGAATTGACAAGTCAAAAGCAGTTTTTCAGAAAGATTCTTTCTAGTTTTTGTCTGAGAATATTTCCTTTGTCACCATAAGTTTCAATGTGCTCCGAAGTATCCCATTGCAGATGCCAAGAAAACAGTGTTAGTAGACTGCTAAATGAGAAGAACAGTGTAGCTCTGTGAGATGAATTCACACATCACAAAGCAGTTTCTCAGAAACTTCCTTCTAGTTTTTATCTGAGCATATTTCCTTTTTCACCATAGGTGTCAATTCGCTTCCACATATCCCTTTGCAGACTCCATGAAAGCAGTGTCGGCAAACTGCTACATGAAAAGAAAGGTGTAATGCTCTGACGTGAATTCCCACATCACAAGGAAGTTTCTCAGAAACTTCTTTATTGTTATTATTTGAGGATATTTCCTTTGTCACCATAATCTTCAATGTGATCAAAATATCCCTTCTCAGATTCCCCAAAAACAGTGCTACCAAACTGATCCATGAAAAGAATTGTGTAACTCTATTAGCTGAAGTAACGCATCAAAAAGGGGTTTCTTAAAAAGTTTCCATCTATTTTCTTTTATGAGGATATTTACTTTGTCACCATAAGCTTCAATGCACTCCAAAATATTCCATTGCAGATTCCACAAAAACAGTGCAAGCAAACTGCTCCATGAAAAGAAAGGTGCGACTCTGGGTGATGAATTAACACATCCAAAGGAGTTTCTCACAAAGACTCGTTCCAGTTTTTATATGTGTATATTTCCGTTGTCACCATAAACTTCAGTGTGATCCAGAATATTCCTTCTGAGATTCCCAAAAACAGTGCTACCAAACTACTGCATGAAAAGAATCGTGTAATGCTGTGAGATGACTTAACACATATCAAAGCGGTTTCTCAGAAAGTTTCTTTCTAGCTTTTATATGCGCATATTTCCTTTGTGGCCAAGGGCCTCAAAGTGATCCAAAACATCCCTTCTCAGATTCCCCAAAAACAGTGCTAACAAACTACTGCATGAAAAGAATCATGTAACTCTGTGAGATGAACTCAGAAATCACAAAGCTGTTTCTCTGAAAGCTTCTTTCTAGTTTTTGTCTGAGGATATTTCCTTTGTCACCATAAGCTTTGATGCACTTCAAAATATCCCATTGCAGATTCCAAGAAAACAGGATTAGCAAAATGCTCAGTGAAAGGAACAGTGTAACTGAGTGTGATGAATTCACACAACACAAAAAAGTTTCTCAGAAAGCTTCTTTCTAGGTTTCTATGAGGATATTTCCTTTTTCACCATAGGCCTCAATGTGCTCCCAAATATCCCTTTTCAGATTCCACAAAAACAGTGTTAGCAAACTGCTCCATGAGAAAAAAGGTGTGAGATGAATTCACACATCAAAGAGAAAGTTATCAGAAAGCTTCTTTCTAGTTTTTATCTGAGGATATTGCCTTTATCATCATAGGCTTCAAGGAGAACCCAAATATTGCTTCTCAGATTTCACAAAAACAGAGCTATCAAACTGAACCATCAAAAGAATCGTGTAAATCTGTGAGATGAATTCACAAATCACAAAGCAGTTTGTCAGAAACTTTCTTTCTAGTTTTGGTCTGAGAATATTTCCTTTTTCATAGTCAGTTACAACGCTCTCTGAAATATCATATTGTAGATTCCAAGAAAACAGTGTTAGCAAGCTGCTCTGTGAGTTGAATTCACATATCACAAAGCAGTTTCTCAGAAAGCTTCTTTTTGGTTTTCCCATGAGGATATTTCCTTTGTCACAATAGGCTTCAATGCATTCCCAAATATCCTATTGCAAGTTCCATGAAAGCAGTGTTATCAAACAGCTCAATGAAAAGAACAGTGAAGCTCTGTTAGATGAATTGACTCATCACAAAGCAGTTTCTCAGAAAGCTTCTTTTTGGTTTTTCTACGAGGATATTTACTTTGTCACAATAGGCTTCAATGCACTCCCAAATATCCTATTGCATATTCCACGAAAGCAGTGTTATCAAACGGCTCAATGAAAAGAATGGTGTAGCTCTGTGAGATGAATTCACTGATCACAAAGCAGTTTCTCAGAAAGCTTCCTTCTAGTTTTTGTCTGAGGGTAATTCCTTTTTCACTATAGGCCTCAATGCACTCCCAAATATCCTTTTGGAGATTCCACGAAAACAGTGTTAGCAAACTGCTCCATGAAAAAAAAATGTGTAACTCCGTGAGATGAATTCACACATAAGGAAGAACTTTCTGAGAAAGTTTCTTTCTAGTTATTATCTGAGGAAATTTCCTTAGTCACCATATTCTTCAATGTGATCCAAAATATCCATTGACAGTTTACCCGAATACAGTGCTACAAGACTGATTCATGAAAAGAGTCGTGTAACTCAGTGATATGAATTAACACATCACAAAGCAGTTTGTCAGAAAGCTTCTTACAATTTTATACATGAGGATATTTCCTTTGCCACCATAGGTTTCACTGCACTCTGAAATATCCCATTGCAGATTCCTAGAAAGCAGTGTTAACTGGCTGCTAAATGAAAAGAACAGTGTAAAACTGTAAGATGGATTCACACATCACAAAACAGTTTTTCAGGAAGCTCCCCTTTTATCTGGGGATATTTACTCTTTCACTATAGGCTTCAATGCACTCCCAAATAGAGCTTTGCAGATTTCATGAAAAGAGTGTTAGCAAACTGCACCATGAAAACAAAGGTGTAACCCTCTGATATGAATTCATACATCACAAAGAACTTTCTCAGAAAGATTCCTTCTAATTTTTATCTGAGGATATTTCCTTTGTCACCATAGGCTTCAATGTGATCCCAAATATCCCTTCTCAGTTTCCCCAGAAACAGAGCTATCAACCTGATCCATGAAAAGAATCGTGTAACTCTGTGAGATGAATTCACAAATAAGAAAGTGGTTTCTCAGAAAGTTTCTTTCTTTTTTTTTTCTGAGGATATTTCCTTTGTCACCATAAGCTTCAATGTGCTCTGAAATACCCCATTGCAGATTACAAGAAAACAGTGTTAGGAAACTGCTCAATGAAAAGAACAGTGTAACTCTGTGAGATGAATTCACACACCACAAAGCAGTTTCTCAGAAAGATTCTTTCTAGTTTTTACCTGAGGATATTTCCTTTTTCACCATATGCCTCAATGCACTCCCAAATATCTCTTTGCAGATTCTACGAAAACAGTGTTAGGAAACTGCTACATGATAAGAAAGGTGTACCTCTGTGAGATGAATTCACACATCTGAAAGAATTATCTCAGAAAGTTTCTTTGCAGTTTTCATCTCAGGATATTTCCCTAGTCACCGAATTCTTTAATGCTATCCAATAGGTCCCCTCTCAGTTTACCCAAAAACAGTGCTACCAAACTGATCCTTGAAAAGAGTCATGCAACTCAGCGAGATGAATTAACACATCACAAAGCTATCAAACTGATCCATGAAAAGGATTGTGTAACTCTGGGCGATGATTTCACATATCACAAGAAATTTCTCAGAAAGCCTCTTTGTAGTTTTCATCTGATATTTCTTCAGCACCATAGGCTTCAATGCACTCCAAAATATCCCATTGTAGATTCCAAGAAAACAGTGTTAGCAAACTGCTCAATGAAAAGAACAGGGTAACACTGTGAGTTGAATTTACACATCACAAAGCACTTTTTCAGAAAGTTTCTTTTTGTTTTTTCTATGGGGATACTTCCTTTGTCACCTTGGGCTTAAATGAACACCCAAATATCCTATTGCAGACTCCATGAAAACAGTGGTTTCAAACAGCTCAAAGAATACAATGGTGAAGCTCTGTGAGATGAATTCACCCATCATAAAGCAGTTTCTCAGAAACTGCTTTCAAGTTTTTATCTGAAGATACTCCCTTTTTCGCCATAGGCCTCAATGCACTCCCAAATATCCCTTTGCAGATTCCACGAAAACAATGTTAATGACCTGCTCCACGAAAAGAAAGGTATACCACTGTGAGATGAATTCACACTTCACGAAGAACTTTCTCAGAAAGTTCTTCCTTGTTTTTCTGTGAGGATAAATCCTTTTTCACCATAGGCCTCAAAATGCTCCCAAATATACCTTTGCAGATTCCAGGAAACAGTGTTAGCAAACTGCTCCATGAAAAGAAAGGTGTTTCTCTGTGAGATGAATTCACACATCACGAAGAACTTTCTCAGAAAGCTTCTTTCTAATTTTTATCTGAGGATGTTTTTCCTAAGTCACCACTGGCTTCAATGCAATCCAAAATATTCTTTCTCAGAGTCCCCAAAAACAGTGCTACCAAACTACCCCATGAAAAGAATCATGTAACTCTGTGAGATGAATTCAAAAATCAGTCACAAAGCGGTTACTCAGAAAGCTTCTTCCTAGTTTTTTCCTCAGGATACGTTTCTTAGTACCCATAGGGTTGAATGCGATCCAATATATCCCTTCTCAGATTCCCCAAAAATAGTGCTCACAAACTGATTCATGAAAGGTATCGTGTAACTCTGTGAGATGAATTAACACATCACAAAGTGGTTTCTCAGAAAGCTTCTTTCCAGTTTTTATATGAGAATATTTCCTTTGTCACCATAAGCTTCAATGTGCTCCAAAATATCCCATTGCAGATTCCAAGTTAACAGTTTTAGCAAACTCCTCAATGAAAAGAACAGTGTAGGCAGAGAATAGGAAGATGGCCGAATAGGAACAGCTCCAGTCTCCAACTCCCAGCGAGAGCGACACAGAAGACCAGTGATTTCTGCATTTTCAACTGAGGTGCTGCGGTCATCTCACTGGGGGGTGCTGGACAATCGGTGCTGGTCAGCTGCTGCAGCCCGAACATCGACAGCTGAAGCAGGGAGACGCATTGCCTCACCTGGGTAGCGCAAGGGGGAAGGGAATCCCTTTTCCTAGCCAGTCGAACTGAGACACACAACACCTGGAAAATTGGGTAATTCCCACCCCAACACTGTGCTTTAAGCAAACGGGCACACCAGGAGATTACACTCACACATGGCTGATAGGGTCCCACGGCCACAGAGCCTCCCTCATTGCTAGCACAGCAGTCTGCAATCTAACTGCAAGGCAGCAGCAAGGCTGGGGGAGGGGTGCCCGCCATTGCTGAGGGTTAAGTAGGTAAACAAAGCCGCTGGGAAGCTCGAACTGGGTGGAGCTCACAGCAGCTCAAGGAAACCTGCCCGTCTCTGTAGACTCCACCTCTGGGACAGGGCACAGCTAAAAAAGGAGCAGAGGCCTGTGCGGACCTGAATGACTCTGTTTGGCAGCTTTGAAGAGAGCAGTGGATATCCCAACACGGAGGTTGAGATCTGAGAATGGACAGACTCCCTGCTCAAGTGGGTCCGTGACCTCTGAGTAGCCTAACTGGGAGACATCCCCCACTAGGGGCAGCCTGACACCCCACACCTCACAGGGTGGAGTACCTCTGAGAGGAAGTTTCCAAAGTAAGAATCAGACAGGTACACTCGCTGTTCAGCAATGTTCTATCTTCTGCAACCTCTGCTGCTGATACCCAGGCAAACAGGGTCTGGAGTGGACCTCAAGCAATCTCTAACAGACCTACAGCTGAGGATCCTGACTATTAGAAGGAAAACTATCAAACAGGAAGAACACCTATACCAAAACCCCATCAGTACGTCACCATCATCAAAGACCAGAGACAGATAAAACCAAAAAGATGGGGAAGAAGCAGGGCAGAAAAGCTGGAAATTCAAAAAATAAGAGCGCATCTCCCCCTGCAAAGGAGCACAGCACATTGCCAGCAACGGATCAAAGCTGGTCAGAGAATGACTTTGATGAGATGAGAGAAGAAGGCTTCAGTCCATCAAACTTCTCAGCGCTAAAGGAGGAATTACGTACCCAGCGCAAACAAACTAAAAATCTGGAAAAAAGAGTGGAAGAATTGATAGCTAGAATAATTAACGCAGAGAAGGTCATAAATGAAATGACAGAGATAAAACCATGACACGAGAAATACGTGACAAATGCACAATCTTCAGTAACCGACTTGATCAACTGGAAGAAAGAGTATCAGCGACTGAGGATCAAATGAATGAAATGAAGTGAGAAGAGAAACCAAAAGAAAAAAGAAGAAAAAGAAATGAACAAAGCCTGCAAGAAGTATGGGATTATGTGAAAAGACCAAATCTACGTCTGATTGGGGTGCCTGAAAGTGGGGGGGAGAATGGAACCAAGTTGGAAAACAGTATTCAGGATATCATCGAGGAGAACTTCCCCAACCTAGTAGGGCAGGCCAACATTCAAATTCAGGAAATACAGAGAAGACCACAAAGATACTCCATGAGAAGAGCAACTCCAAGACACATAATTGCCAGATTCACCAAAGTCGAAATGAAGGAAAGAATCTTAAGGGCAGCCAGAGAGAAAGGTCGGGTTACCCACAAAGGGAAGCCCATCAGACTAACAGCAGACTTCTCGACAGAAACTCTACAAGCCAGAAGAGACTGGGGGCCAATATTCAACATTGTTAAAGAAAAAAAATTTCAACCCAGAATTTCATATCCAGCCAAACTAAGTTTCATAAGTGAAGGAGAAATAAAATCCTTTAACAGATAAGCAAACGCTTAGAGATTTTGTCACCACCAGGCCTGCCTTACAAGAGACCCTGAAGGAAGCACTAAACATGGAAAGGAACAACTGGTACCAGCCATTGCAAAAACATGCCAAAATGTAAAGACAATCGAGGCTAGGAAGAAACTGCATCAACTAACGAGCAAAATAACCAGTTAATATCATAATGGCAGGATCAAGTTCACACATAACAATATTAACCTTAAATGCTAATGGACTAAGTGCTCCAATTAAACGACACAGACTGGCAAACTGGATAAAGCGTCAAGACCCATCAGTCTGCTGTATTCAGGAGACCCATCTCACATGCAGAGACATACATAGGCTCAAAATAAACGGATGGAGGAGATCTACCAAGCAAATGGAGAACAAAAAAAAAGCAGGGGTTGCAATCCTAGTCTCAGATAAAATAGATTTAAACCATCAAACATCAAAAGGGATAAAGAAGGCCATTACATAATGGTAAAGGGATCAATTCAACAGGAAGAGCTAACTAGTCTAAATATATATGCACCCAATACAGGAGCACCCATATTCATAAAGCAAGACCTTAGAGACTTACAAAGAGACTTAGACTCCCATACAATAATGATGGGAGACTTCAACACTCCACCGTCAACATTAGACAGATCAATGAGACAGAAAGTTAACAAGGATATCCAGGAATTGATCTCATCTCTGCACCAAGCGGACCTAATAGACATCTATAGAACTCTCCACCCCAAACCAACAGAATATACATTCTTCTCAGCACCACGTCACACTTATTCCAAAATTGACCACATAATTGGAAGTAAAGCACTCCTTAGCAAATGTAAAAGAACAGAAATTATAACAAACTGTCTCTCAGACCACAGTGCAATCGAACTAGAACTCAGGAGTAAGTAACTCAATCAAAACCGCTCAACTACATGGAAACTGAACAACCTGCTCCTGAATGACTACTGGGTACATAACGAAATGAAGGCAGAAATAAAGATGTTCTTTGAAACCAATGAGAACAAAGATACAACATACCAGAATCTCTGGGACACATTTAAAGCAGTGTGTAGAGGGAAATTTGTAGCACTAAATGCCCACAAGAGAAAGCTGGAAAGATCTAAAATAGACACTCTAACATCACAATTAAAAGAACTGGAGAAGCAAGAGCAAACACCTTCAAAAGCTAGCAGAAGGCAAGAAATAACTAAGATCATAGCAGAACTGAAGGAGATAGAGACACAAAAGCCCTCAAGTGGGCTTCATCCCTGGGATGCAAGGCTGGTTCATATACAGAAATCAAAAAATGCAATCCAGCATATAAACAGAACGAAAGACAAAAACCACATGATTATCTTAATAGATGTAGAAAAGGCCTTTGACAAAATACAAGAGCCCTTCATGCTAAAAACGCTCAATAAATTCGGTATTGATGGAACGTATCTCAAAATAATAAGAGTTATTTATGACAAACCCACAGCCAATATCATACTGAATGGGCAAAAACTGGAAAAGTTCCCTTTGAAAACTTTCACAAGACAGGGATGCCCTCTCTCACCACTCCTATTCAACATAATGTTGGAATTTCTGGCTAGGGCAATCAGGCAAGAGAAAGAAATCAAGGGTATCCAGTTAGGAAAAGAAGAAGTCAAATTGTCCCTGTTTGCAGATGACATGATTGTATATTTAGAAAACCCCATTGTCTCAGCCCAAAATCTCCTTAAGCTGATAAGCAACTTCAGCTAAGTCTCAGGATACAAAATTCATGTGCAAAAATCACAAGCATTCTTATACACCAGTAACAGACAAGCAGAGAGCCAAATCATGAATGAATTTCCATTCACAATTGCTTCAAAGAGAATAAAATACCTAGGAATCCAACTTACAAGGGATGTCAAGGACCTCTTCAAGGAGAACTACAAACCACTGCTCAGTGAAATCAAAGAGGACACAAACAAATGGAAGAACATACCATGCTCATGGATAGGAAGAATCAATATCGTGAAAATGGCCATACTGCCCCAGATAATTTATGGATTCAATGCCATCCCCATCAAGCTACCAATGAGTTTCTTCACAGAATTGGAAAAAACTGCTTTAAAGTTCATATGGAACCAAAAAAGAGCCCGCATTGCCAAGACAATCCTAAGTCAAAAGAACAAAGCTGGAGGCATCACGCTACCTGACTTCAAACTATACTACAAGGCTACAGTAACC
Source organism: Rhinopithecus roxellana (assembly GCF_007565055.1). Taxonomy (NCBI): domain Eukaryota; kingdom Metazoa; phylum Chordata; class Mammalia; order Primates; family Cercopithecidae; genus Rhinopithecus; species Rhinopithecus roxellana. The sequence continues at coordinate 11,696,247 of NC_044567.1, read as the reverse complement.
AAAACAGCATGGTATTGGTAACAAAACAGAGATATAGACCAATGGAACAGAACAGAGTCCTCAGAAACAATACCACATATCTACAGCCATCTGATTTTGACAAAACTGAGAGAAACAAGAAATGGGGAAGGGACTCCCTATTTAATAAATGGTGCTGGGAAAATTGGCAAGCCATAAGTAGAAAGCTGAAACTGGACCCTTTCCTTACTCCTTATACGAAGATTAATTCAAGATGGATTAGAGACTGAAATGTTAGACCTAATACCATAAAAACCCTAGAAGAAAACCTAGGTAGTACCATTCAGGACATAGGCATGGGCAAGGACTTAATGTCTAAAACACCAAAAGCAATGGCAGCGAAAGCCAAAATTGACAAAAGGGATATGATTAAACTAAAGAGCTTCTGCATAGCAAAAGAAACTACCATCAAAGTGAACAGACAACCTACAGAATGGGAGAAAATTTTTGCAATCTACTCATCTGACAAAGGGCTAATATCCAGAATCTACAAAGAACTCAAACAAATTTACAAGAAAAAAACAAACAACCCCATCAAAAAGTGGGCAAAGGATATGAACAGACATTTCTCAAAGGAAGACATTCATACAGTCAACAGACACATGAAAAAATGCTCATCATCACTGGCCATCAGAGACATGCAAATCAAAACCACAATGAGATACCATCTCACACCAGTTAGAATGGCAATCATTAAGAAGTCAGGAAACAACAGGTGTTGGAGAGGATGTGGAGAAATAGGAACACTTTTACACTGTTGGTGGGAGTGTAAACTAGTTCAACCATTATGGAAAACAATAGGGCAATTCCTCAAGGATCTAGAACTAGATGTACCATATGACCCAGCCATCCCACTACTGGGTATATACCCAAAGGATTATAAATTATTCTACTACAAAAACACATGTACACGTATGTTTATTGCGGCACTGTTCACAATAGCAAAGACGTGGAATCAACCCAAATGTCCATCTGTGACAGACTGGATTAAGAACATGTGGCACATATACACCATGGAATATTATGCAGCCATAAAACAGATGATTTTGCGTCCTTTGTAGGGACATGGATGCAGCTGGAAACCATCATTTTTAGCAAACTATCACAAGAACAGAAAACCAAACACCGCATGTTCTCACTCATAGGTGGGAACTGAACAATGAGATCACTTGGACTCGGGAATGGGAACATCACACATCGGGGCCTATAATGGGGTGGTGGGTGGGGGGAGGGATTGCACTGGGAGTTATACCTGATATAAATGACGAATTGACGGGTGCTGACGAGTTGATGGGTGCAGTACACCAACACGGCACAAGTATACATATGTAACAAACCTGCACGTTATGCACATGTACCCTAGAACTTCAGGTACAATAAAAAAATTTAAAAAAAGAAAAGAACAGTGTAATTTTGTGAGATGAATTCACACATCACAGTTTCTCAGAAAGCTTCGTTCTACTTTTTATCTGAGGATATTTCCATTGTAACCATAGTCCTCAATATGCTCCCAAATATCCCTTTTCAGATTCCACGAAAACAATGTTAGCAAACTGCTCATGAAAAGAAAGGTGTAACTGTAACTGTCTGAGATGAATTCACACAACACAAATAACTTTGCCAGAAAGCTTCTTTCTAGTTTTTATCTGAGGATATTTCCGTTGTCAAAATAGGCTTCAAAGCTGTCCAAAATATCCCTTCTCGGATTCCTAAAAACAGTGCTACCAAACTGCTTCATGAAAAGAATCATGTAACACTGTGAGATGAATTCACAAATCACAAAGCACATATCACAGAGCAGTTTCCCAGAATGTTATTTTTAGATATTGTCTGAGTTTATTTAATTTTTCACACTAAGCTTCAACGCGCTCCAAAGTATCACATCATATGTTCAAAGAAAACAGTGTTAGCAAACAGCTCAATGAAAAGAAGAGAGTAACTCTGTGAGTTGAATTCCCGCATCACAAAGCAGTTTCTCAGAAAGCTTCTTTTTGGTTTTTTTATGGGAATATTTCCTTTGTCATCAGAGCCTTGAAAGCACTCCCAAATATACTATTGCAGACTCCAGGAAATCAGTGTTATCAAACGGCTCAAAGAAGCAAACAGTATATCTCTGTGAGATGAATTCACCCACCACAAAGTAGTTTCTTAGGAAGCTTCTTTCTGGTTTTCATCTTAGGATATTTCCTTTTTCACCATAGGCCTCAATGCACTCACAAATATCCCTTTAGAGATTCCTCGAAAACAGTGTTAGAAAACTGCTCCATGTAAAGAAAGGTGTAACTCTGTGAGACGAATTCACACATCTAAAAGATCTTTCTCAGAAAGTTTCTTTCTATTTTGTTTCTGATGATATTTCATTTGTTACCGTAGGCTTCAATGCGATTCAAAATATCCCTACTCAGATACCCCCAAAACAGTGCTATCAAACTGATCCTTTGAAAACATTGTCTAACTCTGTGACATGAATTCAAAAATCACAAAGGAGGGTCTCAGAAAGTTTCTTTCTAGTTTTTGTCGGAGGTTATTTATTTTTTACAGTAGGCTTCAATGCACTCCAAAATATGCTATTGCAGATTCCAAGAAACAGTGTCAGCAAACTGCTCAATGAAAAGAACTTTGTAACTCTCTGTACTGAATTCACACATCAATAAGCAATTTCTCAGAAATCTTCTTTCTCGATTTTCTATGAAGCTATTTCCTTTTTCAATATAGGTCTCAATGTGCTCACAAAAATCCCTTTGTAGATTCCACGGAAACAGTGTTTTCAATCTTCTCCATGAAAAGAAAGGTGTAACTCTGTGAGATGAATTCACACATCACAAAGAACTTTCTCAGAAAGCTTCTTTCTATTTTTTTCTGATTACATTTCCTTTGTTACCATAGGCTTCAATGAGATTCAAAATATTCCTACTCAGATACCCTCAAAACAGTGCTATCAAACTGATCCATTGAAAACATTGTGTAACTCTGTGACATGAATTCACAAATCACAAAGGAGGATCTCAGAAAGTTTCTTTCTAGTTTTTGTCTGAGGATGTTTTCTTTTTCACTATAGGCCTCAATGCGCTCCCAAATACCCCTTTGCAGATACCACAAAAACAGTGTTAGCAAACTTCTGCATGAAAAGAAAGGTGGAACTCTGTGAGATGAATTCACACATCAGAAAGAGCTTTTTCAGAAAGCTTCTTCCTAGTTTTTATCTGAGAATATTTAATTTGTCACCATAAGCTTCAATGCGATGCAAAAAATCCGTTCTCAGAATCCCCCAAAACAGTGCTACTGAACTGCTGCATTAAAAGAGTCTGATAAATATCTGAAATGAATTCAAAAGTCACAAAGTATTTTCTCTGAAAGCTTCTTTCTAGTTTTTTTCTGAGGATATTTCCTTTGTCACCATGAGCTTCCATGCACTCCAAAATATCCCATTACAGATTCCAAGAAAACAGTTTTAACAAACTGCTCAAAGAAAAGAACAGTATAACCCTGTGTGATGAATTCACACATAACAAAGCAGTTTCTCAGAAAGATTCTTTGTACTTTTTATCTGAGGATATTTCCTTTTACACCATAGGTCTCAATGAGCTCCCAAATATCCCTTTGCAGATTCCATGAAAACACTGTTAGGAAGTTACTCCATGAAAAGAAAGGTATAAATATTTGAGGTGAATTCAGACGTCAGAAAGAACTTTCTCAGAAAACTTCTTCCTAGTTTTTATTGAGGATATTTCCTTTGTCACCATAGGCATCAAAGAGATGCAAAATATCCCTTCTCGGAGTCCCCTAAAACAGTCCTACTGCACCGCTGCATGAAAAGAATCATGTAACTCTGTGAGACGAATTCAAATATCCCGAAGTGGTTTCTCTGAAAACTTCTTTCGAGTTTTTGTCTGAGGATATTTCCGTTTTCATCATAAGCTTCAATGTGCTCCGAAATATCCCATTACAGATTCCAAGAAAACAGTGTTAGCAAACTGCTCAATGAAAAGAAAAGTGCAACCGTGTGTGATGAATTCACACATCACAAAGCAGTTTCTCAGAAAGCTTCTTTCTACTTTTTAATCTGAGGATTTTTCCTTTTACACCATAGGTCTCAATGAGCTCCCAAATATCCCTTTGCAGATTCCATGAAAACACTGTTAGGAAACTGCTCCATGAAAAAAAAAATGGTATAAATCTGTGATATGAATTCACTCATCACATAGAACTTTCTCAGAATGCTTCTTTCTAGGTTTAATCTCACGATATTTCCTTTGTCACCATAAGCTTCAAAGTGCTCCAAAATATCCCATTGCAGATTCCTAGAAAACAGTGTCAGCAAACTTCTCAATGAAAAGAACAGTGTAACCCTGTGTGATGAATTCACACATCTCAAAGAACTTTCTCAGAGAGCTTCTTTCTAGTTTTTATGTCAGTATAGGTCCTTTGTCACCATAAGCTTCAATGGGCTCCAAAACATCCCATTGCAGATTCCAAGAAAACACTGTCACAAACTTCTAAACCAAAAGAACAGTGTAACCTTGTGTGATGAATTCACACATCACAAAGAACTGTCTCAGAAAACTTCTTGCTAGTTTTTATCTGAGGATATTTCCTTTGTCACCATAGGCTTGAAGGCGATCCAAAATATCCCTTCTCAGAATACCCAAAAGCAGTGCTAACAAACTGAACCATGAAAAGAATGGTGTATCTCTGAGATGAATTCACAAACACAAACAGTTTATCAGAAAACTTTTTTCTACTTTTAGTCTAAGGATATATCCTTTTTCACAATAAGCTTCAATGTGCTATGAAATATCCCAATGTAGATTCCAAGAAAACAGTGTTAGCAAACTTCTCAGTGAAAAGGACAGTGCAACTCTTTGAGTTGAATTCACATATCACAAATCAGTTTCTCAGAAAGCTTCTTTTTGGTTTTTCTATGAGGATATTTTCTTTGTCACTTTTGGCTTCAATATGCTACCAAATATCCTATTGCAGATTCCATGAAAGCAGTGTTACCAAAGGGCTCAATGAAAAGAACGGTGTAGCTCTGTGAGGTTAATTCACACATCACACAGCAGTTTCTCAGAAAGCTTCTTTCTAGTTTTCATCTGAGGATATTTCCTTTTTCACTATAGGCCTCACTGAGCTCCCAAATATCCCTTTGGAGATTGAACGAAAAGAGTGTTAGCAAACTGCTCCATGAGAAGAAAGGTGTAACTCTGTGATATTAATTCACACACCATGAACAACCTTCTCAGAAAGCTTTCTTCTAGCTTTTATCTGAGGATATTTCCTTAGTCACCATATTCTTCAATGCAATCCAAAATATTCCTTCTCAGTTTACTCAAAAACAGTGCTACCATATAGATCCATGAAAGGAGTCATGTAAGTCAGTGAGATGAATTAACACATCACAAAGCAACCTCTCAGAAAGCTTCTTACTAGTATTTATATGAAGATATTTCCTTTGTCACCATAAGTTTCAATGAGCTCCAAAATACCCCATTGCAGATTCCAAGTTAAGAGTGTTAGCAAACTCCTCAATGAAAAGAACAGTGTACTTTTGTGAGATAAATTCACACATCACAAAGCAGTTTCTCAGAAAGCTTCTTTATAGTTATTATCTGAGGATATTTCCTTTTTCACCATAGGCTTCAAAGCACTTCCAAATACATCTTTGCAGATTCCACAAAAACAGTGTTAGCAAACTGCTCCATAAAAAGAAAGGTGTAATTCTGTGAGATGAATTCACACATCATTAAGCAGTTTCTCAGAAAGCTTCTTTCCATTTTTCTATGAAGCTATTTCCTCTTTCACTATAGGCCTCAATGCGCTCGAAAATGTCCCTTTGCAGATTCCACGAAAACTGTTAGCAATCTCGTCCATGAAAAGAATGGAGTTTCTATGTGAGATGAATTCACACATCATGAAAAACTTTCTCAGAAAGCTTCTTTCCACTTTTTATCTGAGGACATTTCCTTAGTCACCATAGGCTTCAATTCAATCCAAAATATCCCTTCTCAGATTCCCCAAAAACAGTGATACCAAACTACTCCATGAAAACAATCATGTAACTCTGTGAGATGAATTCACACATCACAAACCAGTTTCTCAGAAAGCTTCTTTCTAGATTTAATCTGAAGATATTTCCTTTTTCACCATAGGCTTCAATGCGCTACCACATATCCCTTTGCAGATTCCACGAAAACAGTGTTAGCAAACTGCTCCATGACAAAAAAGGTGTAACTCTTTGTGATGAATTCACATATCACAATGCAGTTTCTCAGAAAGCTTCTTTCTAGTTTTTTTTTCTGAGAATATTTCCTTTGTCACCGTAGGCTTCGATGCGATCCAAAATATCCCTCCTCAGACATCCCTAAAACAATTTTATCAAACTGATTCATTGAAAGCATTGTGTAACACTGCGAGATGAATTCAGAAATGACAAAGAAGTTTCTCAGAAAGTTTCTTTCTAGTTTTTGTCTGAGGATATTTAAATTTCAACGATAGGCTTCAACACACTCTGAAATATACCAAGTAGATTCCAAGAAAAAAGTATTAGCAAACTGTACAATGAAAACAACAGTGTAACGCTGTGAAATGAATTCACACATCACTAAGTATTATCTCAGAAAACTTCTTTCTCGTTTTTCTATGAGGATATCTGTTTTTACACTATGGTCCTCAATGTGCTCACAAATATTCCTTTGCAGATTCCATGAAAACCGTATTAGCAAAATGCTCCATGAAAAGAAACATGTATCTCTATTAGGTGAATTCCCGCATCACAAAGAACTTTCTCAGAAAGCTTCCTTCTAGTTTTTATCTGGATATTTCCGTTGTCAAATAGGCTTCAAAGTGATATCCCTTCTCAGATTTCCCAAAAACAGTGCTACCAAACTGCTGCATGAAAAGCATCATGTTACACTGTGAGATGAATTTACAAATCACAAAGCACAAATCACAAAGCAGTTTCTCAGAATGTTTCTTTCTAGTATTTTTCTGAGGATATTTACTTTTCCACAATAAGCTTAAAGGCGCTCCAAAGTATCACACCATAGGTTCCAAGAAAACAGTGCTAGCAAACGGCTCAATAAAAACAACAGTGTAACTCTGTGAGTTGAATTCACACATCACAAAGAAGTTCTGCAGAAAGCTTCTTTTTGGTTTATCCATGGGGATATTGCCTTTGTCACCATAGCCTTGAACGCACTCCCAAATATTCTATTGGAGACTCCACGAAAACAGTGATATCATACTACTCAAGGAAACGAATGGTGTAGCTCTGTGAGATGAATTCACCCATCACAAAGCAGTTTCTCAGAAAGCTTCTTTCTAGTTTTTATCTGAGGATATTTCCTTTTTCACCATGTGCCTCAATGCGCTCACAATTATCCCTTTGCAGATTCCCCAGAAACAGGGTTAGCAAACTGCTCCATGAAAAGAAAGGTGTATCTCTGTGAGATGAATTCACACAACAAAAAGAACTTTCTCAGAAAGCTTCTTTCTCTTTTTTTCCCGATGATATTGACTTTGCTACCATAGGCTTCAATGTGATTCAAAATATCCCTATTCAGATACCCCAAAAACCGTGCTATCAAACTGATCCATTTAAAACATTTTGTAACTCTGTGAGAAGAATTAACAAATCACAAAGCAATTTCCAGAAAGCGTCTTTCTACTTTTTGCATGAGGATATTTTGTTTGCCAACATAAGCTTCACTGGGCTCTGAAATATCCTTTTGCCGCTTCTGAGAAAACAGTGTTAGCAAACTACTCAATGAAAGCAACAGTGTAACTCTGTGAGACAAATTCACGCTTCACAAAGCAGTTTCTCAGAAAGCTTCTTTCTAGTTTTTATCAGGATATTTCCTTTTTCACCATAGACCTCACTGTGCTCCCACATATCTCTTTGCAGATTCACGAAAAGAGTGTTAGCAAACTACTCCATGAAAAGAAAGCTGTAGCTCTGTGTGATGAATTCACACATCACAAAGGACTTTCTCTGAAAGCTTCTTTCTAGTATTTATCTGAGAATATTCCCTTTTTCTCTATAGACCTCCATGTGCTGCCCAATACCCCTTTGCATATTCCACAAACACAGTGCTAACAAACTGATCCATGAAAAGAATCTTGTAACTCTGTGAAGTGAGTTTACACATCAGAAAGTATTTACTCAGAATGATTCTTTCTAGTTTTAACATGAGGGTATTTCCTTTGCCACCTTAAACTTCAATGCTCTCCAAAATATCCCTTTGCAGATTCCACGAAAACATAGTTAGCAAACTGCTCAAAGAAAGAACAGTGTAGCTCTGTGAGATGAATTCACACATTACAAAGCAGTTTCTCAGAAAGCTTCTTTCTAGTTTTTGTCTGAGGATATTTCATTTTTAACCATAGACCTCAATGTGTGCATAAATATCCTTGTGCAGATTCCACAAAAACACTGTTAGAAAACTGCTTCATGAAACGAAAGGTGTAACTCCTTGTAATAAATTCACGTCATGAAGAAGATTCTCAGAAAGCTTCTTTCTAGTTTTTATCTGATGATATTTTCTTTGTCACCATAGGCTTCAGTTTGCCTCCAAATATCCTGTTGCAAATTATTTGAAAATAGTTTCATCAAACTGCTCAATGAAAAGAATGGTGTAACAGTGTGAGATAAGTTCACACACCACAAAGGACTCTCTCGGAAAGCTTCTATCTACTTTTTATCTGAGGATATTTCCTTTTCACCATTGGCTTCAAGGTGATCCTAAATATACCTTCTCAGATTCCCCCAAAACAGTGCTACCAATCTGATCCACGAAAAGAATCATGTAACTCTGTGAGACAAATTAACACATCACAAAGTAGTTTCTCAGAAAGCTTCTTTCTAGTTTTTATAGGAGGATATTTCCTTTGAAACCATAAGCTTCAATGTACTCTGAAGTATCCCACCGCAGATTCCATGAAAACAGTGTTAGTAAACTACTCCGTGAAAAGGAAGGCGTAATTTTGTGAGATGAATTCACACATCACAAAGCTGTTCCTCAGAAAGCTTCTTCCTAGTTTTTATTTGAGAATATTTACTTTTACACCATAGGCTTCAATGCCATCCACAAAATTCCTTCACTGTTTCCCCAAAAACATTGCTACCAAACTGCTCCACGAAAAGAAAGGTGTAACTCTGTGAGATGAATTCAGAAATCACATAGCAGATTCTCAGGAAGGTTATTTGTCATTTTTATCTGAGGATATTTCCTCTGTCACCATAGTTTCAATGTGATCTAAAATATCCCATTGCAGATACCAAAAAAACAGTATTGGCAAACTGCTCAATGAAAAGTACAGAGTAACTGTTTGAGATCAATTCACACATCACAAAGCAGTCTCTCAGAAAGATTCTTTTTGGTTTTTGTCTGAGATTATTTACTTTGTCACCGTAGGCTTCAATTAACTACCAAATATCCTGCTGCAGTTTTCAAGAAGATAGTGTTTTCAAACTGCTCAATAAAAAAAAGGTCTACATCTGTGAGATGAATTCACAAAGCACAAAGAACTTTCTCAGAAATTTTTTTCTAGTTTTTGTCTGAGGATATTTCCTTTGTCACCATACGCTTCTATGTGATCTAAAAATCCCTTCTCAGATTCTCCAAAAACAGGGCTACCATACTGATCCAAGAAAACAATAGTGTAACTCTATGAGATGAATTCCTAAATCACAAAGCAGTTTCTAAGGAAGATTCTTTCCAGGTTTTATCTGAGGATACTTCCTTTGTCACCATGTGCTTCAATGCACTACAAAATATCCTATTGCAGATTCCCTGAAAACAGTGTTATCAAACTGCTCAATGAAAAGTCCGGTGTAATTCTGTGAGATGAATTCACATATCACCAAGCAGTTTACAGAAAGTGTCCTTCTAGTTTTCATTTGAGGGTGTTTCCTTTTTCACCCTGGGCCTCAAAGCTCTCCCAAACATCCCTTTGCAGATTCCACAAAAACAGTGTTAGCAAACTGCTCATAGGAATGAAAGGTGTAACACTGTGAGGTAAATTCACACATCACAAAGCAGTTTCTCAGCAACCTTCTTTTTGGTTTTTGTCTGAGAATATTTCCTTTGTCACCATAGACTTCAATGCAATCTAAAGCATCCCTTCTTAGATTCACCAAAAACAGTACTACAAGACTCATCCATGAAAGAATCATGTAGTTCAGTGAGATGAATTAACATATCAAAAAATGGTTTCTCAGAAGGTTTCTTTCTAGTTTTTATATGAGGGTATTTTCTTAGCCACCATAAACTTAAAATGCACTCCAAAATATTCCATTGCAGATTCCAAGAAAACAGGGTTAGCAAACCATGCAATGAAAAGAACAGAGTAACTCCCTGAGATGAATTCACACGTCACAAAGCTGTTTCTCACAAAGCTTCTTTCCAGTTTTTGTCTAAGGATATTTCCGTTGTCACCATAGGCTTCAATGCGATCCAAAATCTCCCTTCTCAGATTCCCCTAAAACAGTGCTCCATACTGCTCCTTGAAAATAACTGTGCAACTCTGTGAGGTGAATTCACAAATCACAAAGTAGTTTCTCAGAAATTTTCTTTCTAGTTTTTGTCTGAGGATATTTCCTTTTTCACCATAGGCCTCAAAGCACTCACGAATATCCCTTTGCAGATTTCAGGAAAATAGTGCTAGCAAACTGCTCCATGAAAACAAAGGTGTAAATTTTGAGATGAATTCACCCATCACAAAGCAGTTTCTCAGAAAGCTTCTTTTTGGTTTTTGTCTGAGGATATTTCCTTTGTCACCATAAGCTTCTATATGCTACAAAAATATCCTATTGGAGATTCCCCAAAAACATTGCTATCATTCTGCTCCATGAAAAGAAAGGAGTAACTCTGTGAAATGAATCCACACATCTGAACGCTGTTTCTCATAAAGATCCTTACTAGTTTTTATCTGAGGATATTTCCTTTTTCACCATATTCCTCTATGCACTCCTGAATATGATATTGTAGATTCCATGAAAAAAGTGTTAGCAAACTTCTCACTCTAAAGAACGGTGTTACTTCGTGAGGTGAATTCAGGCATCACAAAGCGGTTTATCAACAAGCTTCTTTCTAGTTTTTATATGAGGATATTTCCTTTTTCTACATAGGCCTCAATGCACTCCCAAATATCCCTTTGCAGATTCCACGAAAACAGTGTTATCAAACTGCTCCATGAAAAGAAATGTGTACCTCTGTGAGATGAATTCACATATCATGAAGTACTTTCTCATAAAACTTCCTTCTAGTTTTTATCTGAGGATATTTCCTTTGTCACCAGAGGCTCCAATGCTATCCAAAATATCCCTTCTCACATTCCCCAAAAACAGTGCTACCTAACTGCTCCATGAATAAGATCGTGTAACTTTGTGAGATAAATTCATAAATCACAAAGCAGTTTCTGAGAAAACTTCGTTCTAGTTTTTGTCAGAGGGTATTTCCTTTTTCACCATAGGCCTTAATGTGCTCACAAATATCCCTCTGCAGGTTCAACGATAATAGTGCTAGGAAACTGCTCCATGAAAAGAAAGGTGTAAATTTGTGGGATGAATACACGCATCAGAAAGCAGTTTCTCAGAAAGCTTCCTTTTGGTGTTTGAGGATGTTTCCATTGTCACCATATTCTTCAATGCATTCCCAAATATTCTATTGCATATTCCCCAACAACAGTGCTACCACACTGCTGCATGAAAAAAATAGAGTAACCCTGTGAAATGAATTCACACATCACAAAGCTGTTTCTCAGTAAGATTCTTAGTAGTTACTACCATAGTCCTCTACGTATTCCCAAATATCCCAGTGCAGATTCCATGAAAAAAGTGTTAGCAAACTTCTCAATGGAAATAATGGTGTAGATTTCTGAGATGAATTGACACATCACAAAGCAGTTTCACAGAAAGGTTGTTTTTGGTTTCCATCTGAGGATATTTCCCTTGTCACCAGAGATTTCAATGTGCTCCAAAATATACTATTGCAGATTCCACAAAAACAGTGTTTTCAAACTGTTCAAGGAAAAGAACAGTGCAATTCTGTGTGATGATTTAACACATCGCAAAGCAGTTTCTCAGAAAGTTGCTTTCTAGTTTTCATCTGAGGATATTTCCTATTTCACCGTAGGCCTCAATGCACTCCCAAATATCCCTTTGCAGATTCCACAAAAACAGTGTTAGCAAACTCCTAAATGAAAAGAAAGGGTTAATTCAGTGAGATGATTTCACACATCATGAAGAACTTTCTCAGAAATCTTCTTTCTAGTTTTTATCTGAGGATATTTCTTTTGTCATCATAAGCTTCAATGTCATCCAAAATATCCCTTCTCAGAAAACCCAGAAACCGTGCTACCAAATTGCTCCATGAAAAAATCATGTAACTCTGTGAGATGAATTCACAAATCATAAAGCAGTTTCCCACAGATCTTCTTTCTAGTTTTTGCCTGAGGATTTTTCCTCTGTCAACATAAGCTTCAATTCTCTCGGAAATACCCCATTGCAAATTCCATGAAAAAAGTGTTAGGAAACTTCTCAATGAAAAGAACAGTGTAACTTTGCGAGTTGAATTCACATATCACAAAGCAGTTTCACAGAAAGCTTCCTTTGGTTTTTATCTGAGGATATTTATTTGTTACCAGAAGCTTCAATGTGCTCCAAAATATCGTGTTGCAGATTCCTCTAAACAGTGTTATCAAACTACTCAATGAAAATAATGGTGTAACTCTGTAAGATGAATTCACACATCACAAAGCAGTTTCTCAGAAAGCCTCTCTCTAGTTTTAATCTGAGGTTATTTCCTATTTCATCATAGGCCTCAATGCACTCCCAAATATCCCTTTGCAGATTCCAAGAATACAGTGTTATCAAACTGATCCATGAAAAGTAAGCTGTATCTCTGTGAGATAAATTCACAAATAACAAAGCAGTTTCTCAGAAAGCTTCTTTTTGGTTTTTCTGAGGATGTTTCCTTCATCACCATAGGCTTCAATGCACTCCTAAATATCCTATTGCAGATTCCTGTTATCAAACTGCTCAGTGAAAAGAACGGTATAACTCTGTGAGATGCATTAACACATCACAAAGCAGTTTATCGAAAGAATCTTTCTAGTTTTATCTGAAGATATTTCTTTTTTCACCATAGGTCTCAACTTGCTCCCAAATATCCCTTTAGATATTACATGAAAACAGTGGTAGCAAACTGCTGCATGAAAAGAAAGGTGTTTCTCTGTGAGATGAATACACACATCACAAAGTAGTTTCTCAGCAAGCTTCGTTCTAGTTTTTATCTGAGGATAATTCCTTTGTCACCATAGGATTCAATGCAATACAACATATCGCTTCTCCGATTCCCCGAAAACCACACTGCCAATATGCTCCATGAAAAGTACGGTGTAACACTGTGATATGAATTCACAAATCAGAAAGCAGTTTCTCAGAAAGATTCTCTCTAGTTTTTGTTTGAGGATATTTCCTTTGTCTACCTAAGTTTCAATGCATTCCGAAATATGCCACTGCAGATTCCAAGAAAACAGTGTTAGCAAACTGCTCAATGAAAAAACAGTGTACCTCTGTGAGATGATGTCACACATCACAAAGTAATTTCTCAGAAAGTTCTTTTTTTTTTCTGAGGTTATTTCCTTTGTCACCATAGGCCTCAATGTGCTCCAAAATATCCCTTTGGAGATTCCACAAAAACAGCGTTAGCACACTGCTCCATGAAAAGAAAGGTGTAACTCTGTGAGGTGAATTCAAACCTCACAAAGCAGCTTCTCATAAGGCTTCTTTTTGGTTTTTATCTGAGGATATATCCTGTGTCACCATTGGCTTTAATGCACTCCTAAATATCCTATTGCATATCCCAAGAAAACAGTGTTATCATACTGGTCAGTGAAAAGAACAGTGTAACTGTGTGAGATGAATTTACACATCACAAAGCAGTTTCTCAGAAAGCTTCTTTCTAGTTTTTATATGAGGATATTTCCTTTTTCACTATAGGCATGAAAGCGCTCGCAAATATCCCTTTGCAGTTTCCACGAAAACAGTGTCAGCAAACTGCTCCATGAAAAGAAATGCGTGACTCTGTGAGATTATTTCACACATCACAAAGAACTTTCTCAGAAAGCTGCTTTCTATTTTTTATCAGAGGATATATCATTTGTGACAATAGGCTTCAAAGTGATCAAAAATATCAATTCTGAGATTCCCCAAATACAGTGCTGCCACACTTGCATGTAAAGTATCATGTAACTCTGTGAGATGAATTAACACACCACAAAGCAGTTTCTCAGAAAACTTCTTTCCAGTTTTTATATGAGTGTATTTCCTTTGTTATCAAAAGCTGCAATGCATTCCAAAATATCCCATTGCAGATTCCAAGAAAAGAGTGTTAGCAAACTGTTCAATGGAAAGAACAGTGTAATTTTGTGAGACGAATTCACACATCACAAAGCAGTTTTTCAGAAAGTTCTTTTCGGTTTTTATTTGAGGATATTTCTCTTGTCACCACAGGTTTCAATGCAATCCAAAATAACCCTTCTCGATTTCCCCCAAAACAGTGCTACCAAACTGATCCATGAAAAGAATCGTGTTACTCTGAGAGATGAATTCACAAATCATGGAATGGTTTCTCAGAAAGCTACTTTCTAGTTTTTATATGAGGGTATTTACTTTGTAACCACAAGATAAAAATGCGCTCTGAAATATCCCATTGTGGATTCCAAGAACACAGTGTTAGTAAACTGCTCAATGAAAAGAACAGTGTAACTCTGTGAGATATTTTCACACATCACAAAGCAGATTCTCAGAAAACTTCTTTTGGCTAATCTGAGGATATTTCCTCTGTCACCATAGGTTCAGTATGCTCCCAAATATCCTATAGCAGATTCCTCAAAAATAGTGTTATCTAACTGCTCAATGCAAAAAACGGTGTAACTCTGTGAGATGAATTCACACATCACAAGGCTGTTTCACAGAATGCTTCCTTGTAGTTTTTTTCTGAGTATATTTCGTTTTTCACTTTAGGCCACACTGCGCTCCCAAGTATCCCTTTGCACATTCCACGAAAACAGTGTTAGCAAGCTGTTCCATGAAAAGAAAGTTGTAACTCTGTGAGATGAATTCACACATCACAAAGCAGTTTCTCTGAAAGCTGCTTTCTAGTTTTTATCTGAGTATATATTCTTTGTCACCATAGGCTTCAATGCGATATAAAATGTACCGTCACAGATTCCCCAAAAACTGTGCTACCAAACTGCTCCATGAAAAGAAAGGTGTAACTCTGTGACATGAATTCACAAATCACAAAGCAGTTTCTCAGAAAGCTTCTTTCTAGCTTTTGTCTGAAGATACTTCTTTTTCACAATTGGCCTCAATTAGCTCGCAAATATCCCTTTGCTGATGCTATGAAAATAGTATTAGCAAACTTCTCAATGAAAAGAACAGTGTGACTCAGTGAGAGGAATTCACACATCACAAAGCAGTTTTACAGAAAGCTTCTTTTTGGTTTTAATGTGAGGTTATTTCCTTTGTCACCATATTCTTCAATGCACTCCCAAATTTCCTATTGCAGATTCCAGGAAAACAGTGTAGGCAAATGGCTGCAGAAAAGAATCGTTTAACTCTGTGAGATGAATTCACACAAACATCACAGAGGAGTTTCTCAGAAAGCTTCTTTCTAATTTTTATCTGAGGATTTTTCCTTTTCACTATATGCTTCAATGGTTTCCAGAATATCCCTTTTCCAATTCCCAAAAGCAGTGCTATCAAACCGAGCCATGGATAGAATTGTGTAACTCTGTGAGGTGAATTATCACACCACAAAGTGGTTTCTCAGAAAACTTTTTTCTAGTTTTTATATGAAGATATTTCCTTTGTCACCATAAGCTTCAATGTGCAACAAAATATCCCTTTGCAGATTCCAAGAAAACAGCATTAGCAAACATCTCAATGAAAAGAACAGTGTAACTCTGTGAGATGAATTAACACACCACAAAGCAGTTTCTCAGAAAGATTCTTTCTAGTTTTTAACTGTGGATATTTCCTTTTTCACTAGAGGCCTCATCCCGCTCACAAATATCCTTGTGTAGGTTCCACAAGAACAGTGTTACCAACCTGCTACAAGAAAAAAAAGGTGTTACTCTGTGAAATGAATACACACA